>NW_026527058.1:0-600000 GCF_027744825.2 Synchiropus splendidus
TTTCAGGTAAGTGCCATCTGTGCTTATACAGTAGTATTTGTGTTTTTGCAGCGCGTACTGCACGTTCCGCGACTCCGTTAGTGTTGGATTGATGCGGGATGGATAAGACATGTTGTATCCCTTCCTGCTCCAACCATGAACGAAAGTGCTTGGAAGTGCACATGGCGGCATTATCTCTTAAGAGCTCCACCACTTTTTGGCACAACCTCTTTGCTCATTTCCATTTTTCAATCTCAGTCAAATTATTTTAAAGGAATTCACTTTACCGGCTATGAACAGTTTCCCGAACTATGCCGCTGCTTCCTGCTGCAGTTCCCCAGTTGTCCTTAGCGGACTCCTTACCATGGGGTGCCCGTTATAAGACCTCACGGGACTTTTTGCTGTACTTCTGTATTCCAGCTATATTATATAGTTGTGCTACAATTACCTTAATACTTTAACTATCCTGCTCGGGGTGATCAGTCCCAAGGGACAGTCTCTTGGTAAGTTGTAGAATCAACACAATCGTACGTTGTCGAGTGATAGAGCCTGAATCTATTTCTTTGATTCAATACTCAGAGATTGTAGGATCCATCTATTTACTACCGAACTTTTCCGGCCAGAATTTTAATCTGTGGTCCAGTTACTC
The DNA here is from genome assembly GCF_027744825.2 of Synchiropus splendidus. Classification (NCBI taxonomy): domain Eukaryota; kingdom Metazoa; phylum Chordata; class Actinopteri; order Syngnathiformes; family Callionymidae; genus Synchiropus; species Synchiropus splendidus. Next base: position 629 of record NW_026527058.1, read on the forward strand.
ACAAATAGATTGTACGTTTTTCAATCATGTCCCTGTTCGGGCGCCATGTCGTCGGGTTTAGGTTTTCAAGGTCTTGTGTACAAGGCGATTAGCTATAACATAAGCCGTCCCTAGTTCCGAGCACACTACCTCCCTTTGCCTCTCTGGTGAAGGGCCCCTCGGTTGGTCAACTCAGTCAGCCTCTTGTTGCGGACACGGTTCTAAGACTATAATAAGCATATCAACTATACCTTATTATATTAGTGAGTAGTGTCGGCGCTTCACTGAGCGGGTTATTTAATTAGCCCGACCTGTTAAAAAACAGGTTCTTGACCTTACAATGCTACACCTCTTACCGTAGTCTCTTTACTTAACTTCGTTTAGGGACTCATGATCGGATCCTAAATCCATTCCTTTCAAATAACATTTTCCCCATAAATGCCTAAAACTACCACCTAATCATTGACACAATAATTCAGGATGGAATAATGCTACCATGTGAGACACTCATTAAATGTGCAACAGGAGGAAATCAAACAATAACTCACCTATAACCCAATTGATGGTAGTAGGTAGGAGCCAGTTGATTCTTTAGTAGTCAGGGATCAACGCCGTTGTGCCTTTTCAGTACTTAATTCGTACTCAATTTTATTATGTTTTTTGTCACAAAAATGTTTCTTCAAAAAATTAATAAAAGAATAGTAAAAACAGCAAAGTCAACCAAAAATAATAAAATCCATAAACTCAAGGGTATTGCCAGACGCTGATACCCAACAGCTCCGTCCCAAGATAAGATATAAAACCTTACAGCGGACAGACGCGGGCGAAGATCCAAAAAGAGCAAGAACCCAGGGTCACATCTCCGAGCGCTTATATAGCCACACACGGCTTTGAAGACACACCGACGTCCGTTTTCTCACGCTAACTTATCTTGTTTTTCTCCAGGTGGCCTTTTGAAGTCCTTCCCTCAAAAGGATACATGTTTGGTGATGGATCATATTAGTGTCAATTGCGTCAGCTCTTGCATCATTTTTTTACGTCACTGATGCCCGGTTTACCATATTAGGTCAGTACATCTACTCCATTTTGCCAGCACGTGCGCACAAGTTCAAACTAAGTTCAAGATGGCCACTTTCTCATGACTTCAAACGAGCGCGCCTACAAGGTCATTCTCAGATCCAAGCACACAGCTGTTTGTGAGTTCAAACGCACACGATCAAAAGCATACAGGTTCACTAAAGTTCGAAACATTAAACAATTAATGATAAAAAATCAGAAACAATATCAAATATTATTTAGCAGGTCCATTAATGATAAAAACAGAAACAATACCAAATATTATTTAGCAGGTTTTGATTATAATATTTTCGAACTTCCACTATATACAACAGGGTCTTTCTAGTAGTTGCACATCAAATCTAAGCTGTCTGAAGTGTTTTTCAAAAGTTATCAACATTTTTATGTTTGGCGTTCTGGAATCGACCTTATCTCAGTCTGAAAACGCGTTGTCTGCATTGTGCCATAACTTTGCATGAAAGCTTCCGAACATGAAATTTTAACCTCCCACTGTTGCAGAAAGGGTCTTTTTAGTAGTTGCGCATCAAATCTAAGCTGTCTGAATTGTTTTTCCAAAGTGATCAACATTTTTATGTTTGGAGTTCGGGAATCGACCTTATCTCAGGCTCAAAATGCGTTTTCTGCATTGTGCCATAACTTTACAGGGAAGCTTCAGAACATGAAATGTTCACCTCCCACTATAGCAGAAAGGGTCTTTCTAGTAGTTGCACATCAAATCTAAGCTGTCTGAAGTGTTTTTCCAAAGTTATCAACACTTTTATGTTTGGCGTTCCGGAATCGACCTTATCTCAGGCTGAAAACGCGTTTTACGCATTGTGCCATAACTCTGCAGGGAAGCTTCAGAACATGGAATTTTGACCTCCCACTATAGCAGAAATGGTCTTTCTAGTAGTTGCACATCAAATCTAAGCTGTCTGAAGTGTTTTTCAAAAGTTATCAACATTTTTATGTTTGGTGTTCCGGAATCGACCTCATCTCAGGCTGAAAACGCGTTTTCTGCATTGTGCCATAACTTTGCAGAGAAGCTTCAGAACATGAAATTTTCACCTCCCACTACAACAAAAAGGGTGTTTGTAGCAGTTGCACATCAAATCTAAGCTGTCTGAAGAGTTTTTCGAAAGTTATCAACATTTTTATGTTTGGCGTTCCGTAATCGACCTTATCTCAGGCTCAAAACGCGTTTTACGCATTGTGCCATAACTTTACAGGGAAGCTTCAGAACATGAAATGTTCACCTCCCACTATAGCAGAAAGGGTCTTTCTAGTAGTTGCACATCAAATTTAAGCTGTCTGAAGTGTTTTTCCAAAGTTATCAACATTTTTATGTTTGGCGTTCCGGAATCAACCTTATCTCAGGCTGAAAACGCGTTTACTGCATTGTGCCATAACTTTGCAGGGAAGCTTCAGAACATGAAATTTTCACCTCCCACAATAGCAGGAAGGGTCTTTCTAGTAGTTGCACATCAAATCTAAGCTGTCTGAAATGTTTTTTCCAAAGTTATCAACATTTTTATGTTTGGCGTTCCGGAACCCACCTTATCTCAGGCTGAAAATGCGGTTTCTGCATGGTTCCTTAACTTTGCAGGGAAGCTTCAGAACATGAAACTTTCAACTCCCACTATAACAGACAGGGTCTTTCTAGTAGTTGCACATCAAATCAAAGTTGTCTGAAGTGTTTTTCGAAAGCTATCAACATTTTTTAGGTTGGCGTTCCGGAAACGACCTTATCTCGGGCTGAAAACGCGTTTTCTGCATTGTGCCATAACTTTGCAGGGAAGCTTCAGAACATGAAATTTTAACCTCCCACTATAGCAGAAAGGGTCTTTCTAGTCGTTGTACATCAAATCTAAGCTGTCTGAAGTGTTTTTCCAAATTTATCAACATTTTTATGTTTGGCGTGCCGGAATAGACCTTATCTCAGGCTGAAAACGCGTTTTACGCATTGTGCCATAACTTTGCAGGGAAGCTTCAGAAAATGAAATTTTCACCTCCCACTATAGCAGAAAGGGTCTTTCGAGTAGTTGCACATCAAATCTAAGCTGTATGAAGTTTTTTTCCAAAGTTATCAACATTTTTATGTTTGGCGTTCCGGAATCAACCTTATCTCAGGCTGAAAACGTGTTTTCTGCATTGTGCCATAACTTTGCAAGGAAGTTTCAGAACATGAATTTTTCACCTCCCACTATAGCAGAAAGGGTCTTTCTAGTCGTTGCACATCAAATCTAAGCTGTCTGAAGTGTTTTTCCAAAGTTATCAACATTTTTGTGTTTGGCGTTCCGGAACCCACCTCATCTCAGGCTGAAAACGCATTTTCTGCTTTGTGCCATAACTTTACTGGGAATCTTTAGAACATGAAATTTTAACCTCCCACAATAGCATAAAGGGTCTTTCTTGTAGTTGCACATCAAATCTAAGCTGTCTGAAGTGGTTTTCCAAAGTTATCAACATTTTTATGTTTGGCGTTCCGGAACCCACCTTTTTTCAGGCTGAAAACGCGTTTTCTGCATTGTGCCATAACTTTGCAGGGAAGCTTCAGAACATGAAATTTTCACCTCCCACAATAGCAGAAAGGGTCTTTCTAGTAGTTGCACATCAAATCTAAGCTGTCTGAAATGTTTTTTCCAAAGTTATCAACATTTTTATGTTTGGCGTTCCGGAACCTATCTTATCTCAGGCTGAAAACGCGGTTTCTGCATTGTTCCTTAACTTTGCAGGGAAGCTTCAGAACATGAAATTTTCAACTCCCACTATAACAGACAGGGTCTTTCTTGTAGTTGCACATCAAATCTAAGCTGTCTGAAGTGTTTTTCGAAAGTTATCAACATTTTTATGTTTGGCGTTCCGGAATCGACCTTATCTCAGGCTGAAAACGCGTTTTACGCATTGTCCCATAACTTTCCAGGGAAGCTTCAGAACATGAAATTTTTACTTCCCACTATGGCAGAAAGGGTCTTTCTAGTAGTTGCACATCAAATCTAAGCTGTCTGAAGTGTTGTTCCAAAGTTATCAACATTTTTACGTTTGGCGTTCCGGAACCCACCTTATCTCAGGCTGAAAACGCGTTTTGTGGATTGTGCCATTAATTCTCAGGGAAGATTCAGAAAATGAAATTTTCACCTCCCACTATAGCAGAAAGGGTCTTTCTAGTAGTTGCACATCAAATCTAAGCTGTCTGAAGTGTTTTTCCAAAGTTATCAACATTTTTATGTTTGGCGTTCCGGAACCCACCTTATCTCAGGCTGAAAACGCGTTTTCTGCATTGTGCCATAACTTTGCAGGGAAGCTTCAGAACATGAAATTTTCACCTCCCACTATAGCAGAAAGGGTCTTTCTAGTCGTTGCACATCAAATCTAAGCTGTCTGAAGTGTTTTTCCAAAGTTATCAACATTTTTATGTTTGGCGTTCCGGAACCCACCTCATCTCAGGCTGAAAACGCATTTTCTGCTTTGTGCCATAACTTTGCTGGGAATCTTTAGAACATGAAATTTTAACCTCCCACAATAGCATAAAGGGTCTTTCTTGTAGTTGCACATCAAATCTAAGCTGTCTGAAGTGGTTTTCCAAACTTATCAACATTTTTATGTTTGGCGTTCCGGAACCCACCTTTTTTCAGGCTGAAAACGCGTTTTCTGCATTGTGCCATAACTTTGCAGGGAAGCTTCAGAACATGAAATTTTCACCTCCCACTATAGCAGAAAGGGTCTTTCTAGTAGTTGCTCATCAAATCTAAGCTGTCTGAAGTGTTTTTCGAAAGTTATCAACATTTTTATGTTTGGCGTTCCGGAACCCACCTTATCTAAGGCTGAAAACGCGTTTTCTGCATTGTGCCATAACTTTGCAGGGAAGCTTCACAACATGAAATTTTCACCTCCCACTATAGCAGAAAGGGTCTTTCTTGTAGTTGCACATCAAATCTAAGCTGTCTGAAGTGTTTTTCGAAAGTTATCAACATTTTTATGTTTGGCGTTCCGGAATCGACCTTATCTCAGGCTGAAAACGCGTTTTACGCATTGTCCCATAACTTTCCAGGGAAGCTTCAGAACATGAAATTTTTACTTCCCACTATGGCAGAAAGGGTCTTTCTAGTAGTTGCACATCAAATCTAAGCTGTCTGAAGTGTTGTTCCAAAGTTATCAACATTTTTACGTTTGGCGTTCCGAAACCCACCTTATCTCAGGCTGAAAACGCGTTTTGTGGATTGTGCCATTAATTCTCAGGGAAGATTCAGAAAATGAAATTTTCACCTCCCACTATAGCAGAAAGGGTCTTTCTAGTAGTTGCACATCAAATCTAAGCTGTCTGAAGTGTTTTTCCAAAGTTATCAACATTTTTATGTTTGGCGTTCCGGAACCCACCTTATCTCAGGCTGAAAACGCGTTTTCTGCATTGTGCCATAACTTTGCAGGGAAGCTTCAGAACATGAAATTTTCACCTCCCACTATAGCAGAAAGGGTCTTTCTAGTAGTTGCACATCAAATCTAGGCTGTCTGAAGTGTTGTTCCAAAGTTATCAACATTTTTACGTTTGGCGTTCCGGAACCCACCTTATCTCAGGCTGAAAACGCGTTTTGTGCATTGTGCCATTAATTCTCAGGGAAGATTCAGAAGATGAAATTTTCACCTCCCACTATAGAAGAAAGGGTCTTTCTAGTAGTTGCACATCAAATCTAAGCTGTCTGAAGTGTTTTTCCAAAGTTATCAACATTTTTATGTTTGGCGTTCTGGAATCGACCTTATCTCAGGCTGAAAACGCGTTTTACGCATTGTGCCATAACTTTGCAGGGAAGTTCCAGAAAATGAAATTTTCACCTCCCACTATAGCAGAAAGGGTTTTTCTAGTAGTTGCACATCAAATCTAAGCTGTCTGAAGTGTTTTCGAAAGTTATCAACATTTTTATGTTTGGCGTTCCGGAACCCACCTTATCTCAGGCTGAAAACGCGTTTTACGCATTGTCCCATAACTTTCCAGGGAAGCTTCAGAACATGAAATTTTGACCTCCCACTATGGCAAAAAGGGTCTTTCTAGTAGTTGCACATCAAATCTAAGCTGTCTTAAGTGTTGTTCCAAAGTTATCAACATTTTTACGTTTGGCGTTCCGGAACCCACCTTATCTCAGGCTGAAAACGCGTTTTGTGCATGTGCCATTAATTCTCAGGGAAGATTCAGAAAATGAAATTTTCAGCTCCCACTATAGCAGAAAGGGTCTTTCTAGTAGTTGCACATCAAATCTAAGCTGTCTGAAGTGTTTTTCGAAAGTTATCAACATTTTCATGTTTGGCGTTCCGGAATCGAGCTTATCTCAGGCTGAAAACGCGTTTTACGCATTGTGCCATAACTTTGCAGGGAAGTTAAAGAAAATGAAATTTTCACCTCCCACTATAGCAGAAAGGGTCTTTCTAGTCGTTGCACATCAAATCTAAGCTGTCTGAAGTGTTTTTCCAAAGTTATCAACATTTTTGTGTTTGGCGTTCCGGAACCCACCTCATCTCAGGCTGAAAACGCATTTTCTGCTTTGTGCCATAACTTTACTGGGAATCTTTAGAACATGAAATTTTAACCTCCCACAATAGCATAAAGGGTCTTTCTTGTAGTTGCACATCAAATCTAAGCTGTCTGAAGTGGTTTTCCAAAGTTATCAACATTTTTATGTTTGGCGTTCCGGAACCCACCTTTTTTCAGGCTGAAAACGCGTTTTCTGCATTGTGCCATAACTTTGCAGGGAAGCTTCAGAACATGAAATTTTCACGTCCCACAATAGCAGAAAGGGTCTTTCTAGTAGTTGCACATCAAATCTAAGCTGTCTGAAATGTTTTTTCCAAAGTTATCAACATTTTTATGTTTGGCGTTCCGGAACCTATCTTATCTCAGGCTGAAAACGCGGTTTCTGCATTGTTCCTTAACTTTGCAGGGAAGCTTCAGAACATGAAATTTTCAACTCCCACTATAACAGACAGGGTCTTTCTTGTAGTTGCACATCAAATCTAAGCTGTCTGAAGTGTTGTTCCAAAGTTATCAACATTTTTACGTTTGGCGTTCCGGAACCCACCTTATCTCAGGCTGAAAACGCGTTTTGTGGATTGTGCCATTAATTCTCAGGGAAGATTCAGAAAATGAAATTTTCACCTCCCACTATAGCAGAAAGGGTCTTTCTAGTAGTTGCACATCAAATCTAAGCTGTCTGAAGTGTTTTTCCAAAGTTATCAACATTTTTATGTTTGGCGTTCCGGAACCCACCTTATCTCAGGCTGAAAACGCGTTTTCTGCATTGTGCCATAACTTTGCAGGGAAGCTTCAGAACATGAAATTTTCACCTCCCACTATAGCAGAAAGGGTCTTTCTAGTCGTTGCACATCAAATCTAAGCTGTCTGAAGTGTTTTTCCAAAGTTATCAACATTTTTATGTTTGGCGTTCCGGAACCCACCTCATCTCAGGCTGAAAACGCATTTTCTGCTTTGTGCCATAACTTTGCTGGGAATCTTTAGAACATGAAATTTTAACCTCCCAAAATAGCATAAAGGGTCTTTCTTGTAGTTGCACATCAAATCTAAGCTGTCTGAAGTGGTTTTCCAAACTTATCAACATTTTTATGTTTGGCGTTCCGGAACCCACCTTTTTTCAGGCTGAAAACGCGTTTTCTGCATTGTGCCATAACTTTGCAGGGAAGCTTCAGAACATGAAATTTTCACCTCCCACTATAGCAGAAAGGGTCTTTCTAGTAGTTGCTCATCAAATCTAAGCTGTCTGAAGTGTTTTTCGAAAGTTATCAACATTTTTATGTTTGGCGTTCCGGAACCCACCTTATCTAAGGCTGAAAACGCGTTTTCTGCATTGTGCCATAACTTTGCAGGGAAGCTTCACAACATGAAATTTTCACCTCCCACTATAGCAGAAAGGGTCTTTCTTGTAGTTGCACATCAAATCTAAGCTGTCTGAAGTGTTTTTCGAAAGTTATCAACATTTTTATGTTTGGCGTTCCGGAATCGACCTTATCTCAGGCTGAAAACGCGTTTTACGCATTGTCCCATAACTTTCCAGGGAAGCTTCAGAACATGAAATTTTTACTTCCCACTATGGCAGAAAGGGTCTTTCTAGTAGTTGCACATCAAATCTAAGCTGTCTGAAGTGTTGTTCCAAAGTTATCAACATTTTTACGTTTGGCGTTCCGAAACCCACCTTATCTCAGGCTGAAAACGCGTTTTGTGGATTGTGCCATTAATTCTCAGGGAAGATTCAGAAAATGAAATTTTCACCTCCCACTATAGCAGAAAGGGTCTTTCTAGTAGTTGCACATCAAATCTAAGCTGTCTGAAGTGTTTTTCCAAAGTTATCAACATTTTTATGTTTGGCGTTCCGGAACCCACCTTATCTCAGGCTGAAAACGCGTTTTCTGCATTGTGCCATAACTTTGCAGGGAAGCTTCAGAACATGAAATTTTCACCTCCCACTATAGCAGAAATGGTCTTTCTAGTAGTTGCACATCAAATCTAGGCTGTCTGAAGTGTTGTTCCAAAGTTATCAACATTTTTACGTTTGGCGTTCCGGAACCCACCTTATCTCAGGCTGAAAACGCGTTTTGTGCATTGTGCCATTAATTCTCAGGGAAGATTCAGAAGATGAAATTTTCACCTCCCACTGTAGAAGAAAGGGTCTTTCTAGTAGTTGCACATCAAATCTAAGCTGTCTGAAGTGTTTTTCCAAAGTTATCAACATTTTTATGTTTGGCGTTCTGGAATCGACCTTATCTCAGGCTGAAAACGCGTTTTACGCATTGTGCCATAACTTTGCAGGGAAGTTCCAGAAAATGAAATTTTCAGCTCCCACTATAGCAGAAAGGGTTTTTCTAGTAGTTGCACATCAAATCTAAGCTGTCTGAAGTGTTTTCGAAAGTTATCAACATTTTTATGTTTGGCGTTCCGGAACCCACCTTATCTCAGGCTGAAAACGCGTTTTACGCATTGTCCCATAACTTTCCAGGGAAGCTTCAGAACATGAAATTTTGACCTCCCACTATGGCAAAAAGGGTCTTTCTAGTAGTTGCACATCAAATCTAAGCTGTCTTAAGTGTTGTTCCAAAGTTATCAACATTTTTACGTTTGGCGTTCCGGAACCCACCTTATCTCAGGCTGAAAACGCGTTTTGTGCATGTGCCATTAATTCTCAGGGAAGATTCAGAAAATGAAATTTTCAGCTCCCACTATAGCAGAAAGGGTCTTTCTAGTAGTTGCACATCAAATCTAAGCTGTCTGAAGTGTTTTTCGAAAGTTATCAACATTTTCATGTTTGGCGTTCCGGAATCGAGCTTATCTCAGGCTGAAAACGCGTTTTACGCATTGTGCCATAACTTTGCAGGGAAGTTAAAGAAAATGAAATTTTCACCTCCCACTATAGCAGAAAGGGTTTTTCTAGTAGTTGCACATCAAATCTAAGCTGTCTGAAGTGTTTTTCGAAAGTTATCAACATTTTTATGTTTGGCGTCCCGGAATCGACCTTATGTCAGGTTGAAAAATTGTTTTCTGCATTGTCCCATAACTTTGCAGGGAAGCTTCAGAAAATGAAATTTTCACCTCCCACTATAGCAGAAAAGGGGTTTTCACATAGTTGCATATCGAATCTCAGCTGTCTGAAGTGTTTTTCCAAAGTTATCAACATTTTTATGTTTGGCGTTACGGAATCAACCTTATCTCAGGCTGAAAACGCGTTTTCTGCATTGTGCCATAACTTTGCAAGGAAGATTCAGAACATGAAATTTTCACCTCCCACTATAGCAGAAAGGGTCTTTCTAGTAGTTGCACATCAAATCTAAGCTGTCTGAAGTGTTTTTCGAAAGTTATAAACATTTTTATGTTTGGCGTTCCGGAATCGACCGAATCTCAGGATGAAAATGCGTTTTCTGCATTGTCCCATAACTTTGCAAGGAACCTTTAGAACATGAAATTTTCACCTCCCACTATAGCAGAAAGGGACTTTCTAGTAGTTGCACATCAAATCTAATCTGTCTGAAATGTTGTTCCAAAGTTAAAACATTTTTAAATTTGGCGTTTCGGAACCCACCTTATCTCAGGCTGAAAACGCGTTTTCTGCATTGTGCCATAACTTCTCAGGGAAGCTTCAGAACATGAAATGTTCACCTCCCACTATTGCAGAAAGTGTCTTTCTAGTAGTTGCACATCAAATCTAAGCTGTCTGATGAGTTTTTCCAAAGTTATCAACATTTTTATGTTTGGCGTTCCGGAATCTACCTTATCTCAGGCTGAAAACGCTTTTTACGCTTTGTGCCATAACTTTGCAGGGAAGCTTCAGAAAATGAAAATTTCACCCCCCACTATAGCAGAAAGGGTTTTTCTAGAAGTTGCAAATCAAATCTAAGCATTCTGAAGTGTTTTTCCAAAGTTATCAACATTTTTATGTTTGGCGTTCCGGAATCGACCTAATCTCACGATGAAAATGCGTATTCTGCATTGTCCCATAACTTTCTAGAGAAGCTTCAGAACATGAAATTTTGACCTCCCACTATTGCAGAAAGGGTCTTTCTAGTAGTTGCACATCAAATCTAAGCTGTCTGAAGTGTTTTTCGAAAGTTATCAACATTTTTATGTTTGGCGTTCCGGAATCGACCTTATCTCAGGCTGAAAGCGCGTTTTACGCATTGTGCCATAACTTTGCAGGGAACCTTTAGAACATGAAATTTTCACCTCCCACTATAGCAGAAAGGGTCTTTCTAGTAGTTGCACATCAAATCTAAGCTGTCTGAAATGTTGTTCCAAAGTTATCAACATTTTTAAGTTTGGCCTTTCGGAACCCACCTTATCTCAGGCTGAAAACGCGTTTTCTGCATTGTGCCATAACTTATCAGGGAAGCATCAGAACATGAAATTTTCATGTATCAAGGTATAGTTGATACGCTTATTATAGTCTTAGAACCGTGTCCGCAACAAGAGGCTGACTGAGTTGACCACCCGAGGGGCCCTTTACCAGAGAGGCAAAGGGAGGTAGTGTGCTCGGTTACGCATTGTGCCATAACTTTGCAGGGAAGTTCCAGAAAATGAAATTTTCACCTCCCACTATAGCAGAAAGGGTTTTTCTAGTAGTTGCACATCAAATCTAAGCTGTCTGAAGTGTTTTTCAAAAGTTATCAACATTTTTATGTTTGGCGTTCCGGAACCCACCTTATCTCAGGCTGAAAACGCTTTTTACGCTTTGTGCCATAACTTTGCAGGGAAGCTTCAGAAAATGAAAATTTCACCCCCCACTATAGCAGAAAGGGTTTTTCTAGAAGTTCCACATCAAATCTAAGCATTCTGAAGTGTTTTTCCAAAGTTATCAACATTTTTATGTTTGGCGTTCCGGAATCAACCTTATTTCTGGCTGAAAACGCATTTTCTGCATTGTGCCATAAAATTGCAAAGAAGCTTCTGAACATGAAATTTTCACCTCCCACTATAGCAGAAAGGGTCTTTCTCATAGTTGCACATCAAATCTAAGCTGTCTGAAGTGTTTTTCCAAAGTTATCAACATTTTTATGTTTGGCGTTCCGGAATCGACCTAATCTCAGGATGAAAATGTGTATTCTGCATTGTCCCATAACTTTCCAGAGAAGCTTTAGAACATGAAATTTTCACCTCCCACTATAGCAGAAATGGTCTTTCTAGTAGTTGCACATCAAATCTAAGCTGTCTGAAATGTTGTTCCAAAGTTAGCAACATTTTTAAGTTTGGCCTTTCGGAACCCACCTTATCTCAGGCTGAAAACGCGTTTTCTGCATTGTGCCATAACTTATCAGGGAAGCATCAGAACATGAAATTTTCATGTATCAAGGTATAGTTGATACGCTTATTATAGTCTTAGAACCGTGTCCGCAACAAGAGGCTGACTGAGTAGACCACCCGAGGGGCCCTTTACCAGAGAGGCAAAGGGAGGTAGTGTGCTCGGTTACGCATTGTGCCATAACTTTGCAGGGAAGTTCCAGAAAATGAAATTTTCACCTCCCACTATAGCAGAAAGGGTTTTTCTAGTAGTTGCACATCAAATCTAAGCTGTCTGAAGTGTTTTTCAAAAGTTATCAACATTTTTATGTTTGGCGTTCCGGAACCCACCTTATCTCAGGCTGAAAACGCTTTTTACGCTTTGTGCCATAACTTTGCAGGGAAGCTTCAGAAAATGAAAATTTCACCCCCCACTATAGCAGAAAGGGTTTTTCTAGAAGTTGCACATCAAATCTAAGCATTCTGAAGTGTTTTTCCAAAGTTATCAACATTTTTATGTTTGGCGTTCCGGAATCAACCTTATTTCAGGCTGAAAACGCATTTTCTGCATTGTGCCATAAAATTGCAAAGAAGCTTCTGAACATGAAATTTTCACCTCCCACTATAGCAGAAAGGGTCTTTCTCGTAGTTGCACATCAAATCTAAGCTGTCTGAAGTGTTGTTCCAAAGTTATCAACATTTTTACGTTTGGCGTTCCGGAACCCACCTTATCTCAGGCTGAAAACGCGTTTTGTGCATTGTGCCATTGATTCTCAGGGAAGATTCAGAAAATGAAATTTTCACCTCCCACTATAGCAGAAATGGTCTTTCTAGTAGTTGCACATTAAATCTAAGCTGTCTGAAGTGTATTTCCAAAGTTATCAACATTTTTATGTTTGGCGTTCCGGAACCCACCTTATCTGAGGCTGAAAACGCGTTTTCGGCATTGCGACATAACTTTGCAGGGAAGCTTCAGAACATGAAATTTTAACCTCCCACTATTGCAGAAAGTGTCTTTCTAGTAGTTGCACATCAAATCTAAGCTGTCTGATGAGTTTTTCCAAAGTTATCAACATTTTTATGTTTGGCGTTCCGGAATCTACCTTATCTCAGGCTGAAAACTCTTTTTACGCTTTGTGCCATAACTTTGCAGGGAAGCTTCAGAAAATGAAAATTTCACTCCCCCACTATAGCAGAAAGGGTTTTTCTAGTAGTTGCACATGAAATCTATGCTGTCTGAAGTGTTTTTCCAAAGTTGTCAACATTTTTATGTTTGGCGTTCCGAAACCCACCTTATCTCAGGCTGAAAACGAATTTTCTGCATTGTGCCATATATTCTAAGGGAAGGTTCAGAACATGAAATTTTCACCTCCCACTATAGCAGAAAGTGTCTTTCCAGTAGTTTCACGTGAAATCTAAGCTGTCTGAAGTGTTTTTACAAAGTTATCAACATTTTTATGTTTGGCGTTCGGGAACCCACCTCATCTCAGGCTGAAAACGTGTTTTCTGCATTGTGCCATAACTTTGCAGGAAACTTCAAAATATGAAATTTTCACCTCCCACTATTGCAGAAAGGGTCTGTCTTGTAGTTGCACATCAAATCTAAGCTGTCTGAAGTGTTTTTACAAAGTTATCAACATTTTTATGTTTGGCGTTCCGGAATCGACCTTATCTCAGGCTGAAAACGCGTTTTACGCATTGTGCCATAACTTTGCATAAAGCTTCAGCACATGAAATTTTCACCACCCACTATAGCAGGAAGGGTCTTACTAGTAGTTGCAGATCAAATGTAAGCTGTCTGAAATGTTTTTCCAAAGTTATCAACATTTTTATGTTTGGCGTTCTGGAAACCACCTTATCTCAGTCTGAAAACTTGTTTTTTGCATTGTGCCATAACTTTGCAGGGAAGCCTCAGAACATGAAATTTTCACCTCCCAGTATAGCAGAAAGGGTCTTTCCAGTAGTTGCACATCAAATTTTAGCTGTCTGAAGTGTTTTTCCAAAGTTATCAACATTTTTATGTTTGGCGTTCCGGAATCGACCTTATCTCAGGCTGAAAACGCGTTTTACGCATTGTGCCATAAAATTGCAAAGAAGCTTCTGAACATGAAATTTTCACCTCCCACTATAGCAGAAAGGGTCTTTCTCGTAGTTGCACATCAAATCTAAGCTGTCTGAAGTGTTTTTCCAAAGTTATCAACATTTTTATGTTTGGCGTTCCGGAATCGACCTAATCTCAGGATGAAAATGTGTATTCTGCATTGTCCCATAACTTTCCAGAGAAGCTTTAGAACATGAAATTTTCACCTCCCACTATAGCAGAAAGGGTCTTTCTAGTAGTTGCACATCAAATCTAAGCTGTCTGAAATGTTGTTCCAAAGTTATCAACATTTTTACGTTTGGCCTTTCGGAACCCACCTTATCTCAGGCTGAAAACGCGTTTTCTGTATTGTGCCATAACTTATCAGGGAAGCATCAGAACATGAAATTTTCATGTATAAAGGTATAGTTGATACGCTTATTATAGTCTTAGAACCGTGTCCGCAACAAGAGGCTGACTGAGTTGACCACCCGAGGGGTTATGAACATGAATTTTTCACCTCCCACTATAGCAGAAAGGGTCTTTCTCGTAGTTGCACATCAAATCTAAGCTGTCTGAAGTGTTGTTCCAAAGTTATCAACATTTTTACGTTTGGCGTTCCGGAACCCACCTTATCTCAGGCTGAAAACGCGTTTTGTGCATTGTGCCATTGATTCTCAGGGAAGATTCAGAAAATGAAATTTTCACCTCCCACTATAGCAGAAATGGTCTTTCTAGTAGTTGCACATTAAATCTAAGCTGTCTGAAGTGTATTTCCAAAGTTATCAACATTTTTATGTTTGGCGTTCCGGAACCCACCTTATCTGAGGCTGAAAACGCGTTTTCGGCATTGCGACATAACTTTGCAGGGAAGCTTCAGAACATGAAATTTTAACCTCCCACTATTGCAGAAAGTGTCTTTCTAGTAGTTGCACATCAAATCTAAGCTGTCTGATGAGTTTTTCCAAAGTTATCAACATTTTTATGTTTGGCGTTCCGGAATCTACCTTATCTCAGGCTGAAAACTCTTTTTACGCTTTGTGCCATAACTTTGCAGGGAAGCTTCAGAAAATGAAAATTTCACTCCCCCACTATAGCAGAAAGGGTTTTTCTAGAAGTTGCAAATCAAATCTAAGCATTCTGAAGTGTTTTTCGAAAGTTATCAACATTTTTATGTTTGGCGTTCCGGAATCGACCTTATCTCAGTCTGAAAACGCGTTTTCTGCATTGTGCCATAACTTTGCAGGGAAGCTTCAGAACATGAAATGTTCACCTCCCACTATAACAGAAAGGGTCTTTCTAGTAGTTGCACATGAAATCTATGCTGTCTGAAGTGTTTTTCCAAAGTTGTCAACATTTTTATGTTTGGCGTTCCGAAACCCACCTTATCTCAGGCTGAAAACGGATTTTCTGCATTGTGCCATATATTCTAAGGGAAGGTTCAGAACATGAAATTTTCACCTCCCACTATAGCAGAAAGGGTCTTTCCAGTAGTTTCACGTGAAATCTAAGCTGTCTGAAGTGTTTTTACAAAGTTATCAACATTTTTATGTTTGGCGTTCGGGAACCCACCTCATCTCAGGCTGAAAACGTGTTTTCTGCATTGTGCCATAACTTTGCAGGAAACTTCAAAATATGAAATTTTCACCTCCCACTATTGCAGAAAGGGTCTGTCTTGTAGTTGCACATCAAATCTAAGCTGTCTGAAGTGTTTTTACAAAGTTATCAACATTTTTATGTTTGGCGTTCCGGAATCGACCTTATCTCAGGCTGAAAACGCGTTTTACGCATTGTGCCATAACTTTGCATAAAGCTTCAGCACATGAAATTTTCACCACCCACTATAGCAGGAAGGGTCTTACTAGTAGTTGCAGATCAAATGTAAGCTGTCTGAAATGTTTTTCCAAAGTTATCAACATTTTTATGTTTGGCGTTCTGGAAACCACCTTATCTCAGTCTGAAAACTTGTTTTTTGCATTGTGCCATAACTTTGCAGGGAAGCCTCAGAACATGAAATTTTCACCTGCCGCTATAGTAGAAAGGGTCTTTCAAGTAGTTGCACATCAAATCTTAGCTGTCTGAAGTGTTTTTCCAAAGTTATCAACATTTTTATGTTTGGCGTTCCGGAATCGACCTTATCTCAGGCTGAAAACGCGTTTTACGCATTGTGCCATAACTTTGCAGGGAAGCCTCAGAACATAAAATTTTCACCTCCCACTATAGCAGAAAGGGTCTTTCTAGTAGTTGCATATCAAATCTAAGCTGTCTGAAATGTTTTTCCAAAGTTATTAACATTTTTATGTTTGGCGTTCCGGAACCCACCTTATCTCAGGCTGAAAACGCTTTTTCTGCATTGTGCCATAACTTTGCAGGGAAGCTTCAGAATATGATAATTTAACCTCCCACTATTCCAGAAAGGGTCTGTCTTGTAGTTGCACATCAAATCTAAGCTGTCTGAAGTGTTTTTCCAAAGTTATCAAAATTTTTATGTTTAGCGTTCGGGAATCGACCTTATCTCAGGCTGAAAACGCCTTTTACGCATTGTTCCATAACTTTGCAGGGAAGCTTCAGAACATGAAATTTTCACCTCCAAGTATAGTAGAAAGGGTCTTTCTCGTAGTTGCACATGATATCTAAGCTGTCTGAAGTGTATTTCGAAAGTTATCAACATTTTTATGTTTGGCGTTCCGGAATCGACCTTATCTCAGGCTGAAAACGCGTTTTCTGCATTGTGCCATAACTTTGCAGGGAAGCTTCAGAACACGAAATTTTCACCTCCCACTATAGCAGAAAGGGTCTTTCTAGTAGTTGCACATCAAATCTATGCTGTCTGAAGTGTTTTTCCAAAGTTGTCAACATTTTTATGTTTGGCGTTCCGAAACCCACCTTATCTCAGGCTGAAAACGCATTTTTTGCATTGTGCCATAACTTTGCAAGGAAGCCTCAGAACATGAAATTTTCACCTCCCACTATAGTAGAAAGGGTCTTTCTAGTAGTTGCACATCAAATCTAAGCTGTCTGAAGTGTTTTTCCAAAGTTATCAACATTTTTATGTTTGGCGTTCTGAAATCAACCTCATCTCAGGCTGAAAACGAGTTTTACGCATTGTGCCATAACTTTGCAGCGAATGTTCAGAACATGAAATTTTCACCTCCCACTATAGCAGAAAGGGTCTTTCTCGTAGTTGCACATCAAATCTAAGCTGTCTGAAGTGTTTTTCGAAAGTTTTCAACATTTTTTTTTGGTGTTCCTGAATCGACCTTATATCAGGCTGAAAACGTGGTTTCTGCATTGTACCATAACTTTGCAGGGAAGCTTCAGATCATGAAATGTTGATTTCCCACTATAGCAGAAAGGGTCTTTCTCGTAGTTGCATATCAAATCTAAGCTGTCTGAAGTGTTTTTCGGAAGTTATCAACATTTTTATGTTTGGCGTTCCGGAAACGACCTTATGTGAGGTTGAAAGCGCGTTTTCTGCATTGTGCCATAACTTTGCAGAGAAGCTTCAGAACAATAAAATTTCACCTCCCACTACAGCAGAAAGGGTCTTTCTAGTAGTTGCACATCAAATCTAAGCTGTCTAAAGAGTTTTTCCAAAGTTATCAATATTTTTATGTTTGGCGTTCCGGAATCGACCTTATCTCTGGCTGAAAACGCATTTCCTGCATTGTGGCATAACTTTGCAGGGAAGCTTCAGAACATCGAATTTTCACCTCCCACTATAGCAGAAATGGTCTTTCTAGTAGTTGCACATCAAATCTAAGCTGTCTGAAGTGTTTTTCCGGAATTATGAACCTTTTTATGTTTGGCGTTCCGGAACCCACCTCATCTCAGGCTGAAAACGCGTTTTCTGCATTGTGCCATAACTTTGCAGGAAAGCTGCATAATATGAAATTTTCACCTCCCACTATAGCAGAAAGGGTCTTTCTAGTAGTTGCACATCAAATCTAAGCTGTTTGAAGTATTTTTCCAAAGTTATCAACATTTTTATGTTTGGCGTTCCGGAATCAACCTTATCTCAGGCTGAAAACGAGTTTTACGCATTGTGCCATAACTTTGCAGCGAAGCTTCAGAACATGAAATTTTCACCTCCCACTGTAGCAGAAAGGGCCTTTCTCGTAGTTGCACATCAAATCTAAGCTATCTGAAGTGTTTTTCCAAAGTTATCAACAATATCATGTTTGGCGTTCCGCAACCCACCTTATCTCAGGCTGAAAACGCGTTTTCTGCATTGTGCCATAACTTATCAGGGAAGCATCAGAACATGAAATTTTCATGTATCAAGGTATAGTTGATACGCTTATTATAGTCTTAGAACCGTGTCCGCAACAAGAGGCTGACTGAGTTGACCACCCGAGGGGCCCTTTACCAGAGAGGCAAAGGGAGGTAGTGTGCTCGGTTACGCATTGTGCCATAACTTTGCAGGGAAGTTCCAGAAAATGAAATTTTCACCTCCCACTATAGCAGAAAGGGTTTTTCTAGTAGTTGCACATCAAATCTAAGCTGTCTGAAGTGTTTTTCAAAAGTTATCAACATTTTTATGTTTGGCGTTCCGGAACCCACCTTATCTCAGGCTGAAAACGCTTTTTACGCTTTGTGCCATAACTTTGCAGGGAAGCTTCAGAAAATGAAAATTTCACCCCCCACTATAGCAGAAAGGGTTTTTCTAGAAGTTGCACATCAAATCTAAGCATTCTGAAGTGTTTTTCCAAAGTTATCAACATTTTTATGTTTGGCGTTCCGGAATCAACCTTATTTCAGGCTGAAAACGCATTTTCTGCATTGTGCCATAAAATTGCAAAGAAGCTTCTGAACATGAAATTTTCACCTCCCACTATAGCAGAAAGGGTCTTTCTCGTAGTTGCACATCAAATCTAAGCTGTCTGAAGTGTTTTTCCAAAGTTATCAACATTTTTATGTTTGGCGTTCCGGAGTCGACCTAATCTCAGGATGAAAATGTGTATTCTGCATTGTCCCATAACTTTCCAGAGAAGCTTTAGAACATGAAATTTTCACCTCCCACTATAGCAGAAAGGGTCTTTCTAGTAGTTGCACATCAAATCTAAGCTGTCTGAAATGTTGTTCCAAAGTTATCAACATTTTTACGTTTGGCCTTTCGGAACCCACCTTATCTCAGGCTGAAAACGCGTTTTCTGCATTGTGCCATAACTTATCAGGGAAGCATCAGAACATGAAATTTTCATGTATCAAGGTATAGTTGATACGCTTATTATAGTCTTAGAACCGTGTCCGCAACAAGAGGCTGACTGAGTTGACCACCCGAGGGGTTATGAACATGAATTTTTCACCTCCCACTATAGCAGAAAGGGTCTTTCTCGTAGTTGCACATCAAATCTAAGCTGTCTGAAGTGTTGTTCCAAAGTTATCAACATTTTTACGTTTGGCGTTCCGGAACCCACCTTATCTCAGGCTGAAAACGCGTTTTGTGCATTGTGCCATTGATTCTCAGGGAAGATTCAGAAAATGAAATTTTCACCTCCCACTATAGCAGAAATGGTCTTTCTAGTAGTTGCACATTAAATCTAAGCTGTCTGAAGTGTATTTCCAAAGTTATCAACATTTTTATGTTTGGCGTTCCGGAACCCACCTTATCTGAGGCTGAAAACGCGTTTTCGGCATTGCGACATAACTTTGCAGGGAAGCTTCAGAACATGAAATTTTAACCTCCCACTATTGCAGAAAGTGTCTTTCTAGTAGTTGCACATCAAATCTAAGCTGTCTGATGAGTTTTTCCAAAGTTATCAACATTTTTATGTTTGGCGTTCCGGAATCTACCTTATCTCAGGCTGAAAACTCTTTTTACGCTTTGTGCCATAACTTTGCAGGGAAGCTTCAGAAAATGAAAATTTCACTCCCCCACTATAGCAGAAAGGGTTTTTCTAGAAGTTGCAAATCAAATCTAAGCATTCTGAAGTGTTTTTCGAAAGTTATCAACATTTTTATGTTTGGCGTTCCGGAATCGACCTTATCTCAGTCTGAAAACGCGTTTTCTGCATTGTGCCATAACTTTGCAGGGAAGCTTCAGAACATGAAATGTTCACCTCCCACTATAACAGAAAGGGTCTTTCTAGTAGTTGCACATGAATTCTATGCTGTCTGAAGTGTTTTTCCAAAGTTGTCAACATTTTTATGTTTGGCGTTCCGAAACCCACCTTATCTCAGGCTGAAAACGAATTTTCTGCATTGTGCCATATATTCTAAGGGAAGGTTCAGAACATGAAATTTTCACCTCCCACTATAGCAGAAAGGGTCTTTCCAGTAGTTTCACGTGAAATCTAAGCTGTCTGAAGTGTTTTTACAAAGTTATCAACATTTTTATGTTTGGCGTTCGGGAACCCACCTCATCTCAGGCTGAAAACGTGTTTTCTGCATTGTGCCATAACTTTGCAGGAAACTTCAAAATATGAAATTTTAACCTCCCACTATTGCAGAAAGGGTCTGTCTTGTAGTTGCACATCAAATCTAAGCTGTCTGAAGTGTTTTTACAAAGTTATCAACATTTTTATGTTTGGCGTTCCGGAATCGACCTTATCTCAGGCTGAAAACGCGTTTTACGCATTGTGCCATGACTTTGCATAAAGCTTCAGCACATGAAATTTTCACCACCCACTATAGCAGGAAGGGTCTTACTAGTAGTTGCAGATCAAATGTAAGCTGTCTGAAATGTTTTTCCAAAGTTATCAACATTTTTATGTTTGGCGTTCTGGAAACCACCTTATCTCAGTCTGAAAACTTGTTTTTTGCATTGTGCCATAACTTTGCAGGGAAGCCACAGAACATGAAATTTTCACCTGCCGCTATAGTAGAAAGGGTCTTTCAAGTAGTTGCACATCAAATCTTAGCTGTCTGAAGTGTTTTTCCAAAGTTATCAACATTTTTATGTTTGGCGTTCCGGAATCGACCTTATCTCAGGCTGAAAACGCGTTTTACGCATTGTGCCATAACTTTGCAGGGAAGCCTCAGAACATAAAATTTTCACCTCCCACTATAGCAGAAAGGGTCTTTCTAGTAGTTGCATATCAAATCTAAGCTGTCTGAAATGTTTTTCCAAAGTTGTTAACATTTTTATGTTTGGCGTTCCGGAACCCACCTTATCTCAGGCTGAAAACGCTTTTTCTGCATTGTGCCATAACTTTGCAGGGAAGCTTCAGAATATGATAATTTAACCTCCCACTATTCCAGAAAGGGTCTGTCTTGTAGTTGCACATCAAATCTAAGCTGTCTGAAGTGTTTTTCCAAAGTTATCAAAATTTTTATGTTTAGCGTTCGGGAATCGACCTTATCTCAGGCTGAAAACGCCTTTTACGCATTGTTCCATAACTTTGCAGGGAAGCTTCAGTACATGAAATTTTCACCTCCAAGTATAGTAGCAAGGGTCTTTCTCGTAGTTGCACATGATATCTAAGCTGTCTGAAGTGTATTTCGAAAGTTATCAACATTTTTATGTTTGGCGTTCCGGAATCGACCTTATCTCAGGCTGAAAACGCGTTTTCTGCATTGTGCCATAACTTTGCAGGGAAGCTTCAGAACACGAAATTTTCACCTCCCACTATAGCAGAAAGGGTCTTTCTAGTAGTTGCACATCAAATCTATGCTGTCTGAAGTGTTTTTCCAAAGTTGTCAACATTTTTATGTTTGGCGTTCCGAAACCCACCTTATCTCAGGCTGAAAACGCATTTTTTGCATTGTGCCATAACTTTGCAAGGAAGCCTCAGAACATGAAATTTTCACCTCCCACTATAGTAGAAAGGGTCTTTCTAGTAGTTGCACATCAAATCTAAGCTGTCTGAAGTGTTTTTCCAAAGTTATCAACATTTTTATGTTTGGCGTTCTGAAATCAACCTCATCTCAGGCTGAAAACGAGCTTTACGCATTGTGCCATAACTTTGCAGCGAATGTTCAGAACATGAAATTTTCACCTCCCACTATAGCAGAAAGGGTCTTTCTCGTAGTTGCACATCAAATCTAAGCTGTCTGAAGTGTTTTTCGAAAGTTTTCAACATTTTTTTTTGGTGTTCCTGAATCGACCTTATATCAGGCTGAAAACGTGGTTTCTGCATTGTGCCATAACTTTGCAGGGAAGCTTCAGATCATGAAATGTTGATTTCCCACTATAGCAGAAAGGGTCTTTCTTGTAGTTGCATATCAAATCTAAGCTGTCTGAAGTGTTTTTCGGAAGTTATCAACATTTTTATGTTTGGCGTTCCGGAAACGACCTTATGTGAGGTTGAAAGCGCGTTTTCTGCATTGTGCCATAACTTTGCAGAGAAGCTTCAGAACAATAAAATTTCACCTCCCACTATAGCAGAAAGGGTCTTTCTAGTAGTTGCACATCAAATCTAAGCTGTCTAAAGAGTTTTTCCAAAGTTATCAATATTTTTATGTTTGGCGTTCCGGAATCGACCTTATCTCTGGCTGAAAACGCGTTTCCTGCATTGTGGCATAACTTTGCAGGGAAGCTTCAGAACATCGAATTTTCACCTCCCACTATAGCAGAAATGGTCTTTCTAGTAGTTGCACATCAAATCTAAGCTGTCTGAAGTGTTTTTCCGGAATTATGAACCTTTTCATGTTTGGCGTTCCGGAACCCACCTTATCTCAGGCTGAAAACGCGTTTTCTGCATTGTGCCATAACTTTGCAGGAAAGCTGCATAATATGAAATTTTCACCTCCCACTATAGCAGAAAGGGTCTTTCTAGTAGTTGCACATCAAATCTAAGCTGTTTGAAGTGTTTTTCCAAAGTTATCAACATTTTTATGTTTGGCGTTCCGGAATCAACCTTATCTCAGGCTGAAAACGAGTTTTACGCATTGTGCCATAACTTTGCAGCGAAGCTTCAGAACATGAAATTTTCACCTCCCACTGTAGCAGAATGGGCCTTTCTCGTAGTTGCACATCAAATCTAAGCTATCTGAAGTGTTTTTCCAAAGTTATCAACATTTTTATGTTTGGCGTTCCGGAACCCACCTTTTGTCAGGCTGAAAATGTGTTTTCTGCATTGTGCCACAACTTTGCACGGAAGCTTCAGAACATGAAATTTTAACCTCCCACTATAGCATAAAGGGTCTCTCTAGTAGTTGCACATCAAATCTAAGCTGTCTGAAGTGTTTTTCGGAAGTCATCAACATTTTTATGTTTGGCGTTCCGGAATCGACCTTATGTGAGGCTGAAAACGCGTTTTCTGCATTGTGCCATAACTTTGCAGGGAAGCTTCAGAACAAAAAAATTTCACCTCCCACTACAGCAGAAAGGGTCTTTCTAGTAGTTGCACATCAAATCTAAGCTGTCTGAAGTGTTTTTCGAAAGTTTTCAACATTTTTATGTTTGGTGTTCCTGAATCGACCTTATCTCAGGCTGAAAACGCGTTTTCTGCATTGTGCCATAACTTTGCAGGGAAGCTTCAGATCATGAAATGTTCATTTCCCACTATAGCAGAAAGGGTCTTTCTCGTAGTTGCACATCAAATCTAAGCTGTCTGAAGTGTTTTTCCAAAGTTATCAACATTTTTATGTTTGGCGTTCCGGAATCAACCTTATCTCAGGCTGAAAACGCATTTTACGCATTGTGCCATAACTTTGCAGGAAAGCTTCAGAACATAAAATTTTCACCTCCCACCGTAGCAGAAAGGGTCTTTCTAGTAGTTGCACATCAAATCTAAGCTGTCTGAAGTGTTTTTCGGAAGTTTTCAACATTTTTATGTTTGGCGTTCCGGAATTGACCTTATATGAGGCTGAAAACGCGTTTTCTGCATTGTGCCATAACTTTGCAGCGAAGCTTCAGAACATGACATTTTCACGTCCCACTATAGCATAAAGGGTCTCTCTAGTAGTTGCTCATCAAATCTAAGCTGTTTGAAGTGTTTTTCCAAAGTTATCAACATTTTTATGTTTGGCGTTCCGGAATCAACCTTATCTCAGGCTGAAAACGAGTTTTACGCATTGTGCCATAACTTTGCAGGGAAGCTTCAGAACATGAAATTGTCACCTGCCGCTATAGTAGAAAGGGTCTTTCTAGTAGTTGCACATCAAAGCTAAGCTGTCTGAAGTGTTTTTCCAAAGTTATCCGCATTTTAATGTTTGGCGTTCTGGAATCGACCTTATCTCAGGCTGAAAACGCGTTTTACGCATTGTGCCATAACTTTGCATGAAGCTTCAGAACATGAAATTTTCACCTCCCACTATGGCAGAAAGGGTTTTTCTCGTAGTTGCATATCAAATCTAAGCTTTCTGAAGTGTTTTTCCAAAGTTATCAACTTTTTTATGTTTGACGTTCCTGAATCGACCTGATTACAGGCTGAAAACGCGTTTTACGCATTGTTCCATAACTTTGCCGTGAATCTTCAGAACATGCAATTTTCACCTCCCACAATGGCAGAAAGGGTCTTTCTAGTAGTTTCACGTGAAATCTAAGCAGTCTGAAGTGTTTTTCCAAAGTTATCAACATTTTTATGTTTGGCGTTCCGGAATCGACTTTATCTAAGGTTGAAAACCTTTTTTTCCGCATTGTGCCATCACTTTGCAAGGAAGCTTCAGAACGTGAAATTTTAAACTTCCACTATAGCAGAAAAGGTCTTTCTGGTAGTTGCTCATCAAATCTAAGCTGTCTGAAGTGTTTTTCCAAAGTTTTCAACATTTTTGTGTTTGGCGTTCGGGAACCCACCTTATCTCAAGCTGAAAACGCGTTTTCTGCATTGTGCCATAACTTTGCAGGAAACTTCAGAATAAGAAATTTTAACCTCTCACTGTTGCAGAAAGTGTCTGTCTTGTAGTTGCACATCAAATCGAAGCTGTCTGAAGTGTTTTTCCAAAGTTATCAACATTTTCATGTTTGGCGTTCTGGAATCGACCTTATCTCAGGCTGAAAACATGTTTTCTGCATCGTGCCATAAATTTGCAGGCACGCTTCAGAACATGAAATTTTCACATGCCACTATAGCAGAAAGGGTCATTCTCGTAGTTGCAGATCAAATCTCAGCTGTCTGAAGTTTTTTTCCAAGGTTATCAACATTTTTATTTTTGGCGTTCCGGAATCGACCTTATCTCAAGCTGAAAACGCCTTTTCTGCATTGTGCCATAACTTTGCACGGAAGCTTCAGAACATGAAATGTTCACCTCCCACTATAGCAGAAAAGGTCTTTCTAGAAGTTGCACATCAAATGTAAGCTGTCTGAAGTGTTTTTCGAAAGTTATCAACACTTTTATGTTTGGCGTTCCGAAACCCACCTTATCTCAAGCTGAAAACGCGTTTTCTGCATTGTGCCATAAATTTGCAGGGAACCTTCACAACATGAAATGTTCACCTCCCACTATAGCAGAAAGGGTCTTCCTAGTAGTTGCACATCAAATCTAAGCTGTTTGAAGTGTTTTTCCAAAGTTATCAACATTTTTATGTTTGGCGATCCGGAATGTACCTTATCTCAGGCTGAAAACGCGTTTTTCGCATTGTGCCATAACTTTGCAAGGAAGCTTCAGAACATCTAATTTTCAACTGCCACTATAGCAGAAAATGTCTTTCTAGTAGTTGCACATCAAATCTAAGCTCTCTGAAGTGTTTTTCCAAAGTTATCAAAATTGTTATGTTTGGCGTTCCGGAATCGACTTTATCTCAGGCTGAAAACGTGTTTTCCGCATTGTGCCATAACTTTGGAAGGGAGCTTCAGAACATGAAATTTTCACCTCCCACTATAGTCGAATGGGTCTTTCTAGTAGTTGCACATCAAATCGAAGCTGTCTGAAGTGTTTTTCCAAAGTTATCAACATTATTCTGTTTGCTGTTTCGGAATCGACCTAATCTCAGGCTGAAAACACGTTTTCGAAATTGTGCCATAACTTTGCAGGGAAGCTTCAGAACATGAAGTTTTCACCTCCCACTATAGCAGAAAGGGTCTTTCTCGTAGTTGCACGTCAAATCTAAGCTGTCTGATGTGTTTTTCCGAAGTTATCATATTTTTTTGTTTGGCGTTCCGGTACCCACCTTATCTCAGGCTGAAAACGCGTTTTCTGCATTGTGCCATAACTTTGCAGGGAAGCTACAGAACATAAAATTTTCAACTCCCACTATAGCAAAAAGGATCTTTCTAGTAGTTGCTCGTCAAATCTAAGCTGTCTGAAGTGTTTTTCCAAAGTTATCAACATTTTTACGTTTGGCATTCCAGAATCGACCTTATCTCTGGCTGAAAACGCGTTTTCTGCATTGTGATATAACTTTGCAGGGAAGCTTCAGAACATGAAATTTTCTCATCCCACTATAGCAGAAAGGGTCTTTCTAGTAATTGCACATCAAATCTAAGCTGTCTGAAGTGTTTTTCCAAAGTTATCAACATTTTTATGTTTGGCGTTCCGGAATCGACTTTATCTCAGGCTGAAAACCTTTTAATCCGCATTGTGCCATAACTTTGCAAGGAAGCTTCAGAACATGAAATTTTAAACTTCCACTATAGCAGAAAAGGTCTTTCTGGTAGTTGCTCATCAAATCTAAGCTGTCTGAAGTGTTTTTCCAAAGTTTTCAACATTTTTATGTTTGGCGTTCCGGAACCCACCTTATCTCAGGCTGAAAACGCGTTTTCTGCATTGTGCCATAACTTTGCAGGGAAGCTACAGAACATGAAATTTTCAACTCCCACTATAGCAAAAAGGATCTTTCTAGTAGTTGCTCGTCAAATGTAAGCTGTTTGAAGTGTTTTTCCAAAGTTATCAACATTTTTACGTTTGGCGTTCCGGAACCCACCTTATCTCAGGCTGTAAACGCGTTTTCTGCATTGTGCCATAACTTTGGAGGGAAGCTTCAGAACATGAAATTTTCACCTCCCAAGATAGCAGAAAGGGTCTTTCTAGTAGTTGCACATCAAATGTAAGCGGTCTGAAGTGTATTTCAAAAGTTATCAACTTTTTTATGTTCGGCGTTCCGGAATCAACCTTATCTCAGGCTGAAAACGCTTTTTCGGCACTGTGCCATAACTTTGCAGGGATGCATCAGTACATGAAATTTTCACCTCCCACAATAGCATATAGGGTCTTTCTAATAGTCGCACATCAAATCTAAGCTGTCTGAAGTGTTTTTCCAAAGTTATCAACATTTTTATGTTTGGCGTTCCGGAATCGACCTTATCTCAGGCTGAAAACGCGTTTTACGCATTGTGCCATAACTTTGCATAAAGCTTCAGAACATTACATTTTCACATCCCACTATAGCAGAAAGGGTCTTTCTCGTAGTTGCACGTCAAATCTAAGCTGACTGATGTGTTTTTCCGAAGTTATCAACATTTTTATGTTTGGTGTTCCGGAATCGACCTTATCTCAGGCTGAAAACGCCTTTTACACATTGTTTCATAACTTTGCAGGGAAGCTTCAGAACATCAAATTTTCAGCTCCCACTATAATAGAAAGGGTCTTTCTAGTAGTTGCACATCAAATCTAAGCTGTCTGAAGTGTTTTTCGAAAGTTATCAACATTTTTATGTTTGGCGTTCCGGAATCGACCTTATCTCAGGCTGAAAACGCGTTTTACGCATTGTGCCATAACTTTGCAGGGAAGCTTCAGAACATGAAATTTTCAAATCCCACTATAGCAGAAAGGGTCTTTCTAGTAGTTGCACATAAATCTAAGCTGTCTGAAGTGTTCTTCCAAAGTTATCAACATTTTTATGTTTGGCATTCCGGAACCCACCTTATCTCAGGCTGTGAGCGCGTTTTCTGCATTGTGGCATAACTTTGAAGGAAAGCTTCAGAACATGAAATTTTCAATTCCCATTATAGCAGAAAGGGTCTTTCTCGTACTTGCACGTCAAATCTAAGCTGACTGATGTGTTTTTCCGAAGTTATCAACATTTTTATGTCTGGCGTTCCGGAATCGAACTTATCTCAGGCTGAAAACGCTTTTTCGGCATTGTGCCATAACTTTGCAGGGAAGCTTCAGGACATGAAATTTTCACCTCCCACTATAGCATATAGGGTCTTTCTAATAGTTGCACATCAAATCTAAGCTGTCTGAAGTGTTTTTCCAAAGTTATCAACATTTTTATGTTTGGCGTTCCGGAATCGACCTTATCTCAGGCTAAAAACGCGTTTTACGCATTGTGCCATAACTTTGCATAAAGCTTCAGAACATTACATTTTCACATCCCACAATAGCAGAAAAGGGTCTTTCTAGTAGTTGCACATCAAATCTAAGCTGTCTGAAGTGTTTTTCGAAAGTTATCAACATTTTTATGTTTGTCGTTCCGGAATCGACCTTATCCCAGGCTGAAAACGCGTTTTCTGCATTGTGCCATAACTTTGCAGGGAAGCTTCAGGACATGAAATTTTCACCTCCCACTATAGCAGAAAGGGTCTTTCTCGTAGTTTCACATCAAATCTAAGCTGTCTGAAGTGTGTTTCCAAAGTTATCCACATTTTTATGTTTAGCGTTCCGGAATCGACCTTATCTCAGGATGAAAAATTGTTTTCAGCATTGTCCCATAACTTTCCAGGGAAGCTTCAGAACATGAAGTTTTGACCTAACACTATAGCAGAAAGGGTCTTTCTAGTAGTTGCACATCAAATCTAAGCTGTCTGAAGTGTTTTTCCAAAGTTATCAACATTTTTATGTTTAGCGTTCCGGAATCGACCTTATCTCAGGCTGAAAACGTGTTTTACACATTGTGCCATAACTTCTCAGGGAAGCTTCAGAAAATGAAATGTTCACCTCCCACTATAGCAGAAAGGGTCTTTCTAGTAGTTGCACATCAAATCTAAGCTGTCTGAAGTGTTTTTCGAAAGTTATCAACATTTTTATGTTTGGCGTTCCAGAATCGACCTTATCTCAGGCTGAAAACGCGTTGTCTGCAATGTGCCATAACTTTGCATGGAAGCTTCCGAAAATGAAATTTTAACCTACCACTATAGCAGAAAGGGTCTTTCTAGTAGTTGCTGATCAAATCTAAGCTGTCTGATGTGTTTTTCCAAAGTTATCAACATTGTTATGTATGGCGTTCCGGAATCGACCTTTTCTCAGGCTGAAAACGCGTTTTACGCATTGTGCCATAACTTTGCAGGGAACCTTTAGAACATGAAATTTTCACCTCCCACTATAGCAGAATAGGTCTTTCTAGTAGTTGCACATCAAATCTAAGATGTCTGAAGTGTTAATCCAAAGTAATCAACATTTTTACGTTTTGCGTTTCGGAACCCACCTAATCTCAGGCTGGAAACGCGTTTTCTGCATTGTGCCATAACTTCTCAGGGAAGCTTCAGAACATGAAATGTTCACCTCCCACTACAGCAGAAAGGGTCTTTCTAGTAGTTGCACATCAAATCTAAGCTGTCTGAAGTGTTTTTCCAAAGTTATCAACCTTTTTATGTTTGGCGTTCCGGAATCGACCTTATCTCAGGATGAAAAATCGTTTTCTGCATTGTCCCATAACTTTCTAGGGAAGCTTCAGAACATTAAATTTTGACCTCCCACTATAGCAGAAAGGGTCTTTCTAGTAGTTGCACATCAAATCTAAGCTGTCTGAAGTGCTTTTCGAAAGTTATCAACATTTTTATGTTTGGCGTTCCGGAACCCACCTTATCTCAAGCTGAAAACGTGTTTTCTGCAATGTGCCATAACTTTGCATGGAAGCTTCCGAAAATGAAATTTTAACCTACCACTATAGCAGAAAGGGTCTTTCTAGTAGTTGCACATCAAATCGAAGCTGTCTGAAGTGTTTTTCCAAAGTTATCAACATTTTTATGTATGGCGTTCTTGAATCGACCTTATCTCAGGCTGAAAACGCGTTTAACGCATTGTGCCATAACTTTGCAGGGAAGCTTCAGAACATGAAATGTTCACCTCCCACTGTAGCAGAAAGGGTCTTTCTCGTAGTTGCACATCAAATCTAAACTGTCTGAAGTGTTTTTCCAAAGTTATCAACATTTTTATGTTTGGCGTTCCGGAACCCACCTTATCTCAGGCTGAAAACGCGTTTTCGGCATTGTGCCATATCGTTGCAGGGAAGCTTCAGAACATGAAATTCTAACCTCCCACTATAGCAGAAAGGGTCCTTCTAGTAGTTACACATCAAATCTAAGCTGTCTGAAGTGTTTTTCCAAAGTTATCAACATTTTTATGTTTGGCGTACCGGAATCGACCTTATCACAGGCTGAAGATGCTTTTTACGCTTTGTGCCATAACTTTGCAGGGAAGCTTCAGAAAATGAAAATTTCACCTCCCACTATAGCAGAAAGGGTCTTTCTAGTAGTTGCACATCAAATCTAAGCTGTCTGAAGTGTTTTTCCAAAGTTATCAACATTTTTATGTTTGGCGTTCCGGAATCAACCTTATCTCAGGCTGAAAACGCGTTGTCTGCATTGTGCCATAACTTTGCAGGGAAGCTTCAGAAAATGAAATGTTCACCTCCCACTATAGCAGAAAGGGCCGTTCTAGTAGTTGCACATCAAATCTAAGCTGTCTGAAGTGTTCTTCCAAAGTTATCAACATTTTTATGTTTGGAGTTGCAGAATCGACCTTATCTCAGCCTGAAAACGCGTTTTACGCATTGTGCCATAACGTTGCAGGGAAGCTTCAGAAAATGAAATTTTCACCTCCCACTATAGCAGAAAGGGTCTTTCTAGTAGTTGCACATCAAATCTAAGCTGTCTGAAGTGTTGTTCCAAAGTTATCAACATTTTTACGCTTGGCGTTCCGGAACCCACCTTATCTCAGGCTGAAAACGCGTTTTCTGCATTGTGCCATAACTTCTCAGGGAAGCTTCAGAACATGAAATGTTCACCTCCCACTATAGCAGAAAGGGTCTTTCTAGTAGTTGCACATCAAATCTAAGCTGTCTGAATTGTTTTTCGAAAGTTATCAACATTTTTATGTTTGGCGTTCCAGAATCGACCTTATCTCAGGCTGAAAACGCGTTGTCTGCATTGTGCCATAAATTTGCATGGAAGCTTCCGAACATGAAATTTTAAACCTACCACTATAGCAGAAAGGGTCTTTCTAGTAGTTGCACATCAAATCTAAGCTGTCTGAAGTGTTATTCCAAAGTGATCAACATTTTTAGGTTTTGCGTTTCGGAACACACCTTATCTCAGGCTGAAAACGCGTTTTCTGCATTGTGCCATAACTTCTCAGGGAAGCCTCAGAACATGAAATGTTCACCTCCCACTATAGCAGAAAGGGTCTTTCTAGTAGTTGCACATCAAATCGAAGCTGTCTGAAGTGTTTTTCCAAAGATATCAACATTTTTATGTACGGCGTTCCGGAATCGACCTTATCTCAGGCTGAAAACGCGTTTTACGCATTGTGCCATAACTTTGCAGGGAAGCTTCAGAACATGAAATGATCACCACCCACTATAGCAGAAAGGGTCTTTCTCGTAGTTGCACATCAAATCTAAGCTGTCTGAATTGTTTTTCCAAAGTTATTAACATTTTTATGTTTGGCGTTCCGGAACCCACCTTATCGCACGATGAAAACACGTTTTCTGCATTGTGCCATAACTTTGCAGGGAAGCTTCAGAACATGAAAATTTCACATCCCACTATAGTAGAAAGGGTCTTTCTAGTAGTTGCACATCAAATCTAAGCTGTCTGAATTGTTTTTCCAAAGTTATCATCATTTTTATGTTTGGCGTTCTGGAATCGACCTTATCTCAGGCTGAAAACGCGAATTCTGCATTGTGCCATAACTTCGGAGGGAAGCTTCAGAACATGAAATTATCACCACCCACTATAGCAGAAAGGGTCTTTCTAGAAATTGCACATCAAATCTAAGATGTCTGAAGTGTTTTCCCAAAGTTATCAACATTTTTATGTTTGGCGTACCGGAGCCCTCCTTATCTCAGGCTGAAAACGTGTTTTCTGCATTGTGCCATAACTTTGCAGGGAAGCTTCAGAACATGAAAATTTCACATCCCACAATAGCAGAAAGGGTCTTTCTAGTAGTTGCACATCAAATCTAAGTTGTCTGAAGTGTTTTTCCAAAGTTGTCAACTTTTTTATGTTTGGCGTTCCGGAATCGACCTTATCTCAGGCTGAAAACGCGTTTTCTGCATTGTGCCATAACTTTGCAGGGAAGCTTCAGAACATGAAATTATCACCACCCACTATAGCAGAAAGCGTGTTTCTAGTAGTTGCACATAAAATCTAAGCTGTCTGAAGTGTTTTTCCAAAGTTATCATCATTTTTATGTTTGGCGTTCTGGAATCGACCTTATCTCAGGCTGAAAACGCGAATTCTGCATTGTGCCATAACTTCGGAGGGAAGCTTCAGAACATGAAATTATCACCACCCACTATAGCAGAAAGGGTCTTTCTAGAAATTGCACATCAAATCTAAGATGTCTGAAGTGTTTTCCCAAAGTTATCAACATTTTTATGTTTGGCGTACCGGAACCCTCCTTATCTCAGGCTGAAAACGTGTTTTCTGCATTGTGCCATAACTTTGCAGGGAAGCTTCAGAACACGAAAATTTCACATCCCACAATAGCAGAAAGGGTCTTTCTAGTAGTTGCACATCAAATCTAAGTTGTCTGAAGTGTTTTTCCAAAGTTGTCAACTTTTTTATGTTTGGCGTTCCGGAATCGACCTTATCTCAGGCTGAAAACGCGTTTTCTGCATTGTGCCATAACTTTGCAGGGAAGCTTCAGAACATGAAATTATCACCACCCACTATAGCAGAAAGCGTGTTTCTAGTAGTTGCACATAAAATCTAAGCTGTCTGAAGTGTTTTTCCAAACTTATCAATATTTTCTGTTAGGCGTTCCGGAACCCACCTTATCTCAGGCTGAAAACGCGTTTTCTGCATTGTGCCATAACTTTGCAGGGAAGCTTCAGAACATGAAATTTTCACCTCTCACTATTGCAGAAAGGGTCTTTCTAGTAGTTGCACATCAAATCTAAGCTCTCTGAAGTGTTTTTCCAAAGTTATCAACATTTTTATGTTTGGCGTTCCGGAATCGACCTTATCTCAGGCTGAAAACGTGTTTTACGCATTGTGCCATAACTTTGCAGGGAAGCTTCAGAACATGAAATGATCACCACCCACTATAGCAGAAAGGGTCTTTCTCGTAGTTGCACATCAAATCTAAGCTGTCTGAATTGTTTTTCCAAAGTTATTAACATTTTTATGTTTGGCGTACCGGAGCCCTCCTTATCTCAGGCTGAAAACGTGTTTTCTGCATTGTGCCATAACTTTGCAGGGAAGCTTCAGAACATGAAAATTTCACATCCCACAATAGCAGAAAGGGTCTTTCTAGTAGTTGCACATCAAATCTAAGTTGTCTGAAGTGTTTTTCCAAAGTCATCAACATTTTTATGTTGGGCGTTCTGGAATCGACCTTATCTCAGGCTGAAAACGCGTTTTCTGCATTGTGCCATAACTTTGCAGGTAAGCTTCAGAACATGAAATTATCACCACCCACTATAGCAGAAAGGGTCTTTCTAGTAGTTGCACATCAAATCTAAGCTGTCTGAATTGTTTTTCCAAAGTTATCAACATTTTTATGTTTGGCGTTCCGGAACCCACCTTATCTCAGGCTGAAAACGCATTTTCAGCATTGTGCCATAACTTTGCAGGGAAGCTTCAGAACATGAAATTTTCACCTCCCACTATAGCAGAAAGGGTCTTTGTAGTAGTTGCACATCAAATCTGAGCTGTCTGAAGTGTTTTTCGAAAGTTATCAACATTTTTATGTTTGGCGTTCAAGAACCCACCTTATCTCAGTTTTAAAGTGCGTTTTCTGCGTTGTGCCATAACTTTGCAGGGAAGCTTCAGAACATGAAATTTTCACCTCCCACTATAGCAGAAAGGGTCTTTCTAGTAGTTGCACATCAAACGTAAACTGTCTGAAGTGTTTTTACAAAGTTGTCAACTTTTTTATGTTTGGCGTTCCGGAATCGACCTTATCTCAGGCTGAAAACGCGTTTTCTGCATTGTGCCATAACTTTGCAGGGAAGCTTCAGAACATGAAATTTTCACCTCTCACTATTGCAGAAAGGGTCTTTCTAGTAGTTGCACATCAAATCTAAGCTCTCTGAAGTGTTTTTCCAAAGTTATCAACATTTTTGTGTTTGGCGTTCCGGAATCGACCTTATCTCAGGCTGAAAACGTGTTTTACGCATTGTGCCATAACTTTGCAGGGAAGCTTCAGAACATGAAATTATCACCACCCACTATAGCAGAAAGGGTCTTTCTCGTAGTTGCACATCAAATCTAAGCTGTCTGAATTGTTTTTCCAAAGTTATCATCATTTTTATGTTTGGCGTTCTGGAATCGACCTTATCTCAGGCTGAAAACGCGAATTCTGCATTGTGCCATAACTTCGGAGGGAAGCTTCAGAACATGAAATTATCATCACCCACTATAGCAGAAAGGGTCTTTCTGGAAATTGCACATCAAATCTAAGATGTCTGAAGTGTTTTCCCAAAGTTATCAACATTTTTATGTTTGGCGTACCGGAACCCTCCTTATCTCAGGCTGAAAACGTGTTTTCTGCATTGTGCCATAACTTTGCAGGGAAGCTTCAGAACATGAAAATTTCACATCCCACAATAGCAGAAAGGGTCTTTCTAGTAGTTGCACATCAAATCTAAGTTGTCTGAAGTGTTTTTCCAAAGTTGTCAACTTTTTTATGTTTGGCGTTCCGGAATCGACCTTATCTCAGGCTGAAAACGCGTTTTCTGCATTGTGCCATAACTTTGCAGGGAAGCTTCAGAACATGAAATTATCACCACCCACTATAGCAGAAAGCGTGTTTCTAGTAGTTGCACATAAAATCTAAGCTGTCTGAAGTGTTTTTCCAAAGTTATCATCATTTTTATGTTTGGCGTTCTGGAATCGACCTTATCTCAGGCTGAAAACGCGAATTCTGCATTGTGCCATAACTTCGGAGGGAAGCTTCAGAACATGAAATTATCACCACCCACTATAGCAGAAAGGGTCTTTCTAGAAATTGCACATCAAATCTAAGATGTCTGAAGTGTTTTCCCAAAGTTATCAACATTTTTATGTTTGGCGTACCGGAACCCTCCTTATCTCAGGCTGAAAACGTGTTTTCTGCATTGTGCCATAACTTTGCAGGGAAGCTTCAGAACACGAAAATTTCACATCCCACAATAGCAGAAAGGGTCTTTCTAGTAGTTGCACATCAAATCTAAGTTGTCTGAAGTGTTTTTCCAAAGTTGTCAACTTTTTTATGTTTGGCGTTCCGGAATCGACCTTATCTCAGGCTGAAAACGCGTTTTCTGCATTGTGCCATGACTTTGCAGGGAAGCTTCAGAACATGAAATTTTCACCTCCCACTATAGCAGAAAGGGTCTTTGTAGTAGTTGCACATCAAATCTGAGCTGTCTGAAGTGTTTTTCGAAAGTTATCAACATTTTTATGTTTGGCGTTCAAGAACCCACCTTATCTCAGTTTTAAAGTGCGTTTTCTGCGTTGTGCCATAACTTTGCAGGGAAGCTTCAGAACATGAAATTTTCACCTCCCACTATAGCAGAAAGGGTCTTTCTAGTAGTTGCACATCAAACGTAAACTGTCTGAAGTGTTTTTACAAAGTTGTCAACTTTTTTATGTTTGGCGTTCCGGAATCGACCTTATCTCAGGCTGAAAACGCGTTTTCTGCATTGTGCCATAACTTTGCAGGGAAGCTTCAGAACATGAAATTATCACCACCCACTATAGCAGAAAGGGTCTTTCTCATAGTTGCACATCAAATCTAAGCTGTCTGAATTGTTTTTCCAAAGTTATTAACATTTTTATGTTTGGCGTACCGGAACCCACCTTATCGCACGATGAAAACACGTTTTCTGCATTGTGCCATAACTTTGCAGGGAAGCTTCAGAACATGAAAATTTCACATCCCACTATAGCAGAAAGGGTCTTTCTAGTAGTTGCACATCAAATCTAAGCTGTCTGAATTGTTTTTCCAAAGTTATCATCATTTTTATGTTTGGCGTTCTGGAATCGACCCTATCTCAGGCTGAAAACGCGAATTCTGCATTGTGCCATAACTTCGGAGGGAAGCTTCAGAACATGAAATTATCACCACCCACTATAGCAGAAAGGGTCTTTCTGGAAATTGCACATCAAATCTAAGATGTCTGAAGTGTTTTCCCAAAGTTATCAACATTTTTATGTTTGGCGTACCGGAACCCTCCTTATCTCAGGCTGAAAACGTGTTTTCTGCATTGTGCCATAACTTTGCAGGGAAGCTTCAGAACATGAAAATTTCACATCCCACAATAGCAGAAAGGGTCTTTCTAGTAGTTGCACATCAAATCTAAGTTGTCTGAAGTGTTTTTCCAAAGTTGTCAACTTTTTTATGTTTGGCGTTCCGGAATCGACCTTATCTCAGGCTGAAAACGCGTTTTCTGCATTGTGCCATAACTTTGCAGGGAAGCTTCAGAACATGAAATTATCACCACCCACTATAGCAGAAAGCGTGTTTCTAGTAGTTGCACATAAAATCTAAGCTGTCTGAAGTGTTTTTCCAAACTTATCAATATTTTCTGTTAGGCGTTCCGGAACCCACATTATCTCAGGCTGAAAACGTGTTTTCTGTATTGTGCCATAACTTTGCAGGGAAGCTTCAGAACATGAATATTTCACATGCCACTATAGCAGAAAGGGTCTTTCTAGTAGTTGCACATCAAATCTAAGCTGTCTGAATTGTTTTTCCAAAGTTATCAACATTTTTATGTTTGGCGTTCCGGAACCCACCTTATCTCAGGCTGAAAACGCATTTTCAGCATTGTGCCATGACTTTGCAGGGAAGCTTCAGAACATGAAATTTTCACCTCCCACTATAGCAGAAAGGGTCTTTGTAGTAGTTGCACATCAAATCTGAGCTGTCTGAAGTGTTTTTCGAAAGTTATCAACATTTTTATGTTTGGCGTTCAAGAACCCACCTTATCTCAGTTTTAAAGTGCGTTTTCTGCGTTGTGCCATAACTTTGCAGGGAAGCTTCAGAACATGAAATTTTCACCTCCCACTATAGCAGAAAGGGTCTTTCTAGTAGTTGCACATCAAACGTAAACTGTCTGAAGTGTTTTTACAAAGTTGTCAACTTTTTTATGTTTGGCGTTCCGGAATCGACCTTATCTCAGGCTGAAAACGCGTTTTCTGCATTGTGCCATAACTTTGCAGGGAAGCTTCAGAACATGAAATTTTCACCTCTCACTATTGCAGAAAGGGTCTTTCTAGTAGTTGCACATCAAATCTAAGCTCTCTGAAGTGTTTTTCCAAAGTTATTAACATTTTTATGTTTGGCGTTCCGGAACCCACCTTATCGCACGATGAAAACACGTTTTCTGCATTGTGCCATAACTTTGCAGGGAAGCTTCAGTACATGAAAATTTCACATCCCACTATAGCAGAAAGGGTCTTTCTAGTAGTTGCACATCAAATCTAAGCTGTCTGAATTGTTTTTCCAAAGTTATCATCATTTTTATGTTTGGCGTTCTGGAATCGACCTTATCTCAGGCTGAAAACGCGAATTCTGCATTGTGCCATAACTTCGGAGGGAAGCTTCAGAACATGAAATTATCACCACCCACTATAGCAGAAAGGGTCTTTCTGGAAATTGCACATCAAATCTAAGATGTCTGAAGTGTTTTCCCAAAGTTATCAACATTTTTATGTTTGGCGTACCGGAACCCTCCTTATCTCAGGCTGAAAACGTGTTTTCTGCATTGTGCCATAACTTTGCAGGGAAGCTTCAGAACATGAAAATTTCACATCCCACAATAGCAGAAAGGGTCTTTCTAGTAGTTGCACATCAAATCTAAGTTGTCTGAAGTGTTTTTCCAAAGTTGTCAACTTTTTTATGTTTGGCGTTCCGGAATCGACCTTATCTCAGGCTGAAAACGCGTTTTCTGCATTGTGCCATAACTTTGCAGGGAAGCTTCAGAACATGAAATTATCACCACCCACTATAGCAGAAAGCGTGTTTCTAGTAGTTGCACATAAAATCTAAGCTGTCTGAAGTGTTTTTCCAAACTTATCAATATTTTCTGTTAGGCGTTCCGGAACCCACATTATCTCAGGCTGAAAACGTGTTTTCTGCATTGTGCCATAACTTTGCAGGGAAGCTTCAGAACATGAAAATTTCACATCCCACTATAGCAGAAAGGGTCTTTCTAGTAGTTGCACATCAAATCTAAGCTGTCTGAATTGTTTTTCCAAAGTTGTCAACATTTTTATGTTTGGCGTTCCGGAACCCACCTTATCTCAGGCTGAAAACGCATTTTCAGCGTTGTGCCATGACTTTGCAGGGAAGCTTCAGAACATGAAATTTTCACCTCCCACTATAGCAGAAAGGGTCTTTCTAGTAGTTGCACATCAAACGTAAACTGTCTGAAGTGTTTTTACAAAGTTGTCAACTTTTTTATGTTTGGCGTTCCGGAATCGACCTTATCTCAGGCTGAAAACGCGTTTTCTGCATTGTGCCATAACTTTGCAGGGAAGCTTCAGAACATGAAATTTTCACCTCTCACTATTGTAGAAAGGGTCTTTCTAGTAGTTGCACATCAAATCTAAGCTCTCTGAAGTGTTTTTCCAAAGTTATCAACATTTTTATGTTTGGCGTTCCGGAATCGACCTTATCTCAGGCTGAAAACGTGTTTTACGCATTGTGCCATAACTTTGCAGGGAAGCTTCAGAACATGAAATTATCACCACCCACTATAGCAGAAAGGGTCTTTCTCGTAGTTGCACATCAAATCTAAGATGTCGGAATTGTTTTTCCAAAGTTATTAACATTTTTATGTTTGGCGTTCCGGAACCCACCTTATCGCACGATGAAAACACGTTTTCTGCATTGTGCCATAACTTTGCAGGGAAGGTTCAGAACATGAAAATTTCACATCCCACTATAGCAGAAAGGGTCTTTCTAGTAGTTGCACATCAAATCTAAGCTGTCTGAATTGTTTTTCCAAAGTTATCATCATTTTTATGTTTGGCGTTCTGGAATCGACCTTATCTCAGGCTGAAAACGCGAATTCTGCATTGTGCCATAACTTCGGAGGGAAGCTTCAGAACATGAAATTATCACCACACACTATTGCAGAAAGGGTCTTTCTAGAAATTGCACATCAAATCTAAGATGTCTGAAGTGTTTTCCCAAAGTTATCAACATTTTTATGTTTGGCGTACCGGAACCCTCCTTATCTCAGGCTGAAAACGTGTTTTCTGCATTGTGCCATAACTTTGCAGGGAAGCTTCAGAACATGAAAATTTCACATCCCACAATAGCAGAAAGGGTCTTTCTAGTAGTTGCACATCAAATCTAAGTTGTCTGAAGTGTTTTTCCAAAGTTGTCAACTTTTTTATGTTTGGCGTTCCGGAATCGACCTTATCTCAGGCTGAAAACGCGTTTTCTGCATTATGCCATAACTTTGCAGCGAAGCTTCAGAACATGAAATTATCACCACCCACTATAGCAGAAAGCGTGTTTCTAGTAGTTGCACATAAAATCTAAGCTGTCTGAAGTGTTTTTCCAAAGTTATCATCATTTTTATGTTTGGCGTTCTGGAATCGACCTTATCTCAGGCTGAAAACGCGAATTCTGCATTGTGCCATAACTTCGGAGGGAAGCTTCAGAACATGAAATTATCACCACCCACTATAGCAGAAAGGGTGTTTCTAGTACTTGCACATAAAATCTAAGCTGTCTGAAGTGTTTTTCCAAACTTATCAATATTTTCTGTTAGGCGTTCCGGAACCCACCTTATCTCAGGCTGAAAACGCGTTTTCTGCATTGTGCCATAACTTAGCAGGGAAGCTTCAGAACATGAAATTTTCACCTCTCACTATTGCAGAAAGGGTCTTTCTAGTAGTTGCACATCAAATCTAAGCTCTCTGAAGTGTTTTTCCAAAGTTATCAACATTTTTATGTTTGGCGTTCCGGAATCGACCTTATCTCAGGCTGAAAACGTGTTTTACGCATTGTGCCATAACTTTGCAGGGAAGCTTCAGAACATGAAATGATCACCACCCACTATAGCAGAAAGGGTCTTTCTCGTACTTGCACATCAAATCTAAGCTGTCTGAATTGTTTTTCCAAAGTTATTAAAATTTTTATGTTTGGCGTACCGGAGCCCTCCTTATCTCAGGCTGAAAACGTGTTTTCTGCATTGTGCCATAACTTTGCAGGGAAGCTTCAGAACATGAAAATTTCACATCCCACAATAGCAGAAAGGGTCTTTCTAGTAGTTGCACATCAAATCTAAGTTGTCTGAAGTGTTTTTCCAAAGTTATCAACATTTTTATGTTTGGCGTTCCGGAACCCACCTTATCTCAGGCTGAAAACGCATTTTCAGCATTGTGCCATGACTTTGCAGGGAAGCTTCAGAACATGAAATTTTCAACTCCCACTATAGCAGAAAGGGTCTTTGTAGTAGTTGCACATCAAATCTGAGCTGTCTGAAGTGTTTTTCGAAAGTTATCAACATTTTTATGTTTGGCGTTCAAGAACCCACCTTATCTCAGTTTTAAAGTGCGTTTTCTGCGTTGTGCCATAACTTTGCAGGGAAGCTTCAGAACATGAAATTTTCACCTCCCACTATAGCAGAAAGGGTCTTTCTAGTAGTTGCACATCAAACGTAAACTGTCTGAAGTGTTTTTCCAAAGTTGTCAACTTTTTTATGTTTGGCGTTCCGGAATCGACCTTATCTCAGGCTGAAAACGCGTTTTCTGCATTGTGCCATAACTTTGCAGGGAAGCTTCAGAACATGAAATTTTCACCTCTCACTATTGCAGAAAGGGTCTTTCTAGTAGTTGCACATCAAATCTAAGCTCTCTGAAGTGTTTTTCCAAAGTTATCAACATTTTTGTGTTTGGCGTTCCGGAATCGACCTTATCTCAGGCTGAAAACGTGTTTTACGCATTGTGCCATAACTTTGCAGGGAAGCTTCAGAACATGAAATTATCACCACCCACTATAGCAGAAAGGGTCTTTCTCGTAGTTGCACATCAAATCTAAGCTGTCTGAATTGTTTTTCCAAAGTTATTAACATTTTTATGTTTGGCGTTCCGGAACCCACCTTATCGCACGATGAAAACACGTTTTCTGCATTGTGCCATAACTTTGCAGGGAAGCTTCAGAACATGAAAATTTCACATCCCACTATAGCAGAAAGGGTCTTTCTAGTAGTTGCACATCAAATCTAAGCTGTCTGAATTGTTTTTCCAAAGTTATCATCATTTTTATGTTTGGCGTTCTGGAATCGACCTTATCTCAGGCTGAAAACGCGAATTCTGCATTGTGCCATAACTTCGGAGGGAAGCTTCAGAACATGAAATTATCACCACCCACTATAGCAGAAAGGGTCTTTCTAGAAATTGCACATCAAATCTAAGATGTCTGAAGTGTTTTCCCAAAGTTATCAACATTTTTATGTTTGGCGTACCGGAACCCTCCTTATCTCAGGCTGAAAACGTGTTTTCTGCATTGTGCCATAACTTTGCAGGGAAGTTTCAGAACATGAAATTATCACCACCCACTATAGCAGAAAGCGTGTTTCTAGTAGTTGCACATAAAATCTAAGCTGTCTGAAGTGTTTTTCCAAACTTATCAATATTTTCTGTTAGGTGTTCCGGAACCCACCTTATCTCAGGCTGAAAACGCGTTTTCTGCATTGTGCCATAACTTTGCAGGGAAGCTTCAGAACATGAAATTTTCACCTCTCACTATTGCAGAAAGGGTCTTTCTAGTAGTTGCACATCAAATCTAAGCTCTCTGAAGTGTTTTTCCAAAGTTATCAACATTTTTATGTTTGGCGTTCCGGAATCGACCTTATCTCAGGCTGAAAACCTGTTTTACGCATTGTGCCATAACTTTGCAGGGAAGCTTCAGAACATGAAATGATCACCACCCACTATAGCAGAAAGGGTCTTTCTCGTAGTTGCACATCAAATCTAAGCTGTCTGAATTGTTTTTCCAAAGTTATTAACATTTTTATGTTTGGCGTTCCGGAACCCACCTTATCGCACGATGAAAACACGTTTTCTGCATTGTGCCATAACTTTGCAGGGAAGCTTCAGAACATGAAAATTTCACATCCCACTATAGCAGAAAGGGTCTTTCTAGTAGTTGCACATCAAATCTAAGCTGTCTGAATTGTTTTTCCAAAGTTATCATCATTTTTATGTTTGGCGTTCTGGAATCGACCTTATCTCAGGCTGAAAACGCGAATTCTGCATTGTGCCATAACTTCGGAGGGAAGCTTCAGAACATGAAATTATCACCACCCACTATAGCAGAAAGGGTCTTTCTAGAAATTGCACATCAAATCTAAGATGTCTGAATTGTTTTTCCAAAGTTATCAACATTTTTATGTTTGGCGTTCCGGAACCCACCTTATCTCAGGCTGAAAACGCATTTTCAGCATTGTGCCATGACTTTGCAGGGAAGCTTCAGAACATGAAATTTTCACCTCCCACTATAGCAGAAAGGGTCTTTGTAGTAGTTGCACATCAAATCTGAGCTGTCTGAAGTGTTTTTCGAAAGTTATCAACATTTTTATGTTTGGCGTTCAAGAACCCACCTTATCTCAGTTTTAAAATGCGTTTTCTGCGTTGTGCCATAACTTTGCAGGGAAGCTTCAGAACATGAAATTTTCACATCCCACTATAGCAGAAAGGGTCTTTCTAGTAGTTGCACATCAAATCTAAGCTGTCTGAAGTGTTTTTCCAAAGTTATCAACATTTTTATGTTTGGCGTTCTGGAATCGACCTTATCTCAGGCTGAAAACGCGAATTCTGCATTGTGCCATAACTTTGCAGGGAAGCTTCAGAACATGAAATTATCACCACCCACTATAGCAGAAAGCGTGTTTCTAGTAGTTGCACATCAAATCTAAGCTGTCTGAAGTGTTTTTCCAAAGTTATCAACATTTTTATGTTTGGCGTTCCGGAATCGACCTTATCTCAGGCTGAAAACGTGTTTTACGCATTGTGCCATAACTTTCCAGGGAAGCTTCAGAACATGAAATTATCACCACCCACTATAGCAGAATGTGGCTTTCTAGTAGTTGCACATCAAATCTAAGCTGTCTGAATTGTTTTTCCAAAGTTATTAACATTTTTATGTTTGACATTCCGGAACCCACCTTATCTCACGCTGAAAACGCGTTTTCTGCATTGTGCCATAACTTTGCAGGGAAGCTTCAGAACATGAAATTTTCACCTCCCACTATCGCAGAAAGGGTCTTTCTAGTAGTTGCACATCAAATCTAAGCTGTCTGAAGTGTTTTTCCTAAGTTATCAACTTTTTTTATTTTTGGCGTTCTGGAATCGACCTTATCTCAATCTGAAAATGCGAATTCTGCATTGTGCCATATTTTTGCAGGGAAGCTTCAGTACATTAAATTATCACAACCCACTATAACAGAGAGGGTGTTTCTCGTAGTTGCACATCAAATCTAAGCTGTCTGAAGTGTTTTTCCAAAGTCATCAACATTTTTATGTTTGGCGTTCCGGAATCGACCTTATCTCAGGCTGAAAACGTGTTTTAGGCATTGTGCCATAACTTTGCAGGGAAGCTTCAGAACATGAAAATATCACCACCCACTATAGCAGAAAGGGTCTCTCTAGTAGTTGCACATCAAATCTAAGCTGTCTGAATTGTTTTTCCAAAGTTATCAACATTTTTATGTTTGGCGTTCCGGAACCCACCTTATCGCACGATGAAAACACGTTTTCTGCATTGTGCCATAACTTTGCAGGGAAGCTTCAGAACATGAAAATTTCACATCCCACTATAGCAGAAAGGGTCTTTCTAGTAGTTGCACATCAAATCTAAGCTGTCTGAATTGTTTTTCCAAAGTTATCATCATTTTTATGTTTGGCGTTCTGGAATCGACCTTATCTCAGGCTGAAAACGCGAATTCTGCATTGTGCCATAACTTTGCAGGGAAGCTTCAGAACATGAAAATTTCACATCCCACAATAGCAGAAAGGGTCTTTCTAGTAGTTGCACATCAAATCTAAGCTGTCTGAAGTGTTTTTCCAAACTTATCAATATTTTTGTGTTAGGCGTTCCGGAACCCACCTTATCTCAGGCTGAAAACGCGTTTTCTGCATTGTGCCATAACGTTGCAGGGAAGCTTCAGAACAGGAAATTTTCACCTCTCACTATCGCAGAAAGGGTCTTTCTAGTAGTTGCACATCAAATCTAAGCTCTCTGAAGTGTTTTTCCAAAGTTATCAACATTTTTATGTTTGGCGTTCCGGAATCGACCTTATCTCAGGCTGAAAACCTGTTTTACGCATTGTGCCATAACTTTGCAGGGAAGCTTCAGAACATGAAATGATCACCACCCACTATAGCAGAAAGGGTCTTTCTCGTAGTTGCACATCAAATCTAAGCTGTCTGAATTGTTTTTCCAAAGTTATTAACATTTTTATGTTTGGCGTTCCGGAACCCACCTTATCGCACGATGAAAACACGTTTTCTGCATTGTGCCATAACTTTGCAGGGAAGCTTCAGAACATGAAAATTTCACATCCCACTATAGCAGAAAGGGTCTTTCTAGTAGTTGCACATCAAATCTAAGCTGTCTGAATTGTTTTTCCAAAGTTATCATCATTTTTATGTTTGGCGTTCTGGAATCGACCTTATCTCAGGCTGAAAACGCGAATTCTGCATTGTGCCATAACTTCGGAGGGAAGCTTCAGAACATGAAATTATCACCACCCACTATAGCAGAAAGGGTCTTTCTAGAAATTGCACATCAAATCTAAGATGTCTGAAGTGTTTTCCCAAAGTTATCAACATTTTTATGTTTGGCGTACCGGAACCCTCCTTATCTTAGGCTGAAAACGTGTTTTCTGCATTGTGCCATAACTTTGCAGGGAAGCTTCAGAACATGAAAATTTCACATCCCACAATAGCAGAAAGGGTCTTTCTAGTAGTTGCACATCAAATCTAAGTTGTCTGAAGTGTTTTTCCAAAGTCATCAACATTTTTATGTTGGGCGTTCCGGAATCGACCTTATCGCACGATGAAAACACGTTTTCTGCATTGTGCCATAACTTTGCAGCGAAGCTTCAGAACATGAAAATTTCACATCCCACTATAGCAGAAAGGGTCTTTCTAGTAGTTGCACATCAAATCTAAGCTGTCTGAA
This sequence comes from Synchiropus splendidus, assembly GCF_027744825.2. Lineage (NCBI taxonomy): Eukaryota > Metazoa > Chordata > Actinopteri > Syngnathiformes > Callionymidae > Synchiropus > Synchiropus splendidus. Next base: position 45,625 of record NW_026527058.1, read on the forward strand.
TTGTTTTTCCAAAGTTATCATCATTTTTATGTTTGGCCTTCTGGAATCGACCTTATCTCAGGCTGAAAACGCGAATTCTGCATTGTGCCATAACTTTGCAGGGAAGCTTCAGAACATGAAAATTTCACATCCCACAATAGCAGAAAGGGTCTTTCTAGTAGTTGCACATCAAATCTAAGCTGTCTGAAGTGTTTTTCCAAACTTATCAATATTTTTGTGTTAGGCGTTCCGGAACCCACCTTATCTCAGGCTGAAAACGCGTTTTCTACATTGTGCCATAACTTTGCAGGGAAGCTTCAGAACAGGAAATTTTCACCTCTCACTATCGCAGAAAGGGTCTTTCTAGTAGTTGCACATCAAATCTAAGCTCTCTGAAGTGTTTTTCCAAAGTTATCAACATTTTTATGTTTGGCGTTCCGGAATCGACCTTATCTCAGGCTGAAAACGTGTTTTACGCATTGTGCCATAACTTTGCAGGGAAGCTTCAGAACATGAAATGATCACCACCCACTATAGCAGAAAGGGTCTTTCTCGTAGTTGCACATCAAATCTAAGCTGTCTGAATTGTTTTTCCAAAGTTATTAACATTTTTATGTTTGGCGTTCCGGAACCCACCTTATCGCACGATGAAAACACGTTTTCTGCATTGTGCCATAACTTTGCAGGGAAGCTTCAGAACATGAAAATTTCACATCCCACTATAGCAGAAAGGGTCTTTCTAGTAGTTGCACATCAAATCTAAGCTGTCTGAATTGTTTTTCCAAAGTTATCATCATTTTTTTGTTTGGCGTTCTGGAATCGACCTTATCTCAGGCTGAAAACGCGAATTCTGCATTGTGCCATAACTTCGGAGGGAAGCTTCAGAACATGAAATTATCACCACCCACTATAGCAGAAAGGGTCTTTCTAGAAATTGCACATCAAATCTAAGATGTCTGAAGTGTTTTCCCAAAGTTATCAACATTTTTATGTTTGGCGTACCGGAACCCTCCTTATCTCAGGCTGAAAACGTGTTTTCTGCATTGTGCCATAACTTTGCAGGGAAGCTTCAGAACATGAAAATTTCACATCCCACAATAGCAGAAAGGGTCTTTCTAGTAGTTGCACATCAAATCTAAGTTGTCTGAAGTGTTTTTCCAAAGTCATCAACATTTTTATGTTGGGTGTTCTGGAATCGACCTTATCTCAGGCTGAAAACGCTTTTTCTGCATTGTGCCATAACTTTGCAGGTAAACTTCAGAACATGAAATTATCACCACCCACTATAGCAGAAAGGGTCTTTCTAGTAGTTGCACATCAAATCTAAGCTGTCTGAATTGTTTTTCCAAAGTTATCAACATTTTTATGTTTGGCGTTCCGGAACCCACCTTATCTCAGGCTGAAAACGCATTTTCAGCATTGTGCCATGACTTTGCAGGGAAGCTTCAGAACATGAAATTTTCACCTACCACTATAGCAGAAAGGGTCTTTCTAGTAGTTGCACATCAAACGTAAGCTGTCTGAAGTGTTTTTCCAAAGTTGTCAACTTTTTTATGTTTGGTGTTCCGGAATCGACCTTATCTCAGGCTGAAAACGCGTTTTCTGCGTTGTGCCATGACTTTGCAGGGAAGCTTCAGAACATGAAATTTTCACCTCCCACTATAGCAGAAAGGGTCTTTGTAGTAGTTGCACATCAAATCTAAGCTGTCTGAAGTGTTTTTCGAAAGTTATCAACATTTTTATGTTTGGCGTTCAAGAACCCACCTTATCTCAGTTTTAAAATGCGTTTTCTGCGTTGTGCCATAACTTTGCAGGGAAGCTTCAGAACATGAAATTTTCACATCCCACTATAGCAGAAAGGGTCTTTCTAGTAGTTGCACATCAAATCTAAGCTGTCTGAAGTGTTTTTCCAAAGTTATCAACATTTTTATGTTTGGCGTTCTGGAATCGACCTTATCTCAGGCTGAAAACGCGAATTCTGCATTGTGCCATAACTTTGCAGGGAAGCTTCAGAACATGAAATTATCGCGACCCACTATAGCAGAAAGCGTGTTTCTAGTAGTTGCACATAAAATCTAAGCTGTCTGAAGTGTTTTTCCAAACTTATCAATATTTTTGTGTTAGGCGTTCCGGAACTCACCTTATCTCAGGCTGAAAACGCGTTTTCTGCATTGTGCCATAACTTTGCAGGGAAGCTTCAGCACATGAAAATTTCACCTCCCACTATAGCAGAAAGGGTCTTTCTATAAATTGCACATCAAATCTAAGCTGTCTGGAGTGTTTTACCAAAGCTATCAACATTTTTATGTTTGGCGTTCCGAAACGCCCCTTATCTCAGGCTGAAAAAGCGTTTTGTGCGTTGTGCCATAACTTCTCAGGGAAGCTTCAGAACATGAAATTTTCACCTACCATTATAGCAGAAAGGGTCTTTCGAGTAGTTGCACATCAAATCTAAGCTGTCTGAAGTGTTTTTCGAAAGCTATCAACATTTTTATGTTTGGTGTTCCGAAACCCTCCTTATCTCAGGCTGAAAACGCGTTTTGTGCATTGTGCCATAACTTCTCAGGGAAGCTTTTGACCTCCCACTATAGCAGAAAGGGTCATTCTAGCAGTTGCAGCACAAATCTAAGCTGTCTGAAGTGCTTTTCGAAAGTTATCAACATTTTTATGTTTGGCGTTCCGAGACCCACCTTATCTCAGGCTGAAAACCCGTTTTCTGCATTCTGCCACAACTTCTCAGGGACGCTTCAGAATATGACATTTTCACATTCCACTATAGCAGAAAGGGGTTTTCTAGTAGTTACAGAACAAATCTAAGCTGTCTGAAGTGTTTTTAGAGGGTTGTCAATAATTTTATTTTTGTCGGTCTGTAAACTACCTTTCCTTTGGCTTAAAATGCATTTTATGCACTGTTTATTCACTGCTCTGGGATGCCTGTGAACAGGAAAATTTCTCATGCAACTATAGGAGAAACACTCTTTCTTGTATAATAAACACTAAACCTACTTTTCGGAACTGTATTTCAGGGGGTTATCAACTTTTTTTTTTTTTCTTGGTCAGAAACTCAGCTTCTCTCGGGCTGAATACACTTTTTCTCCTCTCTTCACTCACTGCTCTGGGATTCCTCACAACATGAAAATTTCATCTGCAACAATAGGATAAACACTCTTTTTTGTATATTCAACACTAAACCTACATTTCTGAACGGTATTTCTGGTGGTTAACTTTTTTTTTGTGGTCTGAAACCCAGCTTTTGACGGGCTGAAAAGGCATTTTCTGCACTGTTCACTCACTGATCGGAATAGCCTCTGAACATGAAAATATCACGCACAACTATAGGAAAAAGAGCCTTTCTAGTGTGACGCCCACTTATGTGTGGTCACAGATTGTGTGTTAGATGTCATTTAATTGTTCAGCATGGAGTTGATTAACCGGCAGGTATATAATTAGGTCAGTAGAGAGCAGGATAGGACAGAGGTTGGGCATTGAAGATGTGTGGGTAAATAGGAAGTGACACTTTTTTTCATTACTTTTCTTCCCATCGCCAAATGTGGAAGCCTCGTGTGAATCTGTCTACATTTAGTTTCAGGTTAGTCAAATCCATTGTTTTATAATGTTTGTTCCACATCGGATTGACTGATTTGGGGTCTGAGTGTGAGGATGGTGACTCAATTTTTAAGTATACTGTTTTTCCTTCGTGCGTTGAGTTCGCTCTGTGTGGATGTGGCGCTTGTAAGCTAATACTGACAACCGACGTTGACATGGCACGGGTGATTGAGTTGTGTGGAGTTCAGTTTGCTTGTGGTGAATAACGGTGTTTGGTAAAAAGTAAGGTTTTATTATTTCTCAACACTAGCCAAAAGGTTTAATGGCAGAATTATACATTCAGATGAAAAGCAATTATGCATGTCGTTCATGATGTCTAACACTTGTCGTATGACAAAGTGACATGTTTGTGAGTGATCAGATGGTGTCAGAAAGACATCTAATTGTGGTCTGGGTTACCACAATGAAAAAAAAAAGAATCCCTTGGATTACTTTTCTCACCATCGACACATGTGGAAGCCTTGTGTGACTCTGTCCGCATTTTGTTTCAGACGGCGTTCTACTAACCACATTGAGACACCACTTTTTAACTGTAGACAAGGTCACAGTATTCAGACCTGTTACAGATGCAAAGTTTTTGATACAACGTTTTCTTCCTAAGCTTTTAGAGTGAGCAGAGGTGAGAGCAGCCGACTGGTCTCTCCAAGAGGTGTAACGATGATCAGCACGGCTATGATTTGGATTGCTAGGGTCACCCTGCCCCTTCGAACAGCGACGGTGTTCCCCCCTGGGCAGCGGCTGTGTGTGGAGTAGGCGCCACGAGCAGAGCACCAGGCTGACGGACTGTTGAAATTCCAACATTTCTGGGAGAGTGAGAGAGGTTCTGCGATGGATGAGCCTGTCCACGGAGCTCATAAAGAGCGCGATGATGTTCTCAAGCACTATGAGCTGGTTGCCGACGGCGTAAACACCATTCCTCTGCGCTATGGTGGCTCTGTCAGAGGTGGTTGGGATGGTCATTCCTCAGAGGAGAGGTCGAGATCCCGGGGCGAACGCATCAGGCATTGTGCATGACGACTGAGTGAGCCGGAACGCCGCACTGCCAATCCAAACCCTCCACGTGGCAGTAAGCTCCGTACCTGACCAAGTGCGGTCCTAGTGCCAGTGGAGTGTCAGAACCGCGCCGGGAATAGTCCAGATTTCTTCCAGTTGTGGGCAGACAACATGCGGTCGTGATCTGTATGTGGTCTCGCCATCCAACGCCAGCTGGCCGTTAGTGAAGAGGGATGATTTTTGAGCTTCTGGTGGAGAGAGAGGGTCGTATCGAAGTCAACTTCGATACGACCCATCTTTGGCGGATGACATGAGGCGCAGGAGAAGATCAAGCAGGAACCTGACTCCACCATACGGAACTCAACCAAGTCTGGGAACACAGTCTACAGATCCAACTCATAGCAGCGCCTGGCACTCGTCAAACTCATTCCATGGCTTGGAAGAAGAAAATGTGGAACGGTTCGACTGCTTGTAGGCCAGTCGCAGCGCCCTATTTGCAGAGGTTTACTGTTGAATATACTCTAAATAGTTTTTTCGCTATAGTTGCAGGTGAAATTTTCATGTTCTGAGGCTTCGCTGAGCAGTGAGTGAACAGTGCAGAAAATGGGTTTTCAGCCCGAGGGACCTGTAGCTTTCAGACCAACAAACATAAAAATTGAATTTGCAATTGAATTTGTTCTGCAGCTACTAGAAAGACCCCTTCTGCTAAGCTGGTGTGCGCTCATGACTCCTGTTTGGACTCTGGCTAGAATCAACCAGCAGTCCAAGTACGTCATAATCGGCAGACTCTCTCTCCTTCGTAGTTCGAGCCACTCCTCCATGCACTTAGCGAAAAAACGAGGCCCTAGACACTAGAGACCGTGTTGTGGAAGTAGACGTCTGCAAGATCTATGGAGGTCATACACTCTCACACTATGATTCACTCCAGGAATCTGCTGGTAGTCCGGAACCGCTGTCTGATCATGAATTGGTTGAGGAGACTGAGATCCAGAACAGGTCTCCTCTCTCCTGTCTTCTTGGGTTCCAGAAAGAACCCGGAGTAAAACCCAGTGTAGGAGGATCGCTTTGGCAGTAGCTCGATTATTTCCTTTGACAGGAGATCGCGGTCCTCCTCCATCAGACATGACCGCTCGTTCTCTGAGTTCACTCAGGTCCATGTGGTGACGCAGAACCTGGGGGTTGACTGTGAAGCTGAAGGGCGTGTCAATGACCGTTTATTTTCTCAATCCATATGTGGAGGTGAGGAGACAGGCGCCCTGAGCACAGGAGCGGATCTGGCCTCCAGGGCGGGTCAAGGACGAAAGGGTCGTTGGTGCTCTGCGCCCTCTCCTCTGGTGACTTCAAGTCTGGTTTGTCAAAAACAGACTCGCTTTTGTCATCTGAGCCGTCAGAGGAATTCGGTTCCCCAAACTTGCAGTGTACCTTGATCTGACACTGCAATTCTCCTAAGATGGAGACCCGAGGGACTGGCCCAATCATCCTCAGAAAGAGATGACTCTGTAGATGACGATGTCCTGCTTGCCTCTGAGAGGATTGGAGGGCTGCAGAGAACAGAATAACAGACAGACATCACATCAGACATCGCACGAGGGAGCTGAGAACAGAGCAGGTCTGGCAAATAGCACCTACTGAGTGATCCTCTGAAGTGGTGGCTTTCACGGTCCTGTGGCGACCCCTGCTGGAAACTGGCGTGTCTGAGCAATAAGAAGAGTCAATAGCTGAATTGAAACTTCCCTGACTTTTGGCTGGAACCGGGATCTGTTGTGAGACGGGAAAGAGTTATTTGACGCCTGTGCTTCTTATTATGGTGAATCTGGGGAAAGACATAACTTCTTGGCTCCAGAAACTTCCCCAGGGACAGTTCTGGCATCAGGGATAAAGAGGCAGAGAGACCGTTACTATTCTGCTTGGTCTCCTGAGACGATGTCAAACAAAAACAAAGTTTAGAAGCCGGAGTTTGGACTCACTGGAACCGGAAGAGAACATGGCGGCTGATAAACCCTAATTTTGGGCAGAGAAGAGACAGACCCGATACCAAAGAAATGCATCTTATTATTTTTCAAGTTAGACTTTGGTTTAGATGCATACTTGTAGATAAAAAGTTCTTCCTACGCTTTTGGAGGGGGCAGAGGTGAGAGCAGTCGACTGGTCTCTCCGAGAGGAGCGGCGATGATCAGCCCGGCAATTATACGGTGTTCCCCCCAGCCGGCGACTGTTGTGTCTCCAAAATCTCTGGTGGAGTCCACGGAGCTCATAAAGAGCGCGATGATGTTCTCAAGCGCTATGAGCTGTTTGCGGACACCATTCACCATTCTACTGCGCGATGGTGGCTCTGTCAGTGCCGGGTGGGATGGTCACTCCTCAGGGGGGAGGTCAAGCTCCAGGGACGAGGGCATCGAGCATCGTGCATGACGGCTGAGTGAGAGGGAACGCTGGCCCATAACTCCAAACCCTCCACCAATTAAGCTCCGTACCTGACCACGTGCGGTCCTAGTGCCAGTGGAGTGTCAGAAATGCGCCGGGAATAGTCCGGATTGAATTGGACTAGCAGTGGATGTTTACCCAACAGACGGCAGTCCACATCCATTTGGCATTATATGCTTTGAGTGTTGCGGGTGCTTTAGCATTTCAAATAGTGAACTGCACTTAGGGGGGGCAGGGGACTGCCTGCTAGCCTTGAAGTAGCCATGTTTTGAAGGGACGCCCCAGGATTGGAGGTCCGCTCATAATTTGGATATGGACCACGGAAACTTCAGGCAGGACTGAGGTCTGGTCGCAGTCACGGGAGAGACTTGTCACATCACCGCAGGAGTGGATTTAACCGGAGGAGACTCAGCGTGAGACCGGAGGACATCGGGATCTTTGACAGCAGCTTTTCCCGGGGCAGTCGGCAGACCGGAGGAAATTTCTGTTTGTGTGGAAAACTTGTTTGAAATAAAAGCATTGCTTGAAGCATCGCATTTGCGTTTTTTTTATTATTATTCGTATTGAATTCGCTCCTTCCACCGCCTTGGCCTCAACCTCTCCTCCGGCCTGGTAGCCTGGGGGCCTGTCCGCGAACCTGGCGACACTACTCAATGATGGTCCAGACATTTGATTCGTTCTCCCAAGTGGGTTGAAGAGACATGCCCTATGATAGCCAAAGCTGAAAGGAAAACTTACAGGAGGTATCAACACAGCAGGTTTTATTCACGGTTCCAACTTCCAACAAACCAAATGATGACACGGCAACATAACAAGAGCGCCCGAAATTTGTGATCCCAAATAATCCCATGACACATAACAAAACGTCCATTGAAGAACTTCTTTTCCGGTTTGCTGTGCAGGCTGAATATGAAGCCTCAGGCATTTTGAGGCCTCATGCGCTGTCTCTTCCGAGAGCCGCACTGGACCCTGGAGCACAGGATGGTCTGATGTTGGCAGTCAGCTGCACCTGGGTCACCTCATCCCCCGGACAGAGTTGTCTTGAGTGCACAAATAGGCCAAACTGTTGGCCATTGCTCTGATCTGTGCACCTCCCTTCCGCCCTTCCCCCCATGCAGGTCCGGAAGTAGAGGCGAGCCGCCTTGCGATCTCCGGACACTGAGAGGGCTCCATCCCAGCCTGGCCGAACCCCGGCATCAGCGTGGCTCTCATTACGTCGGTGATGGAGGTGGCACTTTCTTCTTTCCGGTCACATGCGCCGCCGGAATATAATTGCATAACTGTGCTGGATTTGAGATAGTAGAACAACCTAACAATATGCATATTAACGTTGTCTTTGAATGAACCGAAGGAGACAAGTGATCCAAACACAAAAGCAGAGCTTGACACAAACAGTGCAAGAAGCAATGCAGTCCTTGGCCACTCTGGGGCCAGGGGGCGATGTGTTCAACTTCTCCATCCTGCAGTGACCATAATCCGAGTGTAGCCAGGATTAAGGGGGAGCACAGGTGAGCAATCTGAAACCCATCCGGAACTCTGAATCAGCCATGAGGTCATCTTGACCACAAAGCTTAACCGCCAGCCTTGCAACGTGGCCTGACCTGAGAACCATGGGCCGTCCATACCGGACGTCTGACTGGCACAGCTGGCTCCTTTGCCAGACTGCCATCAATGAGATGCACGTTTGGCTGCACTGAACCGCCTGCATTGTCACCGGCGATGTTGCTTTGGTATGACTGATGGAGGAGTGCCCAGACTCCTGTCGATATCTCGGATGGCCAGGGCCTCAAACTTGACCGGCCTATGACAGTTCCGAGGCCACCGCCACACCTGGGGTCTATCCAGCCTGAATGAATGAATGAATGGGTTGTGAAGATGTAGCATTAACATCCCTTCATACATAGAGTGTAATTTTACACCCCAGGTGGCAGGACTGCCGCCTCAACTTTGCCACCGTAAGCTGAAATAGAAGGTGGCATTAACAACCCCTCATATATGGAGTGTAACTTACACTCTGGATCAGCAGGAACTGTGTTGCCCTCTTTTAGCCACTATATGGCTGAAATAGAATGTGGCATTAACAATCCTCCATTCCTGGAGAGAAATCATTTACTGAGCAGCAACAGTCAGGGTTCTAGTCTGAGCTGAGCAAGGAAGAGGGAGTTTATTCACAAATGAATAGACAGTTATGCAGGAATCTGGTGGATATTGAGACGCTGCACACTCCACTGCACTGTAATGAAGCAGATACCGGTGTCCCAGAGCGAGTGCTGTGGGCCTACTGGTCGCAGGGTTTGGCTGCTCCTGAAGACAGAAAGACAAGAGGGAAGGAGGATGCAGACACAACAGACAAATAGTGGTAAGCAAAAGTAGAGATTGATGACCAAGAAGCTGCCTGGCAGTTTTCTTTAAGAAGTCCTTGAAAGCAGCAACAGATGTTTCCAGGCATCTCGTCGACTGTGCTCTCAGGGATTCCGGTGCCTGTTTTCCCGCTGTCTCATAGGCTTTCATGATGGAAATTCTAAGCCAATTTTACAACCTTTCAGGGGACAGTGCCTGCCGCTTCTTTCCACCAGGGAGAGCCACCCACAGAGTGTCGGACTTTCTGAAGGGTGGGACTCGATCCAGTTAAGCTTTTAGCTCTCTGACCGGACATATTTTGAGTAAACGCTCATGCTCTTCGTCTGAATGTGGAGGAGTGCAGAAAGCCATTACTGAAAAGGAGCTGACCTGCGAAGAAGAAGAGAGACATTTAGGTGCGAAGGCAGGGTTGGGTGTAAGTGATACCGCCGAGTCATCGTCACCAAAAGAGATGCAATCAGGGCTGATCGAAAAAGATCTGCATCTGACACATCTCCGGATACCAGCTGGAGCTGGGGCTGTCTGGAGCTACGAGAATCATTCTCACTCTCTACAGTTGAATTCTCCTCATAAGAAAATGAAGAAGGCAATGAGGAGGAAAGGCATACAGGAGGCCTTCTGGCCACCTTGGATGAGCCAGGGCGTCCACTCCCTGTGGAGGGTCGTCGGATCTACGGGGAGAGAACCAGAGAGGACATTTGAAGTTCTCTCTACTCGCAAAGACATCAGCCACTGGGTGGCCGAAAAACTCCCTGATCATATTTGACATCTCCTGAGATAAACTCCATTCATCTGGCAGTGGTCTCCGAGATAATCCATCTGGTGCCGCATTGTCTCCACCTGGCACATGCAGAGCCCTCAATGAGGCTAAATGTAGCAGCTCAGGGAAAAAGTCTTTCTGGCTAGGTTGTGTAACGTAGACGACCTCACGCCATCCGGTTGAAATTGGCCACTGTGGTGGAGCTGTCTGATCTCACCATAACGTGGTTCCCACTAAGATGGAGAGAAAGGGCCAAAAACTGCCAACAGTTCCAGTACGTTAATGTGACGACCTTCGGAACTGCTCCAGAAAGAAGAGTTCTTACAATCCAAGTGCGATGGAGGTTTGAAGCAGAGTCACATCTCTCAAAGCACTTGGATACACTTTCACCAACCGTCTCTGATCCCGAACAGGATGAAGATTGAGCCGGCTGAACCATGACTGCCGACTTCGCATGTTCAGGAGACCCAGGCGTATGACGGAGTGGGCTGCTGACATCATGCCCAGGAGCGTCATAATCCATTAGGCTGGGACCACACATAGACGAACCGCCAGAACCTGGGCTGACAGATTTGAAATAGAAAGTATCTTCTCGTCTGTCAAGCGAGCGCACTCTTCATGAGAGTTCAGAAGTACACCAAGAAAAGCTGTAAGCTGAGATGACTGGAGTTGACTCTTTTCTTGGTTCACCGGAAAGCCAAGGTGGCTTTCGTGGTCCAACACCATTCTGGTGTGAGCTAACGACTCTTCCCTCGATCTGGCGAGCATTAACCAGTCGTCTAGGTAAGACAAGATCCTGAGGCCCCTTGCCCTCAAGGACTGTAGGGCTGTGTCGACCATCTTAAAGAAGGTTCTCTGAGCCAGAGAGTAGCCAAACGGGAGCCTCCGGAACTGAAAAAGTCGGCCGTCCAATGCGAAGTGGAGATATCGCTTATGAGCAGGCCAAATTGGAACGTGACAATAAGCGTCCGTGAGGTCGATGGACGTCAGCCAGTCTCCATGACGCATGCACTTCAGGAGACTTTTGAGGAGTAACTGACTCAATCATGCCTCAATCAAACACTGACCTCGTTCTGAAGACAGACATTTTTTGCCGGATCTGACGCATTCTCAGAATGCCATTAAACTGAGGTTGGCACTGGCTGAATTGGAGAAGATAACCCACCTTCAGAATCCTTTTGATCCATATAGAATAAGCTGGATAGTGAGCTTCCCACATAGGAGAACATAGCAAGCTCTGGATGAAACCTGGGTTATCTCGACATCCATTTGACACCTCTGATGTAAGTCCTGCCTGAAGCGTCCGTGGCAACGGGATGAGCAGCTGTCGGTCTCGTCGTCCCTCCAGTATCCCCCAGGTTTCGGTCGAGCGACACAGCAGGCTGGGTATCAGTTCCGACAGCCATCAGCACTTGAGTTTTGCCTCTCCGCAACGCCACAATCACCGCGCGCATGGACATTTGTAACTCCTTTTGGCGGCCTTCAAAACAAACAATGTGTGCTGTGTGATGGGGAGAACGCTGGCCGGTGGAAGGCGGGCCTGACCCGAGACTGAGTCCAGCATGACCCCCAGAAAGGTCGTGCTCTGACTGAGAATAAGCGCGCTTATCAGGAGGTTTACGCTGAACCTCAATAACACAATGTGCTCCAACACCAAGCCGGTGTGCGCTCATGACTCTTGTTTGGACCTGGTGAGAATCAACCAGTAGTCCAAGTACGTCAGAATCCGCAGACCATGTCTCCTTAGTGGTTCGAGCCCCACCTCCACGCACTTGGCCAAGGTGCGAGGCACTAGAGAGCTGTATGTACAAAAACACATTTTTGAAGCCGGAGAGCTGCCACTCAAATTCGCACTAACAGGCGGGTAGTAATAAACCCTAATTTTGGGCAGAGAAGAAACAGACCCGGTTCCAAAGTAATGGCTCTTATTTTTTATTCAATTTAGACTTTGGTTTAGATGCATACTTTTAGATACAAAGTTTTCTTCTTACGCTTTTGGAGGGAGCAGAGGTGAGAGCAGCCGACTGGTCTCTCCAGGAGGAGCAGCGATGATCAGCACGTCTATGATCCGGACAGCTGGGCTCACCCCGCCCCTTTTTCCTATAGTTTCAGGTGGAATTTTCATGTTCTGAGGCATCCCCGAGCAGTAAGTGAACAGTGCAGAAAACGCGTTTTCAGCCCGAGAGAAGCTCAGATTCAGAGCAGGAAAAAGAAAAAAAGTTGATAACCCCTTGAAATACAGTTCAGAAAGGTAGATTAAGTGTTGAACATACAACAAAGAGTGTTTTTCCTGTAGTTGCAGGTGAAATTTTAATGTTCTGTGTCCCCCCAAAGCAGTGACTGAATAGAGCAGAAAAAGTGTATTCAGCCCAAGAAAATGTGGTTTTCAGTCCGACAAAAATAAAAACGTTGATAACTCTGAAAATGTGTGGTTCCAGCCTTATGGATTATGAGGCTCCTGGGCATGATGTCAGCAGCCCACTCCGTCGTCCGCCAGGGTCTCCTGAACATGCGAAGTCTGCAGTCAGGGTTCCGACCGCTCAATCTTCAACCTGTCCGGGATCATGGACGGTTGGTGAAAGTGTCTCCACGAGCTCTGACAATTGTGAGGTTTAGGAACTCTGCTTCAAACCTCCATCGCACTTTATCCTTGCATTGTCAAAACACTTCTTTAAAAGTATTTACAGATGCATCTCTGTCAGGCTGGGTAGGCCACCATGATCAACATGCGTCATTGGGATCTGGAGCAGTTCCAAAAGTCGTTCCACTAACCTGCTGGAACTGTTCGCAGTTTTTAAAGTGTTGGTGGCTCTTTCTCTCCATCTAAGTGGGAACCACGTTATGGTGAGATCAGACAGCTCCACCACAGTGGCCTATATCAACCACCAGGGTGGCGTGAGGTCGTCTGTGTTACACAACCTAGCAAGAAAGATTTTTTCTCTGGGCTGATGTAGAATTAGCCTCATTGAGGACTCTGCATGTTCCAGGTGGAGACAATGTGGCAGCAGATGGATTATCTCGGAGACCACTGCCAGTTGAATGGAGTTTATCTCAGGAGACGGCAAATATGATCTTGGAGTTTTTCGGCCACCCAGTGGCTGATCTCTTTGCGAGCAGAGAGAACTACAAATGTCCTCGCTGGTTCTCTTTCCGTAGATCCGATGACCCTCCACTGGGAGTGGACGCCCTGGCTCATCCAAGGTGGCCAGAAGGATTCCTGTATGCCTTTCCTCCTCATTGCCTTAATCTAAACAGCCCCAGCTCCAGCTGGTATCCGGACATGTGTCAGATGGGGATCAAAGGCCCCTGGGAGTTCTCTCCATCGAGGTCAGCGCTTCTGCAAGCATCAGAAACCCTGAGGTCTCCGCCAATAATAGGACGACCCCTCACGGTTTGGCTTCTCCAGGGTTAAGAATTAGTCACTTGCCTCCTGATGTCCAATTGACTCTTCAGAACGTTTAAGCTCTGCCAACCCTCAGAGCATACAATGCTAATTGCACATTTTTTCCCCAATGGTGTGGAACCCAGTCAGCCTTCCCAGAATCGGCGCCTGTTTCTCTAATCCTCTCTTTTCTCCAGCATCTGGTTAACGAAGATCGGAGCTGCACCACATTACGGGTTTATGTAGCAGCCCATTCCATGCTACACAATGGTCTGGACGGCCATCCCTTTGGCGAGCATCGTCGAGTGAGCCGTTTCATGAGAGGAGTGAAAAGGCTTAGACCAACCTCAAGACATTTATGTCTCTACTGGGTCCTGCCGCTGGTACTCAATTCACTCTCCTTTCGAGCCACTCGATGAGGCCTCCCTGGAGCTAGCAGCTTACAAGGCAGCTCATCTTATAGCCTTAGCTTCACCAAAGAGAGTGGGAGAGCTGAGTTCTTTTTCCATCTGCCCTGATTGCATCTCTTTTGGTGACAATGACTCGGCGGTGTCACTTAGACCCAACCCTGCCATCGCACCTAAATGACTCTCTTCTTCTTCACAGGTCAGCTCCTTTTCAAGAAAGGTTTTATGCCCTCCTCCCCATTCAGACGAGGAGCATGAGCATTTACACAAAATGTGTCCGGTGAGAGAGCTAAAATCTTAATTGGGTCGAGTCCCACCCTACATAAAAGACGGACAGTCTGTGGGTGGCTGTCGCAGATGGTAAGATGGGGCAGGCGCTTTCCCCTCACAGGTTGTCGCATTGGCTTAGAATTGCCATCATGAAAAATGACCTGGCAACATCTGTGGCTGCTTTCAAGGGAGTATCTCTGGCAGAAATCTGCCAGGCAGCTTCTTGGTCATCAATCTCGACTTTTGCTCACCACTATTTGTCTAATGTGTCTCCATCCTCCTTCCCTCATGTCGTTCTGTCTTCAGGAGCAGCCGAACCCTTCGACGAATAGTCCCTCATTGACAGCACTGGCTCTGGGACACCAGTATCTGCTTCATTACATTGCTGTGGGGTGTGCAGCGTCCCAAGATCCACCGGATTCCTGCATAACTGTCTATTCATTTGTGAATAAACTCCCTCTTTCTTGCTCAGCTGAGACTAAAACCCTCACTGCAGCTGCTCAGTAAATGATTTCTCTCCAGGTATGGAGGATTGTTAATGCCACATTCTATTTCAGCCGTATCGTGGCTAAAAGAGGGCAACGCAGTTCCTGCTGATTCAGAGTGTAAGTTTCACTCTATATATAAGGGGTTGTTAACGCCAGCCTCTATTTCAGCTTACGGTGGTAAAGGCGAGACGGCAGCTCCTGCCACCTTGAGTGTAAAATTACACTCTATGTATGAGGGGTTGTTAATGCTACATCTTCACAACCCATTCATTCAATCAGGCTGGACAGACAGGCTGGTGGCGTAGGGACTATCATAAGATGGCCCATCCGAGATATCGACAGGACTCTGGCCTCACCTCCGTCCGTCATACCGAAGCAACATCGCCGGTGACATTAAAGGCGGTTCAGTGCAGCAAAACGTGCATCTCATTGACAGCAGTCTGGCAAAAGAGCCAGCTGTGCCAGTCAGACTTCCGGTCTGGACGGCCCATGGTTCTCAGGTCAGGCCATGTTGCAAGGCTGGGGGTTAAGCTTTGTGGTCAAGATGACCTCTTGGGTGATTCAGAGTTCCGGATGGGTTCCGGATTGCTCACCTGAGCTCCCCCTTCATCCTGGCTACACTCGGATTCCAGTCACTGCAGGATGGACGAGATTAACTCATCGCCTCCTGGCCCCGGAGTGGCCAAGGACTGCGTTGCTTCTTGCACTTTTTGTGCCATGCTGTGCTTTAGTGTTTGGATCACTTGTCTCCTTCGGTTCATCCAAACAAAGACAACGTTAATAAGCATATAGGTTGTTCTACGATCTCAAATCCAGCACAGTTATGAGGCTAGTTTCTTTTGAAACATTGGGAGTGATTTGTAAAGCCATCACAACACTTCTCTCTCCATCTTACTTCAACGGGGTGGGATGAGAGTGTGAATCGTGCCTATATTCCGGCGGCGCATGTGACCGGTAACAATTTACAGGCAGATGGCGACCATCCAGTTTACCCGATCAAGTCCGACATGCCTCTGTGCTTGGCTGAAGCTAAACGGCGTTGCTCCCTTAAATAGGAGGATGTCGGCATCACGAGCTATGAAATACCGGTGCATCACGGCGTGCGGCAATCGTTCTCCCATGACTCCGATGAGACGTCAGTCTCTGCTGAAGTTTCCGTGGTCCAGATGAGGCACTCCGCTCATCTTCATTTCTCAAGCTCCCTCGCTTGATGTGCCAGGTGCATCGGCTCCGGCGGCGCATTTGAGGGGTAAGAAGAAAGTGCAACGTCCATCACCGACGTAATGAGAGCCACGCTGATGCCGGGGTTCGGCCAAAACCTGGCTGGGACGGAACCCTCTCAGTGTCCGGAGATCGTACGACGGCTCCCCTCTACTTCCGGACCTGCATGGGGGGAAGGGAGCTGCACAGATCAGAGCGATGGCCAACAGTTTGGCCTTTTTGTGCTCTCAAGACAACTCTGTCCGGGGGATGAGGTGACCCAGGTGCAGCTGACTGCCAACATCGGACCATCCTCTGCTCCAGGGTCCAGTGCGCCTCTCGGAGGAGTCAGCGCATGAGTCCTCAGAATGCCTCAGGCCTCATATTCAGACTGCACAGCAAACCGGAGAAGAAGTTCTTCAATGGACGTGTTGTGATGTGTCATGGGATTATTTGGGGTCACAACTTGGGGGCGCTCTTGTTATGTTGCCGTGTCACCATCCGGTTTGTTGGAAGTTGGAATCGTGAATAAAACCTGCTGTGTTGATACCTCCTGTGAGTCCTTTCAGTTTCGGCCATCACTGTTAGCGACGAGGATAAAGAACGAGACTTTTTGCAAACCGGTCACTGTGGTAACTGACGGCAACGTTTTTGTGTAGTTTGTTCATCATAGCGATAATCATGGCGGCTACTGTGGGTACAGTGACGCCTTTCGAAGCTAGTTCGCATTCATGGGAGGACTATTGTGAAATTTTGGAACATTTTTTTTATTGCAAACGTCATTGAAGATGAGGATATACAGCGCGCAGTGTTGCTCAGCAGTGTCGGGGCCCAGGCATATGCGGAGCATTTGAGGAAACTGTTGAGACCGGAAAAACCAGGGGATCGTTCGTATGCTGAACTGGTCATCCTTTTGAGGAATCATTTCCATCTGAAACCGAGTGAGATTATGCAACGATGGAAGAAGAATAGAAGGACTGAAGAGACCGTTTGTGACTACGTGGCGGAGTTGAGGAACTGGCTCATGATTGTAACTATGGTGAGACACTGACTGTGATGCTGAGAGACCGCTTGGTGTGTGGGTTCAACGACGACAGGATACAGAGGAAGCTGCTGTCGCAGGATGGACTGACATTTGACAGAGCGTTCAAAGTGGCCTTAGCGATGGAAGCTGCAGATAGAGACTTGATGAACCCACGAGGTGTGAAGGACTCACTCCATCACCGGTCAACAAAGTGGAAGAGACGAGGGCAGTAGTGTCCATGGAGTCGAGAAGGTGCTATAGATGTGGTGGAGAGACTCACTTGGCCAGTGATTGCCGGTTTGCTGAGGTCAAATGTCATAACTGTGGAAAAGTGGATCACTTAAAGACAGTACGTAAAAATATGACAGAGGTGAGGGAGACAAAACAAACAAGAAAAAGGGGGAAAGGTACAACGCCGTCGAACAAATTTCATGCAGGAGAAGGATGACAGTGAAAATGAAGAGATGTTTACAGTGACAGATAAAAGAAGATGCAGCAGTGAGGAACTGGACATTCCTAGAGTAGAGCCGTTGAGGGTAAATGGAAAGAAGGTGGTTTTTGAGGTAGACACCGGCTGCAGTTACACTATTATGGCTCAACAGATGGTTGACAAAACAGAACTAACACTAAACTTGTGGACTGCAAGATAAAGTTAAAAACATATGGAGGTCATCAGGTTCCAGTGGTGGGGGCAATTAAGGTCAAGGTTGAACACAATGATCAGATCAAATGGCTGCCTGTCATTGTTGAAAGGTTGGTGAAAGGTTCAGGAGCAAGTCTTCTGGGCAGAGGCAGGATGAAAGCATTCCAGATAGAGGGGCAGTTTGTCCACAAAACAGATGAGGTGGACAGTTCCCTGCAAGAGGTTCTCTCCCGACATGAGAAGGTATTCAAAGAAGAGTTAGGGTCATTAAGGGCCACAGCCAAGATTCATGTGGCTCAGGATGCCACGCCCTTATTTTACAAACCCAGGTCGGTTCCATTTGCCATTAAAAGAAAAGTGGAAATCGAACTTCAGAGACTAGCAGAGGAAAGAATATTGGAACCTGTGATGTTCTCTGAATGGGCAGCACCTATTGTGCCTGTGTTCAAACCTGATGGTAGTGTGAGGATTTGTGGAGATTATAAATTAACAGTGAACAAAGTCTCCACGACCGAACAGTATCCGATTCCAAGAATGGAGGATATGATGGCAAGCCTGCAGGGGGACAGAAGTTCACAAAACTCGATATGAGCCAAGCATATCAGCAAATAGTCCTTGAAAAGGAATCAAGGAATTTTGTGAGTGTCAACACTCACAAAGGTCTTTTAACATATACACGTCTGCCTTTTGGAGTAAACTCCAGTCCTGCTATTTTCCAACGCACCATGGAGAATGTACTTCAAGGTATGTTAACTGTGGCTGTTTATTTACATGAAATTATATTGAGAAGAAGAGATGACAGCTCTCATCTGCAAACACTCAACGAAGTGCTGCAGAGGTTGGAGGATAAAGGCCTGAAGTTGTAACGGAGAAAGCGTCAGTCCATGGAAAACAAAGTAACATTCTTGGGTCATCAGGTGGACAGGACAGGCCTGCATCCAATGCCAGCGAAGGTCAAAGCAGTCCAGGAGGCTCTGGTGCCACGGTCTGTAAGTGAACTTAACCCTCGTATTATGATGAAAAAAAATTACATTGATTATGTTGGGGGTCATTTTGACACACACTGTGTAAATCCACTCAAAACAGTCAAAAAAACAGATTGAACCAATCTTCAATCTTCAAAACATCTTCATTTTAGATTATATAAAAATTTGTAAAACAGACATAGAACACATTTACAATTTCAACCCTATATTTAAGAGCAATTTCAGTTTTTCCCTCCTCACAAACACTTTTATTTTCATTTAACTTGACCCATTTTTCAATGTTCAATATGTTCAATGCTCTCCACATGATGGACAGACTGTAACTGTGTGTTTTGTAGATGCAATTCTTGCATTTCACAAAACAGGTACTTGTTTTACTGTCAGATCTCGCATCTTTTCCGTTTCTTCACACCTGTATCCAATGCATCCTTGGCAGATTGGTAGGGTGATGTGAGCTTGACCTTTGTCAATGACAGCAGCAGTTGCTGGGCATCGAGGTGGCCTGGCTTGACTCTGCAGCTTGGGAGTGACGGGACATAGGCATTGTAAGCAGACACAACAACGATGTTGCAGAAAATCACCAAGGGGCAATGGGCAGTCTTGCGCTGGCAGCTGTATGTTGCTGTGACTTTGTCAACTCCTTTTTTGGTGCAGTTTCAGTCCAGGATCATGTGTGGCTGCATGTCTTCTCTTGTGCTTAGAGATGCATCTCTGTGCATTGTGCTCATTACAAGAACATTCTTGTTTCTCTTTGGGCAGTATGAAACAACTGTTGCCTTGTCACTGAAAGCAAATATTGAGCAATGCAGAGGTCTGCCCTGCACCTTCAGAATTTCCTTGGGAAGGTCTGGCTTCTTTCTTCTGACTGTTCCCGCTGTCCAGCTTTCTCTTCTGAAGTTCATCTCCAAGGAGATAGAATGTAAGCCCTTCACTCATGTCCATCACTACACGCATCCCCTGATTGTTCTCGGGTGCTCTTCCAGGTAGCTTTCCAGCGTATACTTTCATATTACAGGCATAGCTAGATTTTGCATCACAGGCCACCCATATTTTGATGCCATACTTGGCGAGCTTGTTGGGCATGTACTGTAAACCTTCTGTAGCTCATTTTTGGTTTGTCAAAGAGTCTACATGAGAACACTGACAAGAACAAGGGAGAGAAAGTTATCCCTCTACACACAGCTGGGTCTGAATGGCTATTCAGACAATCAAATCAATCAAAATACACATAGCTGGGCAGTCTAAATAGGTATATCAAAGAGACATGTTTATTTTGGATCTGAACAGCCACTTACCCACATTAAAGAATCCGGGTCAAAATGACCCGCAACATCATCTTTGTATAAAAGCTCTGTACAGACATGCCACTTGACATCAAAGTGTCCAGATTTTACACACCTGTTCATTACCCTTGATGAGGAAAAGTCACAAAATTTTATGAAGAAAAAGTCAGGATAACCACTACTTTTATGAACACAAAAACGGATATCGGTCAAATTGACCCTAAGCATAATACGAGGGTTAAAGCTTTTCTAGGTCTGCTAAACTTTTATAACTTGCCGAACTTGTCTGCTGTGCCGGCTCCATTACACAAGTTACTGAGGAAAGATGACAAACGGAGGTGGGAGGTTGAGCAAGAAGAGGCTTTTAAGCAGGCAAAGAAGTTACTACAAAGCAGTCAAGTGTTGGTTCATTATGATGAACAAAAACTTACTGCTGTCATATGATACCTCACCTTATGGGGTGGGGGCAGTCTTGGCACACAGGCTGGAAGGGGGAGCAGAAAAGCCTGTGGGTTATGCCTCGCGCACACCCACAGCAGCAGAAAAAAACTATTCACAGTTGGATAAAGAGGGCTTAGCAGTCATTTTTGGGGTGCAGCACTTTCACAAATATTTGAGTGGATCGGTTTGCCAGGAAGCGCGGCAATTGTTCTCCCCTGACTGCGATGAGACTTCAGTCCTGCATGAAGTTTCCGTGGTTCAGATGAGCCGCTCCGCACCTCTTCTTCTCTTGATGTGCCAGATGCGCCGGCTGTAATTTCACAATTACAGAGTCACTCACTCACGCCTCTTTAATTTCACAATCAGATTTTGTGGAGTGCCCTGGCACTTCCAGTGAAGTAGAAAGGCTGGTGTAATATTCCTGGAATATGTTTGTGTCCAGCTGTCCCTGGAGCCTGCCTCCCTCCCAAACAGTCCTTTAACACGGGGCAGAAATTATGAGCGGACCTCTGATCCTGGGGCGTCCCCTCAAAGCATGGCTACTTCAAGGCTGGCAGGCAGTCTTTTGCCCCCCGAAGTGCAGTTCACTATTCGATATGCTAAAGTACCCGCAACACTCAAAGTATATAATCCCAAATGAGTGTGGACTGCCGTCTGTTGGGTAAACATCAACTGCTCGTCCAATTCATTCCGGACTATTCCCGGCGCAGTTCTGACACTCCACTGGCACTCGGAACGCACGTGGTCAGGTACGGAGCTTTCTGCCAGGTGGAGGGTTTGGATTTTGCGGCACGACGCTCACTCTCACTCAGCCGTAATGTGCGATTCCCTCGCCCCTGGAGCTTGACATCCCACATGAGGAGTGACCATCACACCCAGCGTGACAGAGCCACCATCGCGCAGTAGAATGGTGTCTCAGCCGTGGGCAACCGGCTCATAGCGCTTGCTCATAGCTCATCATCGCACTCCTTATGAGCTCCGTGGACAGGCTCATCCATCGCAGAACCTCTCTCAGTCCACCAGAGATTCAACAGTCCGTCGGCATGGTGCTCTGCTCGCGGCGCCTCCTCCACACACAGCCGCCCGGGGGGAACACCGTATAATAACCGCGCTGATCATCGCTGCTTCTCTTGGAGAGACCAGTCGGCTGCTCTCACCTCTGCTGTATGCTTTGTATTTAAAAGCATACATCTAAACCAAAGTCTAACTTGTAAAAAAATAAGATTCATTACTTTGGTATCGGGTCCGCTTCTTCTCTGCCTAAAATTAAGGATCATCACCCGCCAAGATCTCTTCCGGTTCCAGTCAGTCCGAACTCCGGCTTAAAAAATGTGTTTTTGTTTGACATCGTCTCATGAGACAGAGCAGTAAAGTAATGGTCTATCTGCCACGTTATCCCTGACGTCAGAACTGTACCTGGGGAAGTTTCTGGAGCTTGGTGGTTTTCCTCAGATTAGCCACAATAGGAAGCATAGGCATCAAATATCACTTTCCCGTCTCTCTACAGATCCCGGTTGCAGCCAAAAGTCAGGAGAGTTTCAATTCTGCCATTAACTTTTCTTATTCCTCAGACTCGCCAGTTTCCAGCAGGGGTCGCCACAGGACCACGAAAGCCACCTCTTCAGAGGATCTCACAGTAGGCGCTGCGTGCCAGACCTGCTCTGTTCTCAGCTCCTTCACGCGATGTCTGATGCGATGTCTGTCTGCGATGTCTGTCTGCGATGTCTGTCTGCGATTCTGTTTTTTGCAGCCCTCCAAACCTCTCAGAGGCAAGCACGACATCGTCATCTACAGAGTCATCTCTTTCTGAGGATGATTGGGCCGGTCCCTCGGGTCTTCATCTTAGGAGAATTGCAGCGTCAGATCAAGGTACACTGCAAGATTGGGGAACCGAATTCCTCTGACGGCTCAACTGACAAAAGCGAGTCTGTTTTTGAAGAACCAGCGGGACTTGAAGTGCCCAGAGGAGTGGGCGCTGAGCACCGACGAGCCTTTCATTCTAGGCCCTCCCGGGAGGCCGGGTCCGCTCCTGTGCTCAGGGCGCCTGTCTTGACAGAGTATCTTCCGAATTGAAAGCGCCTGTCTCCTCACCAGCCCATATGGATCGAAAAAATACACGGTCTTTGACACGCCCTTCAGTTTCACAGTCAACCCCCAGGTTCTGCGACACCATGTGGACCTGAGTGAACTCAGAGTTCCAGCGGTCATGTCTGATGGAGGAGGACCGCAGTTAGAGGGGTGACTGAGAACATGAAATTTTCACTTACAGCAATAGGAATAACACTCTTTCTAGTGTGATCAACACTAAACCTCTACGAATAGGGCGCTTGCTTCCAAGCCATGGGATGAGTTTGACGAGAGCCAGGCACTGCTATGAGGTGGATCTGTAGACTGTGTTCCCAGACTTGGCTGAGTTCCGTGTGGTGGAGTCAGGCAAGTTCCCGCTTGATCTTCACCTGTGAGGCCGTCGTATCGAAGTTGAGCTCTCTCTCCACCTCCTGCTCAAGAATCATCCCACTTCACTGACGGCCCACTGGCGGTGGTTGGCGAGACTACACACGTGGCGCTACCGCATGTTGTCTGCCCACATCTGGAAGAAATCTGGACTATTCCCGTCGCAGTTCTGACACTCCACTGGCACTCGCACCGCACGTGATCAGGTACGGAGCTTACTGCCAGGTGGAGGGTTTGGATTTGCAGCGCTGTGTTCCCTCTCACTCAGAAGTCATGCCCGATTTGCGATGCGCGATGCCCTCGCCCCTGGAGCTCGACTTCTCCCCTGAGGAGTGACCATCCCACCATCACGCAGTGGAATGGTGTCTACACTATCGGCAACCAGCTCATAGCGCTTGCAGACATCATTGTGGTCTTTATGAGCTCCGTGGACAGGCTCATCCATTCCAGAACCTCTGTCACTCCACCAGAGATTTTGGAGATTCAACAGTCCGTCGGTGTGGTGCTCTGCTCGCGGCGCCTCCTCCACAGACAGCCGCCGCCCGGGTCGAACACCATCGCTGGTTGAAGGGGCGCGGAGAGCCCAGCTGTCTGGATCATAGCCGCACAGATCATCGCTGCTCCTCTTGGAGAGACCAGTCGGCTGCTCTCACCTCTGCTCCCTCCAAAAGTGTACGAAGAAAACTTTGTATCTAAAAGTATGCATCTAAACCAAAGTCTAAGTTGAATAAAATATAAGATGGATTACTTTGGTATCGGGTCTGTTTCCTCTCTGCCCAAAATTACAGTTTCTCACTGGACAAGTTCTCTTCCGGTTCCAGTCAGTGCGAACTCTGGCTTCAAAAATTTGTTTTTGTCAGATCAAAGTACACTGCAAGTTTGGGGGCCCTGCTTCCACTCACAGCTCAACTGACAAAAGCAAGTCTGTTTTTGAAGAACCACCGGAGTTGAAGTGCCCTGAGGAGTGGGCGCTGAGAACGATGACCCTTCTATCCTAGATCCGCTCCGGAGGCCTGGTGCTCTCCTGTGCTCAGGTCGCCTGTCTTGACAGAGTATCTTCCGAATTAAAAGTGCCTGTCTCCTCACCTGCCCATATAGATCAAGAAGATACTCCGTCATTGACACGTCCTTCAGTTTCACAGTCAACCCCGAGATTCTGCGACACCACGTGGACCTGGGTGAACTCATAGAACGCTGGTTCTATGACTGACTTCGCACCTAAATGTCTCTCTTCTTCTACACAGGTCAGCACCTTATCAGTAAAGGCTTTCTGACCTCCTCCACATTCAGACGAGGAGCATGACAGTTTACACAAAATGTGTCCGGTTAGAAAGCTAAAAGCTTAATTGGATCGAGTCCCACCCTTCAGAAAGTCGGACACTCTGTGGATGGCTCTCCCTGGTGGAAAGAAGCGGCAGGCACTGTCCCCTCACAGGTTGTAAAATTGGCTTAGAATTTCCATCATGAAAGCCTATGAGAAAACAGGAATCCCTGGAAACAGCTGTTGCTGCTTTCAAGAGAGTATCTCTTAAAGAAAACTGCCAGGCAGCTTCTTGATCATCAATGTCTACTTTTGCTGACCACTATGTGTCTAATGTGTCTGCATCCTCCTTCCCTCATGTCAATCTGTCTTCAGGAGCAGCCGAACCCTGCGACCAGTAGGCCCTCATTCACAGCACTAGCTTTGGGACACTGGTATCAGCTTCATTTCAGTGCAGTGGAGTGTGCAGCGTCCCAAGATCGACCGTATTCCTACATAACTGTCTATTCATTTGCGAATAAACTCCCTCTTCCTTGCTCAGCTCAGACTAGAACCCTGGCTGTAGCTGCTCAGTAAATGTTTTCTCTATAGGTGTGGAGGATTGTTAATGCCACTTTCTATTTCAGTCATATAGTGGTTAAAAGTGGACAACGCAGTTCCTGCTGATCCACAGTGTAGGGTACACACCATATATGAGGGGTTGTTAACGCCACCTTCTATATCAGCTTACGGTGGCAAAGGCGAGGCCTGCCACCCAGAGTGTAAAATTACACTCTACGTATGAGGGGTTGTTAATGCTACATCTTCGCAACCCATTCATTAATTCATTCAGGCTGGATAGACCCCGGGCGTGGCGGTGGCATAGGAAGTCTCATCGGCCGGTACCGTATGAGGCCCTGGCCATCCGAGATAGCGACAGGACACTGGGCATACCACCTTCCGTCATACCAAAGCAACATCGCCGGTGACATTGCAGGTGTTTTAGTGCTGTAAAAGGTGCATCTCCTTGACGACCGTCTTGCAAAGGAGGCAGCGGTGCAAGTCAGACGTCCGGTATGGGCGGCCATGGTAATTGCCCGTGGTTCTCAGGTCAGGCCACATTGCAAGGCTGGGGGTTAAGCTTTGTGATCAAGATGACCTCATAGGTGTTCCAGAGTCCCGGGAGGTGTTCTGGACTGAGCAACTCTGCCACCTGTGCTCACACATACACTCACACAAGGGTGTGCTGCAACCTGTTCAAGTCCTGCAAAAAGTCCTGCAGCAGGGGGCAGAAATTATGAGGGGACCGCCTATCCTGGGGCATCCCCTCAATGCATGGCTACTTCAAGGCTAGCAGGTGGTCCTCTGCCCACCGAGGTAGAGTTAACTATTCGAAATGCAAAATCACCGGTAACACTCAAAGCATATAATGCTAAATGGGTGTGGACTGCTGTTCGTTGGGTAAACATCCACTGCTAGTCCAGTTCATGCAGGGATTTCGAAGACTCAGACCTCCAGACGCATCTGCCCCTATGGGGATCTACAATTGGTATTAAAGTCTCTCTGAGAAGCTCCCTTCGAGCCACTTGGTCAGGCTCCTTTGGAGCTGGTGGCTTAGAGAGCAGCTGTCCTCCTGGTCCTGGCCTCCATCAGGAGGGTTTGGAGAACTATGTGCCAGCTGGGTCCCGCGAGGTTCCTGGAGGTGGTGCATCCTTCGCCATGTGGTCTCCTCTTCTACACGGTCAAGTTCTTGGTCCGTGGGAGAGACCAGCAGGCGAAGCGATGGCTTTGACTCCTGATCTCAACTTTCCTCCCATTTCTGCTACAGTCGGATTATGGTCAAAGATTGATGGAAATAAGGAACGATTGAAATCTCTCACGATAGGTCATAGGTAGGGGACCGGTGGCGGTATATCCATCACCATCATATCATCCGTCAACATAATGTTTTCTGTCGGAAATCCAATTTCTCTCACTCTTATCAAACGTTTTCTACACTGTTCACTCAGTGACCAGAAAAGTCTCAGAACTTGAAAATGTCAAACCATAGCAGAAAGACTCATTCTAATGAATTCAGGACTAAATCTATATTTCTGAACTTTTTTCAGAGTTGTTAACATTTTCATGGTTTGGTTCCGAAACCCATAAAAATGCGTTTTCTGCACGCTGCCACAACTTCTCAGGGAAACTTCAAAAAAATGAAATTTTCTTCTCCCACTATAGCAGAAAGGGTCTTACTAATAGTTGCACATCAAATCTAAGCTGTCTGAAGTGTTTTTTTAAAGTTAACATTTTTATGTTTGGCATTTCGAAACCCACCTTATCTCAGGCTGAAAACGCGTTTTCTGCATTCGGCCACAAGTTCTCCGCGAAGCTTCAGAACATGAAATTTTCACCTCTCACTATAGCATAAAGGATCTTTCTAGTAGTCAAAGCACAAATCTAAGCTGTCTGACTTGTTTTTCAAAGGTTATCAACATTTTAATGTTTGCCGTTCCAAAACCCACCTTATCTCAGGCTGAAAAAGTGTTTTCTGCATTGTGCCATAACTTCTCAGGGAAGCTTCAGAACATGAAATTTTCACCTCCCACTTAAGCAGAAAGGGTCTTTCTAGTAGTTGCAGAACAAATCTAAGCTGTCTGAACCGTTTTTAGAGGGTTATCAACAATTTTATTTTTGTCGGTCCAAAACCCACTTTCTCTTTGGACGAAAACAAGTTTTACGGACAGTTCACTCACTGCTCAGCGATGCCCCAGAAGATGAAGTTTTCACCTGCCACTATAGCAGAAAAGGTATTTCTACAAGGTGCAGAACTAACTCAACTTGTCTAAAGTGATTTAAGAGAGTTATCAACATTTTTATTTGTGTCGGTCTGTAAACTATCTTTGCTTTGGCTGAAAACGCGTTTTATGCAGTTTACTCACTGCTCAGCGATTCCTGAGAACAAGAAAATTTCTCGTGCAACTATAGGAGAAACAGTCTTTCTAGGATAATAAACACTAAACCTACATTCGTGAACTGTATTTCAGGGGGTTATCAACTTTTTTTTTTTTTTTCCTGGACAGAAACTCAGCTTATCTCGGGCTGAAAACGTGTTTTCTGCACTGTTCACTCACTGCTTAGTGATGCCTCAGAACATAAAAGTTTCTCCTGAATTTACAGCAGAAGCGGTCTTTCTAGCAGCTGCAGAACTAATTCAACATGTCTGACGTGATTTCAGAGTGATAACAACATTTTTATGTTTGTCGATTCTGAAAACCACTGTCACTCGGGCTGAAAACGCGATTTCTGCACTGTTCACTCACTGCTCATCGATGCCTTAGAACATGAAAATTTCTCCTGCAAGTAAAGGAAGAACACTCTTTGTAGTATAATAAACATTAGGCCTACCTTTAGGAAATGTATTTCAGGAGGTTATCAGCTGCTTCTTTTTTTCCTGTTTAGAAACCGAGTTTCTCTTCGGCTGAAAACTAGTTTTCTGCACTGTTCACTCACTGATCAGAATAGTTTCAGATCCTGAAAATATTACCTGCAACTATAGGAAAAATAGTCTTTCTAATATATTCAAGACCAAACCTACATTTCTGAACTGTTTTTGCAGGGTTATCAACAATTTTTTTTTCGTCTGTCCAAAACCCACTTTGTCTTAGGCCAAACACACTTTTTATACACTGCTCACTCACTGCTCAGAGATTCCACAGAAGATGAAAATTTCACCTGCCACAATAGCAGAAAAGGTCTTTCTCGTAGGTGCAGAAATAATTCAACGTCTCTGAAGTGGCTTCAGAGAGTTAACATTTTTATGTTGGTCTGAAAACCACAGTGCCTCGGGCTGAATACGCGTTTTATTATGGACAGAATACCCTCTGAACATTAAATTATCATCTACAATTATAGGAAAACACTCTCTAGTATATACAGCACTCATTCTACCTTTCTGAACTGTATTCCAGCGCGTTAGCGACGATTTGATTAATTATTATTATTATTTTTTTTTTTTTT
The DNA here is from genome assembly GCF_027744825.2 of Synchiropus splendidus. Lineage (NCBI taxonomy): Eukaryota > Metazoa > Chordata > Actinopteri > Syngnathiformes > Callionymidae > Synchiropus > Synchiropus splendidus. Next base: position 73,568 of record NW_026527058.1, read on the forward strand.
TCTGGTATGAAAACCACAATCACTCAGGCTGAAAACGCGTTTTCTGCACTGTTCACTCACTGCTCAGTGATGCCTCACAACATGAAAATTTCACCAGCAACTATAGGAAAAGCACTCTTTCTAGTATATTCAACACTAAACGTACATTTCAGATTTTTTTTTTTTTTTTGACTTTTTCTCAGCGATGCCTCAGAACATGAAAATTTCACCTATACTATAGCAGAATCTGCTAAAGTCTTTCTAGTAGCTGCAGAACTAATTCAACCTCTCTGAAGTGGTTTCAATGAGTCATCAACATTTTAATGTTTGTTGGTCTGAAAACCACAGTCCTTCGGTAGAAAACGCGTTTTCTGCACTGTTCACTGACTGATCAGAACAGCCTCAGAACAATGAAAATATCAAGTGTAAATATAGCAAAAAGACTATTTCTAGTATATTCAGCACTAAATAAAACTTTCTGAACTGTTTTCAAAGCAACAATTTTATATTTTATTTTATGTGTTCACTGCTGTTCACACAGTGCTTAGGCGTGACTGAGAACATGAAAATTTCAACTGCAACAATAGGAAAAACACTCTTTCTCGTATATTCAGCACTAAATGTACCTTTCTGAACTGTTTATCAGGGGGTTATCAACTTCTTTTTTCCTGGTCAAAAACCGAGCGTCTCTCAGCCTGAAAACGTGTTTTATGCACTGTTCACTCACTGCTCAGGGATGCCTCAGAACATGAACATTTCACCTGCCAATATAGTAGCAGGAGTGTTTTTAGTAAGTGCCGAACTAATTCAACTTGTTTGAAGTGGTTTCAGAGAGGTAACAACATTTTCATGTCTATCTGTCTCATAACCACAGTCCTTCGGGCTGAAAACGCGTTTTCTGCAGTGTTCACTCACTGCTCAGCGAAGGCCACAGAACATGACAATTTTACCTGCCAATATCAGCAGAAAAGGTGTTTTTAGAGGGTGCAGAACTAATTCAACCTGTCTAAGGTGGTTTCAGAGAGTTATCAAGATTTTTATTTTTGTCGGTCTGAAAACCACCTTTTCTTGAGCTGAATACGCGTTTTCTGCTCTCTTCACTCACTGCTCAGGGATTACTCACAACATGAAAATTTCACCTGCAACGATAGGATAAACACTCTTTCTCATATATTCAACATTAAACCTACATTTCTGAACGGTATTTCAGGTGGTTAACTTTTTTTTTCTGGTCTGAATACCAGCTTTTGACGGGCTGAAAAGGCGTTTTCTGCACTGTTCACTGACTGAATGGAAAAGCTTCTGAACATGAAAATATCACATACAACTATAGGAAAAACAGCCTTTCCAGTGTGACGCCCACTTATGTGTGGTCACAGAGTGTGTGTTAGATGTCATTTAATTGTTCAGCATGGAGTTGATTAACCGGCAGGTATATGATTAGGTCAGTAGAGGGCAGGATAGGACAGAGGTTGGGCATTGAAGATGCGTGGGTAAATAGGAAGTGACATTTTTTCATTACTTTTCTCACCATCGAAAAATGTGGAAGCCTCACGTGAATCTGTCCACATTTTGTTTCAGGTTAGTTGATTATATGGTTGTCATATCAGAATATAGTTTTTTGTGATTGCATTGTACAGTAGTTTTGTCGACCAAAGTGGCTTCAGGAGAGTGCAAGGACCGTGTTTTGTTCCATGAAAGCGAATAATTACATTGCACTGAGGTCCTGGTTCAACCGTTCAAACGAGAAAATCGAATGTATCATCTATATAAATACTCATCACATCTGTGACACTGAGTTTCAAACAAGATAAATATGATTTTACTGGATGTAAGGCAGTAAAATGATTATTTTGCAAAATGTTTAAAAGAGTAATTTACAATCATAAGAATCAAGTGTTTACATTGTACAAAAACTTTATCATTTAAATGTAAAATCAGAGCGAAATACATGTCATGTTCTACTTTTATTTGAATTGTTTGATAAAAACAGATGGAAATGTGAAGTGCAAACGTCATTGACATGATTCAGAACGACAGCTTGTTAAGCAGATGTGATCTGCAGCAGCAGGGTCATTAGCACGTCTTGTTTACTTCTCACTCGGTCTACAGCAGCATTTCCTGCCTATAGGACTGTGGATTTCCTGTCAGCAGACCCCACGCCCAACACAAATGAAGCTCCATCCATCAACATGTAGAAACGCCGGAGGGAAAAAAGTGCAGATGAAAACTGCTCCCACAAACTACTGCTTCATGTTTTCCATTGCCAATATGCAAACGTCACTGTGATGCAAGCTTGGTCAGCTGCGTCAGGGGCCTCATCACCGGGGGCCCAAAAACGCGGTTTATCTCCATGCTGCCTCCCAAGTCATCAGACTAGAGACGCTTAAAAGGGCCAATATGCAGCAGCCGGTAAATGATGTGTTTCATGGGTGGTTTTTGAAGAGTTGATTAACCGGCAGGTATATAATTCGGTCAGTAGAGGGAAGGGTAGGACAGAGGTTGGGCATTGAAGATGTGTGGGTAAATAGGAGGTGACACTTTTTTTCATTGCTTTTCTCACCATCGACAAATGTGGAAGCCTCGTATGACTCTGTCCACATTCTGTTTCAGGTTAGTCAAATCCATTTTTTTATAATGTTTGTTCCACTTGGGATTGACTGATTCTGAGTCTGAGTGTGAGGATGGTGATTCAGTTTTTCAGTATACTGTTTTTCCTTCGTACGTTGAGTTCGCTCTGTGTAGATGTGGCGCTTGTAAGCTAATACTGACAACCGACGTTGACATGGCACGGGTGATTGAGTTGTGTGGAGTTCAGTTTGCTTGTGGTGAATAACGGTGTTTGGTAAAAAGTAAGGTTTTATTATTTCTCAACACTAGCCAAAAGGTTTAATGGCAGAATTATACATTCAGATGAAAAGCAATTATGCATGTGGTTCATGATGTCTGACAGTTGTTGTATGACAAAGTGAGATGTTTGTGAGTGATGTTTCAGAAAGACATTTAATTGTGGTGTGAGTTACCACAATAAAAAAACATAATCCCTTGGATTACTTTTCTCACCATCGACAAATGTGGAAGCCGTGTGTGACTGTCCGCATTTTGTTTCAGACGGCATTCTACTGACCACATTAAGACACCACTTTTTAACTGTGGACAAGGTCACAGTATTCAGACCTGTTACAGATGCATAGTTTTACATAGAAGTTTTCTTCCTACGCTTTTAGATGGAGCAGAGGTGAGAGCAGTCGACTGGTCTCTCCAAGATGAGCAGCAATGATCAGCACGGCTATGATTTGGACAGCTGGGATAACCCCGCCCCTTCGACAAGCGACGGTGTTCCCCCCCCCCGGGGCAGCGGCTGTGTGAGGAGGAGGCGCCACGAGCGGAGAACCACGCCGACGGACTGTTGAAACTCAAAATCTCTGTAGAGTGAGAAAGGATCTGTGATGGATGAGCCGGTCCACGGAGCACAAAAAGAGCGCAATGATGTTCTCAAGCGCTGTGAGCTGGTTGCCGACGGCGTAAACACCATTCCACTGCGCAATGGAGACTCTGTCAGCGGTGGGTGGGATGGTCACCCCTCAGGGGGGAGGTCGAGCTCCCGGGGCGAACGCATCAGGCATGGCGCATGACGGCTGAGTGAGCGGGAACGGTGAGCCGCCAATCCAAACCCTCCACCAGGCAGTAAGCTCCGTACCTGACCAAGTGCGGTCCTAGTGGGAGTGGAGTGTAAGGACCGTGCCGGGAATAGTCCGGATTTCTTCCAGTTGTGGGCAGACAACATGCGGTCCTGCCCTTGGTGTAGTCTCGCCATCCAACGCCAGCTGGCCGTTAGTGAAGTGGTATGATTCTTGAGCTGCCGGTGGAGAGAGAGCTCAACTTTGATACGACGGAGGCGGATGACATGAGGCGCAGGAGAAGATCAAGCGGGAACGTGCTTGATTCCACCACACGGAACTCATCCAACTCTGGGAAGTCTCCAGACGCACCTCATAGAAGCGCCTGGCTCTCGTCAAACTCATCCCATGGCTTGGAAGCAGGAAATGTGGATGGAATGAAAACGGTTTGGCTGCTTGTAGCCCAGTCGCAGCGCCCTATTCGTAGAGGTTTAGTGTTGAATATACGAGAAAGTTTTTTTTTCCTATAGTTGCAGGTGAAACTTTCATGTTCTGAGGCATCGCTGAGCAGTGAGTGAACAGTGCAGAAAACGCGTTTTCACCCCGAGGGATTGTGTTTTTTTGTCCGACAAACATAAAAATATTGATAACTCTGTGAAACTACTTCAGACAGGTTGAATTCGTCCTCAGCTACGACAAAGACGCCTTCTGCTATAGTTGCAGGTGATGTTTTCATGTTCTGAGGCTTTTCTGATCAGTGAGTGACCAGTACAGAATATGCATTTTTAGCCTGAGAGAAGCTGGGTTTCGGACTGTCAAAAATACAATAGTTGATAACCCTCTAAAAACAGTTCAGAAATGTAGGTTTAGTGTTGAATATGCTAGAGAGAGTGTTTTCCCTATAGTTGCAGGAGAAAAAACGTTTTGCCTGTAGTTGCAGGTGATATTTTCATCTTCTGAGTCCCGCCTAAGCAGGGCAGAAAACACGTATTCAGCCCACGAAAAGGTGGTTTTCAGACCAACAAGGATTAAAATGTTGATTACTTTCTGAAACCACACAGAGAGGTTTAATTAGTTCTGCTGCTACAAGAAATAACGCTTCTGCTATACAGTCAGGTGAAATTTTCATGTTCTGAGGCATCGCTGAGCAGTGACTGAACTGTGCAGAAAACGCGTTTTCAGCCCGAGAGAGGCTTGGTTTCTGACGAGGAAAAAAAAATATTGTTGATTACACCATGAAAATAGTCCAGAAACGTGGATTTAGTGCCGAATATACTCGAAAGAGCCTTTTTCCAACAGTCGCAGCTGATATTTTCATGTTCTGGCACTATTCTGAGCAGTGAATGAACAGTGCAGAAAACGGGTTTTCACCTGAGTGAGGATGGTTTTCAGAATCGACAAACATAAAAATGTTATCACTCTGCAACCACTTCAGAAATGTTGAATTAGTTCAGCACCTGCTAGTATGACCACTGTAGCTATAGTGCCAGGTGAAATTTTAATGTTCTGAGACAGCCCTGAGCAGAGAGTAAACAGTGCATAAAACGCGTTTTCAGCCCGTGGGACCTGTACCTTTCAGACCAACAAACATAAAAATGTTGATAACTCTCTGAAACCACTTCGGAGACATTGAATTTGTTCTGCAGCTACGAGACAGACCCCTTCTGCTAAGCTGGTGTGCGCTCATGACTCCTGTTTGGACTCTGGCTAGAATCAAAAAGGAGTCCAAGTACGTCAGAATCCGCAGACCCTGTCTCCTTAGTGGTTTGAGCCACTCCTCCACGCACTTGGCAAAAAAACGAGGCACTCGACACTAGAGACCGTGTTGTGGAAGTAGGCCTCTGCAAGATCTATGGAGGTCATCCACTCTCACACTCTGACACACTCCAGGAGTCTCCTGGTAGTCTGGAACCGCTGTCTGGTCATGAGTTGGTTGAGGAGACTGAGATCCAGAACAGGTGTCCACTCTCCTGTCTTCTTGGGTTCCAGAAAGTACCCGGAGTAAAACCCAGTGTAGGAGGATCGCTTAGGAACTAATTCGATTATTCCCATTGTCAGGAGAGCGCGGTCCTCCTCCATCAGACATGACAGCTGGTTCTCTGAGTTCATTCAGGTCCATGTGGTGATGCAGAACCTGGGGGTTGACTGTGAAACTGAAGGACGTGTCAATGACCGTGTATTTTCTCGATCCATATGGGCAGGTGAGGAGACAGGCGCTTTCAGTTCGGAAGATATTCTGTCAAGACACGTGCCCAGAGCACAAGAACAGACCCGGCCTCCGGGGCGGGTCTAGGACGAAAGGGTCGTCTGTGCACAGCGCCCTCTCCTCTGGGGACTTCAAGTCCCGCTGGTTCTTCAAAAACAGACTCGCTTTTGTCAGCTGAGCCGTCAGAGGAATTCGGTTCCCCAAACTTGCAGTGTACCTTGATCTGACACTGCAATTCTCCTAAGATGTACACCCGAGGGACTGGCCAAATCATCCTCAGAAAGAGATGACTCTGTAGATGACGATGTCCTACCTGCCTCTGAGAGGTTTGCAGGGCTGCAGAGAACAGAATCACAGACACACATCCTATCAGACGTTGCACGAGGGAGCTGTGAACCGAGCATGTCTGGCACGCTGCGCCTACTCAGTGTTCCTCTGAAGTGGTGACTTTCGCGGCCCTGTGGCGACCCCTGCTAAAAACTGGCGAGTCTGAGGAATAAGAAGAGTTAATGGCAGAATTGAAACTCCCCTGACTTTTGGCTGGTACCAGGATCTTTTGAGAGACGGGAAAGAGTTATTTGATGTCTGTGCTTCATATTGTGGCGAATCTGAGGAAAAACATAACGTCTTGGCTCCAGAAACTTCCCCAGGGACAGTTCTGGCGTCAGGTATAAGGAGGCAGAGAGCCTGTTACTATACTGCTCGGTCTCCTGAGACGATGTCAAACAAAAACTAATTTTTGAAGCCGGAGTTCGGACTGACTGGAGCCGGAAGAGAATTTGGCGAGTGAGAAACCTTTATTTTGGGCAGAGAAGAAACAGACCCGATACCAAAGTAATGCATCTTTTTTTCCAAGTTCGACTTTGGTTTAGATGCATACTTTTAGATACAAAGTTCTTCCTATGCTTTTGGAGGGAGCAGAGGTGAGAGCAGCCGACTGGTCTCTCCAAGAGGAGCGGCGATGATCAGCGCGGCTATTATACGGCTGTTCCCCAAAGCCGGCGGCTGTGTGTGGAGGAGGCCCCGCGAGCAGAGCACCACGGCGGCGGACTGTTATGTCTCCAAAATCTCTGGTGGACTCCATGGAGCTCTTAAAGAGCGCGATGATGTTCTCAAGCGCTATGAGCCGTTTGACGACAGCATAGACACAATTCTACTGAGCGATGGTGGCTCTGTCAGCGCCGGGTGGGATGGTCACTCCTCATGGGGGAGGTCAAGTTCCAGGGGCGAGGGCATCGCGCATTACGGCTGATTGAGAGGGAACGCTGCGCTGCAAATCCAAGCCCTCCACCTATTAAGCTCCGTACCTGAACACGTGCGGTCCTTCTGTGGAGTGTCAGAACTGCGCTGGGAATAGTCCGGATTGAATTGGACTAGAAGCGGATGTTTACCTAACAGACGGCAGTTCACATCCATTTGGCATTATATGCTTTGAGTGTTGCGGGTGCTTTAGCATTTCGAATAGTGAACTGCATTTAGGGGGCAGAGGACTGCCTGCTAGCCTTGAAGTAGTCATGCCCCAGGATCAGAGTTCTTAATAGAGTAATTTCTGCCCCGTGTTACAGGACTGTTTGGGAGGCAGGCAGGCTCCAGGGACAGCTGGACACAAACATATTCCAGGGATATTACACCAGCCTTTCTACTTCACTGGAAGTGCCAGGGCGGTCATCTGGACCACGGAAACTTCAGGCAGGACTGAGGTCTCGTCGCAGTCACGGGAGAGACTTGTCTCATCACCACAGCAGTGGATTTAACCGCAGGAGACTCGGCGCTTGTGGAGCTCCGTACGTGGACATCGGGACTTCGGCAGCTTCCCCCGGGGCAGTCGGCTGACCGGAGGAAATTTCTGTTTGTGCGGAAATTTGTTTTAAATAAAAGCATTGCTTGGAGCATAGTATTTGCGTTTTTTTTTTTTTTTTTCTTTTTTTTTTTTATTATTATTATTCATATTGAATTCGCTCCTTCCAGTGCCTCGGCCTTGAGCGCTCCACTGGGCCTGGTAGCCTGGGGCCCTGTCCGTGAACCTGGCGACACTGCACAATGATGGTCCGGACATTTGATTCGTTCTCCCAAGTGGGTTGAAGAGACACGCCCTGTGGTAGCCAAAGCTGAAAGGAATACACACAGGATGTATCAACACAGCAGGTTTTATGCACGGTTCCAACTTCCAACAAACCGGATGGTGACACGGCAACATAACAAGAGCGCCCCCAAGTTGTGACCCCAAATAATCCCATGACACGTCATAACATCTCGTCTCCCTCAAAATGTTCACGTCTTCCAACTTCACTCCCAAAACTCTTGTCCCCAAATAAGTCTAAAACTTAAGTCTAAAATAAAATAATAAAATAGTCATAAAATAGTGTGGAACTTAAACGACGAAACCAAAACAAAACAAAACAAAAACATGCCTATTTATGCTAAAGAATAAGAAAATAGCAACCAACTTGGCCTAAAGGCCTTTTATCTATTGATCAGCACCTACAAGTCTGAGGCCATGGTTCTTCACCGGAATAAGGTGGTTTGCTCTCTCCAGGTCGGTGGAGAGTTCTTGCCCCAAGTGGCGGAGTTTAAGTATCTCAGGGTCTTGTTCTCGAGTGAGGGAAAAGGGGAGCGTGAGATTGATAGACGGGTTGGTGCAGCTGCAGCAGTGATGCGGTCGCTGTATCGGACCGTCGTGGTGAAGAGGGAGCTCAGTCACAAGACGAAGCTCTCGATTTACCCATCTACGTTCCCACCCTCACCTATGGTCACGAGCTTTGGGTAATGACCGAATGGATGAGATCGCGAATACAAGCGGCTGAGATGAGTTTCCTCCGCAGGGTGGCTGGGCGCACCCTTCGAGATAGGGTGAGGAGTTCGGTCATCCGGGAGGAGCTCGGGTGGAGCCGCTGCTCCTCCACATCGAGAGGAACCAGTTGAGGTGGCTCGGGCATCTGATCCGGATGCCCCCTGGACGCCTCCCTGGGGAGGTGTTCCGTGCATGTCCTACCGGGAGGAGACCCCGGGGAAGACCCAGGACTCGCTGGAGAGATTATGTCTCCGGTCTGGCCTGGGAACGCCTCGGGATCCCCAGGGATGAGCTGGAGGAGGTTTGTGCGGACCGGGAAGTTTGGGCTTCCGTGCTCCGAATAGTGCCTCCGCGACCCGACCCCGGATAAGCGGTAGAAGAAGGTGAAGGTGAAGGTAAGGTGACGTTACAGAAATCGTCAGGAAGGACATAACGAATAAAGCGCTGGTGTCTGAAGTCGTGAGGCTCCTAAAACTACAAGGACCTGGTGGTAACAGACGTCGTGGACTGACCTGACTGAAGTTCAACCACAGTAAGGTCCATTTGGAGCCTGAATTTTTAAAAGCACCGTGGGTGATTGTGTTTTGAGGTTGCTGTTTTGTTTATTAATTATTTTAAATTATTATTTTATTGTTATTATTATTAAATTGTGGCCAACCATGATGGTTTTCCTTCTGGTTCTGACCCTGAATCCACCCACAACCAGGACACTACACCACACCTCATTGACCAGAGTGCTTCACCGACACGCATGTTTCTGTCTGGCTTGTTTGACGGCATGTCTGAGGAGGATGTAGAGCTGGTCTATGATCCGAGTATAAATGAAAACATGGAGTCCATTTTTTTTTTCGCTGAGAGAGAGGATAATCGTATTTTAAATATTGTTCCTGCATCATCTCGGGAAGGTAGGGCTGATACCTCTTTAGACAATGGCGATTGGTAAGAAAGGTTTGTTGATAATCAACAGACGGCTGATTCAGGGACACCAGCTCTTGACCCTCTGATAGATGTGTCCGGCTCCAGCTGTAGCGATGACAATGTTGATGATGACGGTGATTCGGTTCAGGAAGGATGCTGTGTAAGAGGTACCGGTATTGAATCAGAAGTCATAGAGCCTTTTAACACCGATAGGATGAGAAGGGTGCTAACACGTCCTGCTGTACCCGACACTCCTGATTTAGCAACTTTCTACAGAGGTTTGATGCAACAGGTCAGAGAGTTGGCAGATGAAACGCAGAGACTAGCACATCGAGAGGATGTGGTTCAGCTTGAAGTGGTTGGTGAAGATGTTCAAGAACATGTTAATGTTGTGGTTGAAGGTGACGGGGAAAATATCTACCCTGCTTTTGAGGCCCTCCTGAGCAACACCATGCAATCTGACAGAGTCATAGTTATGGGTAAGATAATTGAATTAACGGTCCAAATTGTGCATAACCCTCGAGGTGGCGCTAAACGCAAACTCAAGAAGACACTGCATGCCAAAATTATTGGTAAAAAATGATGACATCTCTACAGTCTCTAGTTGGTAGTGATGGAACTGATCAGCTTTGCTTTGCAATCAGCCTTTCTTGTCTCCTTAATCCTAACCGTACGTATCAAGATTGTGTTGAGTTGGGGAGGGAATTACAAAACAAAGCTGGTTTAGATTCTCAAACACCTATCACATTCACAGATATACCCCTGTTTGAATGGATAGTGAGGCGTAAAATTGTTGTGTTTCATAAAACAACAGCAAACCAACCATTAGCGCATTATGCCACAGGTTTTGCTGATGGTTCGGATCCTTCATACTTGTTTCTACTTCAGGGACACTATTGCGGGGTAGGAAGACGTCACTTTTGCGTCAGCTGTCATAAGGGGTATGAAGATAAATCACAACACATCTGCAAAGGTCACCGTAGCGTTTGTCACAATCCTGTTTGCCCTACAGAGGTCCCAAAGCCTGTAACTTGTGGCGATGGTTGCCGGGTTTGTAGAACACCTTCCTGCATTGTGAGACACAAAGAGATTGGCGCTAATGGGAGCAGTCTCTGCCAGATATACAAAAAATGTGAAAAATGCGGAAGGTGCCGGTATATCCCATTAAAACAGGGTAAACCTAACAGTTGTTGCGGTGTGCTTAAATGTAAAATCTGCAATGTAGAATTATCATCGACAAACGAGGTCCACCAGTGCTACATTCAGCCCATTGCCAGGAAGACTGAGCATCCTGATCTGTTTTGTTGTGATTTTGAAACGTTTACAGACGACCAAGGTAGACATGTCCCTTCTTTAGTGTGTGTAAAGACGCAGAGAGGTGAAGAATAGATGTTTAATGGTCTCGAATGTGTTCGAGCGTTTCTTTTATATTTCAGAAAGAATTGGTTTAGAGTTGTGTTTTTGTTGCACATAATGCCAGGGGCTTTGACAGCATCATTGTCTTGAGAGGTATGCTTGACGAAGGGTTAATACGTAAAAGGATAATCATGACCGGTAGTAAGATATTTGTCTTGAGGATCCTCACTACAAGCTAAAATTTATCGACTCTCTCTCATTCCTAGCCATGCGACTCAGCTTCATGCATAAAGCTCTAGGCTTCACCGAGCAGTGCAAGGGTTTTTTTTCCACACAAGTTGAGCTTGAAAGATCGTCTGCATTACATAGGGGTGTATCCTCCTCCATCAGACTACGGCTTCGAGGGCATGTCAGACCCTGAACAGAAAGATTTTTAAAGCTGGTATGATACTGTGCGTGATAATTCTTTCAATTTCAGGAGTGAAGCTATTCACTATTGTAAAAATGATGTTGACATTCTGGCCAGAGGATGCATGATATTTAGAGAGGAGTTTTTTAAAGAAACAGGTGTTGCACTCTCGTCCATAACAATCACCTCTGCGTGTATGGCTGTTTTCAGGACCAACTTTTTAAAACCAGACACATTAGCAATACCATGTCCCAACAATTATGTAATAAAAGGTAACAAGAAGTTCTCACATGCTTCCATCCATTGGTAGCTATGGGAATCACACAGACAGGGCATTTTGATACAACATGCCTTGAACCGTGGGGAGATGGTGTTTGGCCAGTATTTTGTTGACGGTTATGCTAAAGTTGACGGTGTTAAGCAGGTCTGGGAGTTTTATGGATGTTTCTCCCACGGTTGTCCTTCATGTGTCGACCCACATGCAGTCTGTCTGTTAAGAGGTAGACCATATGGTGAATTCTACTCTGCTACGATGGAGAGAGAGCAGGCGTTAAAGTCTGATCATGAGGTGCATCTTATTACCATCTGGGAACACGAATGGCGTTCACTTCGACAATCGTGTGATAATCTCAGAGATTTTCTCTTAGATTTTGACACCCCTGAGCCTCTCAACCCTCGTAATGCCCTCTACGGCGGTAGAACCAGCGCTTTAAAGCTGCGTTACACGGCCAACCTGGTGAAAAAGTTGATTACGCTGATGTCACCTCTGTATCCTTACGTCAACAGCACGTGTTCCTAGGTCACCCCCGAAAAATTCACAAGGACTTTGGGGATCCCAGACAGTACTTTGGTCTTATCAAGGCGGTTGTCTATCCTCCTCGGGTTTTATATTACCCGTTTTACCCTACAGAGGACCAGGCGGTAAATTACACTTCACGTTATGCAGTATCTGTTCAAGTCGTATTGTCCAAGACAGTGGCTGTACGCATAATGATGATGAGCGTGCTTCGACAGGGGTCTGGGTCACGGTTGAGTTCAACAAGGCTCTGGACAAGGGATACAAGGTGGCCAAGATTATCGAAGTATGGCATTTTGATAGATCTAGCGATTGTATTTTCACAGGTTACATCCGTACATTCCTGAAGGGCAAGCAGGAGGCTTCTGGTTACCCTGCTGAGGCCGTTGATCAGGAAAGCCACGACAAATACATTTAGGATTATCAAGCACATCGGGGGATTTTGCTTTGTGCTGATAAGATTTGTCACAACCCTGCAAAGAGACAGGTGGCTAAGGCTTTGGTTAATAGCCTTTGAGGCAAGTTCTGTCAGAAAGAGAACATGTCTCAGGTTTCTGTAGTGTCAGACCCCAACGAGTTTTTCAGTTTCTTGCTTTCAGGGAAATACGAGGTCAGCTACTTTAACATGCTGGATGAGAAAAAAGTTGTGATCCAGTGGCGTTACAAGGGTCTCTACCCTCCTGGTAAAAGCACCAATGTTTTTATGGGAGCTTTTACTTGCAGAAGGATGTTCTCTATGTTGACACAGACAGCTTGATATATGTGGTGAAAGACAGCAAGACGCCTTTAAAATTAGGTAACTATCTCAGTGATCTGACTGACGAACTCGACGGGGATAGCATCGAGGACTTCGCTTCGGCGGGTCCTAAGACATATGGTTATAGGACCAAAGGACAGAAGAAGGTTGTGATGAAAGTTAAAGGTATCATGCAAACAAAAGAGTCTTTTCAGCAGATAAACTTTGACTCCGTCAGAGATCGTGTAGAGGGCTATTTACAGAATTCACCTGATGGGGTGCTTGAGACCCATCAACACAATATTGTGAGGGATAAAAAGAACATCACTTTAAAAAACAGATCAGTCCCTACAAAACTCGATAAGAGACATGTGCGATAAGAGACGATTTTTTTTGTACGGCACAACCAAACCTTTTGGGTTCTGAGTTTTGAGTGGATGACTGGGTCATTATGGAAGAAATTCATTTTGATCCGCGCTTGAAAACATCATTTTCATGTCTAGTGGTGGGACCATCAGGGTTAGGAAAGACCCATGTATACTTGTGATGGATGATGTCAATTGTAAATAAAGATTGTATGTATGTATACGTCTTTTGAACCTATGTACAGTGAATTGCAAAAGATGAATAAAAATATCAAATTCATTGAAGGTTTACCTAAATCTTTTGAAAATGAAGATGTCTTTCCTTCTGATAGAAAACATTTGACAGACATCATAAAAATATGAGTGTTATAATGGTGACGCAAAACTTATTTCATCGTAGTAAATATAGTTGTATCCTCGCAATAAAACGCAGATAAAAGTTCTTGCTCAACAAGTTTACCCGTCTCAAAGAGTTTTCTTTCAAGAAAGCTTTGAAGATGCTACAGCTGGCGCTCACGGGTACTTAATTGTTGATCTAACACCCTCATGTCCAGAACGCTACAGACTAAGGACTGGGATACTTCCTCATCAACGTCACACTGTGTCCATACCAAAAACGCCTGCTTAAGTCATGTCAGCACATATGAAAAGAAACGCAGGTTTACTTAAGGAACTATACCATGCTCCTTAAATGAAACGTAAAGACATTTTGATGCATAGTTCTCGGGACTTTATTCAAGCTCTCGATGAGATCGCCCTGAACGTTTTGAAGGGGAATGTACTGTTGTCGCAGGCTCAGTTAAAAAAAACTGAAAAAACAGAAGAAAAACATCTGTCACGGGTCAAGGACGTGGAGCGGGACCCAAGCGCAGTGGTGAAAGTCACAAAAGGCAGGACCGAGTCAAAAACAATATTTTAATAATTAAACAACAAAATCATGACAGAAAGCGTCACCGAACCGGGAGACACAAGATAAAGTCTAAATGTCCAAAACAGAGTAACCAAACGAGCCAAAGTCCATATACATGAATAAGAGACCAAACAGAAAGCGTCACCAAACTGGGAGAATCAAACCAACTTAAATTTGGGAACGGAGAGACGAAAGTACAATGAACAGAGATAGAGACAAAAGAAACCAGGAAAGGCGGAAACAGGAAGAAACCGAACACTAACTCAGGCACCAGGGTTTAAGACAAAGAAATCCAAAATAAGCTAACTAGCGCACAGAACAAGAGAACGAACAAGGAGAGCCAAGAGAACGAGGAGTTACCACAGGGAACAAAGGAGAGCGTCACAGAAACTAGAGAAGAAATCACAGGGAACAAAGGACTCCATCTGCAGGAACTAGAGGAGTCGATCACAGGGAATAATAGGGGACGATCTGGCACACGGTGCTGGAGTCCAGGTGCTCTAATACTCAGGTGATCTGGGGTTGATTGGCTCCAGCCATGTGCCACACAAACAGGAAGAACGGAGGAAGAAAACAAAACAAGACTCGCATGACAAAATAAAAGCGGAATCATGAGAACATCAGACTCTTGGCTAATAAAAAGGCGTGTGTGAAGCGTAGATGAAGGATTCTTATAAAGCAATCGGGAGGATTCCTGTTGCCGTTGCTAGCGGCTGCCGTTCCAATCATTGGAAATCTAATAGGAGGACTTGTAAAGAAGTAAAACACGATGAAGACTGTCCAGAAAATGTATCTGGTCTCTCCTCAGCAAATTAACCAGTTATCAAGTCCAACCTCCGACATCTGTGAAACTGCCAAAGATGAATTGAATGAGAAGATGAGGACCATTCTGAATGATTCTCAGTTAAACTCGTATGAGAAGATTAAAAAGTATGATGCTCTATTGCAGAGATATTTAACCTTTACAAAACAGGATCAGAGAGACCAAAGGAGAGTAACTCTGACTTTACAACGAGACAGAGTCAGCGATCACCCCCACGACTCTGACAGTCGTGTCGAAAGTGTTCTAAAAACACCCATTGTAACAGATGACTTGGGTCAGGATATTCTAAATATCCTTCCGTCAAAAGCTCGAAGAAATGCTGAATACATTATCCAGAGGATATCCAAAAATGGTGATGGTTGGAATATGAATGGCAAATTTATGTATGAAGGAAATGCTGTAAAAGGCTCTCATGTGATTGATATATTCAAGTACCTTTCCCTACCGCATAATAAAAGAAGTTCTCCATTGCCTGCGGGATGGTCCTAGTTTCTCGTCACATTATTAAAGCTAAACATCCCTCTCACACTGCTGTCCAATCCTGAAGCGCGGGCTCAATATCAGAGACTTAAATCGAATTCTATCTTGCGAAAGAAAAGTATAGCTGAAAGCTGGTCTCCTGATTACAGATTTTTTTTAACACACGAACAAACAAAATAGGATTAGTCACAATAGTCTTTAAAATACAGAAGAGAACAGAGTATGTTGTTTCCACGGACAGTGTGCACATCTTTTTAGACATTGTTGATGTCCTTTCACAAAGTTGTATACCATGAGGTCATATTTTAAGGTATCGTCACTGTATAGACTTAATACTTCTTGGATACACAGCCCTCTAGCACGATGATGGAGGTAGAAGATGCAATGATGACTGTGATTGCAAACTCCAATAGTTTGCTACCTCTATTGTTGTGAACGACGTTAGTTTCTGACTTGTTCCTCCTTTGCCCCGAATGTTTCCATTTTCATCGTTCTCACCAGTACATCCGTACGAATATATTTTCCCCGAGCTTCTCCTGGACGGGAATCAAAAAAACATAAAAAACTAACTGAAGCTTGTGCCGTGGAACTTGATCCTCCTTTATTGAAAGTAATGGTCTCAGGAACATCCAAAAATCCAAACTTAACGGTCAAAACCTATATGTCCATGTTGTTCTTAACAACCCAACACAAATCAACCACGAGCTTACCTTGCGCATCCGCCGTTTTTTTCAAAAGACAAAAGTGGCCTTCAAATTAAAACCCACATATATTTATGTAAAGCACTAAACCACAAAACGACTACCAAACAGTGTAAACAATATCAAGTGAAACTTACTTTGGCACTTACAATGACCACATACAAACGATAGAGGGTTCTGTAGTAGACCATTGTTGTACTTGATGTTGCCTGAATGTTTCTTGAGAAACTTTAAAATACTTTCAGGGTAATGTGCAAAGTAGGGCCCCATTCCAAATGAGTCAAAGAAAGTTGTTCTACCGTCTTCTTCGAGAGTTAAACTCTGCCAGTGCTCTCCTGGTTTATGTGCCGGATGTGTGTTGACGATTAAATATTCAGGCGGTCTGAGGGGGTTGTGTAAATTGAGGCAACTTATCCGACGGCCATACACCGTAAAATGTGTCGCTCAAGAGACCTCTCAGCAGCCTCTGTAACTGGAGACTGTCCATAACTTTTTAATAATAGTCCACCAGCACTTGTCTTTTCGCATCAATCTCCAGAATGGAATCATAACAAGCGTACACAATCAGTATTACGGTGTTTGGTAAGGGTACTATGAATCTCATCTCCAGTCTTAAATTCCCATTTGAGACAGGGGAGAGAGCGTCGTTGTCGTCGGCTGGATTGAGATTAAATGCAAACAGTGAATAACCGCTGTTAAAACCTTCGCAGTCAATGCTTAGAGGTAGATCCTTCAAATGTCTTCCTGTAGCTAAAATCATGGTATAAAACTCACTGACTGAAATACCGTGATTAAACTGAGGTTGAAAAGCTTTAGCGGGGATCTGTTGGCCGTCCTGACAGAGGGCGAGATATTCAGTGTTGTAATGATGAAAATTGAACGGGGAGAGATCTCTCATACCGGTAAATGCCTCATGATGCACCATCCCTAAAACCACGTATTTAGGTATTGAACCCAGAAATAAATTATCCTGGGTACATATTAATGAGTTTTCTGGAATGGAGTATGTTTTTACATTGACTCGTGAGAGTGGGCAGAGAGCATTTCCTTTAAAGAAACGCTCTGCATGACCTATTCTCACAGCTGGCGAAACAGTGACTTTGTAACGTTGATTTAAGCAGGTGACTCAAACGCAGATTGGAATCAGAAGATGGGTATTTAATTGTGCAGAACAGGAAGAGTCTTCTGATGCCGTGGTGGAGATCCCAGACAAGTGGCTGGTGAGGGTCCAGGAGTCCAGCTGGCTGCGCTATGGCAATTATGCCGTCGATGGAATGAAGAGAGTCGTCAGCGTCTTCACTGATGTTTATTGCCACCGTAGAACTGAACAGACACAGTCATTAGCATTCGCTCGGTCAAAGAACAACTTCAATTGTCACGGAAATATAACGCAAATATAGACAAACGAACCACTTTGGTCTCCTTTGCATCAACGGCAGACTTGGATCGTGAACAGCAACAGCAAAGTAAAAATACCTCAACAAAAAATGGATGACTGGAAACAAACTCTCTTTCGTCTTTTTCAAGTAACATCAATAAAAAACGTACCTTCCGGTAAAGACTTTCAAAATAAAATACAACAACAACAATGCACAACCAATTAACAAAGCACCCAAAACATTCACATTTACACTCCCACCATTCACAACTATTGTGAATCTCTAAGAACTTCAGGTGGTTAATTACAACTTATACAACTGATATTAATCAAAGTACTTGAAATAAAAACCCTTAATCAGCTTCTAGCAATAGCACGGTTTTGTGTATGGATCTTTCTAAATAAACTGGTTTTGTTGAACAAGTGTCTGCACTGTTTCGTGTAGTGACACCGACTAACAGCCTGAGTTTTCTGACCCTTCCATCAACTCCAGGACAGACTTCAACAACCCTCGCCAACTTCCATTGATTTCTTGGCACAGTGTCATCACTCAACAGGACGATATCATTCACTTTTGCATTTCTTCTGTCTTTGGTCCATTTACTCCTCTGTTGAAGATTTAACAAAAACTCCTTCCTCCACCTGTTCCAAAATTCATTTGACAAGAATTGAACCCTTTTCCATCTCTTCCGAAGGTAGAGGCTCTGGTCCCACTGGATCATTGAGATTTTCTGTCGTCAACGGTCGACTATTCACTATTGCCATGACTTCATAGAAGTAGGTTCTAAGTGATGAGCTGTCCAATCTTCCAGCAGACTGATCCAAAATGGATGTGAGTACTGCTCTGATCGTGCGTATCTGCCTTTCCCAGACACCACCCATGTGACTTGAAGCTGGAGGGTTCATGACGAATGTGCACCCGAATTCCTTCATGCAATCTTGATCCATTCTTTTCATCAGTTCATGGAACTCGTTACGTGCACCCACAAAGTTTGTGCCTTGGTCACTGTGAAGTTGACTTACTTTGCCTCTAATTGCGATAAAACAGCGCAATGCGTTGAGAAAGGCATCTGTGGAAAGGTCATCCAATAGCTCAATGTGGATTGCACGTGAGCACATGCAGGTGAACAGAAGCCCATATCGTTTGACTTCCTTTCTTCCGTCCTTCACATAAAAAGGCCCAAAACAATCCATACCACTATATGTAAATGGAGGAGTAGCTTCCATTCTTTCTAGTGGAAGATCAGCCATTTTTTGTTCCTGGTAGGATCTTCTGAGTTTCCTGCACTTAACACACTTGAAGATGAAGGAAGAAACCTCACTGCTACATCCCAAAATCCAAATACCATTGGAACGTATTTCATTGATAGTCATCCCACGACCTTGATGTTTGACCTTCTCATGGTAATGCTTTATTAGCAGTCGAGATATGTGATGTCCTTTTGGCAGAATAGCAGGGTGTTTGACATAGGGATGGATTGATGCTTGCGTCAATCTACCTCCTACCCTCATGGTGCCATGACTGTCCACAAATGGGTTTAGCCTTTGCAGCTCATTTGACTTGATCCTTTGAATCTGTAACCTTTGATTTAAACAGCGGATTTCTTGACTGAATGTTTCCTTCTGAACGACTTGGATTATGAACTCTTCAGCCTCCAGTCTTTCTTCAATAGTTGTAGATCTGTTGGATCTATGTTCAAGACCTTTCACCTTCTTTGCAAAGCGCTTCAATCTTGCAATGGCTCTTACAACTCTACTCCAATCAGAAAACCTTGGAAGACGGTCTGACAGAGATCTCTCCTGCGTAGCGCAAACATGTGTGGTTTTGACTTCTGGATATTCCTCAAAAGGCTCTCCCACCATAACTTCTTCCTCAGGGAGTTCCTTCTGCCACAGGAAGTCAGGCCCTGTTAGCCAGTTGGATTTATCAAGCTCTGTTATGGTGAGACCACGAGAGGCATGATCAGCCGGATTCTTTTCTGATGGAACATAATGCCACTGACTCGGCTCTGAGCTCTCGATGTGTTTGCTTGTGTGGCCTTGCCCAGAGATCACCTTGGCTTCAGGATTCGGTCCCGATGTTGCACTTCGCTTGCTTGCTAGCGTCGTCAACTCGTGTTTCCTTTTCTGCACGAGTGTAGTACTTCTGCACCGGAGTCATTTGCTTCTGCACCGCAGTCGTCTACTTAAGCACCGGAGTGTTCTACTATGCCGTCGATGGAATGAAGAGAGTCGTCAGCGTCTTCACTGATGTTTATTGCCACCGTAGAACTGAACAGACACAGTCATTAGCATTCGCTCGGTCAAAGAACAACTTCAATTGTCACGGAAATATAACGCAAATATAGACAAACGAACCACTTTGGTCTCCTTTGCATCAACGGCAGACTTGGATCGTGAACAGCAACAGCAAAGTAAAAATACCTCAACAAAAAATGGATGACTGGAAACAAACTCTCTTTCGTCTTTTTCAAGCAACATCAATAAAAAACGTACCTTCCGGTAAAGACTTTCAAAATAAAATACAACAACAACAATGCACAACCAATTAACAAAGCACCCAAAACATTCACATTTACAGCAATGAAGGAGGTGAAGGTTGTGGAGTAGAGGTGCAGGCAGGCTGAAGTTCTAAGGCAGAAAAGACCGACTGAAATAACTCAGATAATGCAATATCCAGGCAGTGGCAAATAGCGGAATATCTCGCTTGAAGACAAACCATGAAGGGTTGACGAACAGGCTAGGACTGGCAGGTTGGTCGGGTCTTTATACCTTCAGGAGATTGGAGGCAGGTATGGATGTGACTAGGTGGGTTGGGCGGTGACGTCAGCGGAAGAGGTTGTGACAGACTTTCTTCACAAACAGAGAGGCGCCAAGGATTTTCAGACGAAAGGTGGAGTCGCGGGGTCCGGTCAGGCAGAAGGCATCATTCGCCCTAGTGAGTTTAATAACAGTGTCTCACAGAAAAATATGTCGCCGTGGAGAGGACCGAGAAGATGTTCTTCTCTGGATCTGCTCGTGAACTCTGCCCGTTTATTCAGGCCTGCGTTGGGACCGTTTACAGTCAACCAACACAGGTGTGTCTTGGTAAAAAAGACCGGCGCTAAACTGTGTTTTAAGAGTGTCGCCTGAAAAGTTGAGAAGTGTTTTGATCATAGCTCTGTACGGGTGAGTGGAACTGGACTGCGAAATCCTCCGATCCCCCAGGACCACATCACACTGGTCAAAGATGGTGTTGAGAGGATAATTCATGAGACCGACTGTTGCGTCGTTAGCCAGCGGTGTGCTATCAGTGTTAGTAATTCTTGCACGCACGTGTAGAAGGGTGTCGTTTAGGTCTAGATACTTTTCACCGTCTCCTGCTATAAAAAAACTCAATCGGTCCTCCTTCGCTGATAGCGGCTACTGGAGCAATTTCAGTGTAAATTGGAAAGCTGCGTAATTGGCGGCGTGAATAAATCCAGTTCTGCCAATGTGCATTCAGCAGATTTCTGGTGTAGGAGTGCCATGTTACTGTATATAAGGTTTTTTAAAATATATCAGAGCTCCCTCTGGACTTCCTCTTGGCCCATTTGCTTCTGTCAACTGACTTCTTTCTTTTTTTGTTTGGACGTTTATTTGAGCTCTGTCTTACACGTCGTCCTGGGGGGCGTCTCTTTGTCCTTCGTGATAAGACGGCTATACCGCCTGACCCTTCCTGTCTCTGTTGATCGCTCATTCCTCTCACGGTATGGGTGAACATATCCAAGGCTATGTTACCCACGTCTTATTTGAGATGGGGTTTCGCTTTGACAATTCCTGATGATCCATGATACAAACCAAAACATTTTTGAGAAGAGGGAACGGATGCCTCGTCCGTACATAACCGGGTCACCGTAGAAACCGGGTAGATCTCCGCCCACCTGTTTTTCATAATATTGTACAAATCTGTGCGGGTCGTCTCTTAAGCCTGTGTGGACCATTGTGTTTGTTTATGACTTGGTCTGCAAAGGCTGGTTATCTCTCTGGTGTTGTGATGATGAATGGATTTTCAGACGACGATTAAAGGGTTATATAATATCCTCTCAAGTAACAGGTCTAAAGTGTAGAGTCACCACCACCTTTCCAAAGGTAAAATTGACTGGTTTGTTAAGATCTGATTTAATTTGTAACTGAATATTTTCAATATGGCTCTTGGCAACCGGTAAATAGTAAGCAGGGTTAAAATGCTGTGTGATTATATCTGAGTAACTACCCTTGATTTCCACCATTCTTAAGAGCGGTGCATACGCATCCCCTACAAGCTGCGGTCTTACAGCGTCGCTGTAACAGTAGCGATGGTAAAACCCCGCTTTTAAATCAGGATGGGGCGCTCTGAACTCACTTAAAAAGCATTAGGTTCTGACCGTCTCCTTGAAGATCAATTTTTTGCCGTGCACCGTCAAACAGGAAGCGTATATTGTCATTGTTTTTTTTAAAGGTTTGCTCCAACTCGGTTGAAATCTGATTAATAGAGTTTTAATATCCACCCTTGAACTTCAGTTTGGAAATATCTCTTCCCGCCATTTTGAAATGTCAATCAACCACTCGCGATTCGTCTTTTGTCCTCTGAGCTGAGGCGCTGGCGTCTCATGGCTCTGTGAAATTCATCTTTATAGCGCCGCAACCTGTTAGCATCTGATTCTGATCCCCTCGGGGGAGTCGTGTTTGTGTTGGAATCAGGTCCTCTAGGGTTCGGTTTCCAGTAAAATGATGCCGCATCCTCCGGAATATTATTCCATGTGTGAGGGTATGTAATCTCCGTCAAAGCAACCTCCCATTTTCCGTTTAAATCGATATGTTGTGCTAAATCAACGCGGAAAGTACCAATCGAGTTGTCTTTAAAAACTTTTGCACTGGCCTTTGATGGTAAAGTCACATAGAAGCGTGCGTTCTTTGAGCCGTACATGATGATATGATGCCTGTTGTAAAGGAGGATCGTCTTATATATTTTTTATACCTGAAGCTTTTACCCACCTTTTGAATTTTTCAGGCCAGTTCTTCCACTGGACAAAGACCTGTCTTTCTCCTTTAACGACGCGTTCCTTGAGAATCTTTTCAGCGTGAAATACTTCCTTAACCAGTTGCACTCTTTGTAATTCTTGATCATAAAATGACCGCTGGATGGGTTCACCGTCGAAATCTTTCAATTTATGTACAGGCGGGTTGCGGTGGATACATTCAGTTATCGTGAATATCTCTTCTGTAAAACTCTGCTCATACTTTTTGTGAAATACACCTCATAGTTTTGATATCCTAACATGATCGCCCTCCTTAAATTTTGGCTTCTGCCGACCTTTCGACGGTCTAATGTAAAGATTGTCAAACACTTGCAGACTATTTTCTTTAGTTACTTCCATCGGTGTCATTTTTATACTACTGTGATAGCTGTGATTATAACTCTTTACTAGATCCTGTAAAACCTCGATGTAATGTAATCTTTTTAGCTGTAAAATATCTCCACATCCGATTTTTAAGAGTGCAGTTAAATCTCTCAACCACAGAGGCCTTAAAGTCACTCGCTGTTGAAAAATGAATAATTCTCTTCCTTTCCATCAAAGCCCGGAAACTCTTGCTAAAAAATGCTTTCCCATCATCCGTCTGTAGCTTTGCAGGCGTCCCGCTCTCATCCAGCACTGATTCAAACGCCTTCATTGTCTCAATCGCAGTTTTTCTTTTTAAAATGCGTAAATAGGCCTTCTTTGAAAATACATCTATAACGGTCAATAAGTAATTTTGATCGTCGTTATATCTAGCCAATGCCTGCATGTCCCATCGGTCGGCCTGGAATTGTTGAAGAGGCCTGTGAACAAATACTCTGCTTCTCGGCTGGTTTACGCACGGTGTAAGCATCCTGTTTTGATGAAAAATCTTCAATAGATTTAGAACTGACTGGTTTTCCAGTCTCATCCCGCACCCCTGGACGAAGGCGACTCACACCTCCAGAGGTCCCGGGGTGAAGAGGATTGTAATAAACTCTTTTAATGATGTGTTTCACCGTCATGTTAAACGAGAAATGAATGAGCTGAGATCCAAATATACTTCTTAATGTTTTTTATTCCACAGGTTATGTAAGGATTCAAACGTAATGTTATACAAAGAGAGTAAAAGAGTAAAAAAAAATTAAAAAAGTATCACATACGAGGGAATCTCGTGTTTGTGACATCGACCAGGACCGGCGTTCTATTCCAGATTCTACTTGCTGAATCCAGACGTTCAATTAGAGGATCCTCATGCTCATGTTTGATGTATTCATTCCAGACACTTGATTTTGGAGACCTCATGTCGAGCAAGACTGTCTCAGCCGTAGCCTTGGTTCTCATTTTCTCCGGTTTTACGTCATTCAGGGTCAAGTAGTGTTGTATAGCAGACAGAAAGTTCTTGTTACAGAGTCTCTTCATCAACGGGTGGAAGTTAAGACTGTATAAATCATCCTCCATCTCTTCAAGGCAGCTGTGTTGTAGTTGGCTGGGATGGTCTACTTGGCAACCGTAGCAGATCTCCCTCCAATACCTGCGCATGGTTTTACCTGGTAGATGAAATACAACTGTCTTTAAAGCTTTCAAGAAGAAACCGCTTATCCATCCATCCGTGTCATCATTAGCTGCTGGTTCTTGGTCTTGAGAAGCTGAAGATGAAGCAGGCGGATGCACGCCGACAGTTTCGTTCTTGGGGTAGGAGGTTGGTGCTCTCCCTACAGGTTCCTCCTCATCATCCACATCTTCCATTTCAGTTGCATCAAAGTCGTCTGTGTCGTCTTTGATGGTCGCTGAAGGACAGGCTCCATTTGTCGTGTTGTTGTTAGAACCATCGTACTCATGACCATCACCAGTTACGTGTTCTACCACAGGAAATAGAGGGCTCGTCGAGGAGTTGTTCATTCCGTACCCAGTGCCGCCTGTAGCAGCTCCGAGGAAGATAGTGCCAATACCTCTCTTCCCTTCGGTCCTCATCGTTGTCTTAGTTGCTCTTGTTTCGACAGGTACGTCTGCAGGGTGTCGCTCTGGAAAAAATCCTCTTTATAGCAGCCATCAGTGAGTAGGCGGTCCAAAGGGGGCAGGACTAAAAGGTCAGTGCCTCTTTCGGCACAAGGGCATCATTCCATCAGCGGCTATGCTAGAAGAGGCCGTCGATTTTCGGAGAAACTCCTGAATTTTCTTACTCCAAGCATCCATTGGTATGGTTAACAGAGTACGAAATACACCGCAATCAGAATTAAAATACTCCAGTACGAAATCTTGTTCTTGTTCACCCGTGACTCCTGTCGATACTTTATGGATGGCCATGAAGGACCATCGTCCTGATCCTGAGATTTTAGCCAGCCATATAGCCACGAAGGACGGCTTCCTCTCCATTCGATCAGGTTTGTTAGACACGGCTCCAGCCTTCTGACGTTGTTGTTGTTGTTCTTCTTCTTCTTCTTCAGCCCTTGGAAAATTTTCTGGCTTCACCTCTATTAGCACACCACAGTCGTTAGACTGATAACACAGCCATCTCCGTAGGTTTTGTCATCATCCAGCTGATAAATGTACAATTCAGTTTTCAGGTTTGACATTTTGGTGTATTCTTCTTCTCTCTGACGAGGCAGCAAAAGAAGTGTCAAGATGCAAAATAGCCATTTTGTCACCTATGGTGACATTAGAACCCTCAGTCACACCTGAAGACATAATCTTGATCCAAGAAAATGCAGATGAAAATGAAAAGGTTTTGTGGAAACAAAAAGGAGCTACTGTGGACAATCAGGGTCTCTGGCGATCACATGAAGGCAAGCTCGTAGCTCCAACTGCACTTTTGACCATCTTGATTTCGGAGGTGCACAGTGATCTGCACTGCACGCAAGGGGGGAAGTGGTGAAGAAAATCAGACAGCAGGGATATTGGTCCCCATTTTTGCAGACAACAACAGATGAAGTGCTGAATCAATGTGAGATTTGTGAAGAAAACAACGAAAAAACATCAAGATACCAATAGGTCATATTCCAGTCCCAGAAGGTCCATTTAAACATCTTGTGATCGATTACGTTGACATGATAAAAACGGTTCAAGGGAGACGCAACATGTTGGTGGTAATTGATCGGTTAAGCTGCTGGGTTGAAGCAGCACCATCTAAAGACTTGAGTGCTGAAACAGTAATCAAATTCCTGACCAGATAAATCATTCCTCGAGTTGGCATTCCGTCAGAAATAAGCTCAGACAACGGTGCTGCATTTGTACAAAAGGTTGTGAAGGGCATCTTGCAGCAACTTCGAATCAAACAACGATTGGGTGCCGTTTATCACCCCCAGAGTCAGGGAATGGTTCAGGGGATAAATGGAACCCTGAAAGCGAAACTGAATAAGATCTGTGCTAGCACGAAGCTAAACTGGGTTGATGCGTTACCATTAGCACTGATGAGTTATCGCATGCAAACTCATCAAAGCACGCATTTGACACCACACAAGATGTTGACGGGATGGCCGATGCCGGCACCACACTTGAGGGGACCCTACAAGGGGCCTCCACTTGAGCAACTACAATCTGAACTTAGAAGTTATACGAAGCAACTAACTTCTATCCATAAGACTATCTATCTGCAGGAGAGAAAACGGGAGCTTGAGGCCGATCGTGAGGCCGGGCATTTGGTGGTTCCCGGCGACCAGGAGTATATCAAGGTCTTCCGAAGGAAGTGGTACCAGCCGAGATGTGAAGGTCCATACACCGTGGTCCGAGCAACACCAACAGCTGTCCAAGTCGAAGGCAGCGCCACTTGGTACCATCTGAGCCATTGCACAAAGGCCCAAGGCCATCACAACCAAAGAGGTAATAAAACAGGCAGTGAAGTCAATGATTTAGATAGTCAAAATGTTGATGACAAGGCTTGCTGTGATAATAAGTTGTCTGGTTTGGTTGTCACCAGGAGACGAGCTCGCGCAGCTTGCGAGACCGCAGCAGCCGACCAAAGTCCAGACCGTGACACCCTAAGTTCCAGCTAAAAAACTCGAGCATAACAGGGACTCAGTTAAGTACGATGCGATCACCCGTTGTGTGAAAAATGCCCAGAAACACAAAACGTTAAGCGTATTGGTGCAGGACAGGCGGAGTAAAAGTGGGATCCATGTCAGAGGTCAGGGAGCTCTAGGTAAAACACTGTCTGCCAAACTTGGAACCACACCACAGTCAAAAAAAAGGAAACGAAGATGACCGTCCAGTTTTGACCACCACTAGTCCTCTCTGTAATAAAACCACATTATTCGATTAACTATATTTACTATTTACACAAACCATACCTATGAAATATTTAAACTACTGGGAGAACAACTGCATGAAACTGGTAAAATGGTGTTACGAAATCGTCAGGTGTTAGATTGGTTGGTGTGTGTCACATGTTTGCAGATCAGTGTTGCACTTACATTCCAACAACACCGCGCCTGATGGAACATTTGCCATTGCAATGGATAAACTTAGAGATTCAAAAAATGAGATAAAAGAGCATGCAGGAGCTATAAGTTGGGCCTGGGATTGGTTAGATGGACACCGAAGAAAATGTGGAGCATTTTTTGCAGAAGTGAGGATGACTACTGCAATCATACTCATCGTCATTTTTCTTCTGGCATGTTGCATCGTACCCATGATGAGGAAACTGTGTCTGCGAATGACTGAGAAGCAGTTAGCGGTCACGACGGGACTTTGGAACGCACAGATGCTGAACATGATGCCTGCTGAACAACTGGCTCTCGTGGTGACTGAGAGACCACATCTGTAGCCATCACCTGATTAATTGGAGGACTCTGATCATACTCCAGAGGTGACTGAAGAATGAGGTGTTGTTATGATTACATGACAAATGTGTTTAAGTCATGATCCTATGTTTCTTTGCCAGTATAATTACTTGATTATTGTTTCACTAAAAAAAAAAAAAAAAAAAAAGAAAATTTCACCTATGACGAAAAGTGACAACAAAAAACAATTGGGGAAAACTTTTGATGCTTCCGGAAACGAACTGACTAACATTTTCCTGCGACGCGGTTGAGATTTTTATTTAACCAGACAGCAGTAAACATATTGAACTAACTACAGCTATATGAATCATTTAGTTAACATTTTCTACATACTTATATCCAGTATATTGTCACTGCTCTGTTACAGTACGAAATAATCTTCAATAAAATAAAATGGGATAGTTTGCTAAATTCGGTGTGTGGGTCTGAGACCCACAAAGGGGAGATATGTTGTGGAATAATTTGACCTGTGTCATTAGGGTTACAATGATAACTTGTTTTTCAGTACCAATGGAATGTTGAACAGATATCCACCCACTCTGTATTCCAAATACGCCAGAGATGGTACCCTTGAAGTGAAAACAGGAATGTATGTTTTCTCTGGAGCTGCCAGAAGCTCTTGTTTTTGTGATTCAGCCAGGAGGCCAAAGGTGGACATGCATGTTTGTGACAATGTGTATCTGGTACAAGGAACGCCCTTGATCCAGCCCCTACCTAATGTGTTTGTACTTTGAACAATTTGATACTGAGCGATGTCAAGCGATGAAATTATGTTACGCTGATGTGGAATAAAACAAAGCTTGTATCCCACTACTTCTGTGGTTTCTTCTGCTCCCGACTCGACGCCCTGAGAAGTGTACCCCGCTGGCCGGACTACACTAACAATTCTCTCATTTATTGGCCAGAGCTGCTGGAAGCACCTGAAGACAGGACAAAGTGAGGCAAAGAAGAAGCAGCTACTTCAGATAAATAGAATTCTGCAAAAGTTGAGACGGAAGCCCAGGAGGCAGCGTGGCAGATTTCTGCCAAAGAAACTCCTCTGAAGGCTGCTATGGATGTTGCCCCATTTTACCACCTGCCAGTGCCACCCACAGCTTCTCTGTTTTCCTGAAGGCCTTGACTGCATTTAGATAAGCTCTCAGTGCCCTCACAGGAATACATGAAATACAGTCAGGACTAATCGAGAAGGCACATAGTTCTCCAAACCCTCCTGATGGAGGCCAGAGCCAGGAGAAGAGCTGTTTTGTAAGCCACCAGCTCCAAAGGAGTCTGATCAAGTGGCTCCAAGAGAGCTTCAGAGTCAGACTTAATACCAATTGAAGATCCCAATAGGGGCAGATGCGAGGTGGGTCTTTGTCTTGTCTCCCTGCTTTAACTGGACTAGCAGTGGATGTTTACCCAACAAACAGCAGTCCACACCCGTTCAGCATTAAACGGGTGTGGAGCCCTCATAATTTCTACTACCTGCTGCAGGCTCACATCTGCGACATCTCTGGGTACCAGATCGAGCTGGGGTTATCTGCCGCCAATAGAATCACTCTCACCTTCTGAATCCTCCTCATCAACTGAAGGAGGAGGCGAGGTGGAGGGAAGGTGTGAAGGAGGCCCTCCGGCAACAAACACTGTTGGCAAAGAGGTCCGCCAGTGGGAGCCCAAACTTGGCCCAAATCATGTCCACCATGTCCTATGACAAACCCCACTCGTCACAAGGACTATTACACCAGCCTTTCTACTTCACTGGAAGTGCCAGGGCACTCTGCAAAATATGATTGTGAAATTAGAGAGGAGTGAGTCAGTGACTCTGTAATTGTGAAATTACAATTGTGAAATTACAGCTGGAGCCGGCACATCTGGCACATGAAGCGAAGAATCTTGAGATCTGAAGACGAGCGGAGCGCCTCCTCTGGACCACGGAAACGTCAGGCAGGACTGAGGTGTCATCACACTCAGGGGAGAAGGATTGCCGTGGGCCCTGACGCGCCAGTCATTCATAGCTAGTGATGCCATCATCCTTCTAGTTACGGGAGCAACGCCGTTTAGCTTCTGCCGACCACCAAAGCATGTAGTCATGATCTGGTAAACTGCAGGGTCGCCGTATGTCAAGAACCCATCTGGAATTCTGAATCACCCATGAAGTCATCTTGCGCACATGGCTTTGCGGACTGACCAGGAATCCATGGGACAAAACCATGGCCATCCTTAACCGGCGTCCTGACTGGCAGCGCTGTCTTCTTTGCCGGATGGCCGTCAAGGTAATGCGCATTTTATTGCACCTAATCCGCTTCCAATTATATGCGAAGGCACCAGCAGTATATGAAACTGGATAACACTGCGACCAACAAACCCCTCGCATGAACAGGTTGCAGCACACCCTCGTGTGAGTGTGTGCACAGGTGGCAGATTCGCGCAGTCCGGAACACCTCGCCCGTGGTCTATTCAGCCTGAATGAATGAATGGGTTGTGAAGATGTAGCATTAACAGCCCCTCATACATAGAGTGTTCCTCAGAAGATGCAAATTTCACCTGCCACTATAGCAGAAAGGGTCTTTGTACTGGGTGCAGAACTAATTCAACCTGTCTAAAGTGATTTAACAGAGTTATGAACACTTATTTTCGACGATCTGTAAACCACCTTTTCTTTGGCTGACAATGCGTTTTATGCACTGTTCACTCACTGCTCATGTATGCTTGAGATAATGAAATTTTTTTCCTGCAACTAAAGGAAAAACACTCTTTCTAGTATAATTAACACCACCACCAACACCAAGATTTCTGAACTGTATTTCACGGGGTTATAACGTTTTTTTTTTCCTGCTCAGCCTCTCTCGGGCTGAAAACGCGTTTTCTGCCCTGTTCACCCACTGCTCAGAATAGTCTCAGAACATGAAAATATCACCTGCAACTATAGGAAAAACATTCTTCCTGGTATATTCAACAGTAAACCTACATTTCTGACATGTTTTTAGAGGGTTATCAAAAATTAAATTTTTGCCGGTCCGAAAACGCATTTTACGCACTGTTCACTCACTGCTGAGCGATTCCTCAGAAGATGAAAATTTGACCTGCCACTTTAGCAGAAAAGGTATTTCTCCTGGGTGCAGAACTAATTCAACCTGTCTGAAGTGACTGAAGAGAGCAATCAACATTTTTATTTGTGTCGGTCTTTAAACCACCTTTTTTTGGCCGAAAACGCGTTTTACGCACCGTTCACTCACTGCTCACGGATGCCTGAGATCATGAAAATTTCTCCTGCAACTATAGGAAAAACTCTCTATCTAGTATAATTAACACGAATCCTACATTTCTGAACAAAATTTCAGGGGGTTATCAACTTTTTTTTTTTTTTCCTGGTCAGAAACCGAGCTTCTCTCGGCCTGAAAAGGCTTTTTCTGCTCTGTTCACTCTCATCGATGCCAAAGAACATGAAAATTTCACCTGACTCTATAGCAGAAGGCGTCTTTCTTGGAGCTGCAGAACTAATTCAACCACTCAGAGTGGTTTCAGAGAGTTATCAACATTTTTATCGTTGTTGGTCTGAAAACCACAATCACTCGGGCTGAGAACGCGTTTTCTGCACCGTGCACTCACTTATCAGAATAGACTCCGAACATAAAAATGTCTCCTGCAACTGTTACTGATTTCACTCTTTCGAGTATATTCAACACTAAACCTACATTTTGAACTGTTTTTAGAGGGTTATTAACATTTTTATCTTTGACTGTCCGAAACCCACTTTTTCACTCACTGATCAAAAGTGCCTCAGAACATGAAAATATCACCAGCAACTATAGGAAAAAAATACTTGCTAGTATATACAACACTAAACGTGTGTTTTTTGGGGGTAATCAACAATTTTATTTTTGCCAGTCCGAAACCCACTTTCTTTCTTGCTGAAAACTCTATATTATTATATTATATATATTATATTCTGTACTGTTCAGTCACTGCTCAGGGAAGCCTGAGAACATGAAAATTTATCCTGACTTCACAGCAGAAGCCTTCATTCTAGTAGCTGCAGGACTAATTCAACCTCAGAACTAATTCAAGTGGTTTCAGAGAGTTATCAAGATTTCTATTTTTGTTGGTCTGAAAACCACAGTCCCTCCGGCTGAAAACATGTTTTCTGCGCTGTTCACTCACTGCTTAGAGGGGTGACTTAGAATATGAGAATTTCACCTACAGCTATAGGAGAAACACTCTTTCTAGTATATTCAACACTAAACCTCGACGAATAGGGCGCTGCGACTGGCCTACAAGCAGCTGAACCGTTCCACATTTCCTGCTTCCAAGCCATGGGATGAGTTTGACGAGAGCCAGCCGCTGCTATGAGGTTGATCTGGAGACTCTGTTCCCAGAGTTAGCTGAGTTCCGTGTGGTGGAGTCAAGCACATCCGCTGCCCGTTGTATCGAAGTTGAGCTCTCTCTCCACCGCCATCTCAAGAATCATCCCACTTCACTAACGGCCCGCTGGCGTTGAATGGCGAGACTACACACAGGGCACGACCGCGTGTTGTCTGCCCATAACTGCAGGTAAGAGGTAATGCTGACAAGATGGCGCCGACGAAGGCTGACCTGGAATTATCGTGCATGTTATTTTGTTTATTTTTGTGTTTTGATGGAGCATCTGCGTGTTTTTACACACGAGATCAGTTGATGAACATCAGGGCTCTGACTCCGTCTGACTTACTACCAGTATTTGTGGTGTCAGTTACGGAGTTAGTTCATCTTTTGGCTGGGCGGAAGAAACTGAGGAGGAGAGGGAAACGTGCCGGTGCACTCGTTCGCCTTCGTCGAAGAGGATCGCGCACTCCGCTTCCCGGGATAATCCTCTCCAACGTCCGGTCGCTCAGCAATAAGATGGATGAACTGGCGCTGATGTTGAGACGGAACAGAGACTTCTCCTCCTCTTGTGTTTTGTGTTTCACGGAGACGTGGTTGAGCGATCTCATCCCGGACACTGCGCTTCATCTGGAGGGTTTCCAGCTTCACCGCGCGGACCGGGTTCAGGAGCTGGTGTACGGACGTGACGGTGATCTTTCAGCACTGCTCTCCCTCTCTGGAATGTCTGATCGTGAACTGTAAGCCGTTTTACTCCCCACGTGAGTTCGCTTCATTCATTCTGGCTCCCATATATATCCCGCCCAGCGCGAATGTACGTGAGGCTCAGAGTGCGCTCGCGGATCAGGTTCTGCATGTGGAGCGAACTTTCCCGGACTCTCCTGTGATTGTGCTTGGTGACTTCAACAAGGCGACTCTGAGTGAGGAGCTTCCCAGGTACAGGCAGGTTGTAAAATGTTCCACCAGAGAGCAGAGCGTGCTGGATCACTGTTACTCATCGCTCCGCAACTCTTATACCGCCCTCCCTCGAGCTGCACTGGGTCTCTCTGAACACTTGATGGTTCATCTTGTTCCTACATACAAGCAGAAGCTGAAGCTGGCAAAGCCTGTTGTGAGGCATGAAGATCTGGACAAGTGAAGCTAAAGAGGAGCTGCAGTCTTGCATGGAGACCACAGACTGGGAAGTGTTCAGGGCTGCCACCAACAATCTGGATGAGTATACAGACACTGTGACTTCATGGATCAGCTACTGTGAAGAGTGCATAGTTCCAACCCGCACCAAGGTGAGTTATGCAAATGACAAACCTTGGTTCACAACTAAACTCAACCAGATCTGACAGGAGAAGGTGGCAGCTCGCAAGAGTGGGGGCAGGAACTGCTACAAAGAGATGAAGTATCGGTTTCAGAGGGAGCTGAAGAAAGCTAAGGCCGCATACTCTGACAAACTAACGCAGCAGTTCTCAGCCAATGACTCGGCTGTGGTGTGGAGAGGGCTCAAGGTGCCCACTAACTACAAGCCACGTGCCCCCCACACTCTGAACAACCTCGCTCTTGCACAGGACTTGAACAACTTCTATTGTCGCTTTGAGCAGCCCTTTTGCACCAACACCTCTGCGGTCTCTCCAGCCCCATGTTCCACTTTACAACAAAGGACTATGCTGTCTCTTAGTGACACAACTAAGATGAACGATGTCACTGAGACAGCAAAGTCGATCACAGACACTTTTGATGAGCCACCCCCTCACCTCCCCCCTCTTCCTCTTTCTCTTGACATCATGGAGCAGGACGTGCGCACTCAGTTCAGGAGGCTGAACCTTCAGAAGGCGGCGGGTCCGGACAGAGTTTCCCCTGCCATCCTGAGGCATTGTGCTGCTGAGCTGGCTCCAGTGTTCACGGACATCTTCAATGCTTCCTTGGTGTCCTGTCATGTACCTGCCTGCTTTAAGTCCACCACTATCAGCCCGGTTCCCAAGAAGGCCAGGATCACAGGACTGAATGACTACAGACCGGTGGCACTGACGTCTGTGGTCATGAAGTCCTTTGAGTGCCTGGTTCTGTCCCACCTGAAATCTATCACTGCTTCTCACCTGCACTCATTGCAGTTTGGCTACAGAGCCAACAGATCTGCGGACGATGCAGTGAACCAGGCCCTTCATTTCGTTCTGGAGCATCTGGACTGCCCAGGAACCTATGCCAGGATCCTGTTTGTGGACTTCAGCTCTGCCTTTAACACAATTCTTCCAGCTCTGCTTGAAGACAAGCTTGGCCAGCTGGACGTGCCTGACTCCCTCTGCAGATGGATTACAGACTTCCTGACCAGCCGAAGTCAGCGTGTGAGGCTGGGGACGACTGTCTCCGACACTCGGACCCTCAACATCGGGTCTCCTCAGGGCTGTGTTCTCTCACCATGGCTCTTCTCTCTGTACACTAACTGCTGCACCTCCAGCCACGAGTCCGTGAAGCTGATCAAGTTTGCGGATGACACCACCATCATTGGGCTCATCTAAGATGGAGATGAGTCGGCTTACAGGAGGGAGGTGGAGCGGCTAGTGTCCTGGTGCAGCCACAACAACCTGGAGCTCAATGCCCAGAAGACAGTGGAGGTGGTCATAGACTTCAGGAGAGTCACAGTTTCTCGGTCCCCTCTCATGTTGGCTGGTTTACCTATTCCTATTGTGGACTCCTTCTACTTCCTGGGAACCACCATCAATGAGGACCTCAAATGGGAGCCAACCATCAGGTCCCTCATCAGGAAGGCCCAGCAGAGAATGTTCTTTCTGAGGCAGGTACGGAAACTACGACTGCCGACGAAGTTGCTGGTGGAGTTCTATACGGCCATCGTCCAGTCCATCCTCACCTCCTCTATCACCGTCTGGTACAACAGCACCACCTCCAGGGACAAGAGCCAACTGCAGCGCATCGTACGTTCTGCTGAGAAGGTGATCGGTTGCAGCCTGCCACCTCTTCAGGACCTGTATGCCTCTAGGACCCAGAGACGTGCAGGTCGGATCAGAGCCGACCCTTCTCACCCTGGACATGGACTGTTTGTTCCTCTTCCCTCTGGCAGGAGGCTACGGTCCATCCCGGCCAGAAACTCCCGTCACAGGAACAGCTTCTTCCCCTCGGCCATCAGACTGTTAAATTTGTGAACAGCCTTGTTGTTATGTTATTCTATTTATTTTATTTTATTTTATTTTATTTGTTTTTTGTTGCACTTTATTCCAAGGCACTTTCCTAGTCAGTGGGCTCCCCACTGACCATGGCAATAAATCTCATTCTGATTCTGATTCTGATTCTGATTCTGATTCTGATTCTGGAAGATATCCGGACTATTCCCGGCGCAGTTCTGACACTCCGGTGGCACTAGCACTACACGTGGTCAGGTAAGGAGTTTACTGCTTAGGTGGAGGGTTTGGAATTGTGGCGCTGTGTTCCCTCTCACTCAGAAGTCGTGCGCGATTTGCGATGCGCGATACCCCCGCCCCTTGAGCTTGACTTCTCCCCTGAGGAGTGACCATCCTAGCATCGCGCAGTGGAATGGTGTCAACGCAGTCGGCAACCAGCACATAGCGCTTGAGAAGATCATCGCGCTCTTTATGAGCTCCATGGACAGACTCATCCATCGCAGAACCTCTCTCACTCCACCAGAGATTTTGGAGATCCAACAGCCCGTTGGCGTGGTGCTCTGCTCGCGGCGCCTCCTCCACACACAGCCGCCGCCCAGGTGGAACACTGTCGCTGGTCGAAGGGGCGGGGTGAGCCCAGCCATCTGGATCGTAGCTGCACTGATCCTCGCAGCTCCTCTTGGAGAGACCAGTCGGCTGCTCTCACCTCCGCTCCCTCCAAAAGCCTACAAATAAATCATTGTATATAAAATAAAAAATAAGCTGCATTACATTCGTATCGGGTCTGTTTCCTGTCTGCCCAAAATTAGGGCTTATCACCGCCAAGTTCACCTCCGGTTCCAGTCAGTGCGAACTCCGGCTTCAAAAATGTGTTTTTGTTTGACGTTGTCTCAGGAGACGGGGAGGTTTCAGGAGCCAAGAAGTTATGTTTTTCCTTAGCTTCTCCACAATTAGAAGCAGAGGTGTCAGATAACTCTTTCCACTCTCTCACGTTTCGTTCTAGCCAAAAGTCAGGGGAGTTTCAATTCTGCCATTAACTCTTCTTATTCCTCAGACTCGCCAGTTTTTAGCAGGGGTCGCCACAGGACTGTGAAAGCCACCACTTGAGAGGCTCTCACAGTAGGCGCTGCGTGCCAGACCTGCTCTGTTCTCAGCTCCCTCACGCGATGTCTGATGCGATGTCTGATGCGATGTCTGTCTGTGATTCTGTTCTCTGCAGCCCTCCAAACCTCTCAGAGGCAAGCAGGACATCGTCCTGCCTAGTCATCTCTTTCTGAGATTGGGCCGGTCCCTCGGGTGTCCATCTCAGAAGAATTGCTGTGTCAGATCAAGGTACAATACAAGTTTGGTGGCCCTACTTCCTCTGATGGCTCAGCTGAAAAAAGCAAGTCTGTTTTTGAACAACCAGCGGGACTTGAAGTGCCCAGAGGAGTGGGCGCTGTGCACCGACGACCCTGTCATCCTGGACCCTACCCAGAGTCCTCTCCTGTGGTCAGGTCGCCAGTCTTGAAAGAGTATCTTCTGAATTGAAAGCGCCTGTCTCCTCACCTGCCCATATGGATCGAGAAGATATTCGGTCATTGACACGTCTTTCAGATTCACAGTCAACCCCGAGGTTCTGCGACACCACGTGGACCTGGGTGAACTCAGAGAACCAGCTGTCGTGTCTGATGGAGGAGGACCGCGCTCTCCTGTCAAAGGAAGTAATTGTACGAGTGGCAAAGCGATCCAGATACGCTAGGTTTTACTCCAGGTACTTTCTAGGACCCAAAAAGACACAGTGGAGACATGTTCTGCACCTCAGTCTCCTCAACCAATTCATGACCAGATAGCGGTTCCGGACCAGTAGGAGACTCCTGGAGTGCGTCAGAGTGTGAGAGTGGATGACCTCCATAGATCTTGCACACGCCTACTTCCACAACACAGTTTCTAGTGTCTTGTGCCTCGCACCTTCGCCAAGTGCATGAAGGCGGGGCTCGAACCACTAAGGAGACAGGGTGTGCGGATTCTGACGTACTTGGACTACTGGTTGATTCTAGCCAGGTCCAAACAGGAGTCATGAGCACACACCAGATTGGTGTTGGACCACATCGCGCGATTGAGGCAGGGGCCCACGCCTTGGTCTGCTCAACATGCGAGGTCTTCAGAAGTGGTTTCGCAGTCTGCACCCTCACCCGACTCCAGACCAAAGACCAGAAGACAAATCTCGAGTGTCGGGCCTGACCGGAGACTGAGTCCAGCATGACCCCCAGGAAAGTCGTGCTCTGACTGGGACTCAGCGCGCTTTTCAGGATCCAACAATTCCTACAAGTCTTTACAGATGCATCTCTGTCCGGCGGGGGAGGCCACCTGGATCAGATCTGCGTCAGCGGGATCTGGAGCAGTTCCGAAGGTCGTCACATGAACCCGATGGAACTGTTGGCGGTTTTAGAGTGTTGGTGGCCCTTTCTCTCCATCTAATTGGGAACGACGTTATGGTGAGATCAGACAGCGCCACCACAGTGGCCTACATCAACCGTCAGGGTGGCGTGAGGTCGTCTGTGTCACACAACCTCGCCACAAAGATTTTTTCTCTGGGCTGATGTACATTTAGCCTCATTGAGGGCTCTGCCAGATTAATGGAGTTTATCTCAGGAGATGGCAAACATGATCAGCGAGTTTTTCGGCCACCCAGTGGCTGATGTCTTTGCCAGCAGATAGAGCTTCAAATGTCCTCTCTGGTTCTCTCCCCGTAGATCTGATGACCTTCCACTGGATGTGGACGCCCTGGCTCATCCAAGGTGGCCAAAAGGCCTCCTGTATGCCTTTCCCCCTCCTTCCCTTAATCCAAACAGCCCCAGCTCCAGCTGGTATCCGGAGATGTGTCATATGCGGATCAAAGGCCACTGGGAGTTCCCTCCATCGAGGTCAGCGCTTCTGTAAACATCAGGAACCCTGAGGTCTAGAACCACCCCGCAAGGTTTGGCTTCTCCAGGGTTAACAATCAGTCACTTGCCCCCTGATGTCCAATTGACTTTTCAGAACGTTTAAGCTCTGCCAACCCTCAGAGTATACAATGCTAATTGGACATGTTTCCCCGGTGGTGTGGAACCCAGTCAGCCTGTCCATTATCGGCAACTATTTCTCTCATCCTCTTGTTTCTGCAGCATCTGGTTAACCAAGGTCGGAGCAGCCCTACATTACGGGTTTATGTAGCAGCCCTTTCCATGCTACACAATGGTCTGGACGGCCACCCCTTCAGCAAGCATCGTCAAGTGAGCCGTTTCATGAGATGAGTGAAAAGGCTTAGACCAACCTCAAGACCTTTATGTCATTACTGGGACCTGCAGCTGGTACTCAATTCACTCTCCGAAGCCCCTTTTGAGCCACTTGATCAGGCCTCCAAGGAGCTAGTAGCTCTTTTTCGATCAGCCCTGATTGCATCTCTTTTGGTGTCGATGACTCGGCGGTATCACTTAGACCCAACCCTGCCATCGCACCTAAATGTCTCTCTTCTTCTTCACAGGTCAGCACCTTATCAGTAAAGACTTTCTGCCCTCCTCCCCATTCATACGAGCAGCGCTAAAAGCTTAACTGGATCGAGTCCAAACCTTCGGAAAGACGGACAGTCTGTGGGTGGCTCTCCCTGGTGGTAAGAAGGGGCAGGCGCTGTCCACTCACAGGTTTTCACATTGGCTTAGAATTGCCATCATGAAAGCCTATGAGACTGCGAAAAAACGGGCACCGGAATCCCTGAGAGCACACTTGACGAGATGCCTGGCAACATCTGTGGCTGCTTTCAAGGGAGTATCTCATGTCTCATGTCATTCTGTCTTCAGGAGCAGCCGAACCCTGCAAACCTTCGGCCCTCATTCACAGCACTGGCTCTGGGACACCAGTATCTGCTTCATTACAGTGCTGTGCAGAGTGCAGCGTCCCGAGATCCACCGGATTCCTGCATGACTGTTTATTCATTTGTGAATAAACTCCCTCTTTCTTGCTCAGCTCAGACTAGAACCCTGACTGTAGCTGCTCAGTAAATGTTTTCCCTATAGGTTTGGAGGAC
The DNA here is from genome assembly GCF_027744825.2 of Synchiropus splendidus. Classification (NCBI taxonomy): domain Eukaryota; kingdom Metazoa; phylum Chordata; class Actinopteri; order Syngnathiformes; family Callionymidae; genus Synchiropus; species Synchiropus splendidus. The sequence continues at coordinate 112,319 of NW_026527058.1, forward strand.
TGTTAATGCCACTTTCTATTTCAGCCGCAGAGTGGCTAAACGAGGGCAACGCAGTTCCTGCTGATCCACAGTGTAGGGTACACACCATATATGAGGGGTTGTAAACGCCACCTTCTATATCAGCTTAAGGTGACAAAGATGAGGCGGCAGCTCCTGCCACCCAGAGTGTAAAATTACACTCTATGTATGAGGGGTTGTTAATGCTACATCTTCACAACCCATTCATTAATTCATTCACGCTGGATAGACCCTGGGCGTGGCGGTTGCATAAGAAGTCTCATAGGCCGGTCCCGTGTGAGGCCCTGGCCATCGGAGATATTGACAGGACCATGGGCACACCACCTTCCGTCATACCAAAGCAACATCGCCGGTGACATTACAGGCGGTTCAGTGCAGTAAAACGTGCATCTCCTTGAAGGCTGTCTGCAAAGGAGCCAGCGGTGCCAGTCAGACGTCCGGTATGGATGGCCATGGTAATTGCTCATGGTTCTCAGGTCAGGCCACATTGCAAGGCTGGGGTTTAAGCTTTGTGGTCAAGATGACCTCATAGGTGTTCCAGAGTCCCGGGAGGTGTTCTGGACTGCGTAACTCTGCCACCTGTGCTCACACACACACTCACACAAGGGTGTGCTGCAACCAGTTCATGTCCTGCAAACAGTCCTGCAGCAGGGGGCTACTTCAAGGCTAGCAGGTGGTCCTAAATGCTAAATCACCCTCAACACTCAAAGCATGTAATGCTAAATGGGTGTGGACTGTTGTCCGTTGCTAGTCCAGTTCATGCAGGGATCTCGAAGACTCAGACCTATCTCCAGACGCATCTGCCCCTATTGGGATCTTCAATTGGTATATAATACTCTCTCTGAAGCTCCCTTCAAGCCCCTTGATCAGGCTCCTTTGGAGCAGCTCTCCTCCTAGGCCTGGCCTCCATCAGGAGGGTTTGGAGAACTATGTGCCTTCTCGATTAGTCTTTTTTCACAAATTTCTTTGTGCCAAGGTCAGCAATTTTTCAGTGAAGGCTTTCTGTCTTACCCGCCACCCGGATGAGAATCACTGGCGCTTGCAGTGAGAGCCTTCAGGAAAACAGATAAGCTGTGGGTGTCTCTGGCAGGTGGTAAAAAGGGACAACATCCATAGCTGCCATCAGAGGAGTTTCCTTGGCAGAAACCTGCCAAGCAGCCTCCTCGGCTTCTGCCTCATCTTTTGCAGATTTCTATTTGTCTGACGGAGCACCTTCTTCTTTGCCTCACGTTGTCCTGTTTACAGGTGCTTCCAGCAGCTCTGGACAATAGATGAGAGAATCGCTCTCTTTGGCAGCGCTTTGTCATGGGCCAAACGTGTCTCCACTGGCGAGTTCTCCCTCCAAATATGGACGGTTATTAGTGCCTAGTTCTTCCACGTTGGGCTCAAACTAGTGCTGTGGCCATGGGATGGCGTCAGGTTCCCCTGTGTAGTCGCCGGAGCAGGGAAGTACCTGGTTTGGCAACAAGAGGGCCCCAGGGGGACACCCATACCCGCTGTATGGAGGGTTACTCGTGAAACTTCACTACATTCGGACTAACAACATTTTGCGCGACCTTGGGGGTGAGGTCATTGCCGTAAGACATCGAGTAGGCCGGACTGGCGTGAGACCTGGCATTTGGAGATAGCAGCAGGTCTCTTGGCACGCCACCCCTCTGTGATTAGAGACAGGCCACCGGTGAATCTTCACCTAATTTGGTGACGCTTCTCCTGCGCACTTATCCGCAGTGTTGCTCCCCACACAAGGTCCAGCTCCAATCATTAAGGCGTCTGGACGTTGTAGTTCTTTCCTGTTTGCACTCCGCATTGTTTATCTCAGGACAGTCTATGTGGTGAGGATTCTCTCTCCACCTAGTCAAGTTGACCTGCCTGGCGAACCTGGAGTTACGGGCGGAGCCCCGACTAGCGCATCTCCACATTAGCCAAAGGTTCTCCCATCTCTGCTACACCCGGACTTCAGTCATTGATGGATGGGAGAAGCGACGGAGCAATCCAGCTGGGTCACACAAGGTTCCTGGTGGGGGTGCATCCATCGCCATGTGGTCTCCTCTTCTGTACGGTCAAGTTCTTGGCCAGAGGGAGAGACCAGCAGGCGAAGCAAGGGCTTTGCCTCCTGATCTCAATATTCCTTCCATTTCTCCTACACTCGGACTACGGTCAAAGAGAGATGGAAATAAGGAACGATTGAAAGCAGATAAAGAGAAGATAAAGGGCAGATAAAGGTGCTTGGCGTTCCGAAACCAACCTTATCTCAGACTGAAAAAGCATTTTCTGCATTGTGCCATAACGTCTCAGGGAATCTTCAGAACATGACATTTTGACCTCCCAGTATAGCAGAATGGGTCTTTCTAGTAGTTGCACATCAAATCTAAGCTGTTTGAAGTGTTTTTCGAAAGTTATCAACATTTTAGGTTTGGCGTTCCGAAACCCACCTTATCTCAGACTGAAAACGCGTTTTCTGCATTGTGCCACAACTTCTGAGGGAAGCTTCAGAAGATTAAATTTTCACCTCCCACGACAGCAGAAAGGGTCTTTTTTGTAGTTGCAGCAGAAATCTACGCTGTCTGAACTGTTTTTAGAGGGTTATCAACAATTTTATTTTTGCCGGTCCCCAACCCACATTCTCTTCAGACGAAAACGCGTTTTACGCACTGTTCACTCACTGCAGAGCGATGCCCCAGAAAATGAAATTTTCACCTGCCACTATAGCAGAAACGGTATTACTACAAGGTGCAGAACTAACTCAACCTGTCTGAAGTGTTTTAAGAGTGTTAACATTTTTATTTTTGTCGGTCTGTAAACCACGTTTTCTTTGGGTGAAAACGCATTTTATGCACTGTTCACTCACTGCTCAGGGATGCCAGATAACATGAAAATTTCTCGAGCAGCTATAGGAGAAACACTCTTTCTCGTAAAATAAACACTGAACCTACATTTCTGAACTGTATTTCAGGGGGTTATCAACTATTTTTTTTCCTGTTTTAGAAACCGAGCTTCTCTCGAGCTGAAAACGTGTTTTCTTGCACTGTTCACTCACTGATCAGAATATTTTAAGAACCTGAAAATATTACCTGCAAAAACAGTCTTTCTAATATATTCAACACTAAACCTACATTTTTGAACTGTTTTTAGAGGGTTATCAACAATTTTATTTTTGCCGTTCCGAAACCTACATTCTCTTTGGCCGGAAACGCATTTTACGCACTGTTCACTCACTGCTCAGCGATTCCCCAGAAGATGAAAATTTCACCTGCCACTATAGCAGAAAAGGTATTTCGACAAGGTGCAGAACTAACTCAACCTGTCTAAAGTGATTTAAGAGAGTTATCAACATTTTTACTTCTATCTCTATTACTATTATTCCTTTGGCTGAAAACACGTTTTATGCACTGTTTACTCACTGCTCAGGGATGCCTCACAACATGAAAATTTCACTTGCCACTATAGGAAAGGCACTCTTTCTAGTATATTCAACACTAAACGTACATTTCAGAACTTTTTTTAGACTTTTTCTCAGCGATGCCTCAGAACATGAAAATTTCAACTAATACTATAGCAGAATCTGCTATAGTCTTTCTAGTAGCTGCAGAACTAATTCAACCTCTCTGAAGTGGTTTCAATGAGTTATCAACATTTTAATGATTGTCGGTCTGAAAACCACTGTCCCTCGGGAGAAAAAGCATTTTCTGCACTCTTCACTGACTAATCAGAATAGCCTGAGAGCAGTGAAAATATCAAGTGTAAATATAGCAAAAAGACTATTTCTAGTATATTCAGCACTCACACATTCAAAGCGATTTTATATTTTGAAAATGGCGTTCACTGCACTGTTCAAACACTGCTCAGTCGTGACTCAGAACATGAAAACTTCAACTGCAACAATAGGAAAAACTCTCTTTCTAGTATATTCAGCACTAAATGTACCTTTCTGAACTGTTTATCAGTGTGTTATCAACTTCTTTTTTCCTGGTCAGAAACCGAGCTTCTCTCAGCCTGAAAACATGTTTTATGCACTGTTCACTCACTGCACAGGGATGCCTCAGAACATAAACATTTCACGTGCCAATATAAGCAGAAGGAGTGTTTTTAGTAAGTGCCAAACTAATTCAACTTGTCTGAAGTGGTTTCAGAGAGGTTACAACATTTTCATGTCTATCTGTCTCAAAACCACAGTCCCTCGGGCTGAAAAAGCGTTTTCTGCAATGTTCAGTCACTGCTCAGCGAAGGCCTCAGAACATGACAATTTGATGACAAAAAACTGCCTTTCTAGTGTGACGGCCATTTATGTGTGGTCACAGAGTATGTGTTAGATGTCATTTAATTATTTTAATTAAATAATTTAATGGAGTTGATTAACCGGCAGGTATATAATTAGGTCAGTAGAGGGCAGGAAAGGACAGAGGTTAGGCATTGAAGATGTGTGGGTAAATAGGAAGTGACACTTTTTTTTATTACTTTTCTCACCATCGACAAATGTGGAAGCCTAGTGTGACTCTGTCCTCATTTAGTTTCAGGTTAGTCAAATCCATTTGTTTATAATGTTTGTTCCACTTGGGATTGATTGATTGGGGGTCTGAGTGTGTGGATGGTGACATGGTTTTTAAGTATACTGTTTTTCCTTCGTACTTTGAGTTCGCTCTGTGTGGATGTGGCACTTGTAAGCTCATACTGACAACCTACGCTGACATGGCACGGGTGATTGAGTTGTGTGGAGTTCGGTTTCCTTGTGGTGAATAACGGTGAAAAGTAAAGTTTTATTATTTCCCAACACTAGCCAAAAGGTTTAATGGCAGAGTTATACATTCAGATGAAAATAAATTATGCATGTGGTTCATGATGTATGACAGTTGTTGTATGACAAAGTGAGATGTTTGGGAGTGATGTTTCAGAAAGACATCTAATTGTGGTGTGGGTTACCACAAAGAAAAAACAGAATCCCTTGGATTACTTTTCTCACCATCGACAAATGTGAAAGCTTTGTGTGGCTCTGTCCGCATTTTGTTTCAGACGGCGTTCTACTGACCACATTGAGACGCCACGTTTGAACTGAAGACAAGGTCACAGTATTCAGACCTGTTACAGATGCATAGTTTCAGATACAAAGTTTTCTTCACGCTTTTGGAGGGAGCAGAGGTGAGAGCAGCGGACTGGTCTCTCCAAGATGAGAAGCGATGATCAGCACAGCTATGATTTGGACGGCTGAGGTCACCCCGCCCCTTCGACCAGTGACGGTGTTCCCCCCCGGGCAGTGGCTGTGTGTGGAGGAGGCGCCACGAGCGTAGCACCACGCCGACAGACTGTTGAAACTCCAAAATCTCTGGTAAAGTGAGAGAGGATCTGCGATGTATGAGCCTGTCCACGGAGCTCATAAAGAGCGTGTGATGTTCTCAAGCACTATGAGCTGGTTGCCGACGGTGTAAACATGGGTGGGATGGTCACTCCTCCCGGGGCGAACGCATCATGCATAGTGCATGACGGCTGAATGAGCGGGAACGCCGCGGTGGGAATCCAAACCCTCCACCAGGCAGTAAGCTCCGTACCTGACCAAGTGCGGTCCTAGTGCCAGTGGAGTGTAAGAACCGCGCCGGGAATAGTCCAGATTTCTTCCAGTTGTGGTCAGACAACATGCGGTCGTGCCCTTGGTGTAGTCTCGCCATCCAACGCCAGCAGGCCGTTAGTGAAGTGGGATGATTCTTGAGCTGGCGGCGGAGAGAGAGCTCAACTTCGATACGACGGCGGCGGATGACATGAGGCGCAGGAGAATATCAAGCGGGAACGTACTTGACTCCACCACACGGAACTCAGCCAACTCTGGGAACACAGTCTCCAGATCCACCTCATAGCAGCACCTGGCTCTCGTCAAACTCATCCCATGGCTTGGAAGCAGGAAATGTGGAACGGCTGCTTGTAGGCCAGTCGCAGCGCCCTATTCGTATGGGATTAGTGTTGAATATAGTCGAAAGAGTGTTTTTTCTGTAGTTGCAGGCGAAACTTTCATGTTCTGAGGCATCGCTGAGCAGTGAGTGAACAGTGCAGAAAACGCGTTTTCAGCCCGAGGGATTGTGTTTTTTTGTCCGACAAACATAAAAATGTTGATAACTCTTCTGACAGGTTGAATTCGTTCTGCAGCTATGAGAAAGACCCCTTCTGGAATAGAGGCAGGTGATATTTTTATGTTCTGAGATTATTCTGATCAGTCAGTGAACAGTGCAGAATATGCATTTTCAGCCTGAGAGAAGCTTGGTTTCAGACTGTCAAAAATACAATAGTTGATAACCCTCTAAAAACGTTTTGCCTATAGTTGCAGGTGATATTGTCAAGTTCCGAGGCTTTTCTGATCAGTGAGTGAACAGCGCAAAAAATGCGTTTTCTGCCCGAGAGAAGCTGCGTTTCACACCGAAAAAGATAAAGATTTTGTTACATCTTTGAAACCACTTCTGACTGTCACAGGTCAAGACGTGGAGCAGGACCCAAGTGCAGTGGTGAAAGTCACAGGAGGCAGGAACGAGTCAACATTTTAACATGTTGAATTAGATCGGCACCTACTAATAAGACCCCGGTCTGCTTTAGTAGCAGGTGAAATTTTTATGTTCTGAGTCAGTCCTTAGCAGTGAGTGAACAGTGCAGAAAACGCATTTTCAGCACAAGTGACTGTGGTAATTACATTTTTACAAACATAAAAATGTAGTTACCTCTGAAACCACTTCAGACATCGTGATTAAATTCTGCAACTACTAGAAATACCACTTCTGCTATAGTTTGAGGTGAGATTTTTATGTTCTGAGTCCCGCCTAAGCAGTAAGTGAACCGAGCAGAAAACACGTATTCAGGCCACGAAAAGGTGGTTTTCAGACAAACAAGCATTAAAATCCTGATCACTCTCTGAAACCACACAGAGAGGTTGAATTAGTTCTGCTGCTGCTAGAAAGACAGCTTCTGCTACAGTGTCAGGTGAAATTTTCATGTTCTGAGGCATCGCTGAGCAGTGAGTGAACAGTGCAAAAATGCGTTTTCAGCCCGAGAGAGGTTCGGTTTCTGACCAGGAAGAATAAAAATTGTTGATTCCACCCTGAAAATAGTCCAAAAAAGTGGATTTAGTGCCGAATATACTCGAAAGACTCTTTTTCCAACAGTTGCAGCTGATATTTTCATGTTCTGGCACTATTCTGAGCAGTGAGTGAACTGTTCAGAAAAACAGGTTTTCACCCGAGTGACGGTGGTTTTCAGAATTGACAAACATAAAAATGTTATCACTCTGCAACCACTTCAGAAATGTTGAATTAGTTCAGCACCTACTAGAATGACCGCTTCAGCTATCGTGCCAGGCGAAATTTTCATGTTCTGAGACAGCCCTGAGCAGAGATTAAACAGTGCAGAAAACGTGTTTTCAGTCCGCGGGACCTGTACCTTTCAGACCAACAAACATAAAAATGTTGATAACTCTCTGAAACCCCTTCGGAGACATTGAATTTGTTCTGCAGCTACGAGAAACACCCCTTAAGCTAAGCTGGTGGGCGCTCATGAATCCTGTTTGGACTCAATCAACCAGTAGTCCAAGTACGTCAGAATCCGCAGACCCTGTCTTCTTAGTGGTTCGAGCCACTCCTCCACGCACTTGGTGAAAAAACGAGGCACTAGACACTAGAGACCGTGTTGTGGAAGTAGGCCTCTGCAAGATCTATGGAGGTCATCCACTCTCACACTCCAGGAGTCTGCTGGTAGTCCGGAACCGCTGTCTGGTCATGAATTGGTTGAGGAGACTGAGATTCAGAACAGGTCTCCACTCTCCTGTCTTCTTGGGTTCCAGAAAGTATCTGGAGTAAAATCCAGTGTAGGAGGATTGCTTTGGCAGTAGCTCAATTATTTGCTTTGTCAGGAGAGCGCTGTCCTCCTCCATCAGACATGACCGCTGGTTCTCTGAGTTCACTCAGGTCCATGTGGTGACGCAGAACCTGGGGGTTGACTGTGTAACTGAAGGCCGTTTCAATGACCGTGTATTTTCTCGATCCATATGGGCAGGTGAGGAGACAGGCTCTTTCAATTCGGAAGATACTCTTTCAAGATAGGAGCCTTGAGCACAGGAGCGGACCCGGACTCCGGGGCGGGTCTAGGACGAAAGGGTCATCGGTGCACAGTGCCCACTCCTCTGGGAACTTCAAGTCCCGCTGGTTCTTCAAAAACACACTCGCTTTTGTCAGCTGAGCCGTCAGAGGAATTCGGTTCCCCAAACTTGCAGTGTACAAAGATCAAGATCTGTTCAAGATTCTCCTAAGATGGAGACCCGAGGGACCGGCCCAATCAGCCTCAGAAAGAGATGACTCTGTAGATGACGATGTCCTGCTTGCCTCTGAACAGAATCACAGACAGACATCGCTTCAGACATCACACGAGGGAGCTGAGAACAGAGCAGGTCTGGCACGCAGTTCCTACTGAGTGATCCTCTGAAGTGGTGGCTTTCGCGGTCCTGTGGCGACCCCTGCTAAAAACTGGCGAGTCTGAGTAATCAGAAGAGTTAATGGCAGAATTGAAACTCCCCTGACTTTTGGCTGGAACCGGGATCTGTTGAGAGACGGCAAAGAGTTATTTGACGCCTATGCTTCTTATTGTGGCGAAACTGAGGAAAAACATAACGTCTTGGCTCCATAAACTTCCCCAGGGACAGTTCTGGCATCAGGTATAAGGAGGCAGAGACCGTTACTATACTGCTCGGTCTCCTGAGACGATGTCAAACAAAAAAAAAAATTTGAAGCCGGAGTTCGGACTGACTGGAACCGGAAGAGAACTTGGCGGATGATAAACCCTAATTTTGGGCATAGAAGAAACAGACCCGATACCAAAGTAATGCATCTTATTTTTTTTCCAAGTTAGACTAGGTTTAGATGCATACTTTTAGATACAAAGTTCTTCCTACGCTTTTGGAGGGAGCAGAGGTGAGAGCAGACGACTGGTCTCTCCAAGAGGAGTGGCGATGATCAGCTCGGCTATTATACGGCTGTTCCCCCCAGGCGGCGGCTGTGTGTGGAGGAGGCGCCGCGAGCAGAGCACCACGGATTATTGTGTCTCCAAAATCTCTGTGGGAGTCCACGGAGCTCATAAAGAGCGCAATGATGTTCTCAAGCGCTATGAGCCGGTTGCCGACAGTGCAGACACCATTCTACTGCGCGATGGCGGCTCTGTCAGCGCCGGGTGGGATGGTCACTCCTCAAGGGGGAGGTCAAGCTCCAGGTGCGAGGGCATCGCGCATGACCGCTGAGTGAGAGGGAACGCTGCGCCACAAATCCAAACCCTCCACCTATTAAGCTCCGTACCTGACCACGTGCGGTCCTCGTGCCAGTAGAGTGTCAGAACTGCGCCGGGAAATAGTCTGGATTGAATGAGACTAGCAGTGGATGTTTACCCAACAGACGGCAGTCCACACCCATTTGGCATTATTTGCTTTGAGTGTTGCGGGTGCTTTAGCATTTCGAATAGTGAACTGCACTTAGGGGGGCAGAGGACTGCCTGCTAGCCTTGAAGTAGCCATGCTTTGGGGGGACGCCCCAGGATTGGAGGTCCGCTCAAAATTTCTGCCCCGTGCTAAAGGACTGTTTGCGAGGGAGGCAGGCTCCACGGACAGCTGGACACAAACATATTCCAGGAATATTACACCAGCCTTTCTACTTCACTGGAAGTGCCAGGGCACTCCGCAAAATGTGATTGTGAAATTACAGAGGCGTGAATGAGTGACTCTGTAATTGTGAAATTACAGCTGGAGCCGGCGCATCTGGCACATCAAGAGAAGAAGCTTGAGACTTGAAGGGGTGTGGAGCGGCTCATCTGGACCACGGAAACTTCAGGCAGGACTGAGGTCTCATCGCAGTGACGGCAGAGACTTGTCGCATGACCACAGGAGTGGATTTAACAGCAGGAGACTCAGCGCTTGTGCCGCTCTGTGCGTGGACGATCATCGGCAGCAGCTTCTCCCGGGGTAGTTGGCTGACTTTTTTTTAATTATTATTCGTATTGAATTCGCTCCTTCCAGCGCCTCGGCCTCGAGCGCTCTCCCGGGCCTGGTCGCCTATTCTGAAAACTTCTGAACCGAGCATGTTGATCATGCTGAACTTTCTGGTTTGACTGTTTCAGTTCCACTTTCTTCTTCAAATTTGGGTGTAGCAGATCCAACATGCACCTCAACTTCCTCCCCATCAACATTTCTGCAGGAGACAGTCCTGTTGTTGACTATGAAGTTATCCGATAACTGAATAAAACTCTACTGTCGAAACAGGGTAGACCTCCAACCACTTTGAATGTGCATCAATCACCACCAAGAACATCTTTCCCATGAACGGCCCAGCATAATCAACATAAAGTCGTCGTCACCGTTGGTCAGGTCACTCCCACGGGTGTAGCGGTGCACAGGCCGAAGCGTTCTGGTGTTCCTGACAAGTGGAACACGATTTGACCGAACTTTCAATATCACGGTCTATATTAGGCCACCACATATAGCTACGAGCCAAACCCTTCATTTAACTCATTTCAGGGTGCAATTGATGCTGCTTCCACGTAAGACCACATCCTTTTTCCCGAATCACCACACGGCACACCCACAGTACACACCCATCTTGTACACTCAGCTCCTGTTGCTTCATAGTGTATGGACTGAAAGCAACATCCAGGTTACAGGGCCACCCTCTGAGTATGTATTTATTCTCTCGGGCGAGTACGGGGTCTTTACTGGTCCACCTACAAAGCTCTTCCGAGTTGACCACTGAACTCTGATCCTGCTCTACCAATAATACCTGGTCTTCTGAGTCTGGATGCCCAAGTTTCTCTGGAAGTGGAAGTCTACTGAGAGCATCTGCGTTTGCATTGTCCTGTCCACGTCGGTACACCATGGCATATTCATATGCTCTTAACAGAATAGCCCATCTCATGATCCTCTGAGAACTCATGCGTCACACACACTCACAGCAGCAGAAAAAAACTATTTGCAGTTGGATAAAGAGGGCTTAGCAGTTATTTTTGGGGTGCAGTACTTTCACAAATATTTGTGTGGACTTAAATTTGTGATTTGTACACAGACCATAAGCCCTTATTCAGTCTGTTTCATGAAGGAAAAGCTGTGCCTCCCATGAGTTTTCTGCTCCCCCTTCCAGTCTGTGTGCCAAGACTGCCCCCACCCCATAAGGTGAGGTATCACATGACAGTACCAGTTGTTTTTGTTCATCGTAATGAACCAACACTTGACTGCTTTGTAGTAACTTCTTTGCCTGCTTAAAAGCCTCTTCTTGCTCAACCGCCCACCTCCATTTCTCATCTTTCCTCAGTAACTTGTGTAATGGAGCCGGCACAGTAGACAAGTTCGGCAAGAATTTGTTATAAAAGTTTAGCAAACCTAGAAAAGCTTTAACCCTCGTATTATGCTTAGGGTCAATTTGACCCATATCCGTTTTTGTGTTCATAAAAGTAGTGGTTATCCTGACTTTTTCTTCATGAAATTTTGTGACTTTTCCTCATTAAGGGTCATGAACAGATGTGTAAAATCTGGACAATTTGATGTCAAGTGAAGTGTCTGTACAGAGTTGGTACACAAAGATGATGTTGCAGGTCATTTTGACCCGGATTCTTTAATGTGGGTAAGTGGCTGTTCAGACCCAAAATAAACATGTCTCTCTGATATACCTATTTAGACTGCCCAGCTATGTGTATTTTGATTGATTTGATTGTCTGAATAGCCATTCAGACCCAGCTGTGTGTAGAGGGGAAACTTTCTCTCCCTTGTTCTTGTCAGTGTTCTCATGTAGTCTCTTTGACAAACACACCAAAAATGAGCTCCAGAAGGTTTACAGTACATGCCTAACAAGCCCGCCAAGTATGGCATCAAAATATGGGTGGCCTGTGAAGCAAAATCTAGCTATGCCGGGAATATGCACGTATACAGTGGAAAGCTACCTGGAGGAGCAGCCGAGAAGAGTCAGGGGATGCGTGTGGTGCTGGAGATGAATAAAGGGCTGCAATGTCATAAAATCACGTGACGTCACATTTACATTTACATCCTATCGCCTTGGAGATGAACTGCAGAATAGAAAGCTGAACAGCGGGAACAGTCAGAAAAAATAAGCCAGAACTTCCCAAGGAAATTCTGAAGGTGCAGGGCAGACCTCTGCATTGCTCAATATTTGCTCAAACGGAACCGACGTCGGCTTTTCCTGGAAGAACTTAGCAAAGCAGTTGTCACTCCCAAGCTGCAGAGTCGAGCCAGGCCACCTCGATGCCCAGCAACTGCCGTCATTGAAAAGGTCAAGCTCACATCACCCAACCAATCTGCAATGGATGCATTGGATACAATTGTGAAGAAACGGAAAAGATGCCAGATCTGACAGTAAAACAAGTACCTGTTTTGTGAAATGCAAGAATAACATCTGTTACATTCTGTCCATTATGTGGAGAGCATTGAACAAGATGAACATTGAAAAATGGGGCAGATATGGTACCAGAGCATCCTGGACTGCTTTGACCTTCGCTGACATTGGATGCAGGCCTGTCCTGTCCACTTGATTACTCAAGAATGTTACTTTGTTTTCCATGAACTGACGCTTGCTCCGTTTCAACCACAGCCCTTTATCCTCCAACCTCTGCAGCACTTCGTTGAGTGTTTGCAGATGCTGTCATCTCTTCCTCTCAATATAATGTCCTCTAAATACACTGCCACATTTGCCATACCTTGAAGTACATTCTCCATGGTGCGTTGGAAAATAGCAGGACTGGAGTTTACTCCAAAAGGCAGACGTGTATATGTAAAAAGACCTTTGTGAGTGCTGACACTCACAAACTTCCTTGATTCCTCTTCAAGGACTATTTGCTGATATGCATGGCTCATATTGAGTTTTGTGAACTTCTGTCCCCCTGCCAGGCTTGACATCATATCCTCCATTCTTGGAATCGGATGCTGTTCGGTCGTGGAGACTTTGAAGTTCCATTTCCACTTTTCTTTTAATGGCAAATGAAACCGACCTGGGTTTGTAAAATAAGGGTGTGAGAGAGTAGAAGCATACACCAAAATGTCAAACCTGTATTGCTTTATGGTCCCCCGGAGGTAATAAAACCCCTCCCGCCCCTTTTTTATATAAAAAAGAAATTAAAATAACAACCCCTCCCCCTTTTTATATCAAAAAGTAATTAAAATAATACCCCTCTCCCTTTTTTATGTCAAAAGGAAATTAAAATAGTAACCACCCCGCTTGTTTTATGACAGGAAGGGGAATAATTAACCCTATCCTACCTTGTTTTATAACTGGAAGGAAAATAACGAAGGGAGGGGTTTGGACAGCTGTATAAATATCACCCTGTGTGTATATATATATATATATATATATATATATATATATATACGTCGGCTTTTCCTGGAAGAACTTGGCAAAGCACTTGTCACTACCAAGCTGCAGAGTCGAGCCAGGCCACCTCGATGCCCAGCAACTGCCGTCATTGAAAAGGTCAAGCTCACATCACCCAACCAATCTGCAATGGATGCATTGGATACAGTTGTGAAGAAACGGAAAACATGCCAGATCTGACAGTAAAACAAGTACCTGTTTTGTGAAATGCAAGAATATATATATATATATATATATATATATATATATATATATATATATATATATATATATATATATATATATATATATATATATATATATATATATATATATATATATATATATATATATATATATATATATATCATCATGTAGGGCTCAAAGAATGGGGCTTCTATGTGACTTTACCATCAAACGCCAGTGCAAAAGTTTTTAAAGACAACTCAATTGGTACTTTCCGCATTTAGCACAACATATCGATTTAAACGGAAAATGGGAGGTTGCTTTGACGGAGATTACATACCCTCACACGTGGCATAATATTCCAGAGGATACGTCGTCATTTTACTGGAAACCAAACCATAGAGGAGCTGACTCCAACACCAACACGGCTGCTCCGAGAGGATCAGATTCAGATGGTAACACGTCGCGGCTTCATAAAGATGAATTTCATAGAGCCATGGCGAGACTTTGGGCTCCGGATCCTGACGCCAGCGCCTCAGCTCAGAGGAAAAAAGACGGTTGGATATTACAGCTCACTTAATCAGATTACAACCGAGATGGAGCAAACTTTAAAAAAAAAACAATGAGAATATACGCTTCCTGTTTGACCGTGCACGGCAAAACATTGATCTTCAAGGAGACAGTCAGAACCTAGTGCTTTTTAACTCGCCTTTGGCTTACATGTTAGGTGTAGATCCTGCTAATTGCATCATTTATTGCGAGTTCAGAGCGCCCCATCCTGTTGATTTAAAAGTGGGGTTTTACCATCTCTACTGACGTTGTAAGACCGCAGCTTGTAGGGGATGCATATGCACCGCTTTTAAGAACGGTGGAAATCAAGGGTAGTTACTCAGATATAATCACACAGCATTTTAACCCTGCTTACTATTTACCGGTTGCCAAGAACCATATTGAAAATATTCAGACACAAATTAAACCAGATCTTAACAAACCAGTCAATTTTACATTTGGAAAGGTGGTGTTGACTCTACACTTTAGACCTGTTACTTGAGAGGATATTATATAGCCCTTGCATCGACGTCTGGAAATTCATTGATCACAACAACACCAAAGGGATAACCAGCCTTTGCAGACCAAGTCAAAAACAAACACAATGGTTCATGCAGGCTTAAGAGACGACCCGCACAGAGTTGTACAATATTATGAAAAACAGGTGGGCGGAGAGCTACCCGGTTTTGACGGTGCCCCGGTTATGTACGGACGAGGCATCGGTTCCCTCTTCTCAAAAATGTTTCGGTTTATATCACCTTTGTTGAAAAGAGGTATCGCCATAGTAGCCGCGATCAGCGATTGAGTTTTTTATACCAGGAGACGGCGAAAAGTATCTAGACCTAAACGACACCCTTCTACTCGTGCGTGCAAGAATTACTAACGCCGATGGCACACCGCTGGCTAACGACGCAGCAGTCGGTCTCATCAATTATCCTCTAAACACAATCTTTGACCAGTGCGATGTGGTTCTGGGGGATCGGATGATTTCGCAGTCCAGTTCCACTCACCCGTACAGAGCTATGATCGAAACACTTCTCAACTTTTCAGGCGACACTCTTAAAACACAGTTTAGCGCCGGCCTTTTTTACCAAGACACACCTGGGTCGGTTGACTCGATCATCACTGTAAACGGTCCCAACGCAGGCCTTAATAAACGGGCTGAGTTCACGAGCAGGTCCAGAGAAGTACATCTTCTCAGTCCTCTGCACAGCGACATATTTTTCTGTGAGAGACTGTTATTAAACTCGGTCGATTTAAGAATTAAACTCACCAGGGCGAATGATGCCTTCTGCCTGACCGGACCTCGCAACTCCACCTTTCGTCTGAAAATCCTTGGCACCTCTCTGTTTGTGAAGAAAGTCACTGTTTCACCAGCTGTGAGAATACGTCATGCAGCGGGTTTGTTAAAAGGAAATGCTCTCTACCCCCTCTCACGAGTCAACGTAAAAACATACTCCATTCCAGAGAACTCGAGAATATGTACCCAGGAGAGTTTATTTCTGGGTTCAAGACCTAAATCCGTGGTTTTAGGGATGGTGCGTCATGAGGCATTTTCCGGTAGGAAAGATCTCTGCCCGTTCAACATGAATATCTAGCCCTCTGTCAGGACGGTCGACAGATCCCCGCTAAAGCTTTTCAACCTCAGTTTAACAACGGTATGGCGGTCAAAGAGTTTTATAACATGATTCTAGCTACAGGAAGACATTTGAAGTATCTAAGCATTGACCGCGAAGGTTTTAACAGCGGATATTCGCTGTTTGCATTTAATCTCAATCCAGCCGATGACAACGACGCTCTCTCAGCTGTCTCAAAAGGGAATTTAAGACTGGAGATGAGATTCAGAGTTGCTTCACCAAACACCCTAACACTGATTGTGTACGCTTGTTATGATTCCATTCTGGAGATTGATGCAAAAAGACAAGTGCTGGTGGACTATTATTATAAAAGTTATGGATAGTCTCCAGTTACAGAGGCTGCTGAGAGGTCTCATGGGCGACACATTTTACGGTGTGTGGCCGTCGGATAAGTTGCCTCAATTGACACAACCCCTCAGACTGCCTGCATATTTCATCGTCAACACACATCCGGCACATAAACCAGAAGTGCACTGGCTGGCTTTAACTCTCAAAGAAGACGGGAGAACAACTTTCTTTGACTCGTTTGGAATGGGGCCCTACTTTGCACATTACCCTGAAAATATTTTAAAGTTCCTCAAGAAACATTCAGAGGTCATCAAGTACAACAATGGTCAACTACAGCACCCTCTATCGTTTGTATGTGGTCATCATTGCGTCTTCTACCTCTGTCATCGTGCTAGAGGGCTGTCTATCGGAGAAGTATTAAGTCTATACAGTGACGATAACTTAAAAAACGACCTCATGCTATACAACTTTGTGAAAGGACATCAACAATGTCTAAAAAGATGTGCACACTGTCCATGGAAACAACAAAACTGTTCTCTTCTGTATTTTAAAGACTATTGTAACGTGTGACTAATCTTATTGTGCGTGTGTGTATTTAAAAAAAATCTGTAATCTCATGGTAATTCAATAAAACATTTCTTTGATGAAAAGACAATAACTGTGTACAAGACAATTATTCAGGAAACCCATCGAGGTGTTAGAGACAATTTCTTCCCTTTGGTCACTACACGCGTCAAGCGTCGTTGAGGTGTCACTTTAGGGTCCTTTGGGTCGGGAGACCAGCTCTCAGCTATACTTTTCTTTCGTAAGATAGAAAAGTATAGAAAAAGTATAAAAGTATAGAAGAATTCAATTTAAGTCTCTGATATTGAGCCCTCGATTCAGGATTGGACAGCAGTGTGAGAGGCATTTTAGCTTTAATAATGTGACGAGAAACTCGGACCATCCCTCAGGTAACGAAGAACTTGTTTTCTTATACGGTAGGGAAAGGTACTTGAATATATCGATCACATGAGAGCCTTTTACAGCACTTCCTTCATACATAAATTCACCATTCATATTCCAACCACCACCGTCTTTGGATATCCTCTGGATAATGTATTCAGCATTTCTTCGAGCTTTTGACGGAAGGCTATTTAGAATATCCTTACCCAAGTCATCTGTTACAGTGGGTGTTTTTAGAACACTTTCGACACGACTGTCAGAGTCGTGGGGATGATCGCTGACTCCATCTCATTGTAAAGTCAGAGTTACTCTCCTTTGGTCTCTCTGATCCTCTTTAGTAAAGGTTAATTATCTCTGCAATCGAGCATTATACTTTTTTATCTTCTCATACGAGTTAGACTGAGAATCATTTAGAATGGTCCTCATCTTCTCATTCAATTCATCTTTGGCAGTTTCACGGATGTCGGTGGTTGGACGTCATAACTGGATAATTTGCTGAGGAAAGACGAGATACATTTTCTGGACAGTCTTCATCGTGTTTTACTTCTTTACAAGTCGTCCTATTAGATTTCCAATGATTGGAACAGCTGCCGATAGCAACGGCAACAGCTTTTTAAGAATCCTTCACGCTTCACGCACACTTTTTTATTAGCCAAGAGTCTGATGTTTTTCTTCTGTTTTTTCAGTTTTTTGAACTGAGCCTGCGACAATGGTACAGTCCCCTTCAAAACATTCAGGGCGATCTCACCGAGAGCTTGAATAAAGTCCCGAGAACTATGCATCAAAATGTCTTTACGTTTCTTTGAAGGAGCATGCTATAGTTCCTTAAGTAAACCCGCGTTTCTTTTTATACGCACTGACATAACTTAAGCAGACGTTTTTGGTATGGACACAGTGTGACGTTGATGAGGAAGTATCCCAGTCCTTAGTCTGTAGCGTTCTGGACATGAGGGTGTTAGATCAACAATTAAGTACCCGTGAGCGCCAGCTGTAACATCTTCAAAGATTTCTAGAAAGAAAGCTCTTTGAGACAGGTAAACCTGTTGAGCAACAACTTTTATCTACATTTTATCGCGAGGATTCTTAAACAATACAAAGTAATTGATATTCAGACTAATAGTACGACTATATTTACCACGATGAAATAAGTTTTGCGTAAGCATTATAACACTCATATTTTTATGATGTCTCTACTGTGTAAAAATGCCTCAGGGTTTTCAGAAGTTTCAAAAATAACATTGTCAAGAATAATCAAATGTTTTCTATCAGAAGGAAATAGATCTTCATTTTCAAAAGATTCAGGTAAACCTTCAATGAATTTGATATTTTTATTCATCTTTTGCAATTCACTGTACAAAGGTTGAAAAGAAGTATAAATCCGTACAATATTTACATTGACATCATCCATTACATTTTTTTCAAGTCCACACAATTTTCAAGTATACATTTTACAAAATGGGTCTTTCCTGACCCTGATGGTCCCACCACTAGACATGAAAATGGTGTTTTCAAATGTGGATCGAAATTAATTTCTTCGATAATGACCCCTCATCCACCCTAAACTCAGAACCCGAAAGGTTTGGTTGTCCCATCCGAAAATAATCGCCTCTTATCGTACACGACCCGGAGTTTTTTAATAACTGATCTGTTTTTTACTGCGATGTTCTTTTTATCCCTCTCAATGTTGTGTTGGCAGGTCTCAAGCACCCCATCAGGTGAATTCTGCAAATAGCCCTCTACAGACGGAGTCAAAGTTTATCCGCTCACAAGATTCTTTTGTTTGCGTGATACCTTTAATTTTAATCACAACCTTCTTCTGTCCTTTGTTCCTATAAGCTTACGACCTAGGACCCGCCGAAACAAAGTCCTTGATGCTATCCCCGTCGAGTTCATCAGTCAGATCACCGAGATAGTTACCTAATTTTAAAGGCGTCTTGCCGTCTTTCACCACATATATCAAGCTGTCTGTGTCAACATAGAGAACATTCTCCTGCAATTTCTCCATGTAACTGTACAACGTCAGACGAGCATAAGTAGTGGTAAAAGCTCTGATAAAAACATTGCTGCATTTACCGGGAGGGTAGAGACCCTTGAAACGCCACTGGATCACAACTTTTTTTGTCATCCAGCACGTTAAAGTAGCTGACCTCGTATTTCCCTGAAAACAAGAAACTGAAAAACTCGTTGGGGTCTGACACTACAGAAACCTGAGACATGTTCTCTTTCTGATAAAACTTGCCCCACAGGCTATTAATTCAAGCCTTAGCCACCTGTCTCTTTGCTGGGTTGTGACAAATCTTATCAGCGCAAAGCAAAATCCCCTGATGGGCTTGATAATCCTCAATGTATTTGTCACGGCTTTCCTGATCAACGGCCTCAGCAGGGTAACCAGAAGCCTCCTGCTTGTCCTTCAGGAATGTACGGATGTAACCTGCGAAAATACAATTGCTAGATCTATCAAAATGCCATACTTCGATAATCTTGGCCACCTTGTATCCCTTGTCCAGAGCCTTGTTGAACTCAACCGTGACCCAGACCCCTGTCAAAACAAGTTCGTCATCATTATGCGTACAGTCACTGCCTTGAACATTACGACATGAACAGATACTGCATAACGTGAAGTGTAATTTACCCCCGGTCCTCTGTAGGGTAAAACAGGTACATATAAACCCCGAGGAGGATAGACAACCGCCTTGATAAGACCGAAGTACTGTCTGGAATCCCCGAAGTCTTCGTGAATTATTCGGGGGTGACCTAGGAGGTAGGAGCACGTGCTGTTGACGTAAGGATACAGAGAGGTGACATCAGCGTCATAAACTTTTTCATCAGGCTTGGCCGTGTAACGCAGCTTTAAAGCGCTGGTTCTATCGCCGTAGAGGGCATTACGAGGGTTGAGAGGCTCAGGGGTGTCAAAATCTAAGAGAAAATCTCTGAGATCATCAAACGACTGTCGAAGCGAATGCCATTCGTGTTCCCAGATGGTAAAAAGACGCACCCCATGATCAGACTTTAACGCCTGCTCTCTCTCCATCGTAGCAGAGTAGTATTCACCGTATGGTCTACCTCTTAACGGAAAAACTGCATGAGGGTCAACACATGAAGGACAACCGTGGAATAAACATCCGTTAAACTCCCAGACCTGCGTAACACCGTCAACTTCAGGATAACCGTCAACAAAATACTGGCCAAACACCATCTCCCCACGGTTCAAGGCATGTTGTATGAAAATGCCCTGTCTGTGTGATTGTGCAGCCACTGGATGGAAGCATCTGAGAACCTCTTGTTACCGCTCGTTACATAATTGTTGGGACATGGCTAAATATCATGCATCCTCTGGCCAGAATGTCAACATCGTTTTTACAATAGTGAATAGCTTCACTCCTGAAATTGAAAGAATCCTCTATCACGAGATAGAATTCGATTCGCTTAAGGATTGGACAGCTTTAATAATGTGACGAGAAACTCGGACCATCCCTCAGGTAATGAAGAACTTGTTTTCTCATACGGTAGGGAAAGGTACTTGAATATATCGATCACATGAGAGCCTTTTACAGCATTTCCTTCATACATAAATTCACCATTCATATTCCAACCGTCGCCGTTTTTGGATATCCTCCGGATAATGTGTTCAGCATTTCTTCGAGCTTTTGACGGAAGGCTATTTAGAATATCCTTACCCAGGTCATCTGTTACAGAGGGTGATTTTAGAACGCTTTCGACACGTCTGTCAGAGTCGAGGGGATGATCGCTGACTCCGTCTCGTTGTAAAGTCAGAGTTACTCTCCTTTGGTCTATCTGATCCTGTTTAGTAAAGGTTAAATATCTCTGCAATAGAGCATCGTAGTTTTTAATCTTCTCATACGAGTTTAACTGAGAATCATTTAGAATGGTCCTCATCTTCTCATTCAATTCATCTTTGGCAGTTTCACGGATGTCAGAGGTTGGACGTGATAACTGGTTAATTTGTCGAGGAGAGACGAGATACACTTTCTGGACAGTCTTCATAGCGTTTTACTTCTTTACAAGTCCTCATATTAGATTTCCAATTATTGGAACGGCAGCCGCTAGCAACGGCAACAGGAATCCACCCGATTGCTTTTTAAGAATCCTTTGTTTACGCTTCAAGCATGCTTTTTTATTAGCCAAGAGTCTGATGTTTTTCTTCTGTTTTTTCAGTTTTTTTAACTGAGCCTGCGACAATGGTACATTCCCCTTCAAAACATTCAGGGCGATCTCACCGAGAGCTTGAATGAAGTCCCGGGAACTACGTGTCAAAATGTCTTTACTCGTTTCTTGGTACGGAGCATGGTATAGTTCCTTAAGTAAACGAGCGTTTCTTTTTATACGCGCTGACATAACTCAAGCAGACGTTTTTGGTGTGTACACAGTGTGACGCTGATGAGGTAGTATCCCAGTCCTTAGTCTGCAGCGTTCTGGACAGGAGGGTGTTAGATCAACGATTAAGTACCCGTGAACGTCAGCTGTAGCATCTTCAAAGCTTTCTAGAAAGAAAGCTCTTTGAGACGGGTAAACAATACAGAGTAATTGCTATTCAGACTAATAGCACGACTATATTTACCGCGATGAAATAAGTTTTGCGTCAGCAATATAACACTCATATTTTTATGATGTCTATACTGCGTAAAAATGCGAACAACCTCTGGGCTTTCAGACGCTTCAAAAATCGTCGTCAAGAATAATCAAATGTTTTCTATCAGAAGGAAATACATCTTCATTTTCAAAAGATTCAGGTAAACCTCCAATGAATTTGATATTTTTATTCATCTTTTGCAATTCACTGTACATAGGTTGAAAAGAAGTATAAATCCATACAATATTTATATTGACATCATCCATAACATGTTCACAATTTTCAAGTATACATTTTACAAAATGGGTCTTTCCCGACCCCGACGGTCCCACCACTAAACATGAAAATGGTGTTTTCAAACGCGGATCGAAATTAATTCCTTCCATAATGACCCCTCATCCACTCAAAAATCAGAACCCGAAAGGTTTGGTTGTGCCGTCCGAAAACAATCGCCTCTTATCGTACACGACTCGGAGTTTTTTAATAACTGATCTGTTTTTTACTGCGATGTTCTTTTTATCCCTCACAATGTTGCATTGCCGGGTCTCAAGCACCCCATCAGGTGAATTCTGCAAATAGCCCTCTACAAGATCTCTGACGGAGTCAAAGTTTATCCGCTGACAAGATTCTTTTGTTTGCGTGATACCTTTAACTTTCATCACAACCATCTTCTGTCCTTTGGTCCTATAAGCATACGTCTTAGGACCCGCCGAAACAATGTCCTCGATGCTATCCCCATCGAGTTCATCAGTCAGATCACCGAGATAGTTACCTAATTTTAAAGGTGTCTCGCCGTCTTTCACAACATATATCAAGCTGTCTGGGTCAACGTAGAGAACATTCTCCTGCAATTTCTCCATGTAACTGTACAACTTCAGACGAGCATAAGCAGTGGTAAAAGCTCCGATAAAAACATTGCTGCTTTTACCAGGAGGGTAGAGACCATTGTAACGCCACTGGATCACAACTTTTTTCTCATCCAGCACGTTAAAGTAGCTGACCTCGTATTTCCCTGAAAACATGAAACTGAAAAACTCGTTGGGGTCTGACACTACAGAAACCTGAGACATGTTCACTCTCTGACAAAACTTTCCCCAAAGGCTATTAAGACAAGCCTTAGCCACCTGTCTCTTTGCTGGGTTGTGACAAACCCTGCGACAGTCGTCACAAGTTACCGGGTCTGGGACCTCTGTAGGGCAAACAGGATCGTGACAAACGCTACAGTGAGCTTTGCATATGTGTTTTGATTTATCTTCATACCCCTTATGACAGCTGACGCAAAAGTAACGTGTTCCTAACAAACCTTTAGGGTTCTTCACCCCGTAATAGTGTCCCTGAAGTAGAAACAAGAATAAGGGCTCCGAACCATCAGCAAAACCGGTGGCATAATGCGCTAATGGCTGGTTTGCTGTCGTTTTATTAAACACAACAATTTTACGCCTCACTATCCGTTCAAACAGGGGTATATCTGTGAATATGATAGGTGTTTGAGAATCTAAACCAGCTTTGTTTAATAATTCCCTCCCCAACTCAACACAATCTTGATACGCACGGTTAGGATTAAGGAGACAAGAAAGGCTGATTGCGACGCAAAGCTGCTTGGTTCCATCACCACCAACTACATAGAGATGTCGTCTTTTTTTAACAAAAATTTTGGCATCCAGCGTCTTCTCGAGCTTGCGTTTCGCGCCTCCTCGAGGGATATGTACCATTTGGACCGTTAATTCAATTCTCTTACCCATAGCGATGACTCTGTCAGATTGCACTGTGTTGCTAAGGAGGTCCTCAAAAGCAGGGTAGATATTTCCACCGTCGCCTTCAACCACAACATTAACGTGTTCTTGAACATCTTCACCTACCACTTCAAGCTGAACCACATCCTCTCGATCTGCCAGTCTCTGCGCTTCATCAGCCAACTCCCTGACCTGTTGCATCCAACCTCTGTAGAAAGTAGCTAAATCAGGAGTGTCCGGTACAGCAGGACGTGTTAGCACCCTTCTTATCCTATCGGTGTTAAAAGGCTCTATGACTTCTGATTCAATACCGGTACCTCTAATACAACATCCTTCCTGAAGCGAATCACCGTCATCATCAACATCGTCATCGCTACAGTTAGAGTCAGACACATCTACCAGAGGGTCAAGAGCAGTTGTCCCTGAATCAGTCGTCTGCAGATTATCAACAAACCTTTCTAACCGATTGCCATTGTCTAAAGAGGTATCAGCCCTACCCTCATGAGATGATGCAGGAACCATATTTAAAATTCGGTTATCCTCTCTCTCGCCGAAAAAAATGGACTCCATGTTTTCATTTATACTCGGATCATAGACCTGCACTACATCCTCCTCAGACACGTTGTCAAACAAGTGAGACAGAAACATACGTGTTGGTGAAGCACTCTGGTCAATGAGGTGTGGTGTAGTGTCCTGGTTGTGTGTGGATTCAGGGTCAGAACCGGAAGGAAAACCATCATGGTTGGCCATAGCGTAATAACAATAATAACAATAACAATAAAATAATAATTAAAAAAACATTTAATAAACAAAAAAACAGTCTCAAAACACAATCACCCGCGATGCAACAGCGACCTCAAAACACAATCACCCGCAGTGCAACAGCAACCTCAAACCGTAATCACCCATCACTGCTTTTAAATAATGAGGATCCAAATGGACCTTACTGGGGTCGAACTTCAGTCAGATCAGTCCACGACGTCTGTTACCACCAGGTCCTTGTTGTTTTAGGAGTCTCAGAACTTCAGACACCAGCGCTTTATTCGTGACGTCCTTAAAGATGAGTTCTGTAACGATTATCATAATATTTAAGACATATGCATCCCTGCTGATTACTCGTTGAAATGGTTGTTAATCTTACCTTCACGTATATTTCTCGCAGAACGGCGGTATTTACGTGCTTGACGCGCTTGACGTGCTAGACGACGACTCTGTATTTCACTCTGATGAAGACGGCGTTCAAGCGTACGTACTCTGAATTCAAGCTGTTGTTTTACAGCCGTTGCATCATGGAACGCTAATAGGGTCGGCGACACTGGAGCGTGGGGTCTGTCTTGGGTAGCTGTGACAGAGCGCTCGGGGGCAGGGGGTAGAGGCAGGGTTTGGTCAGGGGGTGATGCGGCGCAAGTCGACGTTGGTGTCCGGGGTGCTATCCGCGGGTTGTCTGTGGTTGCTGGCGGTGCTGATGGTGGCGGCGACGGTGGCTGTGGAGGTGCGGATTGCCCAGATGCCGACGTCGAGTCTTCAGTAGGGAACGATCCGGATAGTAGATCCAGAGGTACTGCGGAAACCAGCGTCGATGTCTCCCACAAAGGCCAAGACCCAGGAGGGAGAGCTGAAACAGAATTTTGACAACAATACAAATGTAAATACAATCTAGAAGCAAGACCTCGGATAGCAGTTAATATGATATTAATATAAACAGAGTAGTATGAAAATAACCCTAGTACAATATGAAAAAATACGACCTGCGGAAAAACAAAATTACGTAATCATATAACCGGTGTTGAGCCGTGTTGTTTTCTAGCGATGGCTATAATAAAACAACAACACGTGTAGCATACATATCAATACTCATGGACAAAACCATCATCACAACAGAAGCATATCCTAAAGAGCGTTAAAAATAGATAAATAAAAAACTCAATGTATGGACCTACTCAGGACCGTCATTTAAAGCATAAAAACAAATAGCAAATCACGAATCATTAGTGTATAAGAATACTATATATATATATATATATATATATATATATATATATATATATATATATATATATATATATAGTATATAGTATAATACATAGTGTATATGTATTAAAGCACATTACAATTACCTCTAGTGGTCATCATCGTTAAAGCACAGTGTAAATAGCAATCGCGACCTCTAGTGACCGCCGTCGTTAAAGCATAGTGTTAATAGTAATTGCGACCTCTAGCGACCGGTGACGTTAAAGCATAGTGCAAATAGTAATCATGACCTCTAGTGGTCAACGTCGTTAAAGCATAGTGTAAATAGTAATCACGACCTCTAGTGGCCGCAGTCATTAAAGCATAGTGTTAATAGTAATTGCGACCTCTAGCGACCAGTGACGTTAAAGCATAGTGCAAATAGTAATCGTGACCTCTAGTGGTCATCGTCGTTAAAGCATAGCGTAAATAGTAATCGCGACCTCTAGTGGCCGGCGCCGTTAAAGCATAGTAGTAAAATCACAATGTTGTTTAGCAGTAACAGTTACCCAAACACCTTCAATAATAAAATTACGCTATCTAAAAGCATAAAGCCGGAACATAGATAAACCACATTACAGATAACAGGCACCTTGATGCTCTAACACAACGAATTGCAGACACATCATTAAACCACACACACACACACACACACACACACACACACACACACACACACACACACACTCACACACACACACACACACACACACACACACATAATAGCGAACATACAGCCATTCAGCTGATACTGAACGGTAGAGATGTGTTGAAAAAAAATTGGAGATTTACATCTTACCAAACGGTGGTGGTGGCGTTGAAGCGACAGGCAGAAGGTGTGGCGTGCTCGTTGCCTTTGTATCTGTTTTCATGTGAAAAAATAAATAAATACAGCAGTGAAACGTAAACTATCACTCCAAATGTTTTTTCCCGCCTCCTATCAGCTGAGGCGTCTGGTGAGTGAAAGAATCCACGAGCGGGCGCCCTACTCCTTCGACCTCTGACTGGCTGTCTGTTTTCATACGCACAGGTGTTGAATAAAACAAAAACATAGGTAGTTAAATATAAAACACATCAACAGAATGTGCTTAAAATACTTTTTTTGTTTTGCTCTCACCGTCGAACAGTTGGAGCGACCCGTCCAATGAATGATCAGCATCCACAGGGTCCGGATGACTTCCCGGTCGTGTCTGATTTCCGGGTTCCGGGTGATCTTTTCATGCACACACACACACACACACACACACACACACACACACACACACACACACACACACACACACACACACACACACGCACACACACACATACGCATGTATATACACTTAATAAATACCGCTGTTCTTTACCTAGTTGTCGTAATTATGATTAGAATCGCTGTCTCCTTCTCACCAATGACTCGCGCCGGTCCTGTCTTCCGTGCCGAATTATACCGTCGCTTACGGCTCAGAGAGCGTTGGTTACTCCCCTTCAGTCGATTTCCTGTACTCGGCCCCGGACGAACTCGTCCTCGCTGTCGATTATTATAATACACGGCGTGTTCTGAGCCTCGGTGCTGCTGTCTTGAAGACTCGCTCTCGGATTCACAGCCGACAGATCCGCACGGGCATCTCCGTCTTCAAAAGTTACACGCATTAACCGCTCAAGCTCCTCAGCGCCGATCAGCGTCTCCGGGAAGTTATTCGCGGAGGCGATAATATCTGAAAAATAGAAGTGCGGCTGTTGTAACACATAATAGAGATATTAACAACGAATTATAAAATAATTCAATATTTTTACCAGTATCACTCTGCGTTAAATGAACGTCACACAGATGAGTGACGACGTCTGTCAATGAAAAGAGACATGGTACGTGATAAACATGGCGTAACGTTTTTATTATACTTATATATGTAAATGTAAATACATAGATACACATATATGTATATACTTATATGTATACTGTATAGATATAGATAGATGGATAGATAAACAGATAAATATTCACCTACGACGTGCAGAGGAAGAGGCATCCATGGGTAGTCTGGAGTCCTTTTGGAAAGGAGGATGAAGTTCTGGAAGGTCTGGTCAACAGCGAAGGTTACCCCGGAACTGATGTAAAATGTGGTCTGAATCGGGTCACCTAAATACTCCGTCCGTGTGGGTAGGTCCTCGGTGACGTCTTTGTTGATTTGGATCGGGTCACCCACTCTGCCATTGTCGCCAATTAAAGACAGATGTATAAATATTCTAAAGGTGTTTCCAGATGTGGTGGAGACAGCACAAGATCTGGAATTTGACCCATGACGACCTGGACCATAAGAAGACCAGGATTAATGTCTGCTAGGTAGCTCAGAGGTATGAACCGCGGCGACGTAAAACAAATAATCAGATGGAGAACGGACATGGTGACAGAAGCAGGATGCCAAAAAAAGAATGGCTTGGGTCATCCGCTCTGCCATTGTCGCCAATTAAAGACAGATGTATGAATATTCTAAAGGTGTTTCCAGATGTGGTGGAGACGGCACAAGATCTGGAATTTGACCCATGACGACCTGGACCGTAAGAAGACCAGGATCAATCAGTGGAGACTGCACCCCCAAAATGAACTGAAATGTGTAATAAAAGGGGTCAGGGCCTGAGATAGTCTTTGTCACTCTACACCATCGGAGCTGAGGCAAAGCCAGGTGTAGTTGCGGGCCCAGAGCTCTGTTAGGGTAATTAGACGCCTCTGTCAGGGTGTAAATTCTTTTGGATTTTAAGTTGGGGTGTTTTTGGTTGTCATTCTCACGAGAAAACGAACACGTGGAAGGTACAGAAGTGTATTTCCTACAGCCTAAACAATGTTGTCTGAAGACAATGAGGTCCGCCTTCAGACTGTCTCTTTTGAAGATTCAACCGTCCAGGAAAGAACTCGCGTCTCCGCAGCAAATTAACTGGTTATCACAGACTCTAAAAATGCATCGTTTCAAACTCACACAGGGTGTAAAATTAAATAGACTAATTCAACAGAAACTCATGTGAGTTGAATAGCTGTGTCATTTGAACTAATGCTGAAAACTAAAGTATTTCTTTCTTTTTTGTTTCATCATTGTTCACTCAACCTTGTTTTCTGAAAACTAAAAGTATTTCTTTCTTTTGTTCTATTCTGAAAACTAAAAGTATTTCTCAAACAAGTTCAAATTATCTGTTTAAAAGCATTTTGAAAAAATGGTGCATGAGTTGGGTAGCTGTGTCGTTTGAACTATTAGTGAAGACTAAAAAGTGTTTTCTTTCTACTGTTTTATCTTTAAGAAATATTTCAAGAATGAAAAACTTCTTCATAAGATGTTAAATAACTTCAAAAATGTTTAAACCCGAAATAATATTGTAGCTACTAACGTGTTTTGATTATTTAGCCTACAATGCAGAAACAGTTCAAACATTGACTAATGCTGAAAACTAAAAGTATTTCTTTCTTTTTGTTTTGGTATCCGGGGCGATGTCCGCGGCTTGTCTGTGGTTGCTGGCGGTGCTGATGGTGTCGGCGACGGTGGCTGTGGAGGTGCGGATAGCCCAGATGCCGACGTCGAGTCTTCAGCAGGGAACGGTCCGGATAGTAGATCCAGAGGTACTGAGGAAACCGGCGTCAATGTCTCCCACAAAGGCCAAGACCCAGAGGGGAGAGCTGAAACAGAATACCGACAACAATACAAATGTAAATACAATCTAGAAGCAAGACCTCGGATAGCAGTTAATATGATATTAATATAAACAGAGTGTAAATGTAGGGATCTACTAAGGATCAACATTTAAAGCGTAAAAACAAATAGTAAATCACTAGTGTATACTGTCATTAAACCACATTACAATTAGTAAAATCACGACCTCTAGTGGCCGCCGTCGTTAAAGCACATTACAATTAGTAAAATCACGACCTCTAGCGGCCGCCGTCGTTAAACCACATTACAGTTAGTAAAATCACGACCTCTAGTGGACGCCGTCGTTAAACCACATTACAATTAGTAAAATCACGACCTCTAGTGGCCGCCGTCGTTAAAGCACATTACAGTTAGTAAAATCACGACCTCTAGTGGCCGCCGTCGTTAAAGCACATTACAATTAGTAAAACCACGACCTCTAGCGGCCGCCGTCGTTAAACCACATTACAGTTAGTAAAATCACGACCTCTAGTGGACGCCGTCGTTAAACCACATTACAATTAGTAAAATCACGACCTCTAGTGGCCGCCGTCGTTAAACCACATTACAGTTAGTAAAATCACGACCTCTAGTGGCCGCCGTCCTTAAAGCACATTACAATTAGTAAAATCACGACCTCTAATGGCCGCCGTCGTTAAAGCACATTACAATTAGTAAAATCACGACCTCTAGTGGCCGCCGTCGTTAAACCACATTACAGTTAGTAAAATCACGACCTCTAGTGGCCGCCGTCGTTAGAGCACATTACAGTTAGTAAAATGACGACCTCTAGTGGCCGCCGTCATTAAAGCACATTACAGTTAGTAAAATCACGACCTCTAGTGGCCGCCGTCGTTAAAGCACATTACAATTAGTAAAATCACGACCTCTCGTGGCCGCCGTCGTTAAAGCACATTACAGTTAGTAAAATCACGACCTCTAGCGGCCGCCGTCGTTAAAGCACATTGCAGTTAGTAAAATCACGACCTCTAGTGGCTGCCGTCGTTAAAGCTAATTACAGTTAGTAAAATCACGACCTCTAGCGGCCGCCGTCGTTAAAGCACATTACAATTAGTAAAATCACGACCTCTAGTGGCCGCCGTCGTTAAAGCACATTACAGTTAGTAAAATCACGACCTCTAGTGGCCGCCGTCGTTAAAGCATGGTGTAAATTAGTAATCCCGACCTCTAGTGGTCGCCATCGTTAAAGCATAGTGTGAAATAGTAATCGCGACCTCTAGTGTCCGTCGTCGTTAAAGCATAGTAGTAAAATCACAATGACGCTTAGCAGCAACAGTTACTCAAACACCTTCAATAGTAAAATGACACCGTCTAAAAGCACATAACCGGAACATAGACAAACCGCATTACAGATAAAACACACACACACGCACACACACACGCACGGACGCACGTACGCGCACACACACACACACACACACAAGTATTTCTTTCTCTTTGTTTTGGTATCCGGGGCGATGTCCGCGGCTTGTCTGTGGTTGCTGGCGGTGCTGATGGTGTCGGCGACGGTGGCTGTGGAGGTGCGGATAGCCCAGATGCCGACGTCGAGTCTTCAGCAGGGAACGGTCCGGATAGTAGATCCAGAGGTACTGAGGAAACCGGCGTCAATGTCTCCCACAAAGGCCAAGACCCAGAGGGGAGAGCTGAAACAGAATACCGACAACAACACAAATGTAAATACAATCTAGAAGCAAGACCTCGGATAGCAGTTAATATGATATTAATATAAACAGAGTGTAAATGTAGGGATCTACTAAGGATCAACATTTAAAGCGTAAAAACAAATAGTAAATCACTAGTGTATACTCTCATTAAACCACTTTACAATAAGTAAAATCACGACCTCTAGTGGACGCCGTCGTTAAACCACATTACAGTTAGTAAAATCACGACCTCTAGTAGCCGCCGTCGTTAAAGCACATTACAATTAGTAAAATCACGACCTCTAGCGGCCGCCGTCGTTAAACCACATTACAGTTAGTAAAATCACGACCTCTAGTGGACGCCGTCGTTAAACCACATTACAATTAGTAAAATCCCGACCTCTAGTGGCCGCCGTCGTTAAAGCACATTACAATTAGTGAAATCGCGACCTCTAGTGGCCGCCGTCGTTAAAGCACATAACAGTCAGTAAAATCACGACCTCTAGTGGCCGCCGTCGTTAAAGCACATTACAGTTAGTAAAATCACGACCTCTAGTGGCCGCCGTCGTTAAAGCACATTACAGTTAGTAAAATCACGACCTCTAGTGGCCGCCGTCGTTAAAGCACATTACAGTTAGTAAAATCACTACCTCTAGTGGCCGCCGTCGTTAAAGCACATTACAATTAGTAAAATCACGACCTCTAGCGGCCGCCGTCGTTAAAGCACAATGCAGTTAGTAAAATCACGGCCTCTAGCGGCCGCCGTCGTTAAAGCACCTTACAGTTAGTAAAATCACGACCTCTAGTGGCCGCCGTCGTTAAAGCACCTTACAGTTAGTAAAATCACGACCTCTAGTGGCCGCCGTCGTTAAAGCATAGTGTAAAATAGTAATCCCGACCTCTAGTGGTCGCCGTCGTTAAGGCACAGTGTGAAATAGTAATCGCGACCTCTAGTGTCCGTCGTCGTTAAAGCATAGTAGTAAAATCACAATGACGCTTAGCAGCAACAGTTACTCAAACACCTTCAATAGTAAAATGACACCGTATAAAAGCACATAGCCGGAACATAGACAAACCGCATTACAGATAAAACACACACACACACACACACACACACACACAATAGCGAATATACAACCATTCAACTGATACTGAACGGTAGAGATGTGTTGAAAAAAATTGAGATTCGTATCTTACGTTGGTGTTGGTGTTGGTGTTGAAGCGACAGGTAGAAGGTGTGGCGTGCTCGTTGTCTTTGTATCTGTTTTCATGTGAAAAAATAAATAAATAAATACAGCAGTGAAACGTAAACTATCACTCCAAAATGTTTTTTCCCACCTCCTATCAGCTGAGGCGTCTGGGGAGTTAAAGAATCAACGAGCGGGTGCCCTACTCCTTCGACCTCTGACTGATCGTCTGTTTTCATACGCACAGGCGTTGAATAAAACAAAAAACATAGGTAGTTAAATATAAAATACATCGACAGACTGTGGTTAAAATACTTTTTTTTTATTGAACTGAATGTTTTGCTCTCACCGTTGAACAGTTGGAGCGACCCGTTCAATGAATGATCAGCATCCACAGGGTCCGGATAACTTCCCGGTCGTGTCTGATTTCCGGGTTCCGGGTGATCTTTTCATGCACACACACACACACACACACAAGTATTTCTTTCTTTTTGTTTTGGTATCCGGGGCGATGTCCGCGGCTTGTCTGTGGTTGCTGGCTGTGCTGATGGTGTCGGCGACGGTGGCTGTGGAGGTGCGGATAGCCCAGATGCCGACGTCGAGTCTTCAGCAGGGAACGGTCCGGATAGTAGATCCAGAGGTACTGAGGAAACCGGCGTCGATGTCTCCCACAAAGGCCAAGACCCAGAGGGGAGAGCTGAAACAGAATACCGACAACAATACAAATGTAAATACAATCTAGAAGCAAGACCTCGGATAGCAGTTAATATGATATTAATATAAACAGAGTGTAAATGTAGGGATCTACTAAGGATCAACATTTAAAGCTTAAAAACAAATAGTAAATCACTAGTGTATACTGTCATTAAACCACATTACAATTAGTAAAATCACGACCTCTAGTGGACGCCGTCGTTTAACCACATTACATTT
Organism: Synchiropus splendidus; assembly: GCF_027744825.2. Taxonomy (NCBI): domain Eukaryota; kingdom Metazoa; phylum Chordata; class Actinopteri; order Syngnathiformes; family Callionymidae; genus Synchiropus; species Synchiropus splendidus. The sequence continues at coordinate 145,071 of NW_026527058.1, forward strand.
AGTAAAATCACGACCTCTAGCGGCCGCCGTCGTTAAAGCATAGTATTAAAATCACAATGACGCTTAGCAGCAACAGTTACTCAAACACCTTCAATAGTAAAATGACACCGTCTAAAAGCACATAGCGGGAACATAGACAAATCGCATTACAGATAAAACACACACACACACACACACACACACACGCACGCACGCACACACGTACGCACGTACGCGCACACACACACACACACACACACACACAATAGCGAACATACAACCATTCAACTGATACTGAACGGTAGAGATGTGTTGAAAAAAATTGAGATTCGTATCTTACCAAACGTTGGTGTTGGTGTTGGTGTTGAAGCGACAGGTAGAAGGTGTGGCGTGCTCGTTGTCTTTGTATCTGTTTTCATGTGAAAAAATAAATAAATAAATACAGCAGTGAAACGTAAACTATCACTCCAAAATGTTTTTTCCCACCTCCTATCAGCTGAGGCATCTGGTGAGTTAAAGATTCAACGAGCGGGTGCCCTACTCCTTCGACCTCTGACTGATCGTCTGTTTTCATACGCACAGGCGTTGAATAAAACAAAAAACATAGGTAGTTAAATATAAAATACATCGACAGACTGTGGTTAAAATACTTTTTTTTTATTGAACTGAATGTTTTGCTCTCACCGTTGAACAGTTGGAGCGACCCGTTCAATGAATGATCAGCATCCACAGGGTCCGGATGACTTTCCGGTCGTGTCTGATTTCCGGGTTGCGGGTGATCTTTTCATGCACACACACACACACACACACAAGTATTTCTTTCTTTTTGTTTTGGTATCCGGGGCGATGTACGCGGCTTGTCTGTGGTTGCTGGCTGTGCTGATGGTGTCGGCGACGGTGGCTGTGGAGGTGCGGATAGCCCAGATGCCGACGTCGAGTCTTCAGCAGGGAACGGTCCGGATAGTAGATCCAGAGGTACTGAGGAAACCGGCGTCGATGTCTCCCACAAAGGCCAAGACCCAGAGGGGAGAGCTGAAACAGAATACCGACAACAACACAAATGTAAATACAATCTAGAAGCAAGACCTCGGATAGCAGTTAATATGATATTAATATAAACAGAGTGTAAATGTAGGGATCTACTAAGGATCAACATTTAAAACGTAAAAACAAATAGTAAATCACTAGTGTATACTGTCATTAAACCACATTACAATTAGTAAAATCACGACCTCTAGTGGACGCCGTCGTTTAACCACATTACAGTTAGTAAAATCACGACCTCTAGTGGCCGCCGTCGTTAAAGCACATTACAATTAGTAAAATCACGACCTCTAGTGGCCGCCGACGTTAAAGCACATTACAATTAGTAAAATCACGACCTCTAGTGGCCGCCGTCGTTAAACCACATTACAGTTAGTAAAATCACGACCTCTAGTGGCCGCCGTCGTTAGAGCACATTACAGTTAGTAAAATGACGACCTCTAGTGGCCGCCGTCGTTAAAGCACATTACAGTTAGTAAAATCACGACCTCTAGTGGCCGCCGTCGTTAAAGCACATTACAATTAGTAAAATCACGACCTCTAGTGGCCGCCGTCGTTAAAGCACATTACAGTTAGTAAAATCACGACCTCTAGCGGCCGCCGTCGTTAAAGCACATTGCAGTTAGTAAAATCACGACCTCTAGTGGCTGCCGTCGTTAAAGCTAATTACAGTTAGTAAAATCACGACCTCTAGCGGCCGCCGTCGTTAAAGCACATTACAATTAGTAAAATATCGACCTCTAGTGGCCGCCGTCGTTAAAGCACATTACAGTTAGTAAAATCACGACCTCTAGTGGTCGCCATCGTTAAACCATAGTGTGAAATTGTAATCGCGACCTCTAGTGTCCGTCGTCGTTAAAGCATAGTAGTAAAATCACAATGACGCTTAGCAGCAACAGTTACTCAAACACCTTCAATAGTAAAATGACACCGTCTAAAAGCACATAGCCGGAACATAGACAAACCGCATTACAGATAAAACACACACACACGCACACACACACGCACGGACGCACGTACGCGCACACACACACACACACACAAGTATTTCTTTCTTTTTGTTTTGGTATCCGGGGCGATGTCCGCGGCTTGTCTGTGGTTGCTGGCTGTGCTGATGGTGTCGGCGACGGTGGCTGTGGAGGTGCGGATAGCCCAGATGCCGACGTCGAGTCTTCAGCAGGGAACGGTCCGGATAGTAGATCCAGAGGTACTGAGGAAACCGGCGTCGATGTCTCCCACAAAGGCCAAGACCCAGAGGGGAGAGCTGAAACAGAATACCGACAACAATACAAATGTAAATACAATGTAGAAGCAAGACCTCGGATAGCAGTTAATATGATATTAATATAAACAGAGTGTAAATGTAGGGATCTACTAAGGATCAACATTTAAAGCGTAAAAACAAATAGTAAATCACTAGTGTATACTGTCATTAAACCACATTACAATTAGTAAAATCACGACCTCTAGTGGACGCCGTCGTTAAAGCACATTACAGTTAGTAAAATCACGACCTCTAGTGGCCGCCATCGTTAAAGTACATTACAATTAGTAAAATCACGACCTCTAGTGGCCGCCGTCGTTAAAGCACATTACAATTAGTAAAATCACGACCTCTAGTGGCCGCCGTCGTTAAAGCACATTACAATTAGTAAAATCACGACCTCTAGTGGCCGCCGTCGTTAAAGCACATTACAGTTAGTAAAATCACCACCTCTAGTGGCCGCCGTCATTAAAGCACATTACAGTTAGTAAAATCACGACCTCTAGTGGCCGCCGTCGTTAAAGCACATTACAGTTAGTAAAATCACGACCTCTAGTGGCCGCCGTCGTTAAAGCACATTACAATTAGTAAAATCACGACCTCTAGTGGCCGCCGTCGTTAAAGCACATTACAGTTAGTAAAATCACGACCTCTAGTGGCCGCCGTCGTTAAAGCACATTACAATTAGTAAAATCACGACCTCTAGCGGCCGCCGTCGTTAAAGCACATTGCAGTTAGTAAAATCACGACCTCTAGCGGCCGGCGTCGTTAAAGCACATTACAGTTTGTAAAATCACGACCTCTAGCGGCCGCCGTCGTTAAAGCACATTACAATTAGTAAAATCACGACCTCTAGTGGCCGCCGTCGTTAAAGCACATTACAGTTAGTAAAATCACGACCTCTAGTGGCCGCCGTCGTTAAAGCATAGTGTAAATTAGTAATCTCGACCTCTAGTGGTCGCCATCGTTAAAGCATAGTGTGAAATAGTAATCTCGACCTCACGTGGCCGCCGTCGTTAAAGCATAGTGTGAAATAGTAATCGCGACCTCTAGTGTCCGTCGTCGTTAAAGCATAGTAGTAAAATCACAATGACGCTTAGCAGCAACAGTTACTCAAACACCTTCAATAGTAAAATGACACCGTCTAAAAGCACATAGCCGGAACATAGACAAACCGCATTACAGATAAAACAGACACACACGCACACACACACGCACGCACGCACGTACGCGCACACACACACACACACACACACACACAATAGCGAACATACAACCATTCAACTGATACTGAACGGTAGAGATGTGTTGAAAAAAATTGAGATTCGTATCTTACCAAACGTTGGTGTTGGTGTTGGTGTTGAAGCGACAGGTAGAAGGTGTGGCGTGCTCATTGTCTTTGTATCTGTTTTCATGTGAAAAAATAAATAAATAAATACAGCAGTGAAACGTAAACTATCACTCCAAAATGTTTTTTCCCACCTCCTATCAGCTGAGGCGTCTGGTGAGTTAAAGAATCAACGAGCGGGTGCCCTACTCCTTCGACCTCTGACTGATCGTCTGTTTTCATACGCACAGGCGTTGAATAAAACAAAAAACATAGGTAGTTAAATATAAAATACATCGACAGACTGTGGTTAAAATCCTTTTTTTTTATTGAACTGAATGTTTTGCTCTCACCGTTGAACAGTTGGAGCGACCCGTTCAATGAATGATCAGCATCCACAGGGTCCGGATGACTTCCCGGTCGTGTCTGATTTCCGGGTTCCGGGTGATCTTTTCATGCACACACACACACACAAGTATTTCTATCTTTTTGTTTTGGTATCCGGGGCGATGTCCGCGGCTTGTCTGTGGTTGCTGGCTGTGCTGATGGTGTCGGCGACGGTGGCTGTGGAGGTGCGGATAGCCCAGATGCCGACGTCGAGTCTTCAGCAGGGAACGGTCCGGATAGTAGATCCAGAGGTACTGAGGAAACCGGCGTCGATGTCTCCCACAAAGGCCAAGACCCAGAGGGGAGAGCTGAAACAGAATACCGACAACAATACAAATGTAAATACAATCTAGAAGCAAGACCTCGGATAGCAGTTAATATGATATTAATATAAACAGAGTGTAAATGTAGGGATCTACTAAGGATCAACATTTAAAGCGTAAAAACAAATAGTAAATCACTAGTGTATACTGTCATTAAACCACATTACAATTAGTAAAATCACGACCTCTAGTGGACGCCGTCGTTTAACCACATTACAGTTAGTAAAATCACGACCTCTAGTGGACGCCGTCGTTAAAGCACATTACAGTTAGTAAAATCACGACCTCTAGTGGCCGCCGTCGTTAAAGCACATTACAATTAGTAAAATCACGACCTCTAGCGGCCGCCGTCGTTAAACCACATAACAGTTAGTAAAATCACGACCTCTAGTGGCCGCCGTCGTTAAAGCACATTACAATTAGTAAAATTACGACCTCTAGTGGCCGCCGTCGTTAAAGCACATTACAGTTAGTAAAATCACGACCTCTAGCGGCCGCCGTCGTTAAAGCACATTAGAGTTAGTAAAATTACGACCTCTAGCGGCCGCTGTCGTTAAAGCACATTACAGTTAGTAAAATCACGCCCTCTAGCGTCCGCCGTCGTTAAAGCACATAACAGTTAGTAAAATCACGACCTCTAGCGTCCGCCGTCGTTAAAGCACATTACAATTAGTAAAATCACGACCTCTAGTGGCCGCCCTCATTAAAGCACATTACAGTAAGTAAAATCACGACCTCTAGTGGCCGCCGTCGTTAAAGCACATTACAATTAGTAAAATCACGACCTCTAGCTGCCGCCGTCGTTAAAGCACATTACAATTAGTAAAATCACGACCTCTAGTGGCCGCCGTCGTTAAAGCACATTACAGTTAGTAAAATCACGACCTCTAGCGGCCGCCGTCATTAAAGCACATTACAGTTAGTAAAATCACGACCTCTAGTGGCCGCCGTCGTTAAAGCACATTACAGTTAGTAAAATCACGACCTCTAGTGGCCGCCGTCGTTAAAGCACATTACAATTAGTAAAATCACGACCTCTAGTGGCCGCCGTCGTTAAAGCACATTACAGTTAGTAAAATCACGACCTCTAGTGGCCGCCGTCGTTAAAGCACATTACAATTAGTAAAATCACGACCTCTAGCGGCCGCCGTCGTTAAAGCATAGTATTAAAATCACAATGACGCTTAGCAGCAACAGTTACTCAAACACCTTCAATAGTAAAATGACACCGTCTAAAAGCACATAGCCGGAACATAGACAAACCGCATTACAGATAAAACACACACACACGCACACACACACGCACGCACGCACACAATAGCGAACATAAAACCATTCAACTGATACTGAACGGTAGAGATGTGTTGAAAAAAATTGAGATGCGTATCTTACCAAACGTTGGTGTTGGTGTTGGTGTTGAAGCGACAGGTAGAAGGTGTGGCGTGCTCGTTGTCTTTGTATCTGTTTTCATGTGAAAAAATAAATAAATAAATACAGCAGTGAAACGTAAACTATCACTCCAAAATGTTTTTTCCCACCTCCTATCAGCTGAGGCATCTGGTGAGTTAAAGAATCAACGAGCGGGTGCCCTACTCCTTCGACCTCTGACTGATCGTCTGTTTTCATACGCACAGGCGTTGAATAAAACAAAAAACATAGGTAGTTAAATATAAAATACATCGACAGACTGTGGTTAAAATCCTTTTTTTTTATTGAACTGAATGTTTTGCTCTCACCGTTGAACAGTTGGAGCGACCCGTTCAATGAATGATCAGCATCCACAGGGTCCGGATAACTTCCCGGTCGTGTCTGATTTCCGGGTTCCGGGTGATCTTTTCATGCACACACACACACACACACACAAGTATTTCTTTCTTTTTGTTTTGGTATCCGGGGCGATGTCCGCGGCTTGTCTGTGGTTGCTGGCTGTGCTGATGGTGTCGGCGACGGTGGCTGTGGAGGTGCGGATAGCCCAGATGCCGACGTCGAGTCTTCAGCAGGCAACGGTCCGGATAGTAGATCCAGAGGTACTGAGGAAACCGGCGTCGATGTCTCCCACAAAGGCCAAGACCCAGAGGGGAGAGCTGAGACAGAATACCGACAACAATACAAATGTAAATACAATCTAGAAGTAAGACCTCGGATAGCAGTTAATATGATATTAATATAAACAGAGTGTAAATGTAGGGATCTACTAAGGATCAACATTTAAAGCGTAAAAACAAATAGTAAATCACTAGTGTATACTGTCATTAAACCACATTACAATTAGTAAAATCACGACCTCTAGTGGACGCCGTCGTTTAACCACATTAGAGTTAGTAAAATCACGACCTCTAGTGGCCGCCGTCGTTAAAGCACATTACAATTAGTAAAATCACGACCTCTAGTGGCCGCCGTCGTTGGAGCACATTACAGTTAGTAAAATGACGACCTCTAGTGGCCGCCGTCGTTAAAGCACATTACAGTTAGTAAAATAAAGACCTCTAGTGGCCGCCGTCGTTAAAGCACATTACAATTAGTAAAATCACGACCTCTAGTGGCCGCCGTCGTTAAAGCACATTACAGTTAGTAAAATCACGACCTCTCGTGGCCGCCGTCGTTAAAGCACATTACAGTTAGTAAAATCACGACCTCTAGCGGCCGCCGTCGTTAAAGCACATTGCAGTTAGTAAAATCACGACCTCTAGTGGCTGCCGTCGTTAAAGCTAATTACAGTTAGTAAAATCACGACCTCTAGCGGCCGCCGTCGTTAAAGCACATTACAATTAGTAAAATCACGACCTCTAGTGGCCGCCGTCGTTAAAGCACATTACAGTTAGTAAAATCACGACCTCTAGTGGTCGCCATCGTTAAAGCGTAGTGTGAAACAGTAATCGCGACCTCTAGTGTCCGTCGTCGTTAAAGCATAGTAGTAAAATCACAATGACGCTTAGCAGCAACAGTTACTCAAACACCTTCAATAGTAAAATGACACCGTCTAAAAGCACATAGCCGGAACATAGACAAACCGCATTACAGATAAAACACACACACACGCACACACACACGCACGGACGCACGTACGCGCACACACACACACACACACACACAAGTATTTCTTTCTTTTTGTTTTGGTATCCGGGGCGATGTCCGCGGCTTGCCTGTGGTTGCTGGCGGTGCTGATGGTGTCGGCGACGGTGGCTGTGGAGGTGCGGATAGCCCAGATGCCGACGTCGAGTCTTCAGCAGGGAACGGTCCGGATAGTAGATCCAGAGGTACTGAGGAAACCGGCGTCGATGTCTCCCACAAAGGCCAAGACCCAGAGGGGTGAGCTGAAACAGAATACCCACAACAACACAAATGTAAATACAATCTAGAAGCAAGAACTCGGATAGCAGTTAATATGATATTAATATAAACAGAGTGTAAATGTAGGGATCTACTAAGGATCAACATTTAAAGCGTAAAAACAAATAGTAAATCACTAGTGTATACTCTCATTAAACCACTTTACAATAAGTAAAATCACGCCCTCTAGTGGACGCCGTCGTTAAACCACATTACAGTTAGTAAAATCACGACCTCTAGTAGCCGCCGTCGTTAAAGCACATTACAATTAGTAAAATCACGACCTCTAGCGGCCGCCGTCGTTAAACCACATTACAGTTAGTAAAATCACGACCTCTAGTGGACGCCGTCGTTAAACCACATTACAATTAGTAAAATCCCGACCTCTAGTGGCCGCCGTCGTTAAAGCACATTACAATTAGTGAAATCGCGACCTCTAGTGGCCGCCGTCGTTAAAGCACATAACAGTCAGTAAAATCACGACCTCTAGTGGCCGCCGTCGTTAAAGCACATTACAATTAGTAAAATCACGACCTCTAGTGGCCGCCGTCGTTAAAGCACATTACAATTAGTAAAATCACGACCTCTAGTGGCCGCCGTCGTTAAAGCACATTACAGTTAGTAAAATCACGACCTCTAGTGGCCGCCGTCGTTAAAGCACATTACAGTTAGTAAAATCACGACCTCTAGTGGCCGCCGTCGTTAAAGCACATTACAGTTAGTAAAATCACTACCTCTAGTGGCCGCCGTCGTTAAAGCACATTACAATTAGTAAAATCACGACCTCTAGCGGCCGCCGTCGTTAAAGCACATTGCAGTTAGTAAAATCACGGCCTCTAGCGGCCGACGTCGTTAAAGCACATTACAGTTAGTAAAATCACGACCTCTAGCGGCCGCCGTCGTTAAAGCACCTTACAGTTAGTAAAATCACGACCTCTAGTGGCCGCCGTCGTTAAAGCACCTTACAGTTAGTAAAATCACGACCTCTAGTGGCCGCCGTCGTTAAAGCATAGTGTAAAATAGTAATCCCGACCTCTAGTGGTCGCCGTCGTTAAGGCACAGTGTGAAATAGTAATCGCGACCTCTAGTGTCCGTCGTCGTTAAAGCATAGTAGTAAAATCACAATGACGCTTAGCAGCAACAGTTACTCAAACACCTTCAATAGTAAAATGACACCGTATAAAAGCACATAGCCGGAACATAGACAAACCGCATTACAGATAAAACACACACACACGCACGCACGCACGCACGGACGCACGGACGCGCACACACACACACACACACACACACACACAATAGCGAACATACAACCATTCAACTGATACTGAACGGTAGAGATGTGTTGAAAAAAATTGAGATTCGTATCTTACGTTGGTGTTGGTGTTGGTGTTGAAGCGACAGGTAGAAGGTGTGGCGTGCTCGTTGTCTTTGTATCTGTTTTCATGTGAAAAAATAAATAAATAAATACAGCAGTGAAACGTAAACTATCACTCCAAAATGTTTTTTCCCACCTCCTATCAGCTGAGGCGTCTGGTGAGTTAAAGAATCAACGAGCGGGTGCCCTACTCCTTCGACCTCTGACTGATCGTCTGTTTTCATACGCACAGGCGTTGAATAAAACAAAAAACATAGGTAGTTAAATATAAAATACATCGACAGACTGTGGTTAAAATACTTTTTTTTTATTGAACTGAATGTTTTGCTCTCACCGTTGAACAGTTGGAGCGACCCGTTCAATGAATGATCAGCATCCACAGGGTCCGGATAACTTCCCGGTCGTGTCTGATTTCCGGGTTCCGGGTGATCTTTTCATGCACACACACACACACACACACAAGTATTTCTTTCTTTTTGTTTTGGTATCCGGGGCGATGTGCGCGGCTTGTCTGTGGTTGCTGGCTGTGCTGATGGTGTCGGCGACGGTGGCTGTGGAGGTGCGGATAGCCCAGATGCCGACGTCGAGTCTTCAGCAGGGAACGGTCCGGATAGTAGATCCAGAGGTACTGAGGAAACCGGCGTCGATGTCTCCCACAAAGGCCAAGACCCAGAGGGGAGAGCTGAAACAGAATACCGACAACAACACAAATGTAAATACAATCTAGAAGCAAGACCTCGGATAGCAGTTAATATGATATTAATATAAACAGAGTGTAAATGTAGGGATCTACTAAGGATCAACATTTAAAGCTTAAAAACAAATAGTAAATCACTAGTGTATACTGTCATTAAACCACATTACAATTAGTAAAATCACGACCTCTAGTGGACGCCGTCGTTAAAGCACATTACAGTTAGTAAAATCCCGACCTCTAGTGGCCGCCGTCGTTAAAGCACATTACAATTAGTAAAATCACGACCTCTAGCGGCCGCCGTCGTTAAACCACATAACAGTTAGTAAAATCACGACCTCTAGTGGCCGCCGTCGTTAAAGCACATTACAATTAGTAAAATTACGACCTCTAGTGGCCGCCGTCGTTAAAGCACATTACAGTTAGTAAAATCACGACCTCTAGCGGCCGCCGTCGTTAAAGCACATTACAGTTAGTAAAATCACGACCTCTAGCGGCCGCTGTCGTTAAAGCACATTACAGTTAGTAAAATCACGACCTCTAGCGTCCGCCGTCGTTAAAGCACATTACAATTAGTAAAATCACGACCTCTAGTGGCCGCCGTCGTTAAAGCACATTACAGTTAGTAAAATCACGACCTCTAGTGGCCGCCGTCGTTAAAGCACATTACAGTTAGTAAAATCACGACCTCTAGTGGCCGCCGTCGTTAAAGCACATTACAATTAGTAAAATCACGACCTCTAGCGGCCGCCGTCGTTAAAGCACATTACAATTAGTAAAATCACGACCTCTAGTGGCCGCCGTTGTTAAAGCACATTACAGTTAGTAAAATTACGACCTCTAGTGGCCGCCGTCGTTAAAGCACATTGCAGTTAGTAAAATCACGACCTCTAGTGGCCGCCGTCGTTAAAGCACATTACAATTAGTAAAATCACGACCTCTAGTGGCCGCCGTCGTTAAAGCACATTACAGTTAGTAAAATCACGACCTCTAGTGGCCGCCGTCGTTAAAGCACATTACAATTAGTAAAATCACGACCTCTAGCGGCCGCCGTCGTTAAAGCATAGTATTAAAATCACAATGACGCTTAGCAGCAACAGTTACTCAAACACCTTCAATAGTAAAATGACACCGTCTAAAAGCACATAGCGGGAACATAGACAAATCGCATTACAGATAAAACACACACACACGCACACACACACACACGCACGCACGCACACACGTACGCACGTACGCGCACACACACACACACACACACACACACACACAATAGCGAACATACAACCATTCAACTGATACTGAACGGTAGAGATGTGTTGAAAAAAATTGAGATTCGTATCTTACCAAACGTTGGTGTTGGTGTTGGTGTTGAAGCGACAGGTAGAAGGTGTGGCGTGCTCGTTGTCTTTGTATCTGTTTTCATGTGAAAAAATAAATAAATAAATACAGCAGTGAAACGTAAACTATCACTCCAAAATGTTTTTTCCCACCTCCTATCAGCTGAGGCATCTGGTGAGTTAAAGATTCAACGAGCGGGTGCCCTACTCCTTCGACCTCTGACTGATCGTCTGTTTTCATACGCACAGGCGTTGAATAAAACAAAAAACATAGGTAGTTAAATATAAAATACATCGACAGACTGTGGTTAAAATACTTTTTTTTTATTGAACTGAATGTTTTGCTCTCACCGTTGAACAGTTGGAGCGACCCGTTCAATGAATGATCAGCATCCACAGGGTCCGGATGACTTTCCGGTCGTGTCTGATTTCCGGGTTGCGGGTGATCTTTTCATGCACACACACACACACACACACAAGTATTTCTTTCTTTTTGTTTTGGTATCCGGGGCGATGTACGCGGCTTGTCTGTGGTTGCTGGCTGTGCTGATGGTGTCGGCGACGGTGGCTGTGGAGGTGCGGATAGCCCAGATGCCGACGTCGAGTCTTCAGCAGGGAACGGTCCGGATAGTAGATCCAGAGGTACTGAGGAAACCGGCGTCGATGTCTCCCACAAAGGCCAAGACCCAGAGGGGAGAGCTGAAACAGAATACCGACAACAACACAAATGTAAATACAATCTAGAAGCAAGACCTCGGATAGCAGTTAATATGATATTAATATAAACAGAGTGTAAATGTAGGGATCTACTAAGGATCAACATTTAAAGCGTAAAAACAAATAGTAAATCACTAGTGTATACTGTCATTAAACCACATTACAGTTAGTAAAATCACGACCTCTAGTGGCCGCCGTCGTTAAAGCACATTACAATTAGTAAAATCACGACCTCTAGTGGCCGCCGTCGTTAAAGCACATTACAATTAGTAAAATCACGACCTCTAGTGGCCGCCGTCGTTAAACCACATTACAGTTAGTAAAATCACGACCTCTAGTGGCCGCCGTCGTTAGAGCACATTACAGTTAGTAAAATGACGACCTCTAGTGGCCGCCGTCGTTAAAGCACATTACAGTTAGTAAAATCACGACCTCTAGTGGCCGCCGTCGTTAAAGCACATTACAATTAGTAAAATCACGACCTCTAGTGGCCGCCGTCGTTAAAGCACATTACAGTTAGTAAAATCACGACCTCTAGCGGCCGCCGTCGTTAAAGCACATTGCAGTTAGTAAAATCACGACCTCTAGTGGCTGCCGTCGTTAAAGCTAATTACAGTTAGTAAAATCACGACCTCTAGCGGCCGCCGTCGTTAAAGCACATTACAATTAGTAAAATATCGACCTCTAGTGGCCGCCGTCGTTAAAGCACATTACAGTTAGTAAAATCACGACCTCTAGTGGTCGCCATCGTTAAACCATAGTGTGAAATTGTAATCGCGACCTCTAGTGTCCGTCGTCGTTAAAGCATAGTAGTAAAATCACAATGACGCTTAGCAGCAACAGTTACTCAAACACCTTCAATAGTAAAATGACACCGTCTAAAAGCACATAGCCGGAACATAGACAAACCGCATTACAGATAAAACACACGCACACACACACGCATGGACGCACGTACGCGCACACACACACACACACACAAGTATTTCTTTCTTTTTGTTTTGGTGTCCGGGGCGATGTCCGCGGCTTGTCTGTGGTTGCTGGCTGTGCTGATGGTGTCGGCGACGGTGGCTGTGGAGGTGCGGATAGCCCAGATGCCGACGTCGAGTCTTCAGCAGGGAACGGTCCGGATAGTAGATCCAGAGGTACTGAGGAAACCGGCGTCGATGTCTCCCACAAAGGCCAAGACCCAGAGGGGAGAGCTGAAACAGAATACCGACAACAATACAAATGTAAATACAATGTAGAAGCAAGACCTCGGATAGCAGTTAATATGATATTAATATAAACAGAGTGTAAATGTAGGGATCTACTAAGGATCAACATTTAAAGCGTAAAAACAAATAGTAAATCACTAGTGTATACTGTCATTAAACCACATTACAATTAGTAAAGTCACGACCTCTAGTGGCCGCCGTCGTTAAAGCACATTACAGTTAGTAAAATCACGACCTCTAGTGGCCGCCATCGTTAAAGTACATTACAATTAGTTAAATCACGACCTCTAGTGGCCGCCGTCGTTAAAGCACATTACAATTAGTAAAATCCCGACCTCTAGTGGCCGCCGTCGTTAAAGCACATTACAATTAGTAAAATCACGACCTCTAGTGGCCGCCGTCGTTAAAGCACATTACAGTTAGTAAAATCACCACCTCTAGTGGCCGCCGTCGTTAAAGCACATTACAGTTAGTAAAATCACGACCTCTAGTGGCCGCCGTCGTTAAAGCACATTACAGTTAGTAAAATCACGACCTCTAGTGGCCGCCGTCGTTAAAGCACATTACAATTAGTAAAATCACGACCTCTAGTGGCCGCCGTCGTTAAAGCACATTACAGTTAGTAAAATCACGACCTCTAGTGGCCGCCGTCGTTAAAGCACATTACAATTAGTAAAATCACGACCTCTAGCGGCCGCCGTCGTTAAAGCACATTGCAGTTAGTAAAATCACGACCTCTAGCGGCCGGCGTCGTTAAAGCACATTACAGTTTGTAAAATCACGACCTCTAGCGGCCGCCGTCGTTAAAGCACATTACAATTAGTAAAATCACGACCTCTAGTGGCCGCCGTCGTTAAAGCACATTACAGTTAGTAAAATCACGACCTCTAGTGGCCGCCGTCGTTAAAGCACATTACAGTTAGTAAAATCACGACCTCTAGTGGCCGCCGTCATTAAAGCACATTACAGTTAGTAAAATCACGACCTCTAGTAGCCGCCGTCGTTAAAGCACATTACAGTTAGTAAAATCACGACCTCTAGCGGCCGCCGTCGTTAAAGCACATTGCAGTTAGTAAAATCACGACCTCTAGCGGCCGACGTCGTTAAAGCACATTACAGTTAGTAAAATCACGACCTCTAGCGGCCGCCGTCGTTAAAGCACATTACAATTAGTAAAATCACGACCTCTAGTGGCCGCCGTCGTTAAAGCACATTACAGTTAGTAAAATCACGACCTCTAGTGGCCGCCGTCGTTAAAGCATAGTGTAAAATAGTAATCCCGACCTCTAGTGGTCGCCGTCGTTAAAGCACAGTGTGAAATAGTAATCGCGACCTCTAGTGTCCGTCGTCGTTAAAGCATAGTAGTAAAATCACAATGACGCTTAGCAGCAACAGTTACTCAAACACCTTCAATAGTAAAATGACACCGTCTAAAAGCACATAGCCGGAACATAGACAAACCGCATTACAGATAAAACACACACACACGCACACACACACGCACGTACGCACGCACGCGCACACACACACACACACACACACACACAATAGCGAACATACAACCATTCAACTGATACTGAACGGTAGAGATGTGTTGAAAAAAATTGAGATTCGTATCTTACCAAACGTTGGTGTTGGTGTTGGTGTTGAAGCGACAGGTAGAAGGTGTGGCGTGCTCGTTGTCTTTGTATCTGTTTTCATGTGAAAAAATAAATAAATAAATACAGCAGTGAAACGTAAACTATCAATCCAAAATGTTTTTTCCCACCTCCTATCAGCTGAGGCGTCTGGTGAGTTAAAGAATCAACGAGCGGGTGCCCTACTCCTTCGACCTCTGACTGATCGTCTGTTTTCATACGCACAGGCGTTGAATAAAACAAAAAACATAGGTAGTTAAATATAAAATACATCGACAGACTGTGGTTAAAATACTTTTTTTTTATTGAACTGAATGTTTTGCTCTCACCGTTGAACAGTTGGAGCGACCCGTTCAATGAATGATCAGCATCCACAGGGTCCGGATAACTTCCCGGTCGTGTCTGATTTCCGGGTTCCAGGTGATCTTTTCATGCACACACACACACACACACACACAAGTATTTCTTTCTTTTTGTTTTGGTATCCGGGGCGATGTCCGCGGCTTGTCTGTGGTTGCTGGCTGTGCTGATGGTGTCGGCGACGGTGGCTGTGGAGGTGCGGATAGCCCAGATGCCGACGTCGAGTCTTCAGCAGGGAACGGTCCGGATAGTAGATCCAGAGGTACTGAGGAAACCGGCGTCGATGTCTCCCACAAAGGCCAAGACCCAGAGGGGAGAGCTGAAACAGAATACCGACAACAATACAAATGTAAATACAATCTAGAAGCAAGACCTCGGATAGCAGTTAATATGATATTAATATAAACAGAGTGTAAATGTAGGGATCTACTAAGGATCAACATTTAAAGCGTAAAAACAAATAGTAAATCACTAGTGTATACTGTCATTAAACCACATTACAATTAGTAAAATCAAGACCTCTAGTGGACGCCGTCGTTTAACCACATTACAGTTAGTAAAATCACGACCTCTAGTGGCCGCCATCGTTAAAGCACATTACAATTAGTAAAATCACGACCTCTAGCGGCCGCCGTCGTTAAACCACATAACAGTTAGTAAAATCACGACCTCTAGTGGCCGCCGTCGTTAAAGCACATTACAATTCGTAAAATGACGACCTCTAGTGGCCGCCGTCGTTAAAGCACATTACAGTTAGTAAAATCACGACCTCTAGCGGCCGCCGTCGTTAAAGCACATTACAGTTAGTAAAATCACGACCTCTCGCGGCCGCTGTCGTTAAAGCACATTACAGTTAGTAAAATCACGACCTCTAGCGTCCGCCGTCGTTAAAGCACATTACAATTAGTAAAATCACGACCTCTAGTGGCCGCCCTCATTAAAGCACATTACAGTTAGTAAAATCACGACCTCTAGTGGCCGCCCTCATTAAAGCACATTACAGTTAGTAAAATCACGACCTCTCGCGGCCGCTGTCGTTAAAGCACATTACAGTTAGTAAAATCACGACCTCTAGCGTCCGCCGTCGTTAAAGCACATTACAATTAGTAAAATCACGACCTCTAGTGGCCGCCCTCATTAAAGCACATTACAGTTAGTAAAATCACGACCTCTAGTGGCCGCCGTCGTTAAAGCACATTACAATTAGTAAAATCACGACCTCTAGCGGCCGCCGTCGTTAAAGCACATTACAATTAGTAAAATCACGACCTCTAGTGGCCGCCGTCGTTAAAGCACATTACAGTTAGTAAAATCCCGACCTCTAGTGGCCGCCGTCGTTAAAGCACATTACAGTTAGTAAAATCACGACCTCTAGCGGCCGCCGTCGTTAAAGCATAGTATTAAAATCACAATGACGCTGAGCAGCAACAGTTACTCAAACACCTTCAATAGTAAAATGACACCGTCTAAAAGCACATAACCGGAACATAGACAAACCGCATTACAGATAAAACACACACACACGCACACACACACACACGCACGCACGCACGCACGTACGCGCACACACACACACACAATAGCGAACATACAACCATTCAACTGATACTGAACGGTAGAGATGTGTTGAAAAAAATTGAGATTCGTATCTTACCAAAGTTGGTGTTGGTGTTGGTGTTGAAGCGACAGGTAGAAGGTGTGGCGTGCTCGTTGTCTTTGTATCTGTTTTCATGTGAAAAAATAAATAAATAAATACAGCAGTGAAACGTAAACTATCACTCCAAAATGTTTTTTCCCACCTCCTATCAGCTGAGGCGTCTGGTGAGTCAAAGAATCAACGAGCGGGCGCCCTACTCCTTCGACCTCTGACTGATCGTCTGTTTTCAGACGCACAGGCGTTGAATAAAACAAAAAACATAGGTAGTTAAATATAAAATACATCGACAGACTGTGGTTAAAATACTTTTTTTTTATTGAACTGAATGTTTTGCTCTCACCGTTGAACAGTTGGAGCGACCCGTTCAATGAATGATCAGCATCCACAGGGTCCGGATGACTTCCCGGTCGTGTCTGATTTCCGGGTTCCGGGTGACCTTTTCATGCACACACACACACACACACACACACACACACACACACACACACACACACACATACGCATGTATATACACTTAATAAATACCGCTATTCTTTACCTAGTTATCGTAATTATGATTAGAATCGCTGTCTCCTTCTCACCAATGACTCGCGCCGGTCCTGTCTTCCGTGCCGAATTAACCGTCGCTTACGGCTCAGAGAGCGTTGGTTACTCACTGGCATCACGCTAGCCCGCGATCTACAAATACCCATCTCGCCAGCCCACAAAAAAAAAACCATGCGCGTCTATTTGTGCCGATACGGTAGCGACTCCGTAAGCGCCAGTAAAGGGTAGTTGTGTGTTACGGAGATGATAAATATTATTAAATATTATATAAAATATATTATATAAATAAATATGATTAAGAACACATATTACAAAAACCACAAGAGGTGAGTTTGGAGTGTTTTTACTGTAGAATTCTGAAATAAATTGACTTTATGTACTGTAATAACATGTATATTATAAAAGAAATTATATAAAATAAACCAAAAGAGGTTAGTGAAATCTTTCACTGCATTCCTGTTCAGGGTGGTCTACTCTACTATCCCTGTGAGTTTGGAGTGTTTTTACTGTAGAATTATGAAATAAATAGACTTCATGTACTCTGACAACATGGATATTAATAAAAAATTATATAAAAAAAACTACAAGAGGTTAGTGAAATCTTTCACTGCATTCCTGTTCAGGGAGCTCTACTCTACTATCTCTGTGAGTTTGAAGAGTTTTTACTGTAGAATTATAAAATAAATCCACTTTATGTACTGTAATAACAAGTATATTATGAAAAAATTATATTAAAAAAACTACAAGAGGTTAGTGAAATCTTTCACTGGATTCCTGTTCAGGGAGCTCTACTCTACTATCCCTGTAAGTTTGAAGAGGTTTTACTGTAGAATTCTGAAATAAATTGACTTTATGTACTGTAATAACATGTATATTATAAAAAAATATTTATAAAAAAAACTCCAAGAGGTTAGTGAAATCTTTCACTGGATTCCTGTTCAGGGAGCTCTACTCTACTATCTCTGTGAGTTTGAAGAGTTTTTACTGTAGAATTATAAAATAAATCCACTTTATGTACTGTAATAACAAGTATATTATGAAAAAATTATATTAAAAAAACTACAAGAGGTTAGTGAAATCTTTCACTGGATTCCTGTTCAGGGAGCTCTACTCTACTATCCCTGTAAGTTTGAAGAGGTTTTACTGTAGAATTCTGAAATAAATTGACTTTATGTACTGTAATAACATGTATATTATAAAAAAATATTTATAAAAAAAACTACAAGAGGTTAGTGAAATCTTTCACTGGATTCCTGTTCAGGGAGCTCTACTCTACTATCTCTGTGAGTTTGAAGAGTTTTTACTGTAGAATTATGAAATAAATTGACTTTATGTACTGTAATAACATGTATACAATGAAAAAATTATATTAAAAAAACTAAAAGAGGTTAGTGAAATCTTTCACTGGATTCCTGTTCAGGGAGCTCTACTCTACTATCCCTGTAAGTTTGAAGAGGTTTTACTGTAGAATTCTGAAATAAATTGACTTTATGTATTGTAATAACAAGTATATTATAAAAAAATATTTATAAAAAAAACTACAAGAGGTTAGTGAAATCTTTCACTGGATTCCTGTTCAGGGAGCTCTGCTCTACTATCCCTGTAAGTTTGAAGAGGTTTTACTGTAGAATTCTGAAATAAATTGACTTTATGTACTGTAATAACATGTACACAATGAAAAAATTATATTAAAAAAACTAAAAGAGGTTAGTGAAATCTTTCACTGCATTCCTGTTCAGGGAGCTCTACTCTACTATCTCTGTGAGTTTGGAGTGTTTTTACTGTAGAATTATGAAATAAATTAACTCTATGTATTGTAATAACATGTATATAATGAAAAAATATATAAAAAAAACTACAAGAGGTTAGTAAAATCTTTCACTGGATTCCTGTTTAGGGAGCTCTACTCTACTATCCCTGTGAGTTTGGAGCGTTTTAATTTGTAATTACAAAATAATTACACCTTATGTCATAATAACACGTGCATAAAAAAAGGGCCTAGTGAAATGTCACTGGATTCGTGTTCAAGGTGCTATTCTCTACTTTCCCTGTGAGTTTCAAGAGTTTGTAAAACACATTATGTCATGTAGCAACATGCACAGTAGGAGTCATTTAAGAAAACCAGAGTCACTAAAGAAAGTCATTTAAGAAAACCACAAGAGGCAAGTCAATTTTTTCCCACTGGATTCATGTTTAGGAAGTGCTTGGCTACTCGCCCACGGAATTTGTGTACTTTTTACTTTGCAATTCTTGCAGTGACTTTTTTTAATTGTTTTCACTGTTGGTTCCAAAAAACGGAAAAATGACTACTCCCAAACACAACTTACCTCTCACTTACGAATCCAGTGACATTTCACTAGGCCCTTTTTTTATGCACGTGTTATTATGACATAAGGTGTAATTATTTTGTAATTACAAATTAAAACGCTCCAAACTCACAGGGATAGTAGAGTAGACCACCATGAACAGGAATCCAGTGAAAGATTTTACTAACCTCTTGTAGTTTTTTTTATATATTTTTTCATTATATACATGTTATTACAATACATAGAGTTAATTTATTTCATAATTCTACAGTAAAAACACTCCAAACTCACAGAGATAGTAGAGTAGAGCTCCCTGAACAGGAATGCAGTGAAAGATTTCACTAACCTCTTTTAGTTTTTTTAATATAATTTTTTCATTGTATACATGTTATTACAGTACATAAAGTCAATTTATTTCATAATTCTACAGTAAAAACTCTTCAAACTCACAGGGATAGTAGAGTAGACCACCATGAACAGGAATCCAGTGAAAGATTTTACTAACCTCTTGTAGTTTTTTTTATATTTTTTTTCATTATATACATGTTATTACAATACATAGAGTTAATTTATTTCATAATTCTACAGTAAAAACTCTTCAAACTCACAGGGATAGTAGAGTAGAGCTCCCTGAACAGGAATCCGGTGAAAGATTTCACTAACCTCTTGTGGTGTTTTTTATATAATTTTTTCATTATATACATCTTATTACAGTACATGAAGTCCATTTATTTCATAATTCTACAGTAAAAACACTCCAAACTCACATGGATAGTAGAGCAGAGCTCCCTGAACAGGAATCCAATGAAAGATTTCACTAACCTCTTGTAGTTTTTTTTATAAATATTTTTTTATAATATACATGTTATTACAGTACATAAAGTCAATTTATTTCAGAATTCTACAGTAAAAACTCTTCAAACTTACAGGGATAGTAGAGCAGAGCTCCCTGAACAGGAATCCGGTGAAAGATTTCACTAACCTCTTGTGGTCTTTTTTATATAATTTTTTCATTATATACATCTTATTACAGTACATGAAGTCCATTTATTTCATAGTTCTACAGTAAAAACACTCCAAACTCACATGGATAGTAGAGCAGAGCTCCCTGAACAGGAATCCAATGAAAGATTTCACTAACCTCTTGTAGTTTTTTTTATAAATATTTTTTTATAATATACATGTTATTACAGTACATAAAGTCAATTTATTTCAGAATTCTACAGTAAAACCTCTTCAAACTTACAGGGATAGTAGAGCAGAGCTCCCTGAACAGGAATCCAGTGAAAGATTTCACTAACCTCTTGTAGTTTTTTTTATAAATATTTTTTTATAATATACTTGTTATTACAATACATAAAGTCAATTTATTTCAGAATTCTACAGTAAAACCTCTTCAAACTTACAGGGATAGTAGAGTAGAGCTCCCTGAACAGGAATGCAGTGAAAGATTTCACTAACCTCTTTTAGTTTTTTTAATATAATTTTTTCATTGTATACATGTTATTACAGTACATAAAGTCAATTTATTTCATAATTCTACAGTAAAAACTCTTCAAACTCACAGAGATAGTAGAGTAGAGCTCCCTGAACAGGAATCCAGTGAAAGATTTCACTAACCTCTTGTAGTTTTTTTTATAATTTTTTTTTTATAATATACATGTTATTACAGTACATAAAGTAATTTATTTCAGAATTCTACAGTAAAAACTCTTCAAACTCACAGGGATAGTAGAGTAGAGCTCCCTGATCAGGAATCCGGTGAAAGATTTCACTAACCTCTTTTAGTTTATTTTATATAATTTTTTTTTCATAATATACTTGTTATTACAATACATAAAGTCAATTTATTTTATAATTCTACAGTAAAAACTCTTCAAACTCACAGGGATAGTAGAGTAGACCACCATGAACAGGAATCCAGTGAAAGATTTCACTAACCTCTTGTAGTTTTTTTAATATAATTTTTTCATTGTATACATGTTATTACAATACATAAAGTCAATTTATTTTAGTAATTCTACAGTAAAAACTCTTCAAACTCACAGGGATAGTAGAGTAGAGCTCCCTGATCAGGAATCCGGTGAAAGATTTCACTAACCTCTTTTAGTTTATTTTATATAATTTTTTATTTCATAATATATTTGTTATTACAATACATAAAGTCAATTTATTTTATAATTCTACAGTAAAAACACTCCAAACTCACAGGGATAGTAGAGTAGACCACCATGAACAGGAATCCAGTGAAAGATTTCACTAACCTCTTGTAGTTTTTTTAATATAATTTTTTCATTGTATACATGTTATTACAGTACATAAAGTCAATTTATTTCATAATTCTACAGTAAAAACACTCCAAACTCACAGGAATAGTAGAGTAAAGCTCCCTGAACAGGAATCCAGTGAAAGATTTCACTAACCTCTTTTGGTTTATTTTATATAATTTCTTTTATAATATACATGTTATTACAGTACATAAAGTCAATTTATTTCATAATACTACAGTAAAAACTCTTCAAACTCACAGGGATAGTAGAGTAGAGCTCCCTGAACAGGAATCCAGTGAAAGATTTCACTAACCTCTTGTGGTCTTTTTTTAATAATATCCATATTTTTACAGTGTTTAAGCTGTATTTTTGTTTTAAAAAACGTTGAAGACACTTTCTTGAAATACATAACGTCTATTTATCATCTCCGTAACACACAACTACACTTTACTGGAGCTTACGGAGTCGCTACCGTAACGGCACAAATAGACGCTCATACTTTTTTTTGAGTGGGCTGGCGAGATGGGTATTTGTAGCTCGCGGGCTAGCGTGATGCCAGTCCTCAGCGCCGATCAGCGTCTCCGGGAAGTTATTCGCGGAGGCGATAATACCTGAAAAATAGAAGTGCGGCTGTTGTAACACATAATAGAGATATTAACAACGAATTATGAAATAATTCAATATTTTTACCAGTATCACTCTGCGTTAAATGAACGTCACACAGATGAGTGACGACGTCTGTCAATGAAAAGAGACATGGTACGTGATAAACATGGCGTAACGTTTTTATTATACTTATATATGTAAATGTAAATACATAGATACACATATATGTATATACTTATATGTATACTGTATAGATATAGATAGATGGATAGATAGATAAATATTCACCTACGACGTGCAGAGGAAGAGGCATCCATGGGTAGTCTGGAGTCCTTTTGGAAAGGAGGATGAAGTTCTGGAAGGTCTGGTCAACAGCGAAGGTTACCCCGGAACTGATGTAAAATGTGGTATGTTTCGGTGTCTGAGAAAGAGTCAGGCATAATGCCTGTTGTCACACCGCTGTTTACCCCTTTTTTAAGTATTTCCTGAGTAAGTAAAATTGCATCGTTTAAAACTCACACAGGGTGTAAAATTAAATAGACTGATTCAACAGAAACTCATATGAGTTGAATAGCTGTGTTATTTGAACTAATGCTGAAAACTAAAGTATTTCTTTCTTTTGTTTTATCCTTGTTCACTCAACCTTATTTTCTGAAAACTAAAAGTATTTCTTTCTTTTGTTTTATCCTTGTTCACTCAACCTTATTTTCTGAAAACTAAAAGTATTTCTTTCTTTTGTTCTATTCTGAAAACTAAAAGTATTTCTCAAACAAGTACAAATTATCTGTTTAAACGCATTTTGAAAAATGGTGCATGAGTTGGGTAGCTGCGTCGTTTGAACTATTAGTGAAGACTAAGAAGTGTTTTCTTTCTACTGTTTTATCTTTAAGAAATATTTCAAGAATGAAAAACTTCTTCATAAGATGTTAAATAACTTCTAAAATGTTTAAACCCGAAATAATATTGTAGCTACTAATGTGTTTTGATTATTTAGCCTGCAATGCAGAAACAGTTCAAACATTGACTAATGCTGAAAACTAAAAGTATTTCTTTCTTTTTGTTTTACCCCTTTTTTTTTACCCACACCCCTAAGGTAATCCTCCCGGTGTCTCATCACACACCCACCCTCCCGCTGACCCTGCCTGACCCTTGCGTCTGTGAGGATGTAGCTGACCCCCACCCCCTGCATCACACAAGGGTGAAGCTACCCCTTGGACCTTCATTATTTTAATTTCCTGTTGATATAAAAATGGGGAGGGTAATTATTTTAATTTCTTTTTGATATAAAAAGGGGTGGGGTTTATTACTTCCGGAAGGGGAGGGTTTTATTACTCCCGGGGGACCATCAATCATACAGATTTGACATATAGTGGTCTCCTTCATCTCTCTGTCTATTTATAGAATCCCAAATCAAAAAATGCAGAGGAAAACATGAACTCAGCGGCAGATGGTTCCTGTGAGCATGTTTACAAATCAGGTTTCAGCACAGTCTGAGGTGCAAGAGAGACAAGGTTTCCCACCTCCCTGCCTGTTACCATCTGCAGCTCTCTGTACTCTCTGGGCACCGAGCGAGCAACACGCGCCAAAACTGCACACATTAAAAACGCAGCTCAAGATTGCATGACGCTTATTGACTCAGTGCTTGAAACAGACCCAACTCAAAGGAGGTTTCAGAACACAGTGATGGGCCCTGGTATGTTGTGTTTCATTTGAACGAAACAGTAAATAGAGCCGTGCTTGTTGTTCAGTATAAAATAAGGAAAGACAGTCCCCACGAAGTGGATTCAAGATCATTGCCATTGCAATCACACACACAGTCAAAGAGCCTCTGGGAGGAGGAAATGCTTTTCTGCGAGATTTCACTAAATAGCTTCACGATTGCTTTCATTGCTACTTCCTGCCACTGCATATGTTTGATTTCCCTTAAGTTTCTCAGATAAATGTCTCATAAATGTCACAAGATGCAGATCAGTCAATTCAGTCAATAGAAGCTGTGAAATCCTACAGTATATTAACTTCCTGTCCACTTTTCCATGACCACCTGAACTTACTCCCAGGTTGTCCCACGACTTTTGACTTCCATACTTAGCAAAGATGACCACACAAAAATGCTACGCTGATTCGACATTAGCATCATGAATAATAACCGTTTTATAGCACAGTACCCTTGTAATGCTCTTTCGTGGCAACAGCTCTTACACTTCTGTGTTCTCATAACTACGATCTACATATGTCTGTTATTAGCATGATCATTAGCATATTATAAACAGAATGTATAAACAAGGAAACCAAAGGGAAAATGTAAATTATGCACTAATAAAACATGTTTTTTGATTATACATTATTACATATACATTATTATTACATATTTAAGTACATTATAACGGGTGATTCTTAATGTTCTGTACGTTATAAATATTGGAGGGTCTTCATAAGAGGTATTATGGAAACCACTTGGGCATTAAGTCTTTAGCAGAGTCACACAGAGCTCATCTCTAGGGTTTAAAGGCATCATGCATAACAATAGTGAATTATTATTCATGTTTTCAGGATATAGGGTCAAAAATGAGAAAAGCATATGTCATCCAATTAAAAGGGGTAGGCTTCAAGAACCTGCACTTTGATTTAAAGAATCTTGTTTTAAATCTCTCTGCGTTCATGTGGCTGCACATTTCAATCCTTGATATGTAATGCATATGGCAGAATTGACAATAAATCCTCTACCTTTACCTTCACGCACGACTCTAGTCAAATCTGACCTTCAGAGGTGGAGAAATTTAAAAAGAAAAAAAAAAAAAAAATCATTGATAAACTACAGCAAGTGATTTTGTTTGGAGTGGGAAGTCTCCTCGGGTCAGCAGATCGTTACTCCATAAGTGTAAATTCAAAACAGTTTTATTATTGAGCCTCTTATATTCATAAAATCTGCTGTCTTACTGATGTTTACCTTAGTCCAAACTGGAAATGTTTTCATGCTCATCCTCTATTAATGCTCCAGTATATTCCTCACTGCCTATGAAAAGACCTACCAATGTCAAGAATCCCAAGGTTACGTTCCATGCTATTAAAGTTTGCTCCCAATTTCAGAAGCGCTGTAAATATAATTCAGCCACTCAGAATTCTGGCCCAAAAAGAGAATCGTGTGTTTCCTCCCTCTTACTTGGAGAAATGCTTGTCACGCTCGTACAATAGTCTCTCAAAACAATATCAAATCATATATTTTGTCTAAAATAAATAAAAAAATAAAAACTTTCACAGGTTTCCTTCTCTACCTCCTGACTCAGCAACAATCTACTCAGCCCTAGAAGAGAATTGTTTCTGAAATATATTAATGAGATTGAGGTCAAAAACGAGAGGAGCATACAACAGGGAATCAGGTTTTCAAATAGATGAAAGTTGGTGGGAGAAAACGGTCACTGAATTTCAGTAAGTTACATCATGCGCATGCCCGATCCTTATTCATTTCAAGGTCATATGTGGGGTCCCCTTCAGCAAAGAAAAAAATAAACATTTCAATATTACTATTAATAGCTATGGGAGAAGGAAAACACGCCTAAAATTTCCCTTTATGCCTTTACCATCAATAAAATTTGTCAAACGCCTTGTTTTTCTGCGCTTAAATTGGCCGCAGATACAAAGATGGTGACGTGTGATCCAGTTACACCTGATTCACCTGGACACTGGCAGTGCATCTCCATTCACAGAAACACTGCTGTGACATCAAATATGAGCTGGACAGTGAGGCAGCTGCCAGGACAGCAACTCCAGCTGGACGGGTGAGATGTTTCTCCAAGGAAGTTATCGCTAAATTATTAATTATCCTGGCTCAGCATCGACCAAATGACCTGCTGATGATTGTCTAAATGCATCCACCAGTGCGTATGTTGGATGCGTTTATTCAGCAAGCTACAGTCAAGTTTAAAGGGCGTTTCTTTTCTCTTGTTTTTATTAAATGCAGTAATTTCAAGTGACGGTGCAAGCAAGCCGAGGTCAAGCACCAGCATGTTAGTGACGTGCAGGTGCAAAAGACGATGTGATTCAAATGTTAGGATCAGGACGTTGGTCCTTCAGGGCCATCCATAAAGTATCAACAGGAGTCACAGGTGAAGAAGAAGAAGATTTCGTCCTGGAGTATATTAATTCCGATTGTGGTGTTTTTCGTACTCTGTTAACCATACCGATGGATGCTTGGAGTGAGACAATCCATTTCTCCAAAAATCGACGGTCTCTTCTACCATAGCCGCTTATGGAATGATGCCCTTGTGTTGAAAAAAGCACTGGCCTTTTAGGACCGCCCCACCCTGGACCGCCTACTTGTTGATGGCTGTTATAAAGAGGATTTTTTCCAGAGCAACACCATGCAGACGTACCTGTTGGAACAAGACCGTCCAAGACAACGATGAGGCCAGAAGGTGTTCCGAGACGTATCGTCACTACCTTCCTCGGAGCTGCTACAGGCGGCCCCGGGTACGGGATGAACAACTCCTCGCCGTCACCTCTACATCCTGCGGTAGAACACGTTGCGGCTGACGGTCATAAGTACGAGGGTTCTAACAACGACACGACAGACGGAGCCCGTCCTTCATTGGACGTCAAAGACGACACAGACGACTCTGTTGCAACTGAAATGCAAGATGTGGATGACGAGGAGGAACCTGTAGGGAAGGCAGCAACCGCCTGCCCCGGGAACGAAACTGTCGACGTGCATCCGCCTGCTTTATCCACTGCTTCTCAAGACCAAGAACCAGCAGCTAATGATGACACGGATGGATGGATAAGCGGTTTCTTCTTGAAAGCTTTAAAGACAGTTGTATTTCATCTACTAGGTAAAACCATACGCAGGTATTGGAGGGAGATCTGCTACGGTTGCCAAGTAGACCATCCCAGCCAACTACAACACAGCTGTCTTGAAGAGATGGAGGATGATTTCTACCGCCTTAATTTTCCACCCGTTGATGAAGAGAACTTTCTGCCTGCTGTACAACACTACTTGACCCTGAATGACGTACAACCGGGGAAAATGAGAACGAAGGCTACGGCTGAGACAGTCTTGCTCGAAATGAGGTGGCGAAAATCAACTGTCTGGAATGAATACATCAAACATGAGCCTGAGGATCTTCTAATTGAACGTCTGGAATCAGCAAGTAGAATCTGGAATAGAACGCCGGTCCTGGGCGATGTCACAAACACGAGATTCCCTCGTATGTGATGTTTATTTTTTTTTACTCTTTTACTGTCTTTGTATAACATTACGTTTGAATCCTTACATAACCTGTGGAATAAAAAACATTAAGAAGTATATTTGGATCTCAGCTCATTCATTTCTCGTTTAACATGACGGTGAAACACATCATTAAAAGAGTTTATTACAATCCTCTTCACCCCGGGACCTCTGGAGGTGTGAGTCGCCTTCGTCCAGGGGTGCAGGTTGAGACTGGAAAACCAGTCAGTTCTAAATCTATTAAAGATTTTTTTATCAAAACAGGATGCCTACACCCTGCATAAACCAGCCAGAGTAAACTTTCCGAGATACAGAGTATTTGTTCACAGGCCTCTTCAACAATTCCAGGCCGACCTATGCGACATGCAGGCGTTGGCTTAGATATAACGACGATCAAAATTACTTGTTGACCGTTATAGATGTATTTTCAAAGAGGGCCTATGTACGCGTTTTAAAAAGAAAGACTCCGATCGAGAGAATGAAGGCGTTCAAAACAGTGCTGGAGGAGTGCGGGACGCCTGCAAAGCTACAGACGGATGATGGGAAAGATTTTTTTAACAAGAGTTTTAGGGCTTTGATGGAAAGGAAGGGTATTAATCATTTTTCAACAGCGAGTGACGTTAAGGCCTCTGTGGTTGAGAGATTTAACCTCACTCTTAAAAGTCGGATGTGGAGATATTTCACGGCTAAAAACACATTACGTTACATCGAGGTTTTACAGGATCTAGTAAAGAGTTATAATCACAGCTATCACAGTAGTATAAAAATGACACCGATGGAAGTAACTAAAGAAAATACTCTGCAATTTTTACATTAGACCATCGAAAGATCTGCAGAAGGCAAAATTTAAGGAGGGCGATCGTGTTAGGATATCAAAACTACAAGGTGTATTTGACAAAAAGTATGAGCAGAGTTTTACAGATGAGATATTTACGATAACTGAATGTATTCATCGCACCCCGCCTGTGTATAAATTGAAAGATTTCGACGGCGAGACCATCCAGGGGTCATTTTATGATCAAGAATTACAAAAAGTACAACTCGTAAAGGATAAAGTATTTCACGTTGAAAAGATTCTCATGGAACGCTGCGTTAAAGGAGAGAGGCAGGTCTTTGTCCAGTGGAAGAACTGGCCTGAAAAATTCAACAGCTGGGTAAAAGCTTCGGATATAAAAAATATATAAGAAGGTCCTTCTTTACACCAGGCATCATATCACCATGTACGACTCAAAGAACGCAGGCTTCTATGTGACTTTACCATCAAACGCCAGCGCAAATGTTTTTAAAGACAACTCCATTGGTACTTTCCGCGTTGATTTAGCACAACATATCGATTTAAACGGAAAATGGGAGGTCGCTTTGACGGAGATTACATACCCTCACACGTGGCATAATATTCCAGAGGATACAGCATCATTTTCCTGGAAACCGAACCCTAGAGGACCTGATTCCAACACAAACACGGCTCCCCCTAGAGGATCAGATTCGGAGGCTAACACAACACGACGGTATAAAGATGAATTTCATAGAGCCATGGCTCGTCTTAGGGCTCCAGATCCCGATGCCAGCGCCTCTGCTCAGAGGAAAAAAGACGAATCACGAGGGGTTGATCGACATTTCAAAACGGCGGGAACAGATATTTCCAAACTGAAGTTTAAGGGAGGATATTACAGCTCTATTAATCAGATTACAACCGAGTTGGAGCAAACCTTTAAAAAAACCAATAACGACATACGCTTCCTGTTTAACAGTGCACGGCAAAAAATTGATCTTCAAGGAGACGGGCAGAACCTAGTGCTTTTTAACTCGCCTTTGGCTTACATGCTAGGTGTAGAGCCTGGTAATTGGATAAATTTTTGCGACTACAGAGCGCCCCATCCAGTTGATTTAAAAGTGGGGTTTTACCATCTCTACTGTTACAGCGACGTTGTAAGACCGCAGCTTGTAGGGGATGCATATGCACCGCTTTTAAGAACTGTGGAAATCAAGGGTAGCTACTCAGATATAATCACACAACATTTTAACCCTGCTTTCTATTTACCGGTGGCCAAGAACCATATTGAAAATATTCAGATACAAATTAAATCGAATCTTAACAAACCCGTCAATTTTACCTTTGGAAAGGTCGTGGTGACTCTATACTTTAGACCTGTTACTTGAGAGGATATTATATAACCCTTGTATCGTCATGTGGAAATTCATTCACCATCACAACGCCGGAGAGAGATAACCAGTCTTTGCAGGCCAAGTCGTAAACAAGCACAATGGTTCATGCAGGCTTAAGAGACGACCCTCACAGATTTGTACAATATTATGAAAAACAGGTGGGCGGAGATCTACCCGGTTTCTACGGTGCCCCTGTTATGTACGAACGTGGCATCGGTTCCCTCTTCTCGAAAATGTTTCGGTTTGATTCACCGCTCTTGAAAAGAGGTATTGCCATCGCGAAACAACATCTCAAATCAGCGGTGGGTAACATAGCTACGGATATGTTCACCCGTACCTTGAGAGGAATGAGCGATCAACAGAGACAGAAAGGGTCAGGAGGTACAGCCGTCTTATCGCGGAGGACAAAGAGACGCCCTCCAGGACGATGTGTAACACAGAGCTCTAATAAACGTACAAACAAAAAAAGAAAGAAGTCTGTTGACAGAAGCAAACGGTCCAAGAGGAAGTCCAGAGGGAGCTCTGATATATTTTAAAAAACCTTATATACAGTAACATGGCACTCCTACACCAGAAATCTGCTGAATGCACATTGGCAGAACTGGATTTATTCACGCCCCCGATGACGCAACTTTCCATCAAAGACAAAATTTACACTGAAATTGCACCAGTAGCCGCTATCAGCGAAGGAGGACCTATTGAGTTTTTTATACCGGGAGACGGTGAAAAGTATCTAGACCTAAACGACACCCTTCTACACGTGCGTGCAAGAATTACTAACGCCGATGGCACACCGCTGGCTAACGACGCAGCGGTCGGTCTCATCAATTACCCTCTAAACACAATCTTTGACCAGTGCAATGTGGTTCTGGGCGATCGGATGATTTCACAATCCAGTTCCACAAATCCGTACAGAGCTATGATTGAAACACTTCTCAACTTTTCAGGCGACACTCTTAAAACACAGTTTAGCGCCGGTCTTTTTTACCAAGACACAACTGGGTCAGTTGACTCGATCATCACTGTAAACGGTCCCAACGCAGGTCTTAATAAGAGGGCCGAGTTCACGAGCAGATCCAGAGAAGTACATCTTCTCGGTCCTCTCCACGGCGACATATTTTTCTGCGAGAGACTGTTATTAAACTCTGTCGATTTAAGAATTAATGCCGAATGATGCCTTCTGCCTGACCGGACCCCGCGACTCCACCTTTCGTCTGAAAATCCTCGGCGCCTCTCTGTTTGTGAAGAAAGTCACTGTTTCGCCAGCTGTGAGAATAGGTCATGCAGCGGGTGTGTTAAAAGGAAATGCTCTCTTCCCCCTCTCACGAGTCAATGTAAAAACATACTCCATTCCAGAAAACTCAAGAATATGCACCCAGGAGAATTTATTTCTGGGTTCAATACCTAAATACGTGGTTTTAGGGTTGGTACATCACGAGGCATTTACCGGTATGAGAGATCTCTCCCCGTTCAATTTTCATCATTACAACACTGAATATCTAGCCCTCTGTCAGGACGGCCAACAGATCCCTGCTAAAGCTTTTCAACCTCAGTTTAATAACGGTATGGCGGTCAGAGAGTTTTATAACATGATTCTAGCTACAGGAAGACATTTGAAGGATCTGCCTCTAAGCATCGACCGCGAAGGTTTTAGAAGCGGTTATTCGTTGTTTGCATTTCATCTCAATCCAGCCGACGACAACTACGCTCTCTCTCCTCTCTCAAATGGGAATTTAAGACTGGAGATGAGATTCAGAGTACCCTTACCGAACACCGTAACACTGATTGTGTACGCTTGTTACGATTCCATTCTGGAGATTTATGCAAAAAGACAAGTGCTGGTGGACTATTATTATAAAAGTTATGGATAGTCTCCAGTTACAGAGGCTGCTGAGAGGTCTCTTGGGCGACACATTTTACGGTGTATGGCCGTCGGACAGGTTGCCTCAATTGACACAACCCCTCAGACTGCCTGCATATTTCATCGTCAACACACATCCGGCACATAAACCAGGAGAGCACTGGTTTTAACTCTCGAAGAAGACGGTAGAACAACTTTCTTTGACTCATTTGGAATGGGACCCTACTTTGCACATTACCCTGAAAATATTTTAAAGTTTCTCAAAAAACATTCAGTCGACATCAAGTACAACAATGGTCAACTACAGCACCCCCTATCGTTTGTATGTGGTCATCACTGCGTCATCTACCTCTGTCATCGCGCTAGAGGGCTGTCTATCGAAGAAGTATTAAGTCTATAAAGCGACGATACCTTAACAAATGACCTCATGGTATACAACTTTGTGAAAGGTCATCAACAATGTCTAAAAAGATGCGCCCACTGTCCGTGGAAACAACAAAACTGTTCTCTTCTGTATTTTAATGACTATTGTAACGTGTGACTAATCTTATTTTGTTTGTACGTGTGTTGAAAAGAAAATCTGTAATCTTATAGTAATTCAATAAAACATTTTATTGATGAAAAGGCAATAACCGTGTACAAGGTAATTATTCATGAAACCCATCGAGGTGTTAGAGACAATTTCTTCCTTTTGGTCGCTACACGCGTCAAGCGTCGTCGAGGTGTCACTTTAGAGTCCTTTGGGTCGGGAGACCAGCCCTCGGCTATACTTTTCTTTCGTGAGGTAGAATTCGATTTAAGTCTCTGATATTGAGGCCGCGCTTCAGGATTGGACAGCAGGGTGAGAGGGATGTTTAGCTTTAATAATGTGACGAGAAACTCGGACCATCCCTCAGGTAATGAAGAACTTGTTTTCTTATACGGTAGGGAAAGGTACTTGAATATATCAATCACATGAGAGCCTTTTACAGCATTTCCTTCATACATAAATTCACCATTCATATTCCAACCGTCGCCGTTTTTGGATATCCTCTGGATAATGTATTCAGCATTTCTTCGAGCTTTTGACGGAAGGCTGTTTAGAATATCCTTACCCACGACGTCCGTTACAGAGGGTGTTTTTAGAACGCTTTGGTCGCGACTGTCAGAGTCGTGGGGATGATCTCCGTCTCGTTGTAAAGTCAGAGTTACTCTCCTTTGGTCTCTCTGATCCTGTTTTGTAAAGGTTAAATATCTCTGCAATAGACCATCATACTGTTTAATCTTCTCATACGAGTTTAACTGAGAATCATTTAGAACGGTCCTCATCTTCTCATTCAATTAATCTTCGGCTGTTTCACGGATGTCAGAGGATGGGCGTGATAACTGGTTAATTTGCTGAGGAGAGACGAGATACATTTTCTGGACAGTCTTCATGGCGTTTTACTTCTTTACAAGTCCTCCTATTAGATTTCCAATGATTGGAACAGCAGCCGCTAGCAACGGCAACAGGAATCCACCCGATTGCTTTTTAAGAATCCTTCGTTTACGCTTCACGCACGCTTTTTTTTAGCCAAGAGTCTGATGTTTTTCTTCTGATTTTTCAGTTTTTTTAACTGAGCTTGCGACAATGGTACATTCCCCTTCAAAACATTCAGGGCGATCTCGCAAAGAGCTTGAATAAAGTCCCGAGAACGCATTAAAATGTCTTTACGTTTCTTTGACGGAGCGTGGTATAGTTCCTTAAGTAAACCAGCGTTTCTTTTTATACGCGCTGACATAACTTAAGCAGACGTTTTTGGTATGTACACAGTGTGACGCTCGTGAGGAAGTATCCCAGTCCTTAGTCTGTAGCGTTCTGGACATGAGGGTGTTAGATCAACAATTAAGTACCCGTGAGCGTCGGCTGTAGCATCTTCAAAGCTTTCTAGAAAGAAAGCTCTTTGAGACGGGTAAATCTGTTGAGCAAGAACTTTTATCTGCATTTTATCGCGAGGATTCTTAAACAATACAAAGTAATTGCTATTCAGACTAATAGTACGACTATATTTACCACGATGAAATAAGTTTTGCGTCAGCATTATAACACTCATATTTTTATGATGTCTGTACTGCGTAAAAACACGGACAACCTCTGGGTTTTCAGAAGCTTCAAAAATAACATCGTCAAGAATAATCAAATGTTTTCTATCAGTAGGAAATACATCTTCATTTTCAAAAGATTCAGGTAAACCTTCAATGAATTTGATATTTTTATTCATCTTTTGCAACTCAGTGCAAAACCCGAAAGGTTTGGTTGTGCCGTCCGAAAACAAGCGCCTCTTATCGTACACGACCCGGAGTTTTTTCGTAACTGATCTGTTTTTTAAAGTGATGTTCTTTTTTATCCCTGACAATGTTGTGTTGACGGGTCTCAAGCACGCCGTCAGGAGAATACTGTAAAAACAAGTCATCCAGTGTCACCACAAACAATGGGGGAACCCTTTACACATGACTGTTAGATTGTGGATGAAAAGTTTGAGGCCCTCCTGAAAGAGGGATCATTGTTCAAGTTTTTTGACCCTCAGATTATCAATTAATGTGTTAATATTCTTCTGCGAGACGTACGGTTACTCTCTCCTCACTGGCATCAACAAGAAATATCTGTAACTGTACGTACAGACCAAACGCGACTTCCGCGAGCGACACGACTGATTTGCATAGAAAGTCAATGGGGTTGGGCGACTGACGGCGACCAGCGGCGACCGACATGGCAGCGACACGACTGGGGTGTGCAACGCTACAAGATTTGAGCTACATACGGCGACTCCGGCTACTCAAGACGACACAACTGGGGTACAGCGACAGTCGCAGAAGTTCACCACCTGCGGAGCGTTGACCAATCAGAGACCAGATCCGCGAGTGACGTGTCCCGGCGGAGGAGAAGCAAATCGCTGCGGTTGTTTACAAGCAGACTTTCCGCCGTCCTGAGAGTGGCTCAAATCGTGCATTTTTTAATTTCCACCGGAACATAAATAGGAAGAATCTTGGAGGGAAAGTTCGCCACAACGGTGGCGTTCCTGGTGAGTTGAGACCTTTATTTACGTAAGTTTACTAAAGTTATGTTCGCCTAAACGCAATGTCCACCGAGTTTACGAGGCGAATGCACCGCTGCGACGGTAGAAACTACGTATGTATGGTGACGGGATACATAAGTACTGTTTCTGATTTAATTAAATTCAGATGAGACGTCCTGAAGGGTCAGTTTATATGAGGGGAGGACGGTGACCGAGGAGCGGAGTTGTCAGCGGCATCTACTGTAGTGCCGTGAAGTGAGCGTTCTTCACCGTCCTCTCTCTTCTGCAGCCCTTCATCTCCAAGAGAGACCTCAGCCAACATGACTGGAGAGGCAGCAGCAGCTGCAGCAGCAAGGTAGCAGGTAGGTTTGCACGTTCATTTAGTGGGGACATTCTGAATACTAGATTAATATATAAATATAAAAATGTATGTAGCTTTCTGTATTGCTTTTTTCTGTATAGCTTGTACAATGATGTAATCACGCTATGCTGTCATTAAGGTGAGGAGGAGGATGGATCCACTCATGATGTTGGTGATGATGATGATGAGGATGGACCTTCCTCCTGCCTCACCTGGTGCTGCTGCGTCTCCTCCACCTGCCACTGTCCCCTCCTCATCCACTGCTGCTCCTGATGTATGTAGAAATAGTATTTTCTAGCATTATTCTATTTTTTTAATTAAATGTTATTGTTCTACATCATTCAAGCACTGTCATAGTGACATGACTTGCTTTAGGTTAACTATTGCTGTCCTATACAGATTTTATTTATTCGTACTCATCACTATGGCATGTAATTGAACTCAACTTTCATTATGTGCAGGACACCGATGGAAGAGACCAACAGAGGAAGGGTCCCCCGATGCTGAAGCTGAGCTCAAACATCTACTAATGTACTCCCTCCACACACCCAGCTCAGAAGAAGGGACAGTTTTCAAGGTCCTCGTTCCTTCCAGGTTCCACATAAATTTTAAATGTACATGTTACTTTACCAAGCAAAACAACAGCTGACTGAAATCATTTGGACCCTTCATTTATTTTCTTTGTAGCCACAGTTTCATTAAAGAACCGGATGCCGCCCTACTTCCTCCGCCTCTCTTGACCCTCGTCCCTCTGAGGAAGATCCTTCAAAACACACCTACGTAGTTCACTTCAAGTTTGACTGTGATTCTGTGTGTATTGAATGAGTATAAATGAATTAGTTACTTTATTTTTGCAAATAAAGTGAACATTTCTTTTAGTGAAAAATGGATTCACAGAAAAAAATTAAATCAAAAGCACTTTGCAAAATGTCAACAAATTGAGTTGAACACAGCTTTGTTTTATTGCAGAGATTAAATATATATGCAAGAACCTATGCTTTGTTAAAATAGGTGGCTGACTCTTGAATGAGCAATTGTGTTGCACTGATAACTGTTTTTTTTCCAAAAAGGAGAAGCCTCATTTTCAACAAAAACATATGTGGTCGGTGCTGCGGTCCTCTGGTCAGCTCCTGGAAGTGGACCGTCACACCAACACAGAAGCAGTTGGTGATGAGTCTCCTGTTACTGAAGATCTGCAAAATATAAACCATACATGGATATGTAAACATATATATGTTGGTGATCATTTAACAAAGTATAAAATCAATCATACCAAAATCATATCAACCATACAACAGTGCATCTAGGATAAATTGTTTCATCACAATGCATTTAACTGTTGCATTCATTGATTACCACAAAGTGGCGCTCACTGAAAAGAATTTAGTGTACAAATTATTGACGATGACAGATTATATATCTCCGAAAATTACTTCAAGCATACAGCAGATACGACCGCGGATTTCATGAACTGATGACAGTTCAGAAAGACTTGGACACAAGTCGCCGTACATAACTACACATGGAGTTGCTTACCGAAGACAGACGTTCGCCAGAGGACAGACCGCGGTACTTGGTGTCCTGTATTCGGCCACTGATCCGGACCAACAGGTCGTCCAACTCGCGGCGGTTCACGAAGCGGGCGTATCCCGGTGACGCTGCTGGAGCAGGAAGTTAAATTCACCAGTGTGAGCGGCTCTGGCGAATGCTACGAAACGAGAGACGTCTCTTTTTCCATGTTTTCAATTAATAAGTAGAGATAGTTTGAGCACCGGCTCCGCCATCTTCAATCCACCGTCCACAACAACTTGAGACCACGCCCTCCGGCGACTGACCTACTTTCGATCCGGACAGGTGGCGACTAATGACGACTTGAGCAAGCTACCTGCTGCTGACGACTGGCGCTACAGCGACAGAAATGTCGCGTTCGGTGTGTACGTACCTTTAGGTCTCCTGCTGGTCCAGAACTCAATCATTGTTTCTCTGAATGAGCACCTTTGAACACGTGTAACTTGTTGAATCGCCCAGGTTCTAGGTCTAAACTGAGGATACCATGTATTGTTGTACTTGTTATTTAGAAACAATACAATACAAGGGACCTGCCATGATGTATGGTTGAGAGACTGCTACACAGGCAGACAAGCAGAGTCACATGTGTCTGAATTGATGGCCTGGTTTTCATAGGCGGAGTGAGCATCTAAGATCAAGATGGAGGTCGCCGATTTGTGATGGCTACTAGTGAGGAAAGGGTAAAATTGTTGGGGTTCGCGGAGCGGGACCCAAATGCCTTAATGAAATAGACTCACGGAGTAGAAATCAACGATATTTAATCTCAACAAAAACTCCACAATAATCAATACCAGAGATCAAAAAATACAAACAGAAGGCGTCACCGAACCGGGAGAAGAACACAACGGAGATAAGTCCAACAAAAAGCGTCACCGAACCGGGAGATCACGAATGAGGAATCTGAAAGTACAAGATAATGTTGATCAGGGACAAATAGTAAGGTCACAAAACGCGGTTGTTAAGACGAGAATACGAAATAACTAAGCTACAATCAGAATAAACAAGAAGTACACGGAGATCTGAACTAAACCAGGAATAAGACAAACCTAACTCAGGCACCAGGGAGACTAAACCAAGAGATTAGAAAATACAGAGCGAGCGGACAAAGGGAAGAAAACGCGGAAGCCAATTACCTAGCAACAAGTTGATTCGATCTGGCACTCACTGCTGGAACCAAGGTGCTTAAGAAGGGGAGGGATGATGATGTGTAGATTAGTTCCAGCTGAGTGCCGGCTCCAAAGTGAAGCTCCAAAAAATCAGAGGAGACGAAAAGAGGAAGTGGTGCAAAATAAAAGCGAATCATGACAGAACCCCCCCTTTAAGGAGCACCTCCAGGTGCCTTACCCGGTTTACTGGGGTTTAGTTGGTGAAAGTCATTGATGAGCTGACGGTCCAAAATGAGAGATGGAGAGATCCAGGACCTCTCCTCTGGGCCGTAACCCTCCCAGTCGACCAGATACTGGAATCCACGACCACGCCGTCTGATGTCGAGAATTTCTCTTACTTTGAAAGCTGGGTGGTCATCGATGATGAGGGGAGGAGGAGGAAGCTCGTTGGGAGGACTGAGGGAGCTGGTGGTGACGGGTTTCAGGAGAGAGACATGAAAAGTGGGGTGAACATGGAGAGAAGTGGGGAGCTTAAGGCGGACAGCAGTGGGATTAATTATCCTTTCGATTTCAAAAGGACCGATGAACCTGGGACTTAGCTTGCGGGTTTCGCCTGGAATGGGAAGATCTCTGGTGGAGAGCCACACCTTCTGACCTGGCTTGTATTCCGGAGCCGGGATACGGTGTCTGTCAGCCAGTCTGCGGTTTTGATCAGCAGTTCTTGAGAGGGCGGCTCTGGTGTGACTCCAAATGTTGTGGCATCGACGCAGATAGTGATCAATAGAAGGGACGGTGGCTTGTGCCTCTTGGTAGGAGAATAAAGGGGGTTGGTAGCCATAAGCCGCTTGGAAGGGTGACATCCCAGTAGCAGAGGAAGTCAGGGTATTGTGTGCGTATTCGACCCAGGAAAGGTGTAGTGACCAGGAAGCAGGGTGTTGAGAGGAAACACATCGGAGAGCAGCCTCCAGGTCCTGATTTGTCCTCTCAGTCTGCCCATTAGACTGAGGGTGATAACCTGAGGTAAGGCTGGCTGTAGCCCCAATGGCTTTACAGAAACTGCGCCAGACTTGAGAGGCAAATTGGGGACCACGGTCAGACACAATATCGATAGGAATGCCATGAAGTCTAAAAACCTGAGTAAACATGATCTCTGCCGTCTCCAGAGCCGAAGGAAGTTTAGGTAGGGAAACAAAGTGTGCCATCTTAGAGAAACGGTCAACAATGGTCATGATGGTCGTCATACCTGCAGAGGGTGGTAAGCCAGTTACAAAGTCCACAGCGATATGCGACCAGGGACGACTGGGGATAGGTAGAGGTTGAAGCAACCCGGCAGGAGGTCTGTGGGAAGACTTGTTTCTGGAGCAGGTCGTACAAGCCTTGACAAAGTCCTTGACATCACGGCCAAGCCCTGGCCACCAGAAGCGCTGACGAATAAGGTTGGTGGTGCGGGAAGAGCCAGGATGACAAGCCAACTTAGAGGAGTGACCCCATTCCAAAACCCGAGTGCGTACCTGCGCAGGGACAAACAAACAGTCCTTGGGTCCTTGACCTGAATCAGGGTCTTCTTTCTGGGCTTCCAGAACTGCCCCTTCGATGTCCCATGAAGCAGCCCTGATAAAACAAGAAGCAGGCAGTATATTGTCTGAATCTCCGTCACTAACGCAATCGTCGTGAAGTCTGGAGAGAGCGTCTGGTTTGGTGTTTCGACTGCCAGGACGATAAGCGATGGAAAAATCAAACCTGCCCAGGAATAGAGCCCACCGAGCTTGACGAGCATTGAGGCGCTTAGCGGAACGAAGGTAAGTAAGATTCTTATGATCCGTCATGACCAGGAATGGAACCTTGGATCCCTCCAGCCAATGCCTCCATTCCTGAAGGGCAGAAACCACTGCCAATAGTTCCCTGTTGCCAATGTCATAATTGCATTCGGCCGGAGTTAGCTTCCTGGAGTAGAATGCACATGGGTGAACCTTACGATCCGAGGGATCCCGTTGTGAGAGAACAGCTCCAATGCCAGAGTCTGATGCATCCACCTCCACCAGGAACTGAAGAGAAGGGTTGGGATGGCGAAGGATCGGAGCTGTGGAGAACAGGTGGAGTAGTTCTTTGAAGGCAGAATCTGCCTCAGGTGTCCATTGGAAGGACTTCTTTGTAGACGTCAGAAGGGTGAGAGGAGCAGCCACCTTGCTGAAACCTCGGATGAATCGTCGGTAGAAGTTAGCAAAACCCAAAAACTGTTGCAACTGTCTGCGTGTGGAGGGAACTCTCCAATTGAGCACAGCTTGAATCTTAGCAGGATCAGGTTGTAGTTGACCTTGACCGAGAATAAAACCAAGGAAGGTGATGCGCTCCAGATGAAATTCACATTTCTCAGCCTTACAATAAAGTCTGTTCTCGAGCAGTCTTTGTAACACCAGTCGTACATGTTGCTGGTGTTCTTCAAGAGTTCTTGAGAAAATAAGAATGTCGTCAAGGTAAACAAACACGAAGAGATTGATCATATCCCGGAGAACATCATTAATTAAAGATTGAAAGACTGCAGGAGCATTAGTAAGTCCGAAAGGCATGACAAGGTATTCAAAATGACCGATAGGGGTCTTGAAAGCGGTCTTCCACTCGTCCCCCTCCCGGACTCGTACAAGGTGATAAGCATTTCTGAGATCCAGCTTGGAGAAAATAGTAGCCTGATTTAGGGGTTCAAAAGAAGGGTCCATTAGAGGAAGGGGATAACGATTCTTAATCGTTATGTTGTTAAGGCCTCTAAAATCAACGCACGGTCTGAGAGTTCCATCCTTCTTAGAGACAAAGAAGAATCCTGCTGTAGTGATTCCTTCTTCAGAGGAGCAAACATGAACTCCTGTTGAACTTTGGTGAAGGTATAACTTCTACTCAGAGACATCTCCTCAGGTTCCTCCCATGCCTGTTGCAGCTCAGAGATCTCGGACCCCCCCAGATAAGGACCATAAATTGGTTGAATGGTCGAAGGGGGGAGAGACCAGAGAACATTCCAAGAGGGGTTTGAAGTAAACAGGAACCCTGACCAACTCATGAACCCTGTTTGGTGGAGCACACACACAGCTCCCCCTTCTCCCGGTTCCAGATGAACAAAGACAGACCTATATGTGAAGGTGTCTTAAGGTGTATTTCTAAAAAAAAGACTTTCGCTTTCCACTTAATCCATGGTTTCCACAGGGTGTTCCAGCAAACCAGATGCCCTGAACATGTGATGTTAAACTTGACATGAATGGTTGATTGTTATATTGATCATTATAGAAGGTTATGTGCTAGGATGGTCATGTTTGGTGTCGTTTGAATGCTTAAATTGAGATGGGAAAGTTTTGACAGATTGTGAGCAACTTTACAACTCAGGTAATGTTTTATTGTCAAATGAAACTCTGGTACTGGGAGAATCCAGATCTCCCATCTGCAGACTGGAATTTACGACCTTGTCAGGGGAGGAGGAGGAGGATGGCTTGGAAACCCTCGTCCAATCAGCAACAGGTGATGGGACTCCTTCAACCAATCAAAACTGGGCAATGACACTCTTCATGAGAGTTTAAAAGACCCGGTCAAAAGAACTTCGACAGTTCTCGTTCTTTTTCCTTTGTTTGCCTGCTTCTGCCACTTCTTCTGGCTACCTCGCCTCCTGCAACCAACTTCATCGACGGCTCCTGCTCAAGCTTCCTGCAAAGACTCCTGCTGCTCCTCCACTCACTGCACGTCCAAGTGTGAGAGTCATTGAGGAACTTCTTCAAAGTTGCACATCGCCCTCGTCCTCCAGCGGTCTGCCAAGCCAGAGCTTCCTTCAGGAACGGCCCTGTCACACCACGTGATCACAGCCGGCAGCCGTGACGAGTGCGCGAGTCCAACTTTCAACAACCTTCCGCTATCTGGAGTGTGTCATTAAGGCGACCACTCTAGAAGGTTGTTCAGACCGGTGAATCACCTGGCACGAGACAAAGATACGCTTCCGGTCCTACGCCGTTCTCTGCCAGCGACGATCACTCCGTCTGCGCCGAAAGATCCACGACGGTCCGGAAGACGATCCGAGAGTGCCATCCACGCCTGAAGCCGCGGGTCCTCATCACCTTCGAGTCACCTCGCTGGGAACCAGGACGCCTCCCTCCAAAGCCGCCTGCCTCCTCCCTCCTCTCCTGACCGACTTTCTGCATCTGCTCATCATCCTCTCATCCATCCATCCATCCATCCATCCCATTCATCCCTCCACTCATCGTCAAAGTAAGCCGCTGTGTGTCATCTCTGCGCAGATTGGTGTGTTGGGTTTAGTAATGTCATTACTTGCCTGAGGTTGACAGTTAGACTAGAACGTCTCAACTTTCCCATCAGTTACATACGCGTCTGATGCAGTATTGATATTGCTTCATAACTGGTTTACGCTTCCATCGCGATATTGTCGGGATCATCTCACTCCACTTTGTATTTTTCCTGTTTCTTTCTGTCCTTTTATTCTTAAATAAATCTATAAAATTACGTTGGTCTTGATCACGTTACTTTGGAGTGTATTATAATCAATCTAAGAGCCTCTGATCAGCAAAGGACATTACATCACGAGTAGTGACTTCAGATAAATAGATTGATTACGCTAATAATTAATTAAGTTACCACCGTTAATTAATTAATTAAGTGTTAATCAAGAAAGCTTAATAGTCTCCTGGAAACTATATTTCAGGTGGTGCCCCAAACTTTCGAGGTGATATTATTTTTCATAATATCCACGTCACAGACGCAGGCGTCCGTGACTAGACCATCCGTCACTTTCACTACACTGCCCCAAGGGGTGAGGAAGAAGGCCGGATGAGGCCGGCTGCAAGAGAGTTATTAATATAATCCTCTAGTGCCTCCCTCTCAGGACGAGAAACATTATACAGCCGACTAGAAGGAAGTGGGGAGCCCGGAATTAAGTCTATATCACAATCGTATGGTCTATGAGGGGGAAGAGAAAGAGCCTTGTCCTTGTTAAAAACTTCACTTAGGTCGTGATAGCAAGAAGGAACAGTCG
Source organism: Synchiropus splendidus (assembly GCF_027744825.2). Classification (NCBI taxonomy): domain Eukaryota; kingdom Metazoa; phylum Chordata; class Actinopteri; order Syngnathiformes; family Callionymidae; genus Synchiropus; species Synchiropus splendidus. The sequence continues at coordinate 187,792 of NW_026527058.1, forward strand.
ACAGGTCAGAAGGAGCAAGAGTGGGAGTAGGACTGCAACGGAGAGAGAAAGGAGCTGAACGGAGACAATGGGCATGACAATGAGTGCTCCACCCAGAGATCCTAGTATTGTGGAGCGTGAGCCAAGGAAGACCAAGAACAATAGGAGAAGAAGCAGAAGTAACAAGAAAAGAAATAGCTTCTGTGTGGTTACCAGATATGGTTAGTTGAATTGGAGCAGTGCGGTGAGTGACTTGAGGAAGGGCGCTGCCGTCTATCGCACAGAGAAAGCGAGGTGAGTCCAACCTAATGAAAGGAATGGAAAGGGACTGAGCAAAAACCGAGTCAATGAAATTGTCATCTGCCCCTGAATCAATTAACAATTCTACCGGAGAAACTAAATCATTAAAACGTAGTGTGGCAGGTAACAGGATACGATTCAATTTAGCAGGAGGAGGAGTATCTTTACTGACCTGGGTACGAGTCACAGGAGGAGAACGAGAGCTCTTAGGACATACAGGACATGTCCTAATGAGGTGACCAGCAACACCACAGTATAAGCAAAGTCCATGAGTGAGCCGGTAATGCCGTTCCTCAGGTGAGAGACGAGCTCTCCCCACCTGCATGGGTTCCACAGATTCATAAGTTTCCAGGTGTAATGCTCTGCTTTGACCGGCAGATGGCAGTAACGTAGCGTCAGTCCTCTGGATACCGGTCTGTGTCTCCCGGCGGCGTTCCCGGATACGATTATCTATCTTTATAGCCAGAGTGATCAGGTCCTCCAGTGACTCGGGTTCGTCCCGAGTGGAAAGTTGGTCCTGTATCTCGCAAGACAAACCTCTAGAAAAAGCGGACTTAAGAGCAGGCTCGTTCCAGCCACTCTCAGCAGCAGCTACCCGGAAACGAAGAGAATACTCTGAAACCGGCTCAGATCTGGCGCTTTGCTGGAGATTAAGAAGACGACGGGAAGAACAAGCTCCGCTCTTGTATGGAGCGTCAAACACGCGGCACATCTCAGTGGAAAAAGAAATAAATGTTTCAAGCACCGGTGACTTAGACTCCCACAACGATGCCGCCCACTGAGCCGCTCGGTCTCTGAGAAGATTAATAACGTAAGCAATCTTTGCCCGATCAGAAACATAGGAACGTGGCTGCAGTTCAAAAACCAGACTACACTGTAGTAGAAATCTGGAACATGCCCCGATCTCTCCAGAATAATTATCTGGTGAAGGAATTAGGGGCTCTCGAGCAGAGAAGGAAAGCGTCTGCTCACTCGCAGGTGGAGTGTCTGAAGGAGCAGCAGAAGCAGTGGGGGAATCGGGGCGTGAGGACAGACGTTCAACCGCACCGGACAGCGTCTGTAACTCCTTGATAATAGTTTGGGTGGCATTCTCAAGTGTCCTAACCCTGGTCGCCTGAGTACCTAACGCATCCTGAAAGTCTTTCATTAAGGCTGGGTCCATGTTTGTATGGCCAGATCGAACTGTTGGGGTTCGCGGAGCGGGACCCAAATGCCTTAATGAAATAGACTCACGGAGTAGAAATCAACGATATTTAATCTCAACAAAAACTCCACAATAATCAATACCAGAGATCAAAAAATACAAACAGAAGGCGTCACCGAACCGGGAGAAGAACACAACGGAGATAAGTCCAACAAAAAGCGTCACCGAACCGGGAGATCACGAATGAGGAATCTGAAAGTACAAGATAATGTTGATCAGGGACAAATAGTAAGGTCACAAAACGCGGTTGTTAAGACGAGAATACGAAATAACTAAGCTACAATCAGAATAAACAAGAAGTACACGGAGATCTGAACTAAACCAGGAATAAGACAAACCTAACTCAGGCACCAGGGAGACTAAACCAAGAGATTAGAAAATACAGAGCGAGCGGACAAAGGGAAGAAAACGCGGAAGCCAATTACCTAGCAACAAGTTGATTCGATCTGGCACTCACTGCTGGAACCAAGGTGCTTAAGAAGGGGAGGGATGATGATGTGTAGATTAGTTCCAGCTGAGTGCCGGCTCCAAAGTGAAGCTCCAAAAAATCAGAGGAGACGAAAAGAGGAAGTGGTGCAAAATAAAAGCGAATCATGACAAAAATGAAGTCATACATCAAAGATTTTACAAGCTACTCACAAACATTCAACATAAATATTTGCCTGCATTCAACTTTTAATTTTCAACTTTTATCATTTCTATCTTTTGCAGGAGATAACTATTCCATCATTTATGTTTAAAGCACATCATAGTGAGAATATATTACAACAGCATTAGATTTAGCTCTTTCAAAATTTCACATTTTGTTCAAGGATATTGTCGGTATCCATTTGCTTTTGGAATTAATTGAGATTCCTTGCAGAAGTATCCTTTTGACGCAAATGTTGACAGTAACGTTTAAAAATCGTAACATGGTCCTGGAAATTGCAGCACCTTCAAGAGTTTCTCCCCAACCAACAGAAACACTACATCATTACAAAATAAAACCCAAAAAGTACTGTGGTAACATGCAAACATGAACCTCAGTCTACACTTTGACTCCAAAGGTCCAGTGGAAAAGCCTCATAGAACTTCATATCCAATATGTGTTCCTTCCTTCCATTTAAAGTTCTCGTATGAGTTGTTGATGAGGTGTTTATAAGATGTTCATACAAATTCTACCAAGAAGAACACACCCAAACCAATAACAATCATTGTCTCGGAGTTGTAAGTGATATGTTCATCAATTCCGCATTTACCTACGGATGCGTAGATCCAACAAGTCCAACATTTCCCCTCTGTGGGACAAATAAGGGACACTCTGTGCTCAAGATTCAAGATTGTATTAATCACCGTAGTCACCCTCGACATTTTGGGTCTTCTCATTTTAAATCTTAATCTCATTCTATCACTTTCGCCCTCTTATGGGCAGAACGGCGAATTTTGCCACCGTTTTTAAAAAAAGTGCATCGAGGCTTATTTTAGGAGCGAGGTACTAGTCATTGGCTGTATACGTTGAACGAAGGCGGCCTGAGTATGATCCGGGACATCTTCCCATAGGATTGGATATTGGGTCACCAAGCGTTATCAGGATGTGTTCACAAACATGCTTTCATGCGTTTGCAGACATTCACTCGGTTAAAATTCAATTTGAGTGAAAAATGAGACATAATCACACTGTTGCTTTCAAAAATTTTTGTTAGCTTTGTTAGATTGTTTTTTTTTTGTTGTTGTTGTTGTTTCTCAGGTGTTCTTTCTATGGAGTTTCTATTCTTTCCCTTCACTATGAACAAAGTTGTTCTTTGAAGTAGATTCTCATATTTACTTTTTCTGATATTTTCTATGTGCATATTCCGTCGTATGCATTTACACTTTAAAACTTAACTGACTGATGGATAGATAGGTAGATGCAAGTTCATAAAAAGGAATAAAAGCCTTCTGCAGGATTCAGTGCCTCATTGAGAGACTACTAGCGTAAAAAAAAAAAAAAAATGCTTCAGCGCAATCCGTACACCTTGTGAATGTAAACAAATAGAAGATAAAACACTATTCAGCTTGAAGATATGTAAAGAAAATGTAGGTCTAGGACGATTAAAAATGAAAAACTGAATGTATGTCAGAAACTACAATGTCAACCCTGTGATTTGTTGTTTGTCAGTTAGAATTGGCAGTGATTAGTAAAAAAGCTTTACTTGTAAAAAAAATATATATATTTATATATATATTTCATACTATTTCGTGAAAAAAGCGGGGTTTGTGACTGGTAGCGAAAATAAAAAGCTCTTGACATCTCAAAAGTTATACATCTTTTATTTTTTCAAATTTGACAAATGGCTGAACAAATTAAAAAAGTTTGTTAAAATTTTTAAATAAACTATATCTAGTTTCTAATAATATTCATCTATTTATCCTATCGTAGATGGTTGTACAAAAACGTCAGGCTTTAGTTCAGGATTAGTAATACAATTTGTGTAAGCAGACAGTTTCAGGTAAATGAAAAGATTAAGAAGATTGGGAACATGCCAACATGCTCGTACATACTAAAATGGCTTGTTGTCTTATAGTGAGAATGGTATGTCTTAAATTTGATGCACGTGTGTGTGTGTGTGTGTGTGTGTGTGTGTGTGTGTGTGTGTGTGTGTGTGTGTGTGTGTGTGTGCTGAAAAAAACTTTATTTGTTGTTTTTTCAAACAATTCAATTTCTGGTACTGACAATTAGAAGTTTTTAACAGTGAAACAGATATTTGAGATTCTAATGGATGGAGAAAAGCTTGAAGTAAAAGGAAAAATGTACTTACAGGCTTCAGTGCGTCGGTTAGATTTTATAAGATGAACAACCAGCCTACCAAAACTATTCTTTTATGGTAACTTGCGAACACAGACAAAACAGACAAGACAAAAACAGGTTCACGAACCTACAATGTCAACCAGTTTAATTTGCCAGTTGTTTGTTTTTAAAACACTGAAAAAAAAAGTTTTAAAATTTGAGACACAGTTGATAAATAATAACTGAGAATACACCTGTAACTTGTGAAAAAATATGAAAATACAATATCTGAATTTGTTCACATGCCTTACTTCAGCATTAAAATTTTGTGAAAATGAACAACAGAAACACTGTTTTTTAAAATGGAAAGATTTAATTTAAACACATTTCGATTTCGACTCGGGTTACTTTTTTATAATTCTCAATTCATACATTCATAGTTTCACCTCAGCTCGAAGCATGTTAGTCTCTGGATCTGATCTAGATATCACATATGATGTTGGAGTAATTGCGTCATTGAGTTTCCTCCGGCTGGGCGCACCCTTAGAGATAGGGTGAGGAGTTCGGTCATCCGGGAGGAACTCGGGGTGGAGCCGCTGCTCCTCCACATGGAGAGGAACCAGTTGAGGTGGCTCGGGCATCTGATCCGGATGCCCCCTGGACGCCTCCCTGGGGAGGTGTTCCGGGCATGTTCTACCAGGAGGAGACCCCGGGGAAGACCCAGGACTCGCTGGAGATATTATGTCTCCGGTCTGGCCTGGGAACGCCTCGGGATCCCCCGGGATGAGCTGGAGGAGGTTTGTGCGGACCGGGAAGTTTGGGCTTCCCTGCTCCGAATGCTGCCTCCGCGACCCGACCCCCGAACACAAAATGCACACTACAAAACTAACATGTCGCACCGTACTGCTCCCGCATTTGGCTATTTTCACCTGAAAATACAGAATAAAGACACATTTAAATCAATGAAAAGCATGGCTTGTAATATACACATTTTAGCCACTCGTAAGGCAAAAAAAAATAAAATAAAATAAAATTAAGGGTTAACATACTTTGGATATTTCTACACTACTTGTCTGACTAGCGATAGCATCAAGTATAAATGAATGTTCATTCAATGAATGTTCTGTCCCTCCTACATTATAGATGTGTTACATGACAAGTTATAGGACGTTTGTATAGCTATTATATCGCATTGCTTCACAATTGTTACATTGCAGGAACACATTCAGTCATTTCATCTTGCATGATACAGGGATTGAAAAGAAGCAGAGTGAAGAACAGTTCTTGTAACTTATTCTCACTTTCCCTCATTTTTGCCACAGTGTTTGCGTGTCGCTGTGTGTGTGTGTTAACTTTGTTGTGTGTTACAGTACATTTTGTGCTTGTGTTCAGTATGTATGTATTAGTGTTGAGTAGTAACTTCTCGAAGGCTCAAACGTTGTGTTGCTCAGTCTGGTCTGATCTAAATGTCACAGCTAATGATGAAGTAATTTTGTACTGCTTGCACGTTTGATTGTTTTACCCCTAAATTACAGGGTACAGTACAAACAAAAAGTAGTCGTTTTTTTACCTTTAGTGTGACTAGATTTTTTTCGAAAAGCATGACTCAGTCAAGCAACGACTGATGAAAATAGAATGTTTCTATATTTTATCGTCTGACTTGAAACAGCATCATGTAACTTTAAAATAATAAAATCTCTGTTTGTTCCAGCTCCAGAGGTCCTTCTATCGCCACCAGAAGGTTATCGGCTGACTCGAATCTAATATTAGAAGAGACAATGCATCTAGTACATAATATCATGAGATATTAAGAGCAGCTTATAATTGATTAAATATATTTACCTGTATCACTCTGCGTTAAATGAACATCACCCAGATGGGTAATAATTCCTATAAAAGTAGAGATGAATATGATAAACCAACATGACAAAGTTTTTATAATAGCTTTTTATATTCACCTATAAGCATCCGTGGCTAGACTGGTATCTATTGAAGGGAGCACCGCCGTCGGATCCGCGTGGACGCCACCGTCTTCAAAAGTTGGTCGCATTAGCTGCTCGAATAATGAAATATTTTTACCTGTATCACTCTGCGTTAAATGAACGTCACACAGATGAGTGACGACATCTGTCAATGAAAAGAGACATGGTACGTGATAAACATGGCGTAACGTTTTTATTATACTTATATATGTAAATGTAGATACATAGATATACATATATGTATATACATATATGTACTGTATACTGTATAGATATAGATAGATAGATAGATAGATAGACAGATAGATAGATAGACAGATAAATATTCACCTACGATGTGCAGAGGAAGAGGCGTCCATGCCAAGTCTGGAGTCGTTTGGAGAGGTGGCTGAGGTTCTGGAAGGTCTGGTCAACAGCAAAGGTTACCCCTGAACTGGTGTAAAATGTGGTCTGAATCAGGGTCACCTAAATACTCCGTTTGTGTGGGCAGGGCCTAGGTGACGCCTTTGTTGATTTGAATACTTCAAAACAATAGGGAGGAAGAGCCCAGTGTCTGCTAGGTAGCTAAGAGGTGTGAACTGACCCTCCACCAAATGGCACAATTTGAAAAGGAAGGTCTACAGGTGGGGCGGCCTGGGTGTGAACTCGGCCTAAACAACGTTGTCTGAAAGACAATGAGGTCTGCCTTCATATTGTCTCTTTTGAAGATTCAATCGTGTGGGAAAGAACTCACGTCTCCCCTGCAAATTAACCGATTATCACAGACTCTGTTTCAGTGTCTGAGAAAGAGTCAAGCATAATACCTGCATAATACCTGTTGTTAAGCTGTCTGAAGTGTTTTTTGAAAGTTATCCACATTTTTATGTTTGGCGTTCCGAAACCCACCTTATCTCAGGCTGAAAACGCGTTTTCTGCATTGTGCCACAACTTCTCAGCGAAGAATCAAAACATAAAATTTTCACATCCCGCTATAGCAGAAACTTTCTATCTCGTAGTTGCACATCAAATCTAAGCGGTCTGAAGTGTTTTCCAAAAGTTATCAACATCTTTATATTTAGCGTTCCGAAACCCACCTGATCTCAGGCTGAAGACGCGTTTGCTACATTGTGCAACAACTTCTCAGGGAAGCTTCAGAATATGAAATTTTCACCTCCCACTATGGAAGAAAGGGTCTTTCTCGTCGCTGTGCATCAAATCTAAGCTGTCTGAAGTGTTTTTTGAAAGTTATCAACATTTTTTTGTTTGGCGTTCCGAAACCCACCTTATCTCAGGCTGAAAACGCGTTTTCTGCATTGTGCCATAACTTGTCAGGGATGCTTCAGAACATGACATTTTCACCTCCCACTATAGCAGAAATTGTCTTTCTAGTAGTTGCACTTCAAATCTCAGCTATCTGAACTCGTTTTTGAACGTTATCCACATTTTTATGTTTGGCCTTCTGAAACCGAACTTATCTCAGGCTCAGGTCAATCAGAAAACCACCCTCACTCGGGCTGAAAACGTGTTTTGTGCACTGTTCACTCGCTCATCAGAATAGCCTCAGAACATGAAAACATCACCTACAGCGATTGGAAAAACACTCTTTGTAGTATATTGAACACTAAACCTCTACGAATAAGGCGCTGCGACCGGCCTACTAGCAGCCGAACCTTTCCACATTTCCTGCTTCGAAGCCATGGGATGAGTTTGACAAAACCCAGGCGCTGCTATGAGGTGGATGGCAGGTTCCCGCTTGATCTCCACCCGTGCCTCATGTCATCCGCCACCCATCAATCTCATCAATCGCAGAACCTCTCTCAATCGACGAGAGATTTTGGAGATTCAACAGTTCGTCGGCGTGGTGCGCGGCCCCTCCTCCACTCACTGCCACCGCCCGGGGTGAACACCGTCGCTGGTCGAAGGGGCGGAGTGAGCCCAGCCGTCCGGATCATAGCCGCGGTGATCATTGCTGTTCCTTATGGAAAGACCTGTCGGCTGCTCTCACCTCTGCTCCCTCCAAAAGCGTAGGAAGAAAACTTTATTTCTAAAAGTAAGCATCGAAACCAAAGTCTAACTTGAATAAAAAACAAGATGCATTACATTGGTATCGGGTCCATTTCTTCTCTGCCCAAAATTAGGCTTTGTCACTCTCCAAGTTCTCCTTCCCGTTCCAGTCAATGCGAACTCCGGCTTCAAAATTTTGTTTTCGTTTGACATCGTCTAAGGGGACCGAGCAGAATAGTAACGGCCTCTCTGCCTCCTTATCCCTGACGCCAGAACTGTCCCTTGGGAAGATTCTGGAGGCAAGAAATTCTGTTTTTACTCAGCTTCGACACAATAACAAGCATCGGCCCCAAATAACTCTTTTCCGTCTCTCAACAGATTCCGCTTCCAGCCAAAAGTCAAGAGAGTTTCAATTCTGCCATTAACTCTTCCTATTCCTCAGACTCGCCAGTTTGCTGCGAATGCCACTTCTTCAGAGGATCACACAGTAGCCGCTGCGTGCCAGACCTGCTCGGTTCTCATCTCCATCGCACGCTCTACCCACTGAGCTAACCAGCCACAACTCTCACCATGGCCTTCAGGGATTTCAACGCCTGACCGTCTGATCACTAGACGGACGCTGTACCGACAGAGCTAACAAGCCACTACAATCTCTTTGGCTCTTCAGGGATTTGAACACCTCACCCCCTGACCACGACACAGACGCTCTACCCACTGAGCTAACCAGCCAGTTCTCACTGCATGGCACTTAAGGGATTCGAACCGCTTACCCTAACCAGCCACTGAGCTAACAAGCCACTTCCATCTCATCTCTTCCAATGGCTCTTCGGGGATTCGAACCGGTGACCCACTTCAGTGATTCCAAGAGAAGTGGCTCTTTAGCTCAGTGTGTATAGTGTTCGTCTAGTGATCGGGGGTCAGGCGTTTCAATGCCTAAATGGCCATGGTGAGAGAGGGGTCTGTTTAGCTCAGTAGGTAGAGCGTCTGTCTCGTGATCGGGGGTAAGTTGTGCGAATCACTGAAGATCCATGGCCAGAGAACTGGCAGGTCTGCTCAGTGGGTAGAGCGGCCATCTTGTGATTGGTTGGTCAGGGGTTCGAATCCCTGAAGTGCCAAGGAGAGAGAAGTGGGTAGGTAGGGCTTCCGTCAAGTGATCGGGTATGGGGGCTTACCGGTTCGAATCCCCGAAGACCCATGGAGAGAAGTGGCTGGTTAGCTCAGTGGGTAGAGCCTCCGTCTAGTGATCGGGGGGTCAGCCGCTCGAATCACCGAAGACCCATGGAATGAGAAGTGGCAGGTTACCTCAGTAGGTTGAGCATCCATCAAGTAATCAGGGGGTCGGGAGTTCGAATCCCTGAACTGACATGGAGACAGCAGTGGCTAGTTAATTCAGTGGCTCATTATCTCAGAAGGCAGAGAGTCCGTATAGTGATCAGAGGTGAGGGGTTCAAATCCCTGTAGTGCCATGGAGAAAGAAGTAGCTCAGTCGCTCATTGGGTAGAGCGTCCGTCTAGTGATCAGGAGGTCGGGGGTTTGAATGCCTGAACTGCGATGGAGAGAGAAGTGGCTGGTTAGCTGAGTGGCTGGCTAGCTCAGTGGATAGAGTGTCCGTCTAGTCATCAGGGGTGAGGGGTTCAAATCCCTGAAGGATAATGAAGAAAGATTTAGCTGCTTTACTCAGTGGGTAGAGTGTCAGTCTCGTGATAGGGAGATCAGGGTTTCGAAATATTCATCTTCTGAGGAATCGCTGAGCAGTGAGAGAACAATGCGTAAAATGCATTTTTGGCCATTCCGGGTGGGGGGTAGGACAGAAAGCATTCACTGAAAAATTGCTGACCTCAGAAGAGACACAAAGAGATTTGGGGAAAAGAGTCTATTCGACAAGGCACAAATTTCTCCAAACCCTCCTGATGGAGGCCAGGACCAGGAGTAGAGCTCTGTTGAAAGCCACCAGCTCCAAAGGAGCCTCTTCAAGTGGCTCGAAGGCAGCTTCAGAGAGAGACTTTAATACCAATTGAAAATCCCAATAGGGTCACATGTGTCTGGAGGTGTGTCTGAGTCTTCGAGATCCCTGCATGAACTGGACTAGCAGTGGATGTTTACCCAAAGGACAGCAGTCCACACCCATATAGCATTATATGAGCTGAGTGTTAAGGGTGCTTTAGCATTTCAAATAGTGAACTGCACCTCGAGGGGCAGAGGACTGCCTGCTAGCCTTGAAGTAGCCATGCTTTGAGGGGACGGCCCGGGATCGGCGGACCCCTCATAATTTCTGCCCCCTCCTGCAGGACTGTTTGCAGGACTTGAACAGGTTGCAGCACAACCTTGTGTGAGTGTGTGTGTGAGCACAGGTGGCGGAGTCACGCAGTCCGGAACACCTCCAGGGACTCTGGAACACCTATGAGGTAATACATAGGGTTAAATTTTACACTCTGGGTGGCAGGAGCTACTGCCTCGCCTTTGCCACCGTAAGCTGAAATAGAAGGTGGCATTAACGACCCCTCATATATAGAGTGTAACTTACACTCTGGATCAGTAGGAACTGTGTTGCCTTCTTTTAGCCAATATACGGCTGAAACAGAAAGTGGCATTAACAATCCTCCATAAGTAGAGAGAAAACATTTACTGAGCAGCTGCAGTCAGGGTTCTAGTCTGAGCTGAGCAAGAAAGAATGAGTTTATTAACAAAAGAACAGAAAGTTATGCAGGAATCCGATGAATCTTGGGTCGCTGCACACTCCACAGCATTGTAATGAAGCAGATACTGGTGTCCCAGCTGGTAGCACCAGGGAGGCCTGATCAAGTGGCTTTGGAGAGTGAATTGAGGACCAGCTGCAGGTCCTAGTCGTGGCATAAAGGTCTTGAGGTCGGTCTAAGCCTTTTCACTCCTCTCATGAAACGGCTCACTTGACCATGCTCACCGACGGGGTGGCTGTCCAGACCATTGTGTAGCATCGAAAGGGCTGCTACAAAAACCCGTAATGTAGCGCTGCTACAACATTCGCTAACCAGATACTGGAGAAAAGAGAGGATTAGAGAAAGAGGTGCTGAATCTGCGGAAGCTGACTGGGTTCCACACCACCGGGAAAAAAATGTCCAATTAGCATTGTATGCTCTGACGGTTGACAGAGCTTTAGCGTTCTGAAGAGTTAATTGAACATCAGGGGGCATGTGATTAATTGTTAACCCTGGAGAAGCCGAACCTTGAGGGGTCGTCCTAGTATTGGGGGAGCCGGGGGAGCCCTCGGGGTTCCTGATGCTTGCAGATGCCCTGACCTGGATGGAGGAAACTCCCAGGGGCCTTTGATCCGCATCTGATACATCTCCGGATACCAACTGGAGCTGGGGCTTTCTGGAGGCACGAGAATCATTCTCACTCTCTCCAGCTGAATTCTCCTCATCAGAGAAAGAAGAAGGCAAGGAGGAGGAAAGGCATATAGGAGGCCTTCTGTCCACCTTGGATGAGCCAGGGCGTCCACTCCAAGTGGAGGGTCGTTGGATCTATAGAGAGAGAACCAGAGAGGACTTTTGAAGTTCTCTCTGCGAAGCAATCCTCAGAAAGAGATGAGTCTTTAGATGAAGATGTCCTGCTTGCCTCTGAGAGGTTTGGAGGGCGGCAGAGAACAGAATCACAGACAGACAGAGCATTAGACGGAGCTGAGAACAGAGCCGGCATGCAGTGCCTACTAAGTGATCCTCTGAAGAGGTCCATTCGCTGTCCAGTGGCGACCCCTGCTGGAAACTGGCGAGTCTAAGGAATAAGAAGAGTTAATGGCAGAATTGAAACTCTCTCGACTTTTGGATGGAACCAGGATCTGTTGAGAGATGGGAAAGAGTTATTTGACGCCCATGCTACTTATTGTGGCGAAGCTGAGGAAAAACAAAACTTCTTGGCTCAAGAAACTTCACACGGACAGTTCTGGCATCAGGGTTAATGAGGCAGAGAGACTATACTATTACTATACTGCTCGGACTCCTGAGACGATGTCAAACAAAAACAAATTTTTGAAGCCAGAGAGCTGCCACTCGAGTTTGCACTGACTGGAACCGGAAGAGAACTTGGCAGGTGATAAACCCTAATTTTGGGCAGAGACAAAACAGAACCGATACCAAAGTAAAGCATATTATTTTTTTATTCAAATTAGACTTTGCTTTAGATGCATAATTTTAGATACCTTTTTCTTCCTACGCTTGTGGAAGGAGCAGAGGTGAGAGCAGCCGACTGGTCTCTCCAAGATAAGCAGCAATGATCAGGGCACCTACGATCCGGGCGGCTGTGCTCACCCCGCCCCTTCGACCAGCGACGGTGTTCCCCAAGGGCAGTGGCTGTGTGTAGGAGGGGCCACGAGCGGAACACCGCGCCGACGGAGTGTTGAGTCTCCGAAATTTCTGGTGGAGTGAGAGAGGTTCTGCGATGGATGAGCCTGTCCACAGGTGGGATGGTCACACCTCAGGAGAGAGGTCGAGCTCCAGGGGCGAGGGCATCATGCATCGCACATCGCGCATGACGGCTGAGTGAAAGGGAACGCCGCACCGCAAATCCAAAACCTCCACCTGGCAGTAAGCTCTGTTCCGCACCACGTGCGATCCCAGTGCCAGTGGAGTGTCAGAACTGTGGCGGGAATAGTCCGGATTTCTTCCAGTTGTGGGCAGACAACATGCGGGCGTGCACCGTGTGTTGTCTCACCATGCAACGCCAGCACGCCGTTAGTGAAGTGGGATGATTCTTGAACAGGCATCGGAGAGAGAGCTCAACTTCGATACGATGGGCGGCGGATGCCATGAGGCACAGGTGCAGATCAAACGGGAACCTGCCTGACTCCACCAAACGGAACTCATCCAACTCTGGGAACAGAGTCTCCGGATCCACGTCAGAGCAGCGCCTGGCTTTCGTCAAACTCATCCCACGGCTTGGAAGCAGAAAATTGTGGAACGGTTCGGCTGTTTGTAGGCCTGTCGCAGTGCCCTTTTCGGAGAGGATTAGTGTTGAATATACGAGAAAAACTGTTTTTCCGATAATTGCAGGTGAAATTTTCATGATTCGAGTAACCCCTCTAAGCAGTGAGTGACTTGTGCAGAAAACACGTTTTCAGCCCGAGGGACTGTGTTTTTCAGAACAACATAAAAATGTTGATAACTTTATCTTAGGTATGAGTTTTTAGCAAGAAAGAAAGTGGTGTCGCACCGGCAAAATGAAATTGTTCATAACCCCCTGAAATACAGTTCAGAAATGTAAGTTTAGGGTTGTATATACTAGAAAGAGTCTTTTTCCTATAGTTGCTCGTGATATTTTCATGTTCTGAGGCTATTTTGATCAGTGAGTGAACAGTGCAGAAAACGCATTTTCAGCCCGAATGACAGTGGTTTTCAGACCAACAAAAATAAAAATGTTACCTCGCTCAAAACACTTCGGACATGTTGAATTTGTTCGGCACCTACTAGAAAGATTGCTTCCGCTATAGTGCCAGGTGAAATTTTGATGTTCAGAGGCATCCCTGAACAGTGAGTGAACAGTGCAGAAAACGTGTTTTCAGTCCGAGAGAGGCTCGGATTCTGACCAGGAAAAAAATAGTTGATAACCCCATGAAATATATTTCAGAAATGTAGGTTTAGTGTTAATTATATTAGAAAGCGTGTTTTTCCTATAGTTGCAGGAGAAATTTTTATGTTCTCAGGTATCCCTGAGCAGTGAGTGAACAGTCCGTAAAATGCGTTTTCGGCCAAATAAAAGGTGGTTTAAAGACCGACAAAAATAAAAATGTTGATAACTCTCGGAAATCACTTTAGACATGTTGAATTAGTTCATCACCCAGTAGAAATTCCATTTATGTTATAGAGGCAGTTGCAATTTTCATCTTCTGTGGAATCGCTTAGCAGTGAGTGAACAGTGCGTAAAAAGTGTTTTCAGACAAAGAGAAAGTGGGTTTCGGACCGTCAAAAATAAAATTGTTTATGACCCTTTAAAAACAGTTCAGAAATGTATGTTTAGTGTTGAATGTACTCGAAAGAGTGTTTTTCTAACAGTTGCAGGTGATATTTTCTTGTTCTGAGTGTATTCTGATAAGTGAGTGCACTGTGCAGAAAACTCTCCAGGCTCGGTTTCTGACCAGGAAAAAAAAAAGTTCAAAACTCCCTGAAATACAGTTCAGAAATGTAGCTTTAGTGTTAATTTTACGAGAAAGAGTGTTTTTTCTATAGTTGCAGGAGACATTTTCATGTTCTCAGGCATCCCTGAGCAGTGAGTGAACAGTGCATAAAACACGTTGTCAGCCAAAGGAATGGTGGTTTAAAGACCGATAAAAATAAAAATGTTGATAACTCTGTTAAATCACTTTAGTCAGGTTGAATTAGTTCTGCACCCAATAGAAATGCCTTTTTTATTGTGGCAAGTGAAATTTTCATCTTCTGAGGAATCGTTGACCAGCGAGTGCACAGTATGTAAAACCCGTTTTCGGCCCGAGTTGTCAGAATCGACAAATAAAAAAATGTTATTATCACTCTGAAATCACTTCTGTCATGTTGAATTAGTTCTGCAACTACTAGAAATACCACTTCTGGTGGAAATTCAGTTGAAATTTTCTTGTTCTGAGGCATCCCTGAGCAGTGAGTGAAGGTGTAGAAAACGCGTTTTCAGCGTGAGATATCCGACCAAAAAAAAAATAAAATTGTTGATTACACCCTGAAAATAGTTCAGTAACGTGGATTTAGTGCGGAATATACTTAAAAGAGTCTTTTTCCAACAGTTGCAGCTGATATTTTCATGCTCTGGGACTATTCTGATCACTGTGTGAACAGTGCAGTAAACGGGTTTTCACCCAAGCGAAGGTCGTTTTCGGAATCGACAAACATTAAAATGTTATCACTCTGAAACCACTTCAGACATGTTGAATTAGTTCGGCACCTACTAGAATAACAGCTTCTGATATAGTGCCAGGTGAAATTTTTATGTTCTGAGACAGCCCTGAGCAGTGAGTGAACAGTGCAGAAAACGCGTTTTCAGCACGAGGGACCTGTGTCTTTCAGAACAACATACATAAAATTGTTGATAACTCTCTGAAACCACTTCAGAGACGTTGAATTTGTTCTGCAGCTACGAAAAAGACCCCTTCTGCTAAGCTGGTGTGCGCTCATGACTCCTGTTTGGACCTGGCTAGAATCAACGAGTAGTCCAAGTATGTCAGAATCCGCAGACGCTGTCTTCTAAGTGGTTCGAGCAACGCCTCCACGCACTTGGCGAATTTACGAGGCACAAGACACTGGAGACCGTGTTGTGGAAGTAGGAGTCTGCAAGATCTATGGAGGTCATCCACTCTCACACTCTGACACACTCCAGGAGTCTGCTGGTAGTCCGGAACCGCTGTCTGGTCATAAATTGGTTGAGGAGACTGAGATCCAGAACAGGTCTCCACTCTCCTGTCTTCTTGGGTTCCAGGAAGTACCTGGAGTAATAGCCAGTGTAAGAGGATCGCATTGGTACTAGCTCGATTATTTCCTTTGACAGGAGAGCGTGGTCCTCCTCCATGACATCCAGACATGTTGTTTCTTTGAGTTCACTCAGGTCCACGTGGTGTCGCAGAACCTGGAGGTTGACTGTGAAACTGAAGGGCGTGTCAATGATCGAGTATATTCTTGATCCATATGGGCAGGTGAGGACACAGGCGCTTTCAATTCAGAAGATACTCTGTCATGATAGGCGGCCTGAGCACAGGAGCGGACCCGGCCTCCAGGGCGGGTACAAGACGAAAGGGTCGTCGATGATCAGCGCCTACTCCTCTGGGGACTTCAGGTCCGGCTGGTTCTTCAAAAATAGATTCGCTTTTGTCAGCTGAGCCGTCAGAGGAAGTACCCCAAACTTGCAGTGTACCTGGATCTGACACTGCAATTCTCCTAAGATGGAGCCCCGAGGTACCGGCCCAATCATCCTCAGAAAGAGATGACTCTGTAGATGACAACGTCCTGCTTGCCTCTGAGAGGTTTGGAGGGCTGCAGAGTCACAGACGGACATCCCATCAGACATCGCACGAGGGAGCTGAGAACAGAGCAGGTCTCGCACGCAGCGCGGTGGCTTTCGCAGTCCTCTGGCGACCCCTGCTGGAAACTGCCGAGTCTGTGGAATCAGAAGAGTTAATGGCAGAATTGAAACTCTTCTGACTTTTGGTTGGAAACGGAATCTGTTGAGAGACGGGAAAGAGTTATTTTACGCCTACGCTTCTTATTGTGCCGAAGCTGAGGAAAAACATAACTTCTTGGCTCCAGATACTTCCAAAGGATGTCAGGGATAAGGAGGCAGAGAGTCTGTTACTATACCGCTTGGTCTCCTGAGACAATGTCAAACAAAAAAAAAAAAAAATGAAGCCAGAGTTCGCACTGACTGGAACCGGAAGAGAACTTGGCAGGTGATAAACCCTCATTTTGGGCAGAGAAAAAACAGACTCGATACCAAAGTAATGCATCTTATTTTTTATTCAAGTTAGACTTTGGTTTAGATGCATACTTTTAGATACAAAGTTCTTTCTACGCTTTTGGAGGGAGCAGATGTGAGAGCAGCCGACTGGTCTCTCCAAGAGGAGCAGCGATGATCAGCGCGGCTATTATACGGCTGTTCCTCCCGGGCAGCAGCTATGTGTGGAGGAAGCGCTGCGAGTAGAGCACCACGCCGATGGACTGTTGAATCTCCAAAATCTCAGGTGGAGTAAGAAAGGTTCTGTGATGGATGAGCCTGTCCATGGAGCTCATAAAGAGCGCAATGATGTTCTCAAGTGCTATGAGCCGGTTGCCGACAGCATAGACGCCATTCTACTGTGCGAAAGTGGCTCTGTCAACGCCGGGTGGGATGGTCCCTCCTCAGGGGGGGCTCCGTACCTGACCACGTGCGGGCCTAGTGCCAGTGGAGTTTCAGAGCTGCACCGGGAATAGTCCGGATTGAATTGGACTAGCAGTGGATGTTTACCCAACAGACGGCAGTCCACACCCATTTGGCATTATATCCTTTGAGTGTTGCAGTTGCTTTAGGATTTCGAATAGTGAACTGCATTTCGGGGGACAGAGGACTGCCTGCTAAGCTTGAAGTAGCCACACTTTGAGGGGACGCCCCAGGATCGGAGGTCCGCTCATAATTTTTGCTAGGAATATTACACCAGCCTTTCTACTTCACTGGAAGTGCCAGGGCACTCCGCAAAATGTGATTGTGAAATTACCGAGGCGTGAGTGAGTGACTCTGTAATTGTGAAATTGCAGCCGAAGCTGGCGCATCTGGCACAACAAGAGAAGAAGCTTGAGACCTGAAGAGGAGCGGAGTGCCTTGTCTGGACCATGAAAACTTCAGGCAGGACTGAGGTCTCATCGCAGTCAGGGGAGAATGATTGCCGCGTGCTGTGACGCGCTGGTCTTTCATAGCTAGTGATGCCGACATCCTCCTATTCACGGGAGCAACGCCATTTAGCTTCAGTCGAGCACCGAGGCATGTCGGACTTCATGCGGTAAACTGCAGGGTCGCCGTCTCCCTGTAAATTCTTACCGGTCACATGCACACCCGGAGTCGGCGAATCTGGCACATCAAGCGATGAAGCTTGAGACTTGAAGAGGTGCGGAGCGGCTCATCTGGACCACGGAAACTTCTGGTAGGACTGAGGTCTCGTTGCAGTCACGGCAGAGACTTGTCGCATCAGCGCAGGAGCGGATTTAAAGGCAGGTGACTCAGCGCTTGTCATGCTCCGAGCGTGGACGTCGGAATCTTCGGCAGCAGCTTCTCCCCGGGCAGTCAGCTGACCGGAGGAAATTTCTGTTTGTGTGGAAAATTTGCTTTAAATAAAACAATTGCTTGAAGCATAGTATTTGCGTTTTTTTTTATTTTTATTTTTTTATTCGTATTGAAGTCGCTCCTTCCAGCGCCTCGGCCTCGAGCGCTAATCCAGGCCTTGTCGCCTGGGGTCCTGTCCGCGAACCTGGTGACACTGCTCAATGATGGTCCGGACATTTGATTCGTTCTCCCAAGTGGGTTGAAGTGACACACCCTGTGATAGCCGAAGCGGAAAGGAAAACACACAGGAGGTATCAACACAGCAGGTTTTATTCACGGTTCCAACTTCCAACAAACCGGATGATGACACGGCAACATAACAAGAGCGCCCCCAAGTTGTGACCCCAAATAATCCCATGACACATCATAACACCTCTTCGCCAAACTGTTCACGTCTTCCAACTTCACTCCCAAAACCCATGTCCCCAAAACCACCATAAACACTTGGGTAAGCCTAAAACTTAATAAAATAATAAAACAGTCATAAAATAGAATGCAACTTAAACGACTAACCCAAAACAAAACAAAACAAAAACATGCCTCTTTACGCTAAAGAATAAGAAAATTGCAAGCACCTTGGTCCAAAACTTTTATCTCCTATTCCACTTTTTGAACATTGTCATTCAGATACACTGGGGGATTCCTGTTCTTTTGTGGTCGTACTCTTCCTTGAGACGGTGAGCATACCAGATCACTGTCGGTCTGCTTTTTTTTTTTTTTTTTTAGACTGACTTCTTCACTGTTCCCTTCACTTGTCTCAGTCTCCAGTGAGATCCCATCCCCAAGTGGATTCTCCACTTTGACATCCTCCACAGTGGGCGCGGAGGATGTCTGACCTGTTAAAATGGACAGTTTCCCACTGAAAACCTGGTCTACGAGTCTACGCAGTTTGCCCATTTCCCAGCACCATTGTGTAGGAGACTGGTCCTGTGCATTCCTGTATTAACCCTGGAACCCACTTAGACCCATAACCATAGTTTTTTGTGAACATCCGGTCACCTGTCTGAAAACTTCTGAACCGAGCATGTTGATCATGCTGAACTTTCTGGTTTGCCAGTTTCAGTTCCACTGTCGTCTTCAAATTTGGGTATATCAGATCCAACATGCACCTCAACTTCCTCCCCATCTGATAACTGAATAAAGCTCTACTCAGTTTGGTTTCCGGAGAATCACCGGATGTTTTTTTCATCAACTGTTTGAACGTTTGTATCGCTCTCTCTGCCATCCCATTAGAAGAAGGATGATACGGTGCTGATGTGACATGAGTGATCCCATTGCGTGCCAAAAGCTCTTTAGTGTGTTCGCTCACAAAACACTGGGCATTATCTGACACTATCATTTCTGGGATACCATGAGTGCTGAAATTGGCCCTCAAGCAGTTCACAGTAGCCACTGCAGATGCTGATGAAACAGGGTAGACCTCCAACCACTTTGAATGTGCATCAATCACCACCACTGCTTCAACATCAGACCACATCCTGTTTCCGGAATCACCACACAGCACCCCCACAGTACACACCCATCTTGTACATTCAGCTCCTGTTGCTTCATAGTGTATGGCCTGAAAGCAACATCGAGGTTACAGGGCCACCCTCTGAGTATGTATTCACGGACTGGTGCGAGTACGGGGTCTTCACTGGTCCACGATGGTTACGAAGCTCTTCCGAGTTGACCACTGAACTCTGATCCTGCTCTACCATCAATACCTGGTCTTCTGAGTCTGGATCCCCAGTTTTCTCTGGAAGTGGAAGTCTACTGAGAGCATCTGCGTTTGCATTGTCCTGTCCACGTCGGTACACCACGGCATATTCATTTGCTCTTAACAGAATAGCGCATCTCATGATCCTCTGAGAACTCATGTGTGGCACAGCTTTTCCTTCATGAAACAGACTGATTAAGGGCTTATGGTCTGTGTACAAATCACAAATTTACATCCACACAAATATTTGTGGAAGTACTGCACCCAAAAAATAACTGCTGATAACTCCCATCTTTATCCAACTGCGAATAGTTTTTTTGTGCTGCTGTGAGTGTGCGTGAGGCATATCCAATAGGCTTTTCTGCTCCCTTTTCCAGCCTATGTGCCAAGACTGCCCCCACCCCATAAGGTGAGGTATCACATGACAGTGCCAGTTCTTTTTGTTCATCATAATGAACCAACACTTAAACGCTTTGTTGTAACTTTTTTGCCTGCTTAAAAGCCTCTTCTTGCTCAACCTCCCACCTCCGTTTCTCATCTTTCCTCAGTAACTTGTGTAATGGAGAGAGCACAGTAGACAAGTTTGGCAAGAATTTGTTATAAAAGCTTAGCAGACCTAGAAAAGCTTTAACCCTCATATTATGCTTAGGGTCAATTTGACCGATATCCGTTTTTGTGTTGAAAAAAGTAGTGGTTATCCTGACTTTTTCTTCATGAAATCTTGTGACTTTTCCTCATCAAGGGTCATGAGAGAGAAGAAGGATACACCAAAATGTCAAAATTGTTTGATTTATGGCCCTGGAGATAATAAAACACCTCCCCTTCCGGAGGTAATAAAACCACCCCCTCCCCCTTTTTATATAAAAAAGAAATTCAAATAATAACCCCTCCCCTTTTTTATATAAAAAGAAATTAAAATAATAACCCCTCCCCTTTTTATATAAAAAGAAATTAAAATAATACCCCTCCCCCTTTTTTATATCAACAGGGAATTAAAATTATAACCCCCCCCCTTGTTTTATGACAGGAAGGGTAATAATTATCCCTATCATTCCTTGTTTTATAACAGGAAGGAAAATAACAAAGGGAGGGTTCTGACCGCTGAATAAACATCGACCTGTGTGTATATATATGTAACCTTCAGATCGTCGCAAGGAGCAAGGAACCGGCAAACACAACCAACTCGCAATGTCTATCCCTACAACGGCGCGTGGATCACCAGTGATCAGCGAGACAGCTGTGACTGTTATTGAGGACCCGTGGATGGGTGCTGGGGCTCCCCGTAAATCTGTAATGTACCTACGGCGTACGCAGGCGCCGCCCGGGGAATCTTTGCAGGATGAGTGGTCTCTAGAGCCTTACGGACGTTGAGGGAGATGGGGGTACGCGTTTAAGTATGAAACAGCTGAATTGTACATTTATCAACTGGATGACAACGAAACCTTGAGTGCCTATACGGAGATGGCCGTGTTATCGTCTAACGACTGGGGTGTGCTGAGAGAGGTGAAGCCGGAAAATTTTCCAAGGGCTGAAGAAGAAGAAGAACAACAACAACGTCAGAAGGCTGGAGCTGTGTCTAACAAACCTGATCGAACGGAGAGGATGCCGTCCTTCGTGGCTATATGGCTGGCTAAAATCTCAGGATCAGGACGATGGTCCTTCAGAGCCCTCCATAAAGTATCAACAGGAGTCACGGGTGAAGAAGAAGAAGATTTCGTCCTGGAGTATTTTAATTCTGATTGCGGTGTATTTCGTACTCTGTTAACCATACCTTTGGATGCTTGGAGTGAAAAAATCCGCGAGATTTCTGCAAAAATCGACGGCCTCTTCTACCATAGCCGCTTATGGGTTGATACCCTTGTGTTGAAAAAAGCACTGACCTTTTAGTCCCGCCCTTTGGACCGCCTACTGGCTGGCGGTTGTTATAAAGAGGGTGTTTTCCAGAGCGACACCCTGCAGACGTATCCGGCGGAACAAACGCATCCAGGAAAACAATGAGGACCGAAGGTGTTCCGAGACGTATTGCCACTATCTTCCTCGGAGCTGCTACAGGCGGTGCTGGGTACGAAATGAACAACCCCTCGCCGACCCGTCTACTTCCTGTGGTAGAAGACGTTACAGGTGATGGTCATGAGTACGAGGGTTCTAACAACGGCATGGCGGACGGAGCCTGTCCTTCATTGACCATCAAAGACGACACAGACGACTCTGATGCAAGTGAAATGGAAGACGTGGACGATGAAGAGGAACCTGTAGGGAGAGCAACAACCTCCTGTCCCGAGAACGGAACTGTCTGCGTGCATCCGCCTGCTGCATCCTCAGCTTCTCAAGACCAAGAACCAGCAGCTAATGATGAAACGGATGGATGGATAAGCGGTTTCTTCCTGAAAGCTGTAAAGACAGTTGTATTTCATCTACTAGGTAAAATCATGCGCAGATATTGGAGGGAGATCTGCTACGGCTGCCAAGTAGACCATCCGAGCCAAGTACAACACAGCTGTCTTGAAGAGATGGAGGATGATTTCTACAGCCTTAACTTCTACCCGTTGATGAAGAGACTCTGTAACAACAACTTTCTGCCTGCTATACAACACTACTTGACCCTGAATGACGTACAACCGGAGAAAATGAGAACCAAGGCTACGGCTGAGACAGTCTTGCTCGAAATGAGGTCTCCAAAATCAAGCGTCTGGAACGAATACATCAAACACGAGCCAGAGGATCTTCTAATTGAACGTCTGGAATCAGCAAGTAGAATCTGGAATAGAACGCCGGTCCTGGGCAATGTCACAAACACGAGATACCCTCGTATGTGATATTTTTTTTTTTTTTTTTTTGCTTTTACTGTCTTTGTATAACTTTACGATCGAATCCTGACATAACCTGTTTAATAAAAAAACATTAAGAAGCATATTCGGATCTCGGCTCATTCATTTCTCATTTAACATGTCGGTGAAACACATAATTAAAAGAGTTTATTACAATCCTCTTCACCCCGGGAGCTACGGAGGCGCGGATCGCCTTCGTCAAGGGGTGCAGGTTGAGACTGGAAAACCAGTCAGTTCTAAATCTATTAAAGATTTTTTATCAAAACAGGATGCTTACACCCTGCATAAACCGGCCAGAGTAAACTTTCCGAGAAACAGAGTATTTGTTCACAGGCCGCTTCAACAATTCCAGGCCGACCTATGCGACATGCAGGCGTTGGCTAGATATAACGACGATCAAAATTACTTGTTGACCGTTATAGATGTATTTTCAAAGAAGGCCTATGTACGCGTTTTAAAAAGAAAGACTGCGATTGAGACAATGAAGGCGTTTGAATCAGTTGTAGTGAAAGTGACGGATGGTCTAGTCACGGACGCCTGCATCTGTGACGTGGATATTATGAAAAATAATATCACCTCGAAAGTTTGGGGCACCACCTGAAATATAGTTTCCAGGAGACTATTAAGCTCTCTTGATTAACACTTAATTAATTAATTAACGGTGGTAACTTAATTAATTATTAGCGTAATCAATCTATTTATCTGAAGTCACTACTCGTGATGTAATGTCCTTTGCTGATCAGAGGCTCTTAGATTGATTATAATACACTCCAAAGTAACGTGATCAAGACCAACGTAATTTTATAGATTTATTTAGGAATAAAAGAACAGAAAGAAACAGGAAAGATGCAGAAGTAGAATAATATGATCCCAACAATATCGCGATGGAAACGCAAACCAGTTATGGAGCAATGTCAATACTGCATCAGACGCGTATGTAACTGATGGGAAAGTTGAGACGTTCTAGTCTAACTGTCAACCTCAGGCAAGTAGTGATATTACTAAACCCCAACACACCAATCTGTGCAGAGATGACAAGCGGCGGCTTACTTTGGCGATGAATGGAGGGATGAATGGGATGGATGGATGGATGAGAGGGTGATGAGTAGATGCAGAAGGTCGATTAGGAGGTGAGGGAGGAGGCAGGCGGCTTTGGAAGGAGGCGTCCTGGTTCTCAGCGAGGTGACTTGGAGGTGATGAGGACCCGCAGCTTCAGGCGTCGATGGCACTCTCGGATCGTCTTCCGGACCGTCGTGGATCTTTCGTCACAGACGGGGTGATCGTAGCTGGCAGAGAGCGGCGTAAGACCGAAGGCGTATCTTTCTCTCGTGCCAGGTGATTCACCGGTCTGAACAACCTTCTAGAGTGGTCGCCTTAATGACACACTCCAGGCAGCGGAAGGTTGTTGGAAGTTGGACTCGCGTGCTCGTCACGGCCGCCGGCTGTGATCACGTGGTGTGACTGGGCCGTTCCTGAAGGAGGCTCTGGCTTGGCAGACCGCTGTAGGACGAGGGCGACGTGCAACTTTGGAGAAGTTCTCGATCACTCTCACACTTGGATGGGCAGCGAGTGGAACGCTGGCACAGCTTCAAGGGTGGAGGAGAAGCAAGAGTCTTTGCAGGAAACTTGAGCAGGAACTGTCGAGGAAGTTGGTTGTAGTTGGTTGTAGGAGGCGAAGTATCCAGAGGAAGCGGCAGAAGGAGGGCAAAGAGGGCAACGGAGGGACAGAGGGGAGAGGAGCACAGAGGGACACAGAGGGCTGAACAGAGGGGTGAACAGAGAGGTGAACAGAGCGCACAGAGGGCTGAACAGAGGGGTGAACAGAGAGGTGAACAGAGCGCACAGAGGGGAGAACCTCTGTAGACTGGGTCTTTTAAACTCTCATGAAGAGTCTCCTTGTCCAGTTTTGATTGGTTGAAGGAGTTCCATCACCTATTGCTGATTGGACGAGGATTTCCAAGCCTGGCCTTCCTCCTCCTCCTCCTCCAACGGGGTCGTAAATTCCAGTCTTGAGATGGGAGATTTTGATCCCCCCAGTACCAGAGTTTTATTTGAATAAAACATTACCTGAGTTGTAAAGTTGCTTACAATCTGTCAAAACTTTCCCATCTCAATTCAAGCATTCAAACGACACCAAACATGACCATTCTAGCACATTGTCTTCTTATAATGATCAACATAACAATCAACCATTCATGTCAAGTTTAACATCACATGTTCAGGGCATCTGTTTGCTTGAACATCCTGTGGAAACCATGGGTTAAGTGGGAAACAAAAGTCCTTTTTCAGAAATACACATTAAGACACATTCACATACAAGTCTGTCTTTATTCATCTGGAACCTGGAGAAGGGGGAGCTGTGTGTGCCTCCCACCAAACAGGGTTCACGAGTTGGTCAGGGTTTTTCCTCTTACGCCACAGCATCATGGACTGTTGCTCTAGTCTCTCCCCCCTTTGACCATTCCAATGATTTATCGTCCTTATCGGAGGGTTCAGAAACCTCTGAGCTGCAACAGGCATGGTGGGAACCCACGGAGATGTCTCTGAGTTGAAGTTACACATTCCGGAAAAGTTCACCAGGTCCATGCTTGAATCTCTGGAGAAGGAATCACTACACAGTGCTGGATGAGAGCGGGACGCCTGCAAAGCTACAGACGGATGATGGGAAAGCATTTTTTAGCAAGAGTTTCCGGGCTTTGATGGAAAGGAAGAGAATTATTCATTTTTCAACAGCGAGTGACTTTAAGGCCTCTGTGGTTGAGAGATTTAACCGCACTCTTAAAAATCGGATGTGGAGATATTTTACAGCTACAAACACTCTACGTTACATCGAAGTTTTACAGGATCTAGTAAAGAGTTATAATCACAGCTATCACAGTAGTATAAAAATGACACCGATGGAAGTAACTAAAGAAAATACTCTGCAAGTGACAATCTTTACATTAGACCGTCGAAAGGTCGACAGAAGCCGAAATTTAAGGAGGGCGATCATGTTAGGATATCAAAACTACGAGGTATATTTGACAAAAAGTATGAGCAGAGTTTTACAGACGAGATATTTACGATAACTGAATGTATTCACCGCAACCCGTCTGTGTATAAATTGAAAGATTTCGACGGCGAACCCATCCAGGGGTCATTTTATGATCAAGAATTACAAAAAGTACAACTCGATAAGGATAAAGTATTTCACGTAGAAAAGATTCTCAAGGAACGCTGCGTTAAAGGAGAGAGACAGGTCTTTGTCCAGTGGAAGAACTGGCCTGAAAAATTCAACAGTTGGGTAAAAGCTTCAGATATAAAAAATATATAAGACGATCCTTCTTTACACCAGACGTCATATCATCATGTACAACTCAAAGAACACTGGCTTCTATGTGACTTTACCATCAAACGCCAGTGCAAAAGTTTTTAAAGACAACTCGATCGGTACTTTCCGCGTTGATTTAGCACAACATATTGATTTAAACGGGAAATGGGAGGTGGCTTTGACGGAGATTACATACCCTCACACATGGCATAATATTCCGGAGGATGCGGCGTTATTTTACTGGAAACCGAACCCTAGAGGACCTGATTCCAACACAAACAAGGCTCCCCCAAGAGGATCAGATTCAGATGCTAACACGTCGAGGCGGCATAAAGATGAATTTCATAGAGCCATGGCGAGACTTCGGGCTCCGGATCCTGACGCCAGCGCCTCACCTCAGAGGAAAAAAGACGAATCACGAGGGGTTGATCGACATTTCAAAACTGCAGGAACAGATATTTCTAAACTGAAGTTCAAGGGTGGATATTACAGCTCTATTAATCAGATTACAACCGAGTTGGAGCAAACCTTTAAAAAAACCAATAACAATATACGCTTCCTGTTTGACGGTGCACGGCAAAAAATTGATCTTCAAGGAGACGGTCAGAACTTAGTGCTTTTTAACTCGCCTTTAGCTTACATGTTAGGTGTAGAGCCTGGTCATTGGATCAATTTTTGCGAGTTCAGAGCGCCCCATCCAGTTGATTTAAAAGCGGGGTTTTACCATCTTTACTGTTACAGCGACGTTGTAAGACCGCAGCTTGTAGGGGATGCATATGCACCGCTTTTAAGAACGGTGGAAATCAAGGGTAGTTACTCAGATATAATCACACAACATTTTAACCCTGCTACTATTTACCGGTTGCCAAGAACCATATTGAAAATATTCAGGTACAAATTAAATCAGATCTTTACAAACCAGTCAATTTTACCTTTGGAAAAGTGGTGGTGACTCTACACTTTAGACCTGTTACTTAGGATATTATATAACCCTCGTATCGTCGTCTGGAAATCCATTCATCATCACAACGCCGGAGAGAGATAACCCCCTGTGTAGACCCGTCATAAACAAACACAATGGTAAATGCAGGCTTAAGAGACGACCCGCACAGACGGAGCTCCGATATATTTTAAAAAACCTTATATACAGTAACATGGCGCTCCTACACCAGAAATCTGCTGAATGCACATTAGCAGAACTGGATTTATTCACGGCGCCGGTGACGCAGCTTTCCATCGAGGACAAAATTTACACTGAAATTGCTCCAGTAGCCGCTATCCGCGAAGGAGGACCGATTGAGTTTTTTATACCGGGAGACAGCGAAAAGTATCTAGACCTAAACGACACCCTTCTACACGTGCGTGCAAGAATTACTAACGCCGATGGCACACCGCTGGCTAACGACGCAGCAGTCGGTCTCATCAATTATCCTCTAAACACAATCTTTGATCAGTGCGATGTGGTTCTGGGGGATCGGATGATTTCGCAGTCCAGTTCCACTCACCCGTACAGAGCTATGATTGAAACACTTCTCAACTTTTCCGGCGACACTCTTAAAACACAGTTTAGCGCCGGTCTTTTTTACCCGGGTCAGTTGACTCGATCGTCACTGTAAACGGACCCAACGCAGGCCTTAATAAAGGGGCAGAGTTCACGAGCAGATCCAGAGAAGTACACCTTCTCGGTCCTCTCCACAGCGACATATTTTTCTGCGAGAGACTGTTATTAAACTCGGTCGATTTAAGAATTAAACTCACCAGGGCGAACGATGCCTTCTGCCTGACCGGACCCCGCGACTCCACCTTTCGTCTGAAAATCCTCGGCGCCTCTCTGTTTGTGAAGAAAGTCACTGTTTCGCCAGCTGTGAGAATAGGTCATGCAGCGGGTTTGTTAAAAGGAAATGCTCTCTACCCCCTCTCACGAGTCAACGTAAAAACATACTCCATTCCTGAAAACTCAAGAATATGTACCCAGGAGAATTTATTTCTGGGTTCAATACCTAAATACGTGGTTTTAGGGATGGTGCATCATGAGGCATTTACCGGTAGGAGAGATCTCTCCCCGTTCAATTTTCATCATTACAACACCGAATATCTCGCCCTCTGTCAGGACGGCCGACAGATCCCCGCTAAAGCTTTTCAACCTCAGTTTAATAACAGTATGGCGGTCAGAGAGTTTTATAACATGATTCTAGCTACAGGAAGACATTTGAAGGATCTACCGCTAAGCATTGACCGCGAAGGTTTTAAGGCGGTTATTCATTGTTTGCGTTTAATCTCAATCCAGCCGACGACAACGACGCTCTCTCCCCTGTCTCAAAAGGGAATTTAAGACTGGAGATGAGATTCAGAGTACCCTTACCGAACACCGTAACACTGATTGTGTACGCTTGTTACGATTCCATTCTGGAGGTTGATGCAAAAAGACAAGTGCTGGTGGACTATTATTAAAAAAAGTTATGGATAGTCTCCAGTTACAGAGGCTGCTGAGAGGTCTCTTGGGCGACACATTTTACGGTGTATGGCCGCCGGATGAGTTGCCTCAATTCACTCAACCCCTCAGACCGGCTGCATATTTCGTCGTCAACACACATCCGGCACATAAACCAGGAGAGCACTGGTTGGCTTTAACTCTCAAAGAAGACGGTAGAACAACTTTCTTTGACTCATTTGGAATGGGGCCGTACTTTTCACATTACCCTGAAAATATTTTAAAGTTTCTCAAGAAACATTCAAGCGACATCAAGTACAACAATGGCCAACTACAGCACGCTCTATCGTTTGTATGTGGTCATCATTGCGTCTTCTACCTCTGTCATCGTGCTAGAGGGCTGTCTATCGAAGAAGTATTAAGTCTATAAAGCGACGATACCTTAAAAAACGACCTCATGGTATACATGATCAATAATGTCTAAAAAGATGTGCACACTGTCCGTGGAAACAACAAAACGGTTCTCTTCTGTATTTTAAAGACTATTGTAACGTGTGACTAATCTTATTTTGTTTGTACGTGTGTTTAAAAGAAAAATCTGTAATCGCATAATAATTCAATAAAACATTTTATTGATGAAATGACAATAACCGTGTACAAGACAATTATTCAGGAAACCCATCAAGGTGTTAGAGACAATTTCTTCCCTTTGATCACTACACGCGTCAAGCGTCGTCGAGGTGTCGCTTTAGGATCCTTTGGGTCGGGAGACCAGCTCTCAGCTATACTTTTCTTTCGCGAGATAGAATTCAATTTAAGTCTCTGATATTGAGCCCTCGCTTCAGGGTTGGACAGCAGTGTGAGAGGGATGTTTAGCTTTAATAATGTGACGAGAAACTCGGACCAGCCCTCAGGTAATGAAGAACTTGTTTTCTTATACGGTAGGGAAAGGTACTTGAATAAATCAATCACATGAGAGCCTTTTACAGCATTTCCTTCATACATAAATTCGCCATTCATATTCCAACCATCACCGTTTTTGGATATCCTCTGGATAATGTATTCAGCATTTCTTCGAGCTTTTGCCGGAAGGCTATTTAGAATATCCTTACCCAAGTCATCTGTTACAGAGGGTGTTTTTAGAACACTTTCGACACGACTGTCAGAGTCGTGTGGATGATCGCTGACTCCGTCTCGTTGTAAAGTCGGAGTTACTCTCCTTTGGTCTCTCTGATCCTGTTTTGCAAAGGTTAAATATCTTTGCAATAGAGCATCGTACTTTTTAATCTTCTCATACGGGTTTAACTGAGAATCATTTAGAATGGACCTCATCTTGTCATTTAATTCATCTTCGGCAGTTTCACGGATGTCGGAGGTTGGACGTGATAACTGGTTAATTTGCTGAGGAGAGACGAGATACATTTTCTGGACAGTCTTCATGGTGTTTTACTTCTTTACAAGTCCTCCTATTAGATTTCCAATGATTGGAACGGCAGCCGCTAGCAATGGCAAAATGAATCCTCCCGATTGCTTTTTAAGAATCCTTCGTTTACGCTTCACGCATGCCTTTTTATTAGCCAAGAGTCTGATGTTTTTCTTCTGTTTTTTCAGATTTTTGAACTGAGCCTGTGACAATGGTACATTCCCCTTCAAAACATTCAGGGCGATCTCACTTCCACACATCTTGATGAGGAAGTATCCCGGTCCTTAGTCTGTAGCGTTCTGGACATGAGGGTGTTAGATCAACAATTAAGTACCCGTGTGCGTCAGCTGTAGCATCTTCAAAGCTTTCTAGAAAGAAAGCTCTCTGAGACGGGTAAACCTGTTGAGCAAGAACTTTTACCTGCATTTTATCGCGAGGATTCTTAAACAGTACAAAGTAATTGCTATTCAGACTAATACTGCGACTATATTTACCACGATGAAATGAGTTTTGCGTCAGCATTATAACACTCATATTTTTATGATGTCTGTACTGTGTAAAAATGCGAACAACCTCAGGGTTTTCAGAAGCTTCAAAAATCAACAAAAAACATCGTCAAGAATAATCAAATGTTTTTTATCAGAAGGAAATACATCTTCATTTTCAAAAGATTCAGGTAAACCTTCAATGAATTTGATATTTTTATTCATCTTTTGCAATTCACTGTACATCGGTTGAAAAGAAGTATAAATCCATACAATATTTACATTGGCATCATCCATAACATGTTCACAATTTTCAAGTATACATTTTACAAAATGGGTCTTTCCTGACCCTGATGGTCCCACCACTAGACATGAAAATGGTGTTTTCAAACGAGGATCGAAATGAATTTCTTCCATAATGACCCCTCATCCACTCAAAACTCAGAACCCAAAAGGTTTGGTTGTGCGTCTGAAAACAATCGCCTCTTAGTGTACACGACCCAGAGTTTTTTTAGTAACTGATCTGTTTTTTAAAGTGATGTTCTTTTTATCCCTGACAATGCTGTGTTGACGGGTCTCAGGCAGCCCATCAGGTGAATTATGTCAAAACAAGTCATCCAATGTCACCACAAACAACCCGGGAACCCTTTACACATGACTGTTAGATCGTGGATGAAAATTTGAGGCCATCCTGAAAGATGGGTCATTGTTCAAGTTTTTTGATCCTCAGATTATCAATTAAAGCGTTTATATTCTTCTGCGAGACGTACAGTCACTCTCTCCTCACTGGCATCAACAAGAAATATCTGTTAGGTCTCAATCATTGGTTCTCTGAATGAGCACCATTGAACATGTGTAACTTGTTGAATCACCCACGTTCTGTCTAAACTGAGGATACCACGTATTGTTGTACTTGTTCTTTACAAACAATACAATACAAAGGACCTGCCATGATGTATGGTTTAGAGACTGCTACACAGGCAGACAAGCAGAGTCACATATGTCTGAATTGATGGCCAGGTTTTCATAGGAGGAGGGTGCATCTCAGATCAAGATGGAGGTCGCCAATTTGTGATGGCTATTAGTGAGGAAAGGGTAAAATGAAGTCATACATCGAAGATTTTACAAGCTACTCACAAACATTCAACATAAATATTTGCCTGCATTCAACTTTTAATTTTCAACTTTTATCATCATCATCATTATCTTTTGCAGGAGATAACTATTGCATCATTTATGTTTAAACCACATCATAGTGAGAATATATTACAACAGCATTACATTTAACTCTTTCAAAATTTCAGATTTTGTTCAAGGATATTGTAGGTATCCGTTTGCTTTTGGAATTAATTGAGATTCCTTGCAGAAGTATCCTTTTGACGCAAACGTTGACAGTAACGTTTGAAAATTTCAACGTGGTCCCAGAAATTGCAGCACTTTCAAGAGTTTCTCCCCAACCAACAGAAACAATACATACATAATTACAAAATAAAACCCAAAAAGTACTGTAGTAACATGCAAACATGAATGTCAATCTACGCTTTGACTCCAAAGGTCCAGTGGAAAAGCTTCATAGAACTTCATATCCAATATGTGTTCCTTCCTTCCGTTTAAAGTTCTCGTATGAGATGTTTATGAGATGTTCATCAATTCCGCATTTACCTACGTATGCGTAGATCCAACAAGTCCAACATTTCCCCACTGCGGGACAAACAAGGGGCACTCTGTGCTCAAGATTCAAGATTGTATTCATCACCGTGGTCACCCTCGACATTTTGGGCGGCTCGCGACATTTACGCTAAATGATAGCAACCGATTTAAGGGAGAATGACACACACAATTACTGTAATTGTTCAAGAAAAAAAAGACAAATCTTAATCTCATTCTATCACTTTCCCCCTCTTATGGGCAGAACAGCGAATTTTGCCACCGTTTTTAAAAAGTGCATCGAGGCTGATTTTAGGGGCGAGAAACTAGTCATTGGCTGTATATGTTGAACGAAGACCTGAGTATGATCCGGGACATCTTCCCATAGGATTGGATATTGGATCACCAAGCGTTGTCATGTTCACAAACATGCTTTCATGTGTTTGCAGACATTCACTCAGTTAAAAATTTAATTTGAGTGAAAAATGAGATATAATCACACTGTTGCTTTCAAAAATCTTTGTTAGTTTTGTTATATTGTTTTTCTTGTTGTTGTTGTTGTTGTTTTTCTCAGATGTTCTTTCTATGGAGTTTCTATTCTCTCCCTTCTCAATGAACAGAGTTGTTCTTTGAAGTATATTCTCGTATTTATTTGTTCTAATATTTTCTGTGTGCATATTCCGTCTTATGCAGTTACACTTTAAAACTTAACTGACTGATGGATGGATAGGTAGATGCAAGTTCATAAAAAGGAATAAAAGCCTTCTGCAGGATTCAGCGCCTCATTGAGAGACTACTAACGTAAAAAAAAAAAAAAAATGCTTCCACGCAATTCGTACACCTTGTGAATGTAAACAAATAAAAGATAATATACTCTTTAGCTTGAAGATATGTAAAGAAAATGTAGGTCTAGGACGATTAAAAAGTTTTTAAAAATGTTTAGTTTTAAAAAAAACTGAAAGTATGTCAGAAACTACAATGTCAACCCTGTGATTTGTTGTTTGTCAGTTAGAATTGACAGTGAGTAGTAAAAAGCTTTACTTGTAAAAAAAAAAAAAATTATATTTCATACTATTTCATGCAAAAGTGGGGTTGTGACCGGTAGCGAAAAATAAAAAGTTCTTGACATCTCAAAAGTTATACATCTTTTATTTTTTTTCAAATTTGAAAAATGGCTGAACAAATGAAAAAAGTTTGTCAAAATTATATAAAACTATATCTAGTTTCTAATAACATTTCTAATAATATTCATTTATTTACCATATCGTAGATGGTTGTACAAAAATGTCAGGCTTTAGTTCAGGATTACTAGTACAATTTGTGTAAGCAGACAGTGTCAGGTGAATGAAAAGATTAAGAAGATTGGGAACATGCTGCTCGCACATGCTAAAATGGCTTGTTGTCTTATAGTGAGAATGGAAAGTCTTAAATTTGATGCACGAGTGTGTGTGTGTGTGTGTGTGTGTGAGTGAGTGCTGAAAGAAAACTGCTGAAAGAAATTTGTTATTTTTACAAACAATTCAATTTCTTGTACTGACAATTAGGAGTTTTTAACAGTGAAACAGATATTTGAGAATCTAATGGATGGAGAAAAGTTTGAATTAGAAGGAAAAATGTACTTTTAGATTTTATAGCATGAACAGCTTGCCTACCAAAACTATTCTTTTATGGTAACTTGCGAACACAGACAAAACAGACAAGACAAAAACAGGTTCACGAACCTACAATGTCAACCAGTTTAATGATTGCCAGTTGTTTGTTTTTAAAAACACTGAAAAAGTTTTAAAATTTGAGACACAGTTGATAAATAAAAACTTAGAATACACCTGTAACTTGTGAAGAAATATGAAAATACAATATCTGAATTTGTTCACAAGCTTTACTTCAGCATTAAAATTTTGTGAAAATGAACAATAGAAACAGTTTTTTTTAAAATGGAAAGATTTAATTTCAACACATTTTGATTTCGACTCGGGTTACTTTTTTTTTATAATTCTCAATTCGTACATTCATAGTTTCACCTCAGCTAGAAGCAGGTTAGTCTCTGGATCTGATCTAAATACCACATATGATGCTGGAGTAATTGCGTAATGCATGCATAACTGGTTGATTAATCCTGATAATACCTAACAACTGTGATATTTATTTTTATCCTTTGGTGCAACTTTTAAAGAGTTAAAACATTCAATTATTTCTACACTAGTTGCCTGGTTTTGAATAGTCACAAGTTACTTTTTAAAAAATGCTAAACACAAAATGCACACTACAAAACGAACATGTTGCACCGTACTGCTCCCGCATTTGGCTGTTTTCACCTGAAAATACAGAATAAAGACACATTTAAATCAGTGAAAAGCACGGCTTGTAATATACACATTTAAGCCACTGGTAAGGCAAAAAATAAGTAAAATAAAATAAAATAAAATAAAATTAAGGGTTGACATACTTTGGATATTTCTACACTACTTGTCTGACTAGGGATAGCATCAAGTATAAATGAATGTTGATTCAATGAATGTTCAGTCCCTCCTACATTGTGTTACATGACAAGTTATAGGACGTTTGTATCGCTATTATATCACTGTAGTGATTCCTTCTCCAGAGATTCAAGCATGGACCTGGTGGACTTTTCTGGAATGTGTAACTTCAACTCGGAGACATCTCCTTGGGTGCCCACCATGCCTGTTGCAGCTCAGAGGTTTCTGAACCCTCCGATAAGGACCATAAATCATTGGAATGGTCAAAGGGGGGAGAGACTAGAGCAACAGTCCAGGATGCTGTGCCGTAAGAGAAAAAAAAACCTGACCAACTCATGAACCCTGTTTGGTGGGGGACACACACAGCTCCTCCTTCTCCAGGTTCCAGATGAACAAAGACAGACTTGTATGTGAATGTGTCTTAATGTGTATTTCTTAAAAAGGACTTTGTTTCCCATAATAACCCATGATTTCCACAGGATGTTCAAGCAAACCAGATGCCCTGAACATGTGATGGTAAACTTGACATGAATGGTCGATTGTTATATTGATCATTATAGAGGAGAATGTGCTAGAATGGTCATGTTTGGTGTCGTCTGAATGCTTAAATTGAGATGGGAAAGTTTTGACAGATTGCGAGCAACTTTACAACTCAGGTAATGTTTTATTGTCAAATAAAACTCTGGTACCGGGGGGGGTCAAAATCTCCCATCTCAAGACTGGAATTTACGACCCCGTTGGAGGAGGAGGAGGAAGGCCAGGCTTGGAAACCCTCGTCCAATCAGCAATAGGTGATGGAACTCCTTCAACCAATCAAAACTGGACAAGGAGACTCTTCATGAGAGTTCAAAAGACCCAGTCTACAGAGGTTCTGCCCTCTGTGCGCTCTGTTCCCCTCTGTTCAGCCCTCTGTGACCCTCTGTTCAGCCCTCTGTTCCCCTCTCTGCTCTGTTCCCCTCTGTCCCTCTGTTGCCCTCGGTTGCCCTCTTTCCCCTCCTTCTGCCGCTTCCTCTGGATACTTCACCTCTTACAACCAACTACAACCAACTTCCTCGACGGTTCCTGCTCAAGTTTCCTGCAAAGACTCTTGCTTCTCCTCCACCCTTGAAGCCGTGCCAGCGTTCCACTCGCTGCCCATCCAAGTGTGAGAGTGATTGAGGAACTTTTTCAAAGTTGCACATCACCCTCGTCCTCCAGCGGTCTGCCAAGCCAGAGCTTCCTTCAGGAACGGCCCAGTCACACCATGTGATCACAGCCGGCGGCCGTGACGAGCACGCGAGTCCAACTTCCAACAACCTTCCGCTGCCTGGAGTGTGTCATTAAGGCGACCACTCTAGAAGGTTGTTCAGACCGGTGAATCACCTGGCACGAGAGAAAGATACGCCTTCGGTCCTACGCCGCTCTCTGCCAGCTACGATCACCCCGTCTGCGACGAAAGATCCACGGCGGTCCGGAAGACGATCCGAGAGTGCCATCGACGCCTGAAGCTGCGTGTCCTCATCACCTCCAAGCCACCACGCTGAGAACCAGGACGCCTCCTTCCAAAGCCGCCTGCCTCCTCCCTCACCTCCTGACCGACCTTCTGCATCTACTCATCACCCTCTCATCCATCCCTCCATCCCATTCATCCCTCCACTCATCGCCAAAGTAAGCCGCTGCTTGTCATCTCTGCACAGAGTGGTGTGTTGGGGTTTAGTAATGTTATTACTTGCCTGAGGTTGACAGTTAGACTAGAACGTCTGAACTTTCCCATCAGTTACACACGTGTCTGATACGGTATTGACATTGATTCATAACTGGTTTACGCTTCCATCGCGATATTGTCGGGATCATCTCATTCTCCTTTGCATCTTTCCTGTTTCTTTCTGTTCTTTTATTCCTAAATAAATCTATAAAATTACGTTGGTCTTGATCACATTACTTTGGAGTGTATTATAATCAATCTAAGAGCCTCTGATCAGTAAAGGACATTACATCACGAGTAGTGACTTCAGATAAATAGATTGATTACGCTAATAGTTAATTAAGTTACCACGGTTGGTTAATTAATTAATTAAGTGTTAATCAAGAGAGCTAAATAGTCTCCTGGAAACTATATTTCAGGTGGTGCCCCAAACTTTCGAGGAGATATTATTTTTCATAATATCCACGTCACAGACGCAGGCGTCCGTGACCAGACCATCCGTCACTTTCACTACAGACTTATTGGTGCCCCGTGTGAGGCTGATTAATTGCTAAATTTTGATTGAAAACCATTCCATAAAGGTAGAGTGTTCCCCCCCCTTGCTTCACCCCGTTTCTTCCCTCTCACTCTCTTCAAAGCGTGTGCCCAGCCTGCGCTGAGACATTATTAAGAAAAATAAATAAATAAAAATAAGAACAAAATTAATAACGCGTTTAAACCACTTTGTCTGTGCTTCAAAAGCACTGAAATTACTTTGATGGTACCTACTGCCTCGAAAAAAAAAAAAAAAAAAAAGACTACAAGTCTTATCGAGAGAATATACATGTGTTTGCTCTAGTGACAAACGCTGAGCATTAATTCATCAGGTCTGCGGACGGAATTCACGACCGAGTTACGAGCGTCTAACCAACAGTGAACCTTCACGTCCAACTCCAACTTTAATAATTGGCGTAGCTAACCAGTTATTAAAACGTTGTTCCAACACGACGGGAGTCTTACATTTGCCCGGCGCACGAGTTTCTGCCTACGGGAACAATAGTGATCAATTGACGTGAGCTTGTGTTGGGTGTGGTGAGCGTAATTGACCTATTCTTGTATTGCTGTGCATAGAGCAGAGATTTTGATCTCATAAGACTTTCGCGCATGCGTGGTCGCAGCTTCTTTTTCCCAGTGGAAGAAGCGCGCTCCTCTGGAGTCATTCCACATCACTGGAGGGCGGACAGAAAGTCCCGCCTCATTCACTTATTTATTGCTGTGTGTAGAGCAGAGATTTTGATCTCATAAGACTTTCGCGCATGCGTGGTCGCAGCTTCTTCTTCCCAGTGAAAGAAGCGCACGTCTCTGTAGTAATTGTACCCCACTGGATGGCGGACAGGAAGTCCCACCTCATTAAAGGAAGTGACGTCAGCGTAGCAACTGTTGCTAGGCTAGCCGGCTAACAGCTAGCCTGCCATTGACAATAGGTTTAACACTGTTGAAGGCTATTTGTTGTTGCTAATGCTAAGGCGTGTGATGCTCACTTCTACTGATAGCCTAACTGCGGTGAAAGCTATTGTTTAGTTACCATGTCAGATGCTAAGGTACTGAGGTTGGATAACTTTAGTCTTTGGCTTATTTTGTTACAGTGCCAACTTGTTTAAGTTGACAGTTGGGGCCTCCGTGCCTTGTTTGTGCTGTGTTACTTGCTAGGCCACCACTAGCGGTGTTACAGTCTGCAGCTGCAATAGCTGGTAATGCTAATCTGCCACGATTAGCTTGTGTTGTTTGTTTTGCTTTGCACACAAATTAGCTGTTTGCTTTCTGCCATCCTGCAAATTGCTGATGCTTGTGGTGCTGCCTGTCCATTGTGCAGTGTGTTTTAAAAAAAAAAAAGCTTTGTCTATTTTTTTTTTTTTTTCAGTGTTTGCAGATTCTTGCTCCACAGTCTTTCTCTACCTGTCCAGCTTACACGCTTCACCTGTTGTCACCAACCCAAAGTCAAACTACAGTTTGGATTTAAAATTACAAACCTAGTAATTCCAACCCCACTTGTGTATAAAAATAATTTTAATTAAGAATTAAGATTACAAATTTATACACAGATACACTTGAATATTTTTATTGAATAGCTGTCTCACTACTCAATTAGAAACATCGACAATAGAAACAAACCTTGCCTTTTTAATTAATAATTACTTATTAATTAAATAATTCAACCAGTCCATAAATAGCCCACACAATTAAATCTTGCATCCAAGTTGACAAACCAACTATTGAATTTGAAAAAAAAAAAAAAAAAAAACGTGTTACTCACTTAAATAACTTAAAGAGTTATTAGTAGAAACAATTAAACAATTTGAGATTTGATTCAAACAAATTTTAAATTAACATTGAAATTTTAGAAATCAAATCCGCTAAAAGTAACGCACCTAAAGTGATCCCCTGGTTATCTCAACAACCTGAGTAATAACAATAGCAATTACTTAAACCGTTACTTTTAACATCCCAATAATTTAAGTTGGTTTTCAATAACTTAAGAACAATTCGCTGATAAGTTTTCCTTTAACATTTTAACTAGCTTACAAGCGTAAATTAAGGAATTCAGCAATAAAACAAAACAAACGATTAAATGGCTGAAAGCAGAGAATCCCCGGTCGACTACGAAAACCTGGATTCGTTAGAGCACCTGCTCGCCACAATCACTGATAAGATGTGCCCAGGTTATAGCACAACCCTGGCAGCAGATCAACCTGACGCTATCAATGATAATATCGCTCAGCTCATGAGCCAATTGGAGTCCACGGACCCCAAAGATAAATCCCTGGTTAAAGCCCTAAGTTGCATGACCCTGAACTTGGTGGCACAATTAAAAATTAAAGACAAAGAAATTGAAAACAGGGAACGACAATGGGAGCGTGGACAACAGGACCTAGCCCTGCTGAGACAAAGGGAGTCCCTCTTAACAGAGAGACTCGACATGGTTGAATCTCAGTCAAACACCACAGAACTTAGTAAGCTGAAACAAGACAACCTAGAGCTTACTCAAGAGGTGTCTCAACTGAGACAAGATCTAACTGACCATGAGGCCGCCAGAGATCAACAAACGCAAGACCTCCTAGATGCCCTGGCTGAGTCACTGACCTCTCAGAATGAACTCAAGCGGGTGGAGGCAAGATTATCCTTTTGTCAGAAAGAACTGTCTGATGCACTTGCAGAAGTGGAGACCTTGTCAGAAGCATTAAGGAAACAAGCACCTCGACAAACAGAGCTCTACCTTCGACTTCTGGACGAACATGATAAAACCAGGCAGTTGTTACAACAAGCCAATGAAAAGGTCCAGTCCCTCCAAAGTCAGGTTGACTCAATTACGGTGGAAAAGGAGGAAGAAGTAGAAAAGGACTACCACCTCCTCCGCCACGTAAAGTCCTTAGAGGACCATATAAGTCAGCTCCAAGAAGACCTTAGCAGGACAAAGAATGAGCTGCAAAACACAGTAGAGCAAACCCAAAGAGCTAGAGACGCGGCCCACAAGCCCCCATCGAAGCCAGGGTCTCTGCTCAGAGATTCCAAGGAACAACCAATCACCTTTAAATCTCTCAATCCCTTCTCTCAGTGGACCGCTCACCCAGAAGGCAGCAGATCACAACCAAACTATGACTCTGCTTCCCTTCACTGGCCTAATAACCCTCCTCACCAGGGAGGTTATGCAGCCGCAGCCCCACCCGACAGAGCCCCAACACAGGGCCTGACCACAAATGTACTAAACAAACTGGCTCGCAACATACCTCGGTTTGAGCCCAAACCTGGAGGTAATACAGAGACCAGGTCATATCTGAGGGACATCGAATATCACCTTCAGCGGTTCCCAGAGGCAACCACCCCAGACAAAATCTACCTCCTCAAAATCACATCCAGCAGGGAGGTAGGCAACTTCATTGACAGGCAGCCACCAGCTGTTCAAAATGATTTTGACACCCTCACCAAAATGATGCTGAGGGAATACTCCAGCCCCGAACCCTCACTAGGTCTGTTGTCAGCTATCGCTGTCAAACAAGGGAGAAATGAGCCACCAGCTCAATACTATCACCGACTCCGACAAGCATTCTTCGGTGACAAAAATGAGCAAAATATGGAAGAAGACCTCAACTTCAAAGCCCTGTTCCTCCGAAATCTTCATCCTGGCACAAGCCACCACCTTGGAGTGACAGCCTGCCCCCGCACTATGAATAGCTTTCAGTTGCGTGACCTAGCAGATAAAGGCTTCGCAAAACAGATGCTGGGCAACTGGAAAAATGGTGAACCACCTTACTCACTGCTGCCACTGGGTGTCCAAAGTTCCCACATGGAACTTGAAGGGGATGCACCAGTATCCCCGCCAGAAGTAAAACCTTTGTCACAGACACACCGACAACCAGAGCGCAAAGCGAGTCCTCGTCAGGCCCGTAAGGCATTCTTCTCACAGAAGGCATGATCAGATGACTCCACAGCGCCACCGCAGTCCGTGGTCAACCAGACGGGTTTCCACAAACCCCCACACCCTGGAAACGTTTGGCGTCGTCACGCTAACCATGGAGATGGCCACGTAAAACCGGTCCCCTCCACTCAAGCAGATTCCCAGGCTAACCGTCGTCGTAAGAAAAGTGACAATCAGAAAAATCCCAGTCCTGAGGAGGAACAGATGTACAAGCTGTTCGCCCAGTGGTACAAGGAACAAAATCCAAAGAAGCCTCCCACCAGACTAGGCCTGGAGGCAACTGAGAGTCAAGCCACACCACCGGCAGACAAGAACCTAACCTCAAACCGACCAAACCCAGCAGTCCTAGTCGTCAACTATGATCAGGACTCGCCACCCTTGGGTGAAAACTCATGGGTCAAACACCCAGCTCAACCCACACAACAGCTTTTGGGTGAGTTGACAGAAAGGGGGGTGGCTCGCAAGTTTTACCTTGCCACGACTCTCGAAGATCTGCTTCACTATGAAGCCCTTGTTGACACGGCAGCAGACATCACTACCATGTCGACACAGGTGTTTGACCAATTACAGCGAGCTGCCCACGCCCAAGATAAAACTCTCAAATTACAGAAATGTAAATTAGATGTCTGGGCATTCTCCACCGTTGGCACACAGTTGAACCCCTTAACGCTAATACACTGGACCATTGGACCCATGACTGTAGTCCACCCGGTCTATGTGTCACCACATAACAACATCCCTCTGCTTATCGGCAAAGATTTACTCAACAGGTTTGATCCGATTATAGATTTCCAACGTCTTAAAATCTGGGCCCAAGTTCGTCAACCTCTGCCGCTAGAGCATGACTCACACCCTTCTTACTATACAGTAGCAAATGGGGGTGACTCGGCGAGACACGACCCGTGCAGCAACCCACGAACACCCTCAAACTCAAATGTTGACACCGTTCTCTACCACCTTCCTGGCCAGAAACGCAACCGTTTCCTCATGGCCAAACGCAAGCCAGTGAA
Organism: Synchiropus splendidus; assembly: GCF_027744825.2. Classification (NCBI taxonomy): domain Eukaryota; kingdom Metazoa; phylum Chordata; class Actinopteri; order Syngnathiformes; family Callionymidae; genus Synchiropus; species Synchiropus splendidus. The sequence goes on from NW_026527058.1 coordinate 229,231, forward strand.
ACACAAAGACTTGTTCACTGTCTGTGATCACCCAGTCAGCACCCATGACATGCGAGTGCATTGGAAGAAGGTACGGGGTCAATCACACATTCCCAGCCGAGACAGAGAGTATAATGACCTCACAGATACTTTGGCCAAAGAAGGTGCTCCCCACGGGAAGCCATGGAGCGTTCGACCTGCTCGGATCCACACAGAGTCCATGCCAGCCGTGTTGGCCGCAACTCGCCAACAATCCAGAAGTACTCCCACACAATGTAACACATCTTTACATTTGGCATGCGACCAGGTTTTTCAAAACTCAGATCTGGTAAATCGGCAGAACCAAGATCCCACCCTGTCATCTCTCATTCGCAGCGTCACGGCTGACCATGACAATGACGTCCCCAATCCCAATCGCGGCCCGCCGGACAGGGAACTGTCCCACTGGCTCACGGTCAAAAACAAACTGCGCATGGTTGATGGCTTGCTGGTTTATGTCTCAGATGAACATGCCACGCCAAGACTTGCAGTTCCACTGAGCCTAAGGGGGGTAATGCTAGCATATGCACATGTTGCACCATGCACAGGTCACAGGGGTGTCAAAGCAACTGTTGATGCACTACAGCAGGTAGCCTACTGGCCATGCATGCATCAAGATGTAGCTGACTACATCAAAGGGTGCTTAACATGCTATCAGTTCCAGCCGACTCAACCTAATCTGAAACAGGGGAGTCACATTCCCCATAGTCAGACCTGCAAACCGATTGGGTGGGACCCCTGGTCAAATCTACCAGAAGCAATGAATCTTCTTGCAACTGGGCTCACCGAAACCAAATTAAACGGCACCACACCCCAACATCTCCAAAAAAAAAAACTAACACCGGATAATAACTAGGATAGGCTGATACGAAAACCCGCATCAAGCATAACTACACTGTATAAAAATGATAAGTTATTGAATTTACACCTGTGTCATATCCGTGTTGTTTGGTTGCTGTTTGGTTGCTGTTACTGTTAAGATGAAGTGGCCAATGTGTGATGAATGCATGAGAATAAGCTTTACGGTTAAAAATTAACATCAAATCACTGTCTAGGGAGTCAAGACTGAAATATTCTAATGTTTCGTTTCGTTCAACACACACAACATGAACAAACCATTTACCTGGCCCCTATCAATTCTGCCTTTCAAGACCTCGACACCACCATAAGAAACCTGGTTACCCCTTTAACTCGTGTTTGGTCGGGAGCCAATACCCTGCTAATTTCCATAGTCAGCGTCAGCTTCATTCTCTCTCAGAAGAATAAAAGATCTCAAGGACTCGTTTAATCGCTGTTAGGTGTTCAAACCAAAACTAAAGAACACTCAAGAAGACTTAATGATGTAAGCGCTCCTCCAACAGCAGAACATGGCTCCACCTTGATACAAGTTCAAAGGTCAACTATTATCTCTCTCACCAAAAAAAAAAACATATCTAGTCTCTGTGATAGTTGTGTTCATAGGCGTGTCGATCTTGATTATTGCATGTTTCTTCTTCTTCTTCTTCTTCTATCTTCTCCTTCTCCTTCTTTTTGAAAAAAAACATTTTCCTCATCAGTTAAGCCACACTTATTCCATTCACTATGAAGCTGTCTTATGCCTAGTTCAAGAAATTAAATAAAGTGAACTTGAGAAGGATAAATCTAACAATTTTCCTCACGTAGTCTCACCAGTTCCTCTCAACTTACCCTTATTCAAGTCCGAACTCCAAACTTCGCCACAAACAATGTTAGGTGAACCGGGTTCACCTTCACCCACCTAACTACACTTCCCTCGTGAATCTAGTTTCCATCAACCTCGGTCTAGGTGATATTAGCTAAATGCATGCGACCCCCGGGGGTCATTCTACTGACTCACTCTCTCTCAGTTGACTAAGGGGAGTGGGGGATGTTAGAACACACCAGTCAGTGTATGAGTGACTCTCATCACCAGGATCCATGCGGCATCTACGACCACCCGAAGGACTCAACTCATCTTGGCCCCGATGGAATACCTGCGACAATTCCACACGACGCCAAGAGGGGGGATATGTAGTGATTCCTTCTCCAGAGATTCAAGCATGGACCTGGTGAACTTTTCCCGAATGTGTAACTTCAACTCGGAGACATCTCCTTGGGTTCCCACCATGCCTTTGGCAGCTCAGAGGTTTCGGAACCCTCCGATAAGGACCATAAATCATTGGAATGGTCAAAGGGGGGAGAGACTAGAGCAACAGTCCAGGATGCTGTGCCGTAAGAGGAAAAACCCTGACCAACTCGTGAACCCTGTTTGGTGGGGGACACACACAGCTCCCCCTTCTCCTGGTTCCAGATGAACAAAGACAGACTTGTATGTGAATGTGTCTTAATGTGTATTTCTGAAAAAGGACTTTTGTTTCCCACTTAACCCATGGTTTCCACAGGATGTTCAAACAAACCAGATGCCCTGAACATGTGATGTTAAACTTGACATGAATGGTTGATTGTTATGTTGATCGTTATAAGAAGACAATGTGCTAGAATGGTCATGTTTGGTGTCGTTTGAATGCTTGAATTGAGATGGGAAAGTTTTGACAGATTGTGAGCAACTTTACAACTCAGGTAATGTTTTATTGTCAAATAAAACTCTGGTACTGGGGGGATCAAAATCTCCCATCTCAAGACTGGAATTTACGACCCCGTTGGAGGAGGAGGAGGAAGGCCAGGCTTGGAAATCCTCGTCCAATCAGCAATAGGTGATGGAACTCCTTCAACCAATCAAGACTGGACAAGGAGACTCTTCATGAGAGTTTAAAAGACCCAGTTTACAGAGGTTCAGCCTCTGTTCACCCCTCTGTTCAGCCCTCTGTGTCCCTCTGTTGCCCTCGGTTGCGCTCTTTGCCCTCCTTCTGCCGCTTCCTCTGGCTCCTTCGCCTCCTACAACCAACTACAACCAACTTCTTCGACGGTTCCTGCTCAAGTTCCTGCAAAGACTCTTGCTTCTCCTCCACCCTTGAAGCCGTGCCAGCATTCCACTCGCTGCCCATCCAAGTGTGAGAGTGATCGAGAACTTCTCCAAAGTTGCACGTCGCCCTCGTCCTACAGCGGTCTGCCAAGCCAGAGCCTCCTTCAGGAACGGCCCAGTCACACCACGTGATCACAGCCGGCGGCCGTGACGAGTACGCGAGACCAACTTCCAACAACCTTCCGCTGCCTGGAGTGTGTCATTAAGGCGACCACTCTAGAAGGTTGTTCAGACCGGTGAATCACCTGGCACGAGAGAAAGATACGCCTTCGGTCCTACGCCGCTCTCTGCCAGCTACGATCACCCCGTCTGCGACGAAAGATCCACGGCGGTCCGGAAGACGATCCGAGAGTGCCATCGACGCCTGAAGCTGCGGGTCCTCATCACCTCCAAGCCACCACGCTGAGAACCAGGACGCCTCCTTCCAAAGCCGCCTGCCTCCTCCCTCACCTCCTGACCGACCTTCTGCATCTACTCATCACCCTCTCATCCATCCATCCATCCCATTCATCCCTCCATTCATCGCCAAAGTAAGCCGCTGCTTGTCATCTCTGCACAGAGTGGTGTGTTGGGGTTTAGTAATATCATTACTTGCCTGAGGTTCACAGTTAGACTAGAACGTCTCAACTTTCCCATCAGTTACATACGCGTCTGATGCAGTATTGACATTGCTTCATAACTGGTTTGCGTTTCCATCGCGATATTGTTGGGATCATATTATTCTACTTCTGCATCTTTCCTGTTTCTTTCTGTTCTTTTATTCCTAAATAAATCTATAAAATTACGTTGGTCTTGATCACGTTACTTTGGAGTGTATTATAATCAATCTAAGAGCCTCTGATCAGTAAAGGACATTACATCACGAGTAGTGACTTCAGATAAATAGATTGATTACGCTAATAATTAATTAAGTTACCACAGTTAATTAATTAATTAAGTGTTAATCAAGAGAGCTTAATAGTCTCCTGGAAACTATATTTCAGGTGGTGCCCCAAACTTTCGAGGAGATATTATTTTTCATAATATCCACGTCACAGACGCAGGCGTCCGTGACCCGACAATCCGTCACTTTCACTACAAAGTTATCAACATTTTTATGTTTGGCGTTCCGGAGCCCGCCTTATCTCAGGCTGAAAGCGCGTTTTCTGCATTGTGCAATAACTTTGCAGGGAAGCTTCAGAAGATGAATTTTTCAGATCCCACTATCGGAGAAAGGGTTTTTCTAGTAGTTGCACATTAAATCTAAGCTGTCTAAAGTGTTTATCCAAAGTTATCAACACTTTTATGTTTACCGTTCTGAAATCGACCTTATCTCAGGCTCAAAATGCGTTTTCTGCATTGTGCTATAACTTTGCAGAGAAGCTTCTTAACATTAAATTTTAACCTCCCACTATAGCAAAAATGAAAATGCGTTTTCTGCATTGTGCCATAACTTTGCAGAGAAGCTTCAGAAAATGAAAATTTCACCTCCCACTATAGCAGAAAGGGTCTTTCTAGTAGTTGCACATGAAATTTAAGCTGACTGAAGTGTTTTTCCAAAGTCATCAACATTTTTATGTTTGGCGTTCCGGAACAAACCTTATCTAAGGCTGAAAACGCGTTTTCTGCTTAGTGCCATAATTTGCTTGGAAGCTTCAGAACATGAATTTTTCACATTCCACTATAGCAAACAGAGTTTTTTCTAGTATTTGCACATTAAATCGAAGCTGTCTGAAGTGTTTTTCCAAAGTTATCAACATTTTTATGTTTGGCGTTCCGAAACCCACCTTATCTCAGGCTGAGAAGCGTTTTTCTGCATTGTGCCATAACTTTGCAGGGAAGCTTCAGAACATGAAATTTTAACCTCCCACTATAGCAGAAAGGGTCTTTCTCGTCGTTGCACATCAAATCTAAGCTGTCTGAAGTGTTTCGTCAAAGTTATCACAATTTTTATGTTTGGCGTTTCCGGCACCGACCTTATCTCAGGCTGAAAACACCTTTTCTGCATTGTGCCATAACTTTGCAGGGAAGCTTCAGAACATGACATTTTTACTTCCCACTATAGCAGAAAGGGTCTTTCTCGTAGTTGCACATGAAATCTAAGCTGTCTGAAGTGTTTTTCCAAAGTTATCAACATTTTTATGTTTGCCGTTCCGAAACCCACCTTATCTCAGGCTGAAAACGTGTTTTCTGCATTGTGCCATAACTTTGCAGGGAAGCTTCAGAACATGACATTTTTACTTCCCACTATAACAGAAAGGGTCTTTCTAGTAGTTGCACATCAAACTTAAGCTGTCTGAATTGTTTTTCCAAAGTTATCACCATTTTTATGTTTGGCGTTCGAGAATCGGCCTTATCTCAGGCTGAAGACTCGTTTTCTGCATTATGCCATAACTTTGCAGGGAAGCTTCAGAACATGAAATTTTCACCTCCCACTATAAGAGAATGGGACTCTCTAGTCGTTGCACATCAAATCTAAGCTGTCTGAAGTGTTTTTCCAAAGTTATCACCATTTTTATGTTTGGCCTTCCGGAATCGACCTTATCTCAGGCTGAAAACGCGTTTTACGCATTGTGCCATAACTTTGCATAAAGCTTCAGAACATGAAATTTTCACCTCCCACAATAGCAGAAAGAGACTTTCTAGTAGTTGCAGATCAAATCTAATCTGTCTGAATTGTTTTTCCAAAGTTATCAACATTTTTATGTTTGGCATTCCGGAATCGACCTTATCTCAGGCTGAAATCGTGTTTTACGCATTGTGCCATAGCTTTGCAGGGAACCTTGAGAACATGAGAATTTCACCTCCCACTATAGCAGAAAGGTTCTTTCTAGTAGTTGCACATTAAATCTAAGCTGTCTGAAGTGTTTTTCCAAAGTTATCAACATTTTTATGTTTGGCGTTCTGGAACTCACATTATCTCAGGCTGAAAACGCGTTTTTTGCATTGTGCCACAACTTTGCAGGGAAGCTTTAGAACATGAAATTTTCACCTCCCACGAGAGCAGAAATGGTCTTTCTAGCAGTTGCACATCAAATCTAAGCTGTCTGAAGTGTTTTTCCTAAGTTATCAACATTTTTATGTTTGGCGTTCCGTAAATGACCTTATCTCAGGCTGAAAACGCATTTTTCGCATTGTCCCATAACTTTGCAGGGAAGCTTCAGAACATGAAATTATTACCTCCGACTATATCAGAAAGGGTCTTTCTCGTAGTTGCACATCAATTCTAAGCTCTCTGAAGTGTTATGTCAAAGTTATCAACATTTTTATGTTGGCATTCCGGAATCGACCTTATCTCAGGCTTAAAACGCGTTTTACGCATTTTGCCATAACTTTGCAGGGAAGCTTCAGAACATGAAAATTTCACCTCCCACTATAGCAGAAAGGGTCTTTCTAGTAGTTGCACATCAAATCTAAGCTGTCTGAAGTGTTTTTCCAAAGTTATCAACATTTTTTTTCTGCCGTTCCGGAACCCACCTTATCTCAGGCTGAAAAAGCGTTTTCTGCTTTGTGCCATAACTTTGCTGGCAAACTTCAGAACATGAAATTTTCACCACCCACTATATCAGAAAGGGTCTTTCTAGTAGTTGCACATCAAATTTAAGCTGTCTTAATTGTTTTTCCAAAGTTATCACCATTTTTATGTTTGGCGTTCCGGAATCGACCTTATCTCAGGCTGAAAACGCGTTTTCTGCATTGTTCCTTAACTTTGCAGGGAAGCTTCAGAACACGAAATTTTCACCTCCCACTATAGCAGAAAGGGTCTTTCTCGTAGTTGCACATCAAATCTAAGCTATCTGAATTGTTTTTCCAAAGTTATCAACACTTTTATGTTTCCCGTTCCGGAACCCACATTATCTCAGGCTGAAAACGCGTTTTCTGCATTGTGCCATAACTTTGCAGGGAAGCTTCAGAACATGAAATTTTAACCCCCCACTGCAGCAGAAAGGGCCTTTCTAGTAGTTGCACATCAAATCTAAGCTGTCTGAAGTGTTTTTCCAAGGTTATCAACATTTTTAAGTTTGGCGTTCCGGAACCCACCTTATCTCGGGCTGAAAACGCGTTTAATTCATTGTGCCATAACTTTGCAGGAAAGGTTCAAAAATGTAATTTTCACCACCCACTATAGCAGAAAGGGACTTTCTAGTAGTTGCACATCAAATCTAAGCTGTCTGAAGTGTTTTTCCAAAGTTATCAACATTTTTATGTTTGGCGCTCCGGAACCCACCTTGTCTCAGGCTTAAAACGCGTTTTCTGCATTGTGCCATAACTTTGAAGGAAAGCTTCAGAACATGAAATTTTCACCTCCCACTATAGCAGAAAGGGTCTTTCTCGTAGTTGCACATCAAATCTAAGCTATCTGAATTGTTTTTCCAAAGTTATCAACACTTTTATGTTTCCCGTTCCGGAACCCACATTATCTCAGGCTGAAAACGCGTTTTCTGCATTGTGCCATAACTTTGCAGGGAAGCTTCAGAACATGAAATTTTAACCCCCCACTGCAGCAGAAAGGGCCTTTCTAGTAGTTGCACATCAAATCTAAGCTGTCTGAAGTGTTTTTCCAAGGTTATCAACATTTTTAAGTTTGGCGTTCCGGAACCCACCTTATCTCGGGCTGAAAACGCGTTTAATTCATTGTGCCATAACTTTGCAGGAAAGGTTCAAAAATGAAATTTTCACCACCCACTATAGCAGAAAGGGACTTTCTAGTAGTTGCACATCAAATCTAAGCTGTCTGAAGTGTTTTTCCAAAGTTATCAACATTTTTATGTTTGGCGTTCCGGACCCCATCTTTTCTCAGGCTGAAAACTGGTTTTCCACATTGTGCCATAACTTTGCAGGGAAGCTTCAGAATATGAAATTTTCACCTCCCACTATAGCAGAAAGGGTCTTTCTCGTAGTTGCACATCAAATCTAAGCTATCTGAAGTGTTTTTCCAAAGTTATCAACATTTTTATGTTTGGCGTTCCGGAACCCACCTTTTCTCTTGCTGAAAACGCGTTTTCTGCTTTGTGCCATAACTTTGCTGGGAATCTTCAGAACATGAAATTTTAACCTCCCACAATAGCATAAAGGGTCTTTCTTGTAGTTGCACATCAAATCTAAGCTGTCTGAAATGTTTTTTCCAAAGTTATCAACATTTTTATGTTTGGCGTTCCGGAACCCACCTTATCTCAGGCTGAAAACGCGTTTTCTGCATTGTGCCATAACTTTGCAGGGAAGCTTCAGAACATGAAATTTTAACCACCCACTGTAGCAGAAAGGCTCTTTCTAGTAGTTGCATATCAAATCTAAGCTGTCTGAAGTGTTTTTCCAAAGTTATCAACATTTTTATGTTTGGCGTTCCGGAACCCACCTTATCTCTGGCTGAAAACGCGTTTTCTGCATTGTTCCTTAACTTTGCAGGGAAGCTTCAGAACGTGAAATTTTCAACTCCAACTATAACAGACAGGGTCTTTGTAGTAGTTGCACATCAAATCTAAGCTGTCTGAAGTGTTTTTCCGAAAGTTATCAACATTTTTACATTTGGCGTTCCGGAACCCACCTTATCTCAGGCTGAAAACGCGTTTTCTGCATTGTGCCATAACTTTGAAGGAAAGCTTCAGAAAATGAAAGTTTCACCTCCCACAAGAGCAGAAAGGGTCTTTTGTAGTAGTTGCACATCAAATCTAAGCTATCTGAAGTGTTTTTCCAAAATTATCAACATTTTATATGTTTGGCATTCCGGAACCCACCTTATCTCAGCCTGAAAACGCGTTTTCTGCAATGTGCCATAACTTTGCTGGGAAGCTTCAGAAGATGAAATTTTCACTTCGCACTATAGCAGAAAGGGTCTTTCTAGTAGTTGCACATCAAATCTAAGCTGTCTGAAGTGTTTTTCCAAAGTTATCAACACTTTTATGTTTGGCGTTCCGGAATAGACCTTATCTCAGGCTGAAAACGCGTTTTCTGCATTGTACCATAACTTTGCAGGGGAGCTTCAGAACATGAATTTTTCACTTCCCACTATAGCAGAAAGGGTCTTTCTAGTAGTTGCATATCAAATCTAAGCTGTCTGAAGTGTTTTTCCAAAGTTATCAACACTTTTATGTTTGCCGCTCCCGAACCCAACTAATATCAGGCTGAAAACGCATTTTCTGCATTGTGCCATAACTTTGCAGGGAAGCTTCAGAACATGAAATTTTCACCTCCCACTATAGAAGAAAGGGTCTTTCTAGTAGTTGCACATCAAATCTAAGCTGTCTGAAATGTTTTTTCCAAAGTTATCAACATTTTTATGTTTGGCGTTCCGAAACCCACCTTATCTCAGTCTGAAAACGCGTTTTCTGCATTGTCCCATAACTTTGCAGGGAAGCTTCAGAACATGAAAATTTAACCTCCCACAATAGCATAAAGGGTCTTTCTTGTTGTTGCACATCAAATCTAAGCTGTCTGAAGTGTTTTTCGAAAGTTATCAACATTTTTACGTTTCCCGTTCCGGAACCCACCTTATCTCAGGCTGAAAACACTTTTTCTGCATTGTGCCATAACTTTGCAGGGAAGCTTCAGAACATGAAATTTTAACCCCCCACTGCAGCAGAAAGGGCCTTTCTAGTAGTTGCACATCAAATCTAAGCTGTCTGAAGTGTTTTTCCAAGGTTATCAACATTTTTAAGTTTGGCGTTCCGGAACCCACCTTATCTCGGGCTGAAAGCGCGTTTACTTCATTGTGCCATAACTTTGCAGGAAAGGTTCAAAAATGAAATTTTCACCACCCACTATAGCAGAAAGGGACTTTCTAGTAGTTGCACATCAAATCTAAGCTGTCTGAAGTGTTTTTCCAAAGTTATCAACATTTTTATGTTTGGCGTTCCGGACCCCACCTTTTCTCAGGCTGAAAACGGGTTTTCCACATTGTGCCATAACTTTGCAGGGAAGCTTCAGAACATGAAATTTTCACCTCCCACTATAGCAGAAAGGGTCTTTCTCGTAGTTGCACAACAAATCTAAGCTATCTGAAGTGTTTTTCCAAAGTTATCAACATTTTTACGTTTGGCATTCCGGAACCCACCTTATCTCAGCCTGAAAACGCGTTTTCTGCAATGTGCCATAACTTTGCTGGGAAGCTTCAGAACATGAATTTTTCACTTCGCACTATAGCAGAAAGGGTCTTTCTAGTAGTTGCACATCAAATCTAAGCTGTCTGAAGTGTTTTCCCAAAGTTATCAACATTTTTATGTTTGGCGTTCCGGAACCCACCTTTTCTCAGGCTGAAAACGCGTTTTCTGCATTGTTCCTTAACTTTGCAGGGAAGCTTCAGAACACGAAATTTTCACCTCCCACAATTACAGACAGGGTCTTTGTAGTAGTTGCACATCAAATCTAAGCTGTCTAAAGTGTTTTTCGAAAGTGTTGTATATACTGGAAAATCGAAAATATTATAACCATGCTTTACACTTATTATGAGCACTTATTGAATCTGTATGCTTTGCACTTATTATGAGCACTTATTGAATCTGTATGCTTTGCACTTTTGAACTTGCAGGGCATGCTCTAACCTCAGGGTGAATTTGTAAGCAGAACATGTTTTTAAGCCGAGCTTGCGATTATGGTTAACACTTAGAAGGAACGTTGTATTAATAGAACATTGTGGTCTTCACTTAGAACATAAGTTACATTTATCAAAACAATGAAACTAACACTCAGCATGTTCAATGAATCTAAAACATCTGCATAAGACATAAGGGGTGTCTCTAATGAAGTTAAAACTTTCCACTAAGGACGACAGCTAGAACACGTGATGAAAATTAAAACTTTCCACTGAAGATGACAAGAACACGTCACCCATTAATGACGCATTGGGGGATTGTTTATTGAAATCGGCAATGTTGCTATAAAGGTCTAGGATAAACTGACCTCTCGCTCTCGCTCTTGATCCACGCTTTTGGCTTCATCCGTTTGCTGTAAGGTCTTGTATCTTAACTTGGGACGGTGCTCTTGCTCTTGCTCTTACGCCATTTGATTTAACTCTTTTTGTTGTTCTCTTATGGTTTTTTTTTATTATTGATTGGTTGATTTTTATGATTAATTCTTTTGACTTATCTCTTTTATTGCATATACTTTGAATATATTTTTTAGGATCTTTGACTTAATCCTTTTTATTGTGTATGCATTTTGATTATATGATTTTTGACATTTATGTATGTGCACTAGCGTCTGGCAGTGCCTTTGACTTTGTTGGGTATTAGCGTCTGGCAATACCCTTGAGTTTATTGATGTTTATTGATTTTATTGTTTTCATTATCCTTTTTTGAATTTTATTGTTTTATTTCCCCTTTATCATTTTTGTATTGAATTTTATTGTTTTATTACCCTTTTATCATTTTTGTATTGAATTTGATTCTTTATTGATTTTACTGTTTTGTTATCCTTTTTATCAATTTTTTGGAGAAATACTTTTGACATAAAAACAAAATAAAACTGAGTACGAATTAAGTACTGAAAAGGCACAACGGCATTGATCCCTGACTACTAAGAATCGACTGGCTCCTGTACTACCATCAACTGGGTTATAGGTGAGTTAATGCTGGATTGAATTAATGTTTGATTCCCTTTCCTGTGCACATGTAGTGAATGTCTCGACTGGTAGCATTATTCCATCCTGAATTATTATGTCAATGATAAAGTGGTAGTTCAGAAGGCTGAGGTAATATTTTATTTAAGGAGTGGATTGAGGATCTAATCATGTGTCCCTAAACGAAGCTACGTAAAGAGACTACGGTAGAAGGTGTAACATTGTAAGGTCAAGAACCTGTTTCTCAACAGGTCGGGCGAATTAAATAACCCGCTCAGTGAAGCGCCGACACTACTCACTAATATAATAGGTGAAGTAGATACATCTATTATAGTTTTAGAACCGTGTCTGCAACAAGAGGCTGACTGAGTTGACCACACGAGGGGGCCCTTTACCAGAGAGGCAGAGGGAGGCAGTGTACTCGGAACTAGGGACGGCTTGTTACAGCCAATTGCCCTGTACACAAAACCTTGAAATCCAAAACCCGAGCGACAGAAAGTTCGGAACCCACCTTTTCTCAGGCTGAAAACGGGTTTTCCACATTGTGCCATAACTTTGCAGGGAAGCTTCAGAACATGAAATTTTCACCTCCCACTATAGCAGAAAGGGTCTTTCTCGTAGTTGCACATCAAATCTAAGCTATCTGAAGTGTTTTTCCAAAGTTATCAACATTTTTACGTTTGGCATTCCGGAACCCACCTTATATCAGCCTGAAAACGCGTTTTCTGCAATGTGCCATAAGTTTGCTGGGAAGCTTCAGAACATGAATTTTTCACTTCGCACTATAGCAGAAAGGGTCTTCCTAGTAGTTGCACATCAAATCTAAGCTGTCTGAAGTGTTTTTCCAAAGTTATCAACATTTTTATGTTTGGCGTTCCGGAACCCACCTTTTCTCTTGCTGAAAACGCGTTTTCTGCTTTGTGCCATAACTTTGCTGGGAATCTTCCGAACACGAAAGTTTAACCTCCCACAATAGCATAAAGGGTCTTTCTTGTAGTTGCACATCAAATCTAAGCTGTCTGAAGTGTTTTTCCAAAGTTATCAACATTTTTATGTTTGGCGTTCCGGAACCCACCTTATCTCCGGCTGAAAACGCGTTTTCTGCATTGTTCCTTAACTTTGCAGGGAAGCTTCAGAACGTGAAATTTTCAACTCCAACTATAACAGACAGGGTCTTTGTAGTAGTTGCACATCAAATCTAAGCTGTCTGAAGTGTTTTTCGAAAGTTATCAACATTTTTACGTTTGGCGTTCCGGAATCCACCTTATCTCAGGCTGAAAACGCGTTTTCTGCATTGTGCCATAACTTTGAAGGAAAGCTTCAGAAAATGAAAGTTTCACCTCCCACTATAGCAGAAAGGGTCTTTTGTAGTAGTTGCACATCAAATATAAGCTGTCTGAAGTGTTTTTCCAAAGTTATCAACATTTTTATGTTTGGCGTTCCGGACCCCACCTTTTCTCAGACTGAAAACGGGTTTTCCACATTGTGCCATAACTTTGCAGGGAAGCTTCAGAACATGAAATTTTCACGTCCCACTATAGCAGAAAGGGTCTTTCTCGTAGTTGCACATCAAATCTAAGCTATCTGAAGTGTTTTTCCGAAGTTATCAACATTTTTACGTTTGGCATTCCGGAACCCACCTTATCTCAGCCTGAAAACGCGTTTTCTGCAATGTGCCATAACTTTGTTGGGAAGCTTCAGATCATGAAAATTTCACCTCCCACTATAGCAGAAAGGGTCTTTCTAGTAGTTGCAAATCAAATCTAAGCTGTCTGAAGTGTTTTTCCAAAATTATCAACATTTATATGTTTGGCATTCCGGAACCCACCTGATCTCAGCCTGAAAACGCGTTTTCTGCAATGTGCCATAACTTTGCTGGGAAGCTTCAGAACATGAAATTTTCACTTCGCACTATAGCAGAAAGGGCCTTTCTAGTAGTTGCACATCAAATCTAAGCTGTCTGAAGTGTTTTTCCAAAGTTATCAACACTTTTATATTTGGCGTTCCGGAATAGACCTTATCTCAGGCTGAAAACACGTTTTCTGCATTGTACCATAACTTTGCAGGGGAGCTTCAGAACATGAAAATTTAACCTCCCACAATAGCAGAAAGGGTCTTTCTTGTAGTTGCACATCAAATCTAAGCTGTCTGAAGTGTTTTTCCAAAGTTATCAACATTTTTATGTTTGGCGTTCCGAAACCCACCTTATCTCAGTCTGAAAACGCGTTTTCTGCATTGTCCCATAACTTTGCAGGGAAGCTTCAGAACATGAAAATTTAACCTCCCACAATAGCATAAAGGGTCTTTCTTGTAGTTGCACATCAAATCTAAGCTGTCTGAAGTGTTTTTCCAAAGTTATCAACATTTCTATGTTTGGCGTTCCGGAACCCACCTTTTCTCTTGCTGAAAACGCGTTGTCTGCTTTGTGCCATAACTTTGCTGGGAATCTTCAGAACATGAAATTTTAACCTCCCACAATAGCATAAAGGGTCTTTCTTGTAGTTGCACATCAAATCTAAGCCGTCTGAAGTGTTTTTCCAAAGTTATCAACATTTTAATGTTTGGCGTTCCGGAACCCACCTTATCTCCGGCTGAAAACGCGTTTTCTGCATTTTTCCTTAACTTTGCAGGGAAGCTTCAGAACGTGAAATTTTCAACTCCAACTATAACAGACAGGGTCTTTGTAGTAGTTAAACATCAAATCTAAGCTGTCTGAAGTGTTTTTCGAAAGTTATCAACATTTTTACGTTTGGCGTTCCGGAACCCACCTTATCTCAGGCTGAAAACGCGTTTTCTGCATTGTGCCATAACTTTGAAGGAAAGCTTCAGAAAATGAAAGTTTCACCTCCCACTATAGCAGAAAGGGTCTTTTGTAGTAGTTGCACATCAAATATAAGCTGTCTGAAGTGTTTTTCCAAAGTTATCAACATTTTTATGTTTGGCGTTCCGGACCCCACCTTTTCTCAGGCTGAAAACGGGTTTTCCACATTGTGCAATAACTTTGCAGGGAAGCTTCAGAACATGAAATTTTCACGTCCCACTCTAGCAGAAAGGGTCTTTCTCGTAGTTGCACATCAAATCTAAGCTATCTGAAGTGTTTTTCCGAAGTTATCAACATTTTTACGTTTGGCATTCCGGAACCCACCTTATCTCAGCCTGAAAACGCGTTTTCTGCAATGTGCCATAACTTTGTTGGGAAGCTTCAGATCATGAAATTTTCACCTCCCACTATAGCAGAAAGGGTCTTTCTAGTAGTTGCAAATCAAATCTAAGCTGTCTGAAGTGTTTTTCCAAAATTATCAACATTTATATGTTTGGCATTCCGGAACCCACCTTGTCTCAGCCTGAAAACGTGTTTTCTGCAATGTGCCATAACTTTGCTGGGAAGCTTCAGAACATGAAATTTTCACTTCGCACTATAGCAGAAAAGGTCTTTCTAGTGGTTGCACATCAAATCTAAGCTGTCTGAAGTGTTTTTCCAAAGCTATCAACACTTTTATGTTTGGCCTTCCGGAATAGACCTTATCTCAGGCTGAAAACGCGGTTTCTGCATTGTACCATAACTTTGCAGGGGAGCTTCAGAACATGAATTTTTCACTTCCCACTATAGCAGAAAGGGTCTTTCTAGTAGTTGCATATCAAATCTAAGCTGTCTGAAGTGTTTTTCCAAAGTTATCAACACTTTTATGTTTGCCGCTCCCGAACCCAACTAATATCAGGCTGAAAACGCATTTTCTGCTTTGTGCCATAACTTTGCTGGGAATCTTCAGAACATGAAATTTTAACCTCCCACAATAGCATAAAGGGTCTTTCTTGTAGTTGCACATCTAATCTAAGCTGTCTGAAGTGTTTTTCCAAAGTTATCAACATTCTTATGTTTGGCCTTCCAGAACCCACCTTATCTCAGGCTGAAAACGCGTTTTCTGCATTGTGCCATAACTTTGAAGGAAAGCTTCAGAAAATGAAAATTTCACCTCCCACTATAGCAGAAAGGGTCTTTTGTAGTTGTTGCACATCAAATCTAAGCTATCTGAAGTGTTTTTCCAAAGTTATCAACATTTTTATATTTGGCGTTCCGGAACCCACTTTATCTCAAGCCGGAAACGCATTTTCTGCATTGTGCCATAACTTCTCAGGGAAGCTTCAGAACATGAAATTTTAACCACCCACAATTGCATAAATGGTCTTTCTTGTAGTTGCACATCAAATCAAAGCTGTCTGAAGTGTTTTTCCAAAGTTATCAACATTTTTATGTTTGGCGTTCCGGAATCCACCTTTTCTCAGGCTGTAAACGCTTTTTTTGCATTGTGCCATAACTTTGGAGGGAAGCTTCAGAACACGAAATTTTCACCTCCCACTATAGCAGAAAGGGTCTTTCTAGTAGTTGCACATCAAATCTAAGCTGTCTGAAGTGTTTTTCCAAAGTCATCAACATTCTTATGTTTGGTGTTCCGGAATCAACCTTATCTCCGGCTGAGAACGCGTTTTACGCATTGTGCCATAACTTTGCAGGAAAGCTTCAGAACATGAAATTTTCAACTCCCACTATAGCAGAAAGGGTCTTTCTAGTAGTTGCACATCAAATCAAAGCTGTCTGAAGTGTTTTTCCAAAGTTATCAATAATTTTAGGTTTGGCGTTCCGGAATCGACCTTATCTCAGGCTGAAAACGCGTTTCCTGCATTGTGGCATAAGTTTGCAGCTAAGCTTCAGAACATGAAATTTTCACGTCCCACTGAAGCAGAAAGGGTCTTTCTAGTAGTTGCACATCAAATCTAAGCTGTCTGAAATGTTTTTCCAAAGTTATCAACATTTTTATGTTTGGCGTTCCGGAATCAACCTTATCTCAGGCTGAAAACGCGTTTTACGCATTGTGCCATAACTTTGCAGGAAAGCATCAGAACATGAAATTTTCACCTCCCACTATAGCAGAAAGGGTCTTTCTAGTAGTTGCACATCAAATCTAAGCTGTCTGAAGTGTTTTTCCAAAATTTTCAACATTTTTATTTTTGGTCTTCGGGAACCCACCTTATCTCAGGCTGAAAACGCGTTTTCCGCATTGTGCCATAACTTTGCATAAAGCTTTAGAACATGAAATTTTCACCTCCCACTATAGCAGAAAGGGTCTTTCTAGTAGTTGCAGATTAAATCTAAGTTGTCTGAAATGTTTTTCCAAAGTTATCAACTTTTTTTATGTTTGGCGTTCCGGAACCCACCTTATCTCAGGCTGAAAACGCGTTTTCTTCATTGTTCTTTAACATTGCATAAAGCTTCAGAACATGAAATTTTCAACTCCCACAATAACAGAAAGGGTCTTTCTAGCAGTCGCACATCAAATCTAAGCTGTCTGAAGTGTTTTTCCAAAGTTATCAACATTTTTATGTTTGGAGTTCCGGAATCGACCTTATCTCAGGCTGAAAACGCGTTTTCTGCATTGTGACATAACTTTGCAAGGAAGCTTCAGATCATGAAATTTTCACCTCCCACTATAGCAGAAAGGGTCTTTCTTGTTGTTGCACATCAAATCTAAGTTGTCTGAAGTGTTTTTCGAAAGCTATCAACATTTTTATGTTTGGCTTTCCGGAAACGACCTTATCTCGGGCTGAAAACGCGTTTTCTGCATTGTGCCATAACTTTGCAGTGAAGCTTCAGAACATGAAATTTTCACCTCCCACTGTAGCAGAAAGGGTCTTTCTAGTAGTTGCACATCAAATCTAAGCTGTCTGAAGTGTTTTTCCAAAATTATCAACATTTTATGTTTGGCGTTCCGGAACCCACCTTATCTCAGACAGAAAACGCGTTTTCTGCATTGTTCCTTAACTTTGATGGAAAGCTTCAGAACATGAAAGTTTCACCTACCACTATAGCAGAAATTGTCTTTCTAGTAGTTGCACATCAAATATAAGCTGTCTGAAGTGTTTTTCCAAAGTTATCAACATTTTTATGTTTGGCGTTCCGGAACCCACCTTATCTCAGGCTGAAAACGGGTTTTCTGCATTGTGCAATAACTTTGAAGGAAAGCTTCAGAACATGAAAGTTACACCTACCACTATAGCAGAAATTGTCTTTCTAGTAGTTGCACATCAAATATAAGCTGTCTGAAGTGTTTTTCCAAAGTTATCAACATTTTTATGTTTGGCGTTCCGGAACCCACCTTATCTCAGGCTGAAAACGCGTTTTACGCATTGTGCCATAACTTTGCAGGAAAGCATCAGAACATGAAATTTTCACCTCCCACTATAGCAGAAAGGGTCTTTCTAGTAGTTGCACATCAAATATAAGCTGTCTGAAGTGTTTTTCCAAAGTTATCAACATTTTTATGTTTGGCGTTCCGGAACCCACCTTATCTCAGGCTGAAAACGGGTTTTCTGCATTGTGCAATAACTTTGAAGGAAAGCTTCAGAACATGAAAGTTTCACCTACCACTATAGCAGAAATTGTCTTTCTAGTAGTTGCACATCAAATATAAGCTGTCTGAAGTGTTTTTCCAAAGTTATCAACATTTTTATGTTTGGCGTTCCGGAACCCACCTTATCTCAGGCTGAAAACGCGTTTTCTGCGTTGTGCCATTACTTTGCAGGGAAGCTTCAGAACATGAAATTTTCACCTCCCACTGAAGCAGAAAGGGTCTTTCTAGTAGTTGCACATCAAATCTAAGCTGTCTGAAGTGTTTTTCCAAAGTTATCAACATTTTTATGTTTGGCGTTCCGGAATCAACCTTATCTCAGGCTGAAAACGCGTTTTACGCATTGTGCCATAACTTTGCAGGAAAGCATCAGAACATGAAATTTTCACCTCCCACTATAGCAGAAAGGGTCTTTCTAGTAGTTGCGCATCAAATCTAAGCTGTCTGAAGTGTTTTTCCAAAATTTTCAACATTTTTATTTTTGGTCTTCGGGAACCCACCTTATCTCAGGCTGAAAACGCGTTTTACGCATTGTGCCATAACTTTGCAGGAAAGCATCAGAACATGAAATTTTCACCTCCCACTATAGCAGAAAGGGTCTTTCTCGTAGTTACACATCAAATCTAAGCTGTCTGAAGTGTTTTTCCAAAGTTATCAACATTTTTATGTTTGGCGTTCCGGAATCGACCTTTTCTCAGGCTGAAAACGCGTTTCCTGCATTGTGGCATAACTTTGCAGGGAAGCTTCAGAACATCGAATTTTCACTTCCACAATGGCAGAAATGGTCTTTCTAGTAGTTGCACATCAAATCTAAGCTGTCTGAAGTGTTTTTCCAGAATTATGAACCTTTTTATGTTTGGCGTTCCGGAATCGACCTTATCTCAGGCTGAAAACGCGTTTTACGCATTGTGCCATAACTTTGCAGGAAATCTTCAGAACATGAAATTTTCACCTCCCACTATAGCAGAAAGGATCTTTCTAGTACTTGTACATCAAATCTAAGCTGTCTGAAGTGTTTTTCCAAAGTTATCAACATTTTTATATTTGGCGTTCAGAACCCACCTTATCTCAGGCTGAAAACGTGTTTCTTTCTTTGTGCCATAACTTTGCAGGGAAGCTTCAGAACATGAAATTTTAACCTGCCACTATAGCAGAAAGGGTCCTTCTAGTAGTTGCACATCAAATCTAACCTGTCTGAAGTGTTTTTCCAAAGTTATCAACATTCTTATGTTTGGCGTTCCAGAATCAACCTTATCTCAGGCTGAAAACGCGTTTTCAGCATTGTGCCATCACTTTGCAGGGAAGCTTCAGAACATGAAATTTTCTCCTCCCACTATAGCAGAAAGGGTATTTCTAGTAGTTGCATATCAAATCTAAGCTGTCTGAAGTGTTTTTCCAAAGTTATCAACATTTTTATGTTTGGCGTTCCGGAATCGACTTTATCTCAGGCTGAAAACATGTTTTCCGCATTGTGCCATAACTTTGCAAGGAAGCTTCAGAACATGAAATTTTAAACTTCCACTATAGCAGAAAAGGTCTTTCTGGTAGTTGCACATCAAATCTAAGCTGTCTGAAGTGTTTTTCCAAACTTTTCAACATTTTTACGTTTGGCGTTCGGGAACCCACCTTATCTCAAGCTGAAAACGCGTTTTCTGCATTGTGCCATAACTTTGCAGGAAACTTCATAATATGAAATTTTAACCTCCCACTATTGCAGAAAGGGTCTTTCTAGTAGTTGCACATCAAATCTAAGCTGTCTGAAGTGTTTTTCCAAAGTTATCAACATTTTTATGTTTGGCGTTCCGGAATCGACCTTATCTCAGACTGAAAACGCGTTTTACGCATTGTGCCATGACTTTGCAAGGAAGCTTCAGAACATGAAATTTTCACATCCCACTATAGCAGAAAGGGTCTTTCTAGTAGTTGCACATCAAATCTAAGCTGTCTGAAGTGTTTTTTCAAAGTTATCATATTTTTATGTTTGGCGTTCCGTAATTGACCTTGTCTCATGCTGAAAACGCGTTTTCTGCATTGTGCCATAACTTTGCAGGGAAGCTTCAGAACATGAAATTTTCAACTCCCACTATAGCAGAAAGGCTTTTTCCAGTAGTTGCACATCAAATCTAAGCTGTCTGAAGTGTTTTTCCAAAGTTATCAACATTTTTATGTTTGGCTTTCCGGAATCGACCTTATCTCAGGCTGAAAACGCGTTTTCTGCAATGTGCCATAACTTTGCAGGGAAGCTTCAGAACATGAAATTTTCAACTCCCACTATAGCAGAAAGGGTTTTTCTCATAGTTGCACATCAAATCTAAGCTGTTTGAAGTGTTTTTCCAAAGTTATCAACATTTTTATGTTTGGCGTTCGTGAACCCACCTAATCTCAGGCTGTAAAAGCGTTTTCTGCATTGTGCCATAACTTTGGAGGGAAGCTTCAGAACATGAAATTTTAACCTGCCACTATAGCAGAAAGGGTCCTTCTAGTAGTTGCACATCAAATCTAACCTGTCTGAAGTGTTTTTCCAAAGTTATCAACATTCTTATGTTTGGCGTTCCAGAATCAACCTTATCTCAGGCTGAAAACGCGTTTTCAGCATTGTGCCATCACTTTGCAGGGAAGCTTCAGAACATGAAATTTTCACCTCCCACTATAGCAGAAAGTCTCTTTCTAGTAGTTGCACATCAAATCTAAGCTTTTTGAAGTGTTTTTCCAAAGTTATCAACATTTTTATGTTTGGCGTTCTGGAACCCACCTTATCTCAGGCTGAAAACGCATTGTCTGCATTGTGCCATAACTTTGCAAGGAGACTTCAGAACATGAAATTTTCTCCTCCCACTATAGCAGAAAGGTTCTTTCTAGTAGTTGCACATGAAATCTAAGCTGTTTGAAGTGT
The DNA here is from genome assembly GCF_027744825.2 of Synchiropus splendidus. Lineage (NCBI taxonomy): Eukaryota > Metazoa > Chordata > Actinopteri > Syngnathiformes > Callionymidae > Synchiropus > Synchiropus splendidus. The sequence goes on from NW_026527058.1 coordinate 250,059, forward strand.
TTTTCCAAAGTTAACACCATTTTTATGTTTGGCGTTCCAGAAACAACCTTATCTCAGCCTGAAAACGCGTTTTACATATTTTGCCATAACTTTGCAGGGAAGCTTCAGAACATGAAATTTTAACATCCCACTATAGCAGAAAGGGTCTTTCTAGTAGTTGCACATCAAATCTAAGCTGTCTGAAGTGTTTTTCCAAAGTTATCAACATTCTTATGTTTGGCTTTCCAGAAACAACCTTATCTCAGGCTGAAAACGCGTTTTACGCAATTTGCCATAACTTTGCAGGAAAGCTTCAGAACATGAAAATTTCACCACCCACTATAGCAGAAGGGGTCTTTCTAGTAGTTCCACATCAAATCTAAGCTGTCTGAAGTGTTTTTCCCAAGTTATCAACATTTTTATGTTTGGCGTTCCGGAATCGACCTTATCTCAGGCTGAAAACGCGTTTCACGCATTTTGCCATAACTTTGCGGGGAAGCTTCAGAACATGAAAATTTCACCACCCACTATAGCAGAAACGGTCTTTCTCGTAGTTGCACATCAAATCTAAGCTGTCTGAATTGTTTTTCCAAAGTTATCAACATTTTTATGTTTGGCGTTCCGTAAATGACCTTATCTCAGGCTGAAAACGCATTTTTCGCATTGTCCCATAACTTTGCAGGGAAGCTTCAGAACATGAAATTATTACCTCCGACTATATCAGAAAGGGTCTTTCTCGTAGTTGCACATCAATTCTAAGCTCTCTGAAGTGTTATGTCAAAGTTATCAACATTTTTATGTTGGCATTCCGGAATTGACCTTATCTCAGGCTTAAAACGCGTTTTACACATTTTGCCATAACTTTGCAGGGAAGCTTCAGAACATGAAAATTTCACCTCCCACTATAGCAGAAAGGGTCTTTCTAGTAGTTGCACATCAAATCTAAGCTGTCTGAAGTGTTTTTCCAAAGTTATCAACATTTTTTTTCTGCCGTTCCGGAACCCACCTTATCTCAGGCTGAAAAAGCGTTTTCTGCTTTGTGCCATAACTTTGCTGGCAAACTTCAGAACATGAAATTTTCACCACCCACTATATCAGAAAGGGTCTTTCTAGTAGTTGCACATCAAATTTAAGCTGTCTTAATTGTTTTTCCAAAGTTATCACCATTTTTATGTTTGGCGTCCGGAATCGAACTTATCTCAGGCTGAAATCGCGTTTTACGCATTGTGCCATAACTTTGCAGGGAACCTTCAGAACATGAAAATTTCACCACCCGCTGTAGCAGAAAGGGTCTTTCTAGTAGTTGCAAATCAAATCTAAGCTGTATGAAGTGTTTTTCTGAAGTTTGCAACATTTTTATGTTTGGCCTTCCGGAATCGACCTTATCTCAGGCTGAAAACGCGTTTTACGCATTTTGCCATAACTTGGCAGGGAAGCTTCAGAACATGAAAATTTGACCTCCCACTATAGTGGAAAGGGTCTTTCTCGTAGTTGCACGTCAAATCGAAGCTGTCTGAAATTTTTTTTCCAAAGTTATCAACATTTTTAAGTTTGGCGTTCCGGAACCCACCTTATCTCGGGCTGAAAACGCGTTTAATTCATTGTGCCATAACTTTGCAGGAAAGGTTCAAAAATGAAATTTTCACCACCCACTATAGCAGAAAGGGACTTTCTCGTAGTTGCTCATCAAATCTAAGCTGTCTGAAATGTTTTTGCCAAAGTTATCAACATTTTTATGTTTGGCGTTCCGGAACCCACCTTATCTCAGGCTGAAAACGCGTTTTCTGCATTGTGCCATAACTTTGCTGCGAAGCTTCAGAACATGAAATTTTAACCACCCACTGTAGCAGAAAGGCTCTTTCTAGTAGTTGCATATCAAATCTAAGCTGTCTGAAGTGTTTTTCCAAAGTTATCAACATTTTTATGTTTGGCGTTCCGGAACCCACCTTATCTCCGGCTGAAAACGCGTTTTCTGCATTGTTCCTTAACTTTGCAGGGAAGCTTCAGAACGTGAAATTTTCAACTCCAACTATAACAGACAGGGTCTTTGTAGTAGTTGCACATCAAATCTAAGCTGTCTGAAGTGTTTTTCGAAAGTTCTCAACATTTTTACGTTTGGCATTCCGGAACCCACCTTATCTCAGGCTGAAAACGCGTTTTCTGCATTGTGCCATAACTTTGAAGGAAAGCTTCAGAAAATGAAAGTTTCACCTCCCACTATAGCAGAAAGGGTCTTTTGTAGTAGTTGCACATCAAATATAAGCTGTCTGAAGTGTTTTTCCAAAGTTATCAACATTTTTATGTTTGGTGTTCCGGACCCCACCTTTTCTCAGGCTGAAAACGGGTTTTCCACATTGTGCCAAAACTTTGCAGGGAAGCTTCAGAACATGAAATTTTCACGTCCCACTATAGCAGAAAGGGTCTTTCTAGTAGTTGCATATCAAATCTAAGCTGTCTGAAGTGTTTTTCCAAAGTTATCAACACTTTTATGTTTGCCGCTCCCGAACCCAACTAATATCAGGCTGAAACCGCATTTTCTGCATTGTGCCATAACTTTGCAGGGAAGCTTCAGAATATGAAAATTTGACCTCCCACAATAGCATAAAGGGTCTTTCTTGTTGTTGCACATCAAATCTAAGCTGTCTGAAGTGTTTTTCGAAAGTTATCAACATTTTTACGTTTGGCGTTCCGGAACCCACCTTATCTCAGGCTGAAAACGCTTTTTCTGCATTGTGCCCTAACTTTGCAGGGAAGCTTCAGAACATGAAATTTTCATATCGCACTATAGCAGAAAGGGTCTTTCTAGTAGTTGCACATCAAATCTAAGCTATCTGAATTGGTTTTCCAAAGTTATCAACACTTTTATGTTTCCCGTTCCGGAACCCACATTATCTCAGGCTGAAAACGCGTTTTCTGCATTGTGCCATAACTTTGCAGGGAAGCTTCTGAACATGAAATTTTAACCCCCCACTGCAGCAGAAAGGGCCTTTCTAGTAGTTGCACAACAAATCTAAGCTATCTGAAGTGTTTTTCCAAAGTTATCAACATTTTTACGTTTGGCATTCCGGAACCCACCTTATCTCAGCCTGAAAACGCGTTTTCTGCATTGTGCCATAACTTTGCAGGGAAGCTTCAGAACATGAAATTTTCACCTCCCACTATAGCAGAAAGGGCCTTTCTAGTAGTTGCACATCAAATCTAAGCTGTCTGAAGTGTTTTTCCAAGGTTATCAACATTTTTAAGTTTGGCGTTCCGGAACCCACCTTATCTCGGGCTGAAAACGCATTTACTTCATTATGCCATAACTTTGCAGGAAAGGTTCAAAAATGAAATTTTCACCACCCACTATAGCAGAAAGGGACTTTCTAGTAGTTGCACATCAAATCTAAGCTGTCTGAAGTGTTTTTCCAAAGTTATCAACATTTTTATGTTTGGCGTTCCGGACCCCACCTTTTCTCAGGCTGAAAACGGGTTTTCCACATTGTGCCATAACTTTGCAGGGAAGCTTCAGAACATGAAATTTTCACCTCCCACTATAGCAGAAAGGGTCTTTCTCGTAGTTGCACAACAAATCTAAGCTATCTGAAGTGTTTTTCCAAAGTTATCAACATTTTTACGTTTGGCATTCCGGAACCCACCTTATCTCAGCCTGAAAACGCGTTTTCTGCAATGTGCCATAACTTTGCTGGGAAGCTTCAGAACATGAATTTTTCACTTCGCACTATAGCAGAAAGGGTCTTTCTAGTAGTTGCACATCAAATCTAAGCTGTCTGAAGTGTTTTCCCAAAGTTATCAACATTTTTATGTTTGGCGTTCCGGAACCCACCTTTTCTCTTGCTGAAAACGCGTTTACTGCTTTGTGCCATAACTTTGCTGGGAATCTTCAGAACATGAAATTTTAACCTCCCACAATAGCATAAAGGGTCTTTCTTGTAGTTGCACATCAAATCTAAGCTGTCTGAAATGTTTTTTCCAAAGTTATCAACATTTTTATGTTTGGCGTTCCGGAACCCACCTTATCTCAGGCTGAAAACGCGTTTTCTGCATTGTGCCATAACTTTGCTGCGAAGCTTCAGAACATGAAATTTTAACCACCCACTGTAGCAGAAGGGCTCTTTCTAGTAGTTGCATATCAAATCTAAGCTGGCTGAAGTGTTTTTCCAAAGTTATCAACATTTTTATGTTTGGCGTTCCGGAACCAACCCTATCTCAGGCTGAAAACGCGTTTTCTGTATTGTTACTTAACTTTGCAGGGAAGCTTCAGAACACGAAATTTTCACCTCCCACAATTACAGACAGGGTCTTTGTAGTAGTTGCACATCAAATCTAAGCTGTCTGAAGTGTTTTTCGAAAGTGTTGTATATACTGGAAAATCGAAAATATTATAACCATGCTTTACACTTATTATGAGCACTTATTGAATCTGTATGCTTTGCAGTTATTATGAGCACTTATTGAATCTGTATGCTTTGCACTTATTATGAGCACTTATTGAATCTGTATGCTTTGCACTTTTGAACTTGCAGGGCATGCTCTAACCTCAGGGTGAATTTGTAAGCAGAACATGTTTTTAAGCCGAGCTTGCGATTATGGTTAACACTTAGAAGGAACGTTGTATTAATAGAACATTGTGATCTTCACTTAGAACATAAGTTACATTTATCAAAACAATGAAACTAACACTCAGCATGTTCAATGAATCTAAAACATCTGCATAAGACATAAGGGGTGTCTCTAATGAAGTTAAAACTTTCCACTAAGGACGACAGCTAGAACACGTGATGAAAATTAAAACTTTCCACTGAAGATGACAAGAACACGTCACCCATTAATGACGCATTGGGGGATTGTTTATTGAAATCGACAATGTTGCTATAAAGGTCTAGGATAAACTGACCTCTCGCTCTCGCTCTTGATCCACGCTTTTGGCTTCATCCGTTTGCTGTAAGGTCTTGTATCTTAACTTGGGACGGTGCTCTTGCTCTTGCTCTTACGCCATTTGATTTAACTCTTTTTGTTGTTCTCTTATGGTTTTTTTTTATTATTGATTGGTTGATTTTTATGATTAATTCTTTTGACTTATCTCTTTTATTGCATATACTTTGAATATATTTTTTAGGATCTTTGACTTAATCCTTTTTATTGTGTATGCATTTTGATTATATGATTTTTGACATTTATGTATGTGCACTAGCGTCTGGCAGTGCCTTTGACTTTGTTGGGTATTAGCGTCTGGCAATACCCTTGAGTTTATTGATGTTTATTGATTTTATTGTTTTCATTATCCTTTTTTGAATTTTATTGTTTTATTACCCCTTTATCATTTTTGTATTGAATTTTATTGTTTTATTACCCTTTTATCATTTTTGTATTGAATTTGATTCTTTATTGATTTTACTGTTTTGTTATCCTTTTTATCAATTTTTTGGAGAAATACTTTTGACATAAAAACAAAATAAAACTGAGTACGAATTAAGTACTGAAAAGGCACAACGGCATTGATCCCTGACTACTAAGAATCGACTGGCTCCTGTACTACCATCAACTGGGTTATAGGTGAGTTAATGCTGGATTGAATTAATGTTTGATTCCCTTTCCTGTGCACATGTAGTGAATGTCTCGACTGGTAGCATTATTCCATCCTGAATTATTATGTCAATGATAAAGTGGTAGTTCAGAAGGCTGAGGTAATATTTTATTTAAGGAATGGATTGAGGATCTAATCATGTGTCCCTAAACGAAGCTACGTAAAGAGACTACGGTAGAAGGTGTAACATTGTAAGGTCAAGAACCTGTTTCTCAACAGGTCGGGCGAATTAAATAACCCGCTCAGTGAAGCGCCGACACTACTCACTAATATAATAGGTGAAGTAGATACATCTATTATAGTTTTAGAACCGTGTCTGCAACAAGAGGCTGACTGAGTTGACCACACGAGGGGGCCCTTTACCAGAGAGGCAGAGGGAGGCAGTGTACTCGGAACTAGGGACGGCTTGTTACAGCCAATTGCCCTGTACACAAAACCTTGAAATCCAAAACCCGAGCGACAGAAAGTTTGGAACCCACCTTATCTCAGCCTGAAAACGTGTTTTCTGCAATGCGCCATAACTTTGCTGGGAAGCTTCAGAACATGAATTTTTCACTTCGCATTATAGCAGAAAGGGTCTTTCTAGTAGTTGCACATCAAATCTAAGCTGTCTGAAGTGTTTTTCCAAAGTTATCAACATTTTTATGTTTGGCGTTCCGGACCCCACCTTTTCTCAGGCTGAAAACGGGTTTTCCACATTGTGCCATAACTTTGCAGGGAAGCTTCAGAACATGAAATTTTCACCTCCCACTATAGCAGAAAGGGTCTTTCTCGTAGTTGCACATCAAATCTAAGCTATCTGAAGTGTTTTTCCAAAGTTATCAACATTTTTACGTTTGGCATTCCGGAACCCACCTTATATCAGCCTGAAAACGCGTTTTCTGCAATGTGCCATAACTTTGAAGGAAAGCTTCAGAAAATGAAAGTTTCACCTCCCACTATAGCAGAAAGGGTCTTTTGTAGTAGTTGCACATCAAATATAAGCTGTCTGAAGTGTTTTTCCAAAGTTATCAACATTTTTATGTTTGGCGTTCCGGACCCCACCTTTTCTCAGACTGAAAACGGGTTTTCCACATTGTGCCATAACTTTGCAGGGAAGCTTCAGAACATGAAATTTTCACGTCCCACTATAGCAGAAAGGGTCTTTCTAGTAGTTGCAAATCAAATCTAAGCTGTCTGAAGTGTTTTTCCAAAATTATCAACATTTATATGTTTGGCATTCCGGAACCCACCTGATCTCAGCCTGAAAACGCGTTTTCTGCAATGTGCCATAACTTTGCTGGGAAGCTTCAGAACATGAAATTTTCACTTCGCACTATAGCAGAAAGGGTCTTTCTAGTAGTTGCACATCAAATCTAAGCTGTCTGAAGTGTTTTTCCAAAGTTATCAACACTTTTATATTTGGCGTTCCGGAATAGACCTTATCTCAGGCTGAAAACACGTTTTCTGCATTGTACCATAACTTTGCAGGGGAGCTTCAGAACATGAATTTTTCACTTCCCACTATAGCAGAAAGGGTCTTTCTAGTAGTTGCATATCAAATCTAAGCTGTCTGAAGTGTTTTTCCAAAGTTATCAACACTTTTATGTTTGCCGCTCCCGAACCCAACTAATATCAGGCTGAAAACGCATTTTCTGCATTGTGAGATAACTTTGCAGGTAAGCTTCAGAACATGAAATTTTCACCTCCCACTATAGAAGAAAGGGTCTTTCTAGTAGTTGCACATCAAATCTAAGCTGTCTGAAATGTTTTTTCCAAAGTTGTCAACATTTTTATGTTTGGCGTTCCGAAACCCACCTTATCTCAGTCTGAAAACGCGTTTTCTGCATTGTCCCATAACTTTGCAGGGAAGCTTCAGAACATGAAAATTTAACCTCCCACAATAGCATAAAGGGTCTTTCTTGTAGTTGCACATCAAATCTAAGCTGTCTGAAGTGTTTTTCCAAAGTTATCAACATTTTTATGTTTGGCGTTCCGGAACCCACCTTTTCTCTTGCTGAAAACGCGTTGTCTGCTTTGTGCCATAACTTTGCTGGGAATCTTCAGAACATGAAATTTTAACCTCCCACAATAGCATAAAGGGTCTTTCTTGTAGTTGCACATCAAATCTAAGCTGTCTGAAGTGTTTTTCCAAAGTTATCAACATTTTTATGTTTGGCGTTCCGGAACCCACCTTATCTCCGGCTGAAAACGCGTTTTCTGCATTTTTCCTTAACTTTGCAGGGAAGCTTCAGAACGTGAAATTTTCAACTCCAACTATAACAGACAGGGTCTTTGTAGTAGTTAAACATCAAATCTAAGCTGTCTGAAGTGTTTTTCGAAAGTTATCAACATTTTTATGTTTGGCGTTCCGGACCCCACCTTTTCTCAGGCTGAAAACGCGTTTTCTGCATTGTCCCATAACTTTGCAGGGAAGCTTCAGAACATGAAAATTTAACCTCCCACAATAGCATAAAGGGTCTTTCTTGTAGTTGCACATCAAATCTAAGCTGTCTGAAGTGTTTTTCCAAAGTTATCAACATTTTTATGTTTGGCGTTCCGGAACCCACCTTTTCTCTTGCTGAAAACGCGTTGTCTGCTTTGTGCCATAACTTTGCTGGGAATCTTCAGAACATGAAATTTTAACCTCCCACAATAGCATAAAGGGTCTTTCTTGTAGTTGCACATCAAATCTAAGCTGTCTGAAGTGTTTTTCGAAAGTTATCAACATTTTTACGTTTGGCGTTCCGGAACCCACCTTATCTCAGGCTGAAAACGCGTTTTCTGCATTGTGCCATAACTTTGAAGGAAAGCTTCAGAAAATGACAGTTTCACCTCCCACTATAGCAGAAAGGGTCTTTTGTAGTAGTTGCACATCAAATATAAGCTGTCTGAAGTGTTTTTCCAAAGTTATCAACATTTTTATGTTTGGCGTTCCGGACCCCACCTTTTCTCAGGCTGAAAACGGGTTTTCCACATTGTGCAATAACTTTGCAGGGAAGCTTCAGAACATGAAATTTTCACGTCCCACTCTAGCAGAAAGGGTCTTTCTCGTAGTTGCACATCAAATCTAAGCTATCTGAAGTGTTTTTCCGAAGTTATCAACATTTTTACGTTTGGCATTCCGGAACCCACCTTATCTCAGCCTGAAAACGCGTTTTCTGCAATGTGCCATAACTTTGTTGGGAAGCTTCAGATCATGAAATTTTCACCTCCCACTATAGCAGAAAGGGTCTTTCTAGTAGTTGCAAATCAAATCTAAGCAGTCTGAAGTGTTTTTCCAGAATTATGAACCATTTTATGTTTGGCGTTCCGGAATCGACCTTATCTCAGGCTGAAAACGCGTTTTACGCATTGTGCCATAACTTTGCAGGAAATCTTCAGAACATGAAATTTTCACCTCCCACTATAGCAGAAAGGATTTTTCTAGTACTTGTACATCAAATCTAAGCTGTCTGAAGTGTTTTTCCAAAGTTATCAATATTTTTATGTTTGGCGTTCAGAACCCACCTTATCTCAGGCTGAAAACGTGTTTCTTTCTTTGTGCCATAACTTTGCAGGGAAGCTTCTGAACATGAAATTTTCACCTCCCACTATAGCAGAAAGGGTCTTTCTAGTAGGTGCACATCAAATCTAAGCTGTCTGAAGTGTTTTTCCAAAGTTATCAACATTTTTATATTTGGCGTTCAGAACCCACCTTATCTCAGGCTGAAAACGTGTTTCTTTCTTTGTGCCATAACTTTGCAGGGAAGCTTCAGAACATGAAATTTTCACCTCTGACTATAGCAGAAAGGGACTTTCTCGCAGTTGCATATCAAATCTAAGCTGTCTGAAGTGTTTTATCAAAGTTATCAACATTTTTATGTTTGGCGTTCCGGAATCGACTTTATCTCAGGCTGAAAACGCATTTTCTGCATTGTGCCATAACTTTGCAAGGAGACTTCAGAACATGAAATTTTCTCCTCCCACTATAGCAGAAAGGGTATTTCTAGTAGTTGCATATCAAATCTAAGTTGTCTGAAGTGTTTTTCCAAAGTTATCAACATTCTTATGTTTGGCGTTCCGGAATCAACCTTATCTCAGACTGAAAACGTGTTTTCTGCATTGTGCCATAACTTTGGAGGGAAACTTCAGAACATGAATTTTTCACCTCCAACTATAGCAGAAAGGTTCTTTCTAGTAGTTGCACATCAAATCTAAGCTGTTTGAAGTGTTTTTCCAAAGTTAACACCATTTTTATGTTTGGCGTTCCAGAAACAACCTTATCTCAGCCTGAAAACGCGTTTTACATATTTTGCCATAACTTTGCAGGGAAGCTTCAGAACATGAAATTTTAACATCCCACTATTGCAGAAAGTGTCTTTCTAGTAGTTGCACATCAAATCTAAGCTGTCTGATGAGTTTTTCCAAAGTTATCAACATTTTCAAGTTTGGCGTTCCGGAACCCACCTTATCTCAGGCTGAAAATGCGTTTTCCGCATTGTTCCATAACTTTGCAGGGAAGCTTCAGAACATGAAATTTTCAACTCCCACTATAACAGACAGGGTCTTTCTAGTAGTTGCACATCAAATATAAGTTGTCTGAAGTGTTTCTCGAAAACTAGCAACATTTTTATGTTTGGCGTTCCGGACCCCACCTTTTCTCAGGCTGAATTCGCGTTTTCTGCATTGTGCCATAACTTTGCAGGGAAGCTTCAGAACATGAAATTTTCACCTCCCACTATAGCAGAATGGGTCTTTCTAGTAGTTGCACATCAAATCTAAGCTGTTTCAAGTGTTTTTCCAAAGTTAACACCATTTTTATGTTTGGCGTTCCAGAAACAACCTTATCTCAGGCTGAAAACGCGTTTTACGCAATTTGCCATAACTTTGCAGGAAAGCTTCAGAACATGAAATTTTCACCTCCCACTATAGCAGAATGTGGCTTTCTAGTAGTTGCACATCAAATCTAAGCTGTCTGTAGAGTTTTTCCTGAGTTATCAACATTTTTATGTTTGGCGTTCTGAAATCTACCTCATCTCAGGCTGAAAACGCGTTTTACGCATTGTGCCATAACTTTGCAGGGAAGCTTCAGAACATGATATTTTCACCTCCCACTATAGCAGAAAGGGTCTTTCTCGTAGTTGCACATCAAATCTAAGCTGTCTGAAGTGTTTTTCGAAAGTTATCAACATTTTTATGTTTGGCGTTCCGGAATCGACCTTATCTCAGGATGAAAAATCGTTTTCTACATTGTCCCATAACTTTGCAGGGAAGCCTCAGAACATGGAATTCTGACCTCCCAATATGGCAGAAAGGGTCTTTCTAGTAGTTGCACATCAAATCTAAGCTGTCTCAAGTGTTTTTCCAAAGTTATCAATATTTTTATGTTTGGCGTTCGGGAATCGACCTTATCTCAGGCTGAAAACGCGTTTCATGCATTGTGGCATAACTTTGCAGGGATGCTTCAGAACATGAAATTTTCACCTCCCACTGTAGCAGAAAGGGTCTTTCTCGTAGTTGCACATCAAATCTAAGCTGTCTGAAGTGTTTTTCGAAAGTTATCAACATTTTTATGTTTGGCGTTCCGGAATCGACCTTATCTCAGGATGAAAAATCGTTTTCTACATTGTCCCATAACTTTGCAGGGAAGCTTCAGAACATGAAATTTTCACCTCCTACTATAGCAGAAATTGTCTTTCTAGTAGTTGCACATCAAATCTAAGCTGTCTGAAGTGTATTTCCAAAGTTATCAACATTTTTAGGATTGGCGTTGTGGAACCCACCTTATCTCAGGCTGAAAACGCGTTTTCTGCATTGTGCCATAACTTTGCAGGGAAGCTTCAGAACATGAAATTTTCACCTCCCACTATAGCAGAAAGGGTCTTTCTAGTAGTTGCACATCAAATCTAAGCTGTTTGAAGTGTTTTTCGAAAGTTATCAACATTTTTATGTTTGGCGTTCCGGAATCGACCTTATCACAGGCTGAAAACGCGCTTTGTGCATTGTGCCATAACTTCTCAGGGAAGCTTCAGAAAATGAAATTTTGACCTCCCACTATAGCAGAAAGGGTCTTTCTAGTAGTTGCACATCAAATATAAGCTGTCTGAAGTGTTTTTCCAAAGTTATCAACATTTTTATGTTTGGCGTTCGGGAATTGACCTTATCTCGGGCTGAAAACGCGTTTTCTGCAATGTGCCATCACTTTGCAGGGAAGCTTCAGAACAAGAAATTTTCACCTCCCACTATAGCAGAAAGGGTGTTTCTAGTAGTTGCACATCAAATCTAAGCTGTCTGAAATGTTTTTTCCAAAGTTATAAACATTTTTATGTTTGGCGTTCCCGAACCTTCCTTATCTCAGGCTGAAAACGCGTTTTCTGCATTGTGCCATAACTTTGCAGGGAAGCTTCAGAACATGAAATTTTCACCTCCCACTATAGCAGAAAGGGTCTTTCTAGTAGTTGCACATCAAATCTAACCTGTCTGAAGTGTTTTTCCAAAGTTATCAACATTCTTATGTTTGGCGTTCCGGAATCAACCTTATCTCAGGCTGAAAACGCGTTTTCTGCATTGTGACATAACTTTGGAGGGAAACTTCAGAACATGAAATTTTCACCTCCAACTATAGCAGAAAGGTTCTTTCTAGTAGTTGCACATCAAATCTAAGCTGTTTGAAGTGTTTTTCCAAAGTTAACACCATTTTTATGTTTGGCGTTCCAGAAACAACCTTATCTCAGCCTGAAAACGCGTTTTACGCATTGTGCCATAACTTTGCAGGAAAGCTTCAGAACATGAAAATTTCAACTCCCACAATAGCAGAAAGGGTCTTTCTAGTAGTTGCACATCAAATCTAAGCTGTCTGAAGTGTTTTTCCAAAGTTGTCAACATTTTTATGTTTGGCTTTCCGGAATCGACCTTATCTCAGGCTGAAAACGCGTTTCCTGCATTGTGGCATAACTTTGCAGGGATGCTTCAGAACATGAAATTTTCACCTCCCACTATAGCGGAAAGGGTCTTTCTAGTAGTTGCACATCAAATCTAACCTGTCTGAAGTGTTTTTCCAAAGTTATCAACATTCTTATGTTTGGCGTTCCGGAATCAACCTTATCTCAGGCTGAAAACGCGTTTTCTGCATTGTGACATAACTTTGGAGGGAAACTTCAGAACATGAAATTTTCACCTCCAACTATAGCAGAAAGGTTCTTTCTAGTAGTTGCACATCAAATCTAAGCTGTTTGAAGTGTTTTTCCAAAGTTAACACCATTTTTATGTTTGGCGTTCCAGAAACAACCTTATCTCAGCCTGAAAACGCGTTTTACATATTTTGCCATAACTTTGCAGGGAAGCTTCAGAACATGAAATTTTAACATCCCACTATAGCAGAAAGGGTCTTTCTAGTAGTTGCACATCAAATCTAAGCTGTCTGAAGTGTTTTTCCAAAGTTATCAACATTTTTATGTTTGGCGTTCGGGAATTGACCTTATCTCAGGCTGAAAACGTGTTTTACGCATTGTGCCATAACTTTACAGGGAAGCTTCAGAAAATGAAATTTTGACATCCCACTATAGCAGAAAGGTACTTTCGAGTAGTTGCACATCAAATCTGAGCCGTCTGAAATGTTTTTTCCAAAGTTATAAACATTTTTATGTTTGGCGTTCCCGAACCCTCCTTATCTCAGGCTGAAAACGCGTTTTCTGCATTGTGCCATAACTTTGCAGGGAAGCTTCAGAACATGAAATTTTCACCTCCCACTATAGCAGAAAGGGTCCTTCTAGTAGTTGCACATCAAATCTAACCTGTCTGAAGTGTTTTTCCAAAGTTATCAACATTCTTATGTTTGGCGTTCCAGAATCAACCTTATCTCAGGCTGAAAACGCGTTTTCAGCATTGTGCCATCACTTTGCAGGGAAGCTTCAGAACATGAAATTTTCACCTCCCACTATAGCAGAAAGTGTCTTTCTAGTAGTTGCACATCAAATCTAAGCTTTTTGAAGTGTTTTTCCAAAGTTATCAACATTTTTATGTTTGGCGTTCTGGAACCCACCTTATCTCAGGCTGAAAACGCATTTTCTGCATTGTGCCATAACTTTGCAAGGAGACTTCAGAACATGAAATTTTCTCCTCCCACTATAGCAGAAAGGGTATTTCTAGTAGTTGCATATCAAATCTAAGTTGTCTGAAGTGTTTTTCCAAAGTTATCAACATTCTTATGTTTGGCGTTCCGGAATCAACCTTATCTCAGACAGAAAACATGTTTTCTGCATTGTGACATAACTTTGGAGGGAAACTTCAGAACATGAAATTTTCACCTCCAACTATAGCAGAAAGGTTCTTTCTAGTAGTTGCACATCAAATCTAAGCTGTTTGAAGTGTTTTTCCAAAGTTAACACCATTTTTATGTTTGGCGTTCCAGAAACAACCTTATCTCAGCCTGAAAACGCGTTTTACATATTTTGCCATAACTTTGCAGGGAAGCTTCAGAACATGAAATTTTAACATCCCACTATAGCAGAAAGGGTCTTTCCAGTAGTTGCACATCAAATCTAAGCTGTCTGAAGTGTTTTTCCAAAGTTATCAACATTCTTATGTTTGGCGTTCCGGAATCAACCTTATCTCAGGCTGAAAACGCGTTTTCTGCATTGTGCCGTAACTTTGCAGGGAGACTTCAGAACATGAAATTTTTTCCTCCCACTATAGCAGAAAGGGTATTTCCAATAGTTGCACATCAAATCTAAGTTGTCTGAAGTGTTTTTCCAAAGTTATCAACATTCTTATGTTTGGCTTTCCAGAAACAACCTTATCTCAGGCTGGAAACGCGTTTTACGCAATTTGCCATAACTTTGCAGGAATGCTTCAGAACATGAAATTTTCACTTCCCACTATAGCAGAAAGTGGCTTTCTAGTAGTTGCACATCAAATCTAAGCTGTCTGAAATGTTTTTCCATAGTTATCAACATTCTTATGTTTGGCGTTCCGGAATCAACCTTATCTCAGGCTGAAAACACGTTTTACGCATTGTGCCATAACTTTGCAGGAAAGCTTCAGAACATGAAATTTTCAACTCCCACTATAGCAGAAAGGGTCTTTCTAGTAGTTGCACATCAAATCTAAGCTGTCTCAAGTGTTTTTCCAAAGTTATCAATATTTTTATGTTTGGCGTTCCGGAATCGACCTTATCTCAGGCTGAAAACGCGTTTTCTGCATTGTGCCATAACTTTGCAGGGAAGCTTCAGAACATGAAATTTTCACCTCCCACTATAGCAGAATGTGGCTTTCTAGTAGTTGCACATCAAATCTAAGCTGTCTGTAGAGTTTTTCCTGAGTTATCAACATTTTTATGTTTGGCGTTCTGAAATCTACCTCATCTCAGGCTGAAAACGCGTTTTACGCATTGTGCCATAACTTTGCAGGGAAGCTTCAGAACATGATATTTTCACCTCCCACTATAGCAGAAAGGGTCTTTCTAGTAGTTGCATATCAAATCTAAGCTGTCTGAAGTGTTTTTCGAAAGTTATCAACATTTTTATGTTTGGCGTTCCGGAATCGACCTTATCTCAGGATGAAGAATCGTTTTCTACATTGTCCCATAACTTTGCAGGGAAGCTTCAGAACATGGAATTCTGACCTCCCAATATGGCAGAAAGGGTCTTTCTAGTAGTTGCACATCAAATCTAAGCTGTCTCAAGTGTTTTTCCAAAGTTATCAATATTTTTATGTTTGGCGTTCCGGAATCGACCTTATCTCAGGCTGAAAACGCGTTTCCTGCATTGTGGCATAACTTTGCAGGGAAGCTTTAGAACATGAAATTTTCACCTCCCACTTCAGCAGAAAGGGTATTTCTAGTAGTTGCACATCAAAACTAAGCTGTCTGTAGAGTTTTTCCTGAGTTATCAACGTTTTTATGTTTGGCGTTCCGGAATCGACCTTATCTCAGGCTAAAAACGCGTTTTCTGCAATGTGCCATAACTTTGCAGGGAAGCTTCAGAACATGAAATTTTCAACTTCCACTATAGCAGAAAGGCTCTTTCCAGCAGTTGCACATCAAATCTAAGCTGTCTGAAGTGTTTTTCCAAAGTTATCAACATTTTTATGTTTGGCTTTCCGGAATCGACCTTATCTCAGGATGAAAAATCGTTTTCTGCATTGTCCCATAACTTTGCTGGGAAGCTTCAGAACATGAAATTTTCACCTCCTACTATAGCAGAAAGGGTCTTTCTAGTAGTTGCACATCAAATCTAAGCTGTCTGAAGTGTATTTCCAAAGTTATCAACATTTTTAGGATTGGCGTTGTGGAACCCACCTTATCTCAGGCTGAAAACGCGTTTTCTGCATTGTGCCATAACTTTGCAGGGAAGCTTCAGAACATGAAATTTTCACCTCCCACTATAGCAGAAAGGGTCTTTCTAGTAGTTGCACATCAAATCTAAGCTGTTTGAAGTGTTTTTCGAAAGTTATCAACATTTTTATGTTTGGCGTTCCGGAATCGACCTTATCACAGGCTGAAAACGCGCTTTGTGCATTGTGCCATAACTTCTCAGGGAAGCTTCAGAAAATGAAATTTTCACCTCCCACTATAGCAGAAAGGGTCTTTCTAGTAGTTGCACATCAAATATAAGCTGTCTGAAGTGTTTTTCCAAAGTTATCAACATTTTTATGTTTGGCTTTCCGGAATCGACCTTATCTCAGGATGAAAAATCGTTTTCTGCATTGTCCCATAACTTTGCTGGGAAGCTTCAGAACATGAAATTTTCACCTCCTACTATAGCAGAAAGGGTCTTTCTAGTAGTTGCACATCAAATCTAAGCTGTCTGAAGTGTATTTCCAAAGTTATCAACATTTTTAGGATTGGCGTTGTGGAACCCACCTTATCTCAGGCTGAAAACGCGTTTTCTGCATTGTGCCATAACTTTGCAGGGAAGCTTCAGAACATGAAATTTTCACCTCCCACTATAGCAGAAAGGGTCTTTCTAGTAGTTGCACATCAAATCTAAGCTGTTTGAAGTGTTTTTCGAAAGTTATCAACATTTTTATGTTTGGCGTTCCGGAATCGACCTTATCACAGGCTGAAAACGCGCTTTGTGCATTGTGCCATAACTTCTCAGGGAAGCTTCAGAAAATGAAATTTTCACCTCCCACTATAGCAGAAAGGGTCTTTCTAGTAGTTGCACATCAAATATAAGCTGTCTGAAGTGTTTTTCCAAAGTTATCAACATTTTTATGTTTGGCGTTCGGGAATTGACCTTATCTCAGGCTGAAAACGTGTTTTACGCATTGTGCCACAACTTTGCAGGGAAGCTTCAGAACATGAAATTTTCACCTCCCACTATAGCAGAAAGGGTCTTTCTAGTAGTTGCACATCAAATATAAGTTGTCTGAAGTGTTTCTCGAAAACTAGCAACATTTTTATGTTTGGCGTTCCGGAAACGACCTTATCTCGGGCTGAAAACCCGTTTTCTGCATTGTGCCATAACTTTGCAAGGAAGCTTCAGAACATGAAATTTTCACATCCCACTATAGCATAAAGGGTCTTTCTAGTAGTTGCACTTCAAATCTAAGCTGTCTGAAATGTTTTTCCCAAAGTTATCAACATTTTTATGTTTGGCGTTCAGGAACCCACCTTACCTCAGGCTGAAAACGCGTTTTCTGCATTGTTCCTGAACTTTGCAGGGAAGCTTCAGAACATGAAAGTTTCAACTCCCACTATAACAGACAGGGTCTATCTAGTAGTTGCACATCAAATCTAAGTTGTCTGAAGTGTTTTTCGAAAGCTATCAACATTTTTATGTTTGGCGTTCCGGAAACGACCTTATCTCGGGCTGAAAACGCGTTTTCCGCATTGTGCCATAACTTTGCAGGGAACCTTCAGAACATGAAATTTTAACCTCCCACTGAAGCAGAATGGGTCTTTCTAGTAGTTGCACATCAAATCTAAGCTGTCTGAAGTGATTTTCCAAAGTTATCAACATTTTTAAGTTTGGCGTTCCGGAACCCACCTTATCTCAGGCTGAAAACGTGTTTTCTGCATTGTGCCATAACTTTGCAGGGAAGCTTCAGAACATGAAATTTTAACCTCCCACTGTAGCAGAAAGGGTCTTTCTAGTAGTTGCACATCAAATCTAAGCTGTCTGAAATGTTTTTTCCAAAGTTATCAACATTTTTATGTTTGGCGTTCCGGAACCCTCATTATCTCTGGCTGAAAACGCGCTTTGTGCATTGTGCCATAACTTCTCAGGGAAGCTTCAGAAAATGAAATTTTCACCTCCCACTATAGCAGAAAGGGTCTTTCTAGTAGTTGCACATCAAATATAAGTTGTCTGAAGTGTTTCTCGAAAACTAGCAACATTTTTATGTTTGGCGTTCCGGAAACGACCTTATCTCGGGCTGAAAACGCGTTTTCTGCATTGTGCCATAACTTTGCAGGGAAGCTTCAGAACATGAAATTTTCACCTCCCACTATAGCAGAAACGGTCTTTCTAGTCGTTGTACATCAAATCTAAGCTATCTGAAGTTTTTTTCCAAAGTTATCAACATTTTTACGTTTGGCGCTCCGGAACCCACATTATCATAGGCTAAAAACGCGTTTTTTGCATTGTGCCATAACTTTGCAAGGAAGCTTCAGAACATGAAATTTTCACATCCCACTATAGCATAAAGGGTCTTTCTAGTAGTTGCACTTCAAATCTAAGCTGTCTGAAATGTTTTTCCCAAAGTTATCAACATTTTTATGTTTGGCGTTCAGGAACCCACCTTACCTCAGGCTGAAAACGCGTTTTCTGCATTGTTCCTTAACTTTGCAGGGAAGCTTCAGAACATGAAAGTTTCAACTCCCACTATAACAGACAGGGTCTATCTAGTAGTTGCACATCAAATCGAAGTTGTCTGAAGTGTTTTTCGAAAGCTATCAACATTTTTATGTTTGGCGTTCCGGAAACGACCTTATCTCGGGCTGAAAACGCGTTTTCCGCATTGTGCCATAACTTTGCAGGGAACCTTCAGAACATGAAATTTTAACCTCCCACTGAAGCAGAATGGGTCTTTCTAGTAGTTGCACATCAAATCTAAGCTGTCTGAAGTGTTTTTCCAAAGTTATCAACATTTTTAAGTTTGGCGTTCCGGAACCCACCTTATCTCAGGCTGTAAACGCGTTTTACGCATTGTGCCATAACTTTGCATAAAGCTTCAGAACATGAAATTTTCACCTCCCACTATAGCAGAAAGGGTCTTTCTCGTAGTTGCACATCAAATCGAAGCTGTCTGATGTGTTTTTTGAAAGTTTTCAACATTTTTTTGTTTGGTGTTCCTGAATCGACCTTATCTCAGTCCGAAAACGCGTTTTCTGCATTGTGCCATCACTTTGCAGGGAAGCTTCAGAACAAGAAATTTTCACCTCCCACTATAGCAGAAAGGGTGTTTCTAGTAGTTGCACATCAAATCTAAGCTGTCTGAAATGTTTTTTCCAAAGTTATAAACATTTTTATGTTTGGCGTTCCCGAACCCTCCTTATCTCAGGCTGAAAACGCATTTTCTGCATTGTACCATAACTTTGCAGGGAAGCTTCAGAACATGAAATTTTCACCTCCCACTATAGCAGAAACGGTCTTTCTAGTCGTTGTACATCAAATCTAAGCTATCTGAAGTTTTTTTCCAAAGTTATCAACATTTTTACGTTTGGCGCTCCGGAACCCACATTATCATAGGCTAAAAACGCGTTTTTTGCATTGTGCCATAACTTTGCAAGGAAGCTTCAGAACATGAAATTTTCACATCCCACTATAGCATAAAGGGTCTTTCTAGTAGTTGCACTTCAAATCTAAGCTGTCTGACATGTTTTTCCCAAAGTTATCAACATTTTTATGTTTGGCGTTCAGGAACCCACCTTACCTCAGGCTGAAAACGCGTTTTCTGCATTGTTCCTGAACTTTGCAGGGAAGCTTCAGAACATGAAAGTTTCAACTCCCACTATAACAGACAGGGTCTATGTAGTAGTTGCACATCAAATCTAAGTTGTCTGAAGTGTTTTTCGAAAGCTATCAACATTTTTATGTTTGGCGTTCCGGAAACGACCTTATCTCGGGCTGAAAACACGTTTTCCGCATTGTGCCATAACTTTGCAGGGAACCTTCAGAACATGAAATTTTAACCTCCCACTGAAGCAGGATGGGTCTTTCTAGTAGTTGCACATCAAATCTAAGCTGTCTGAAGTGTTTTTCCAAAGTTATCAACATTTTTAAGTTTGGCGTTCCGGAACCCACCTTATCTCAGGCTGAAAACGTGTTTTCTGCATTGTGCCATAACTTTGCAGGGAAGCTTCAGAACATGAAATTTTAACCTCCCACTGTAGCAGAAAGGGTCTTTCTAGTAGTTGCACATCAAATCTAAGCTGTCTGAAATGTTTTTTCCAAAGTTATCAACATTTTTATGTTTGGCGTTCCGGAATCAACCTTATCTCAGGCTGAAAACGCGTTTTACGCATTGTGCCATAACCTTGCAGGAAAGCTTCAGAACATGAAATTTTCAACTCCCACAATAGCAGAAATGGTCTTTCTAGTAGTTGCACATCAAATCTAAGCTGTCTGAAGTGTTTTTCCAAAGTTGTCAACATTTTTATGTCTGGCTTTCCGTAATCGACCTTATCTCAGCCTGAAAACGCGTTTCCTGCATTGTGGCATAACTTTGCAGGGAAGCTTCAGAACATGAAATTTTCAACTCCCACTATAGCAGAAAGGCTTTTTCCAGTAGTTGCACATTAAATCTAAGCTGTCTGAAGTGTTTTTCCAAAGTTATCATATTTTTATGTTTGGCGTTCCGGAACCCACCTTATCTCAGGCTGTAAAAGCGTTTTCTGCATTGTGCCAAAACTTTGGAGGGAAGCTTCAGAACATGAAATTTTAACCTCCCACTATAGCAGAAAGGGTCCTTCGAGTAGTTGCACATCAAATCTAACCTGTCTGAAGTGTTTTTCCAAAGTTATCAACATTTTTATGTCTGGCTTTCCGTAATCGACCTTATCTCAGCCTGAAAACGCGTTTCCTGCATTGTGGCATAACTTTGCAGGGAAGCTTCAGAACATGAAATTTTCAACTCCCACTATAGCAGAAAGGCTTTTTCCAGTAGTTGCACATCAAATCTAAGCTGTCTGAAGTGTTTTTCCAAAGTTATCAACATTTTTATGTTTGGCTTTCTGGAATCGACCTTATCTCAGGCTGAAAACGCGTTTTCTGCATTGTGCCATAACTTTGCAGGGAAGCTTCAGAACATTAAATTTTCACCTCCCACTATAGCAGAAAGGGCTTTTCTAATAGTTGCACATCAAATCTAAGCTGTTTGAAGTGTTTTTCCAAAGTTATCAACATTTTTATGTTTGGCGTTCCGGAACCCACCTTATCTCAGGCTGTAAAAGCGTTTTCTGCATTGTGCCATAACTTTGGAGGGAAGCTTCAGAACATGAAATTTTAACCTCTCACTATAGCAGAAAGGGTCCTTCGAGTAGTTGCACATCAAATCTAACCTGTCTGAAGTGTTTTTCCAAAGTTATCAACATTTTTTTGTTTGGCTTTCCGGAATCAACCTTATCTCAGGCTGAAAACGCGTTTTACGCATTGTGCCATAACCTTGCAGGAAAGCTTCAGAACATGAAATTTTCACCTCCCACTATAGCAGAAAGGGTCTTTCTAGTAGTTGCACATCAAATCTAAGCTGTCTGAAGTGTTTTTCCAAAGTTATCATATTTTTATGTTTGGCGTTCCGTAATTGACCTTGTCTCATGCTGAAAACGCGTTTTCTGCATTGTGCCATAACTTTGCAGGGAAGCTTCAGAACATGAAATTTTCAACTCCCACTATAGCAGAAAGGCTTTTTCCAGTAGTTGCACATCAAATCTAAGCTGTCTGAAGTGTTTTTCCAAAGTTATCAACATTTTTATGTTTGGCTTTCCGGAATCGACCTTATCTCAGGCTGAAAACGCGTTTTCTGCATTGTGCCATAACTTTGCAGGGAAGCTTCAGAACATTAAATTTTCACCTCCCACTATAGCAGAAAGGGCTTTTCTAATAGTTGCACATCAAATCTAAGCTGTTTGAAGTGTTTTTCCAAAGTTATCAACATTTTTATGTTTGGCGTTCCGGAACCCACCTTATCTCAGGCTGTAAAAGCGTTTTCTGCATTGTGCCATAACTTTGGAGGGAAGCTTCAGAACATGAAATTTTAACCTCCCACTATAGCAGAAAGGGTCCTTCGAGTAGTTGCACATCAAATCTAACCTGTCTGAAGTGTTTTTCCAAAGTTATCAACATTCTTATGTTTGGCGTTCCAGAATCAACCTTATCTCAGGCTGAAAACGCGTTTTCAGCATTGTGCCATCACTTTGCAGGGAAGCTTCAGAATATGAAATTTTCACCTCCCACTATAGCAGAAAGGGTCTTTCTAGTAGTTGCACATCAAATCTAAGCTTTTTGAAGTGTTTTTCCAAAGACAATACCATTTTTATGTTTGGCGTTCCAGAAACAACCTTATCTCAGGTTGAAAACGCTTTTTACGCAATTTGCCCTAACTTTGCAGGAAAGCTTCAGAACATGAAATTTTCACCTCCCATGACAGCAGAAAGTGTCTTTCTAGTAGTTGCACATCAAATCTAAGCTGTCTGAAGTGTTTTTCCAAAGTTATCAACATTTTTATGTTTGGCGTTCCGGAACCCACCATATCTCACTCTGTAAGCGTGTTTTCTGCATTGTGCCATAACTTTGCAGGGAAGCTTCAGAACATGACATTTAAACATCCCACTATGGCAGAAAAGGTCATTCTAGTAGTTGCACATCAAATCTAAGCTGTCTTGAAGTGTTTTTCTACAGTTATCAACATTTTTATGTTTGGCGTTCCGGAACCCACCTTATCTCAGCCTGAAAACGCGTTTTACATATTTTGCCATAACTTTGCAGGGAAGCTTCAGAACATGAAATTTTAACATCCCACTATAGCAGAAAGGGTATTTCTAGTAGTTGCACATCACAACTAAGCTGTCTGAAGTGTTTTTCGAAAGTTATCAACACTTTTATCTTTGGCGTTCCGAAACCCACCTTATCTCAGGCTGTAAACGCGTTTTACGCATTGTGCCATAACTTTGCATAAAGCTTCAGAACATGAAATTTTCACCTCCCACTATAGCAGAAAGGGTCTTTCTAGTAGTTGCACTTCAAATCTAAGCTGTCTGAAGTGTTTTTCGAAAGTTATCAACATTTTTATGTTTGGCGTTCCAGAATCCACCTTATCTCAGGCTGAACACCCCGTTTTCTGCATTGTGCCATAACTTTGCAGGGATGCATCAGAAAATGACATTTTAAAGTTCCACAATAGCAGAAAAGGTCTTTATAGTAGTTGCACATCAAATCTAAGCTGTCTGAAGTGTTTTTCCAAAGTTATTAACACTTTTATGTTTGGCGTTCCGGAACCCACCTTATCTCAGGCTGAAAACGCGTTTAACGCATTGTTCCATAACTTTGCAGGGAAGCTTCAGAACATGACATTTTCACCTCCCACAATGGCAGAAAGGGTCTTTCTAGTAGTTGCACATCAAATCTAAGCTGTCTGAAGTGTTTTTCCAAAATTATCAACATTTTTATGTTTGGCGTTCCGGAATCGACCTTATCTCAGGCTGAAAATGCGTTTTACGCATTGTGCCATAACTTTGCAAGGAAGCTTCAGAACATGAAATTTTCACCTCCCACTATAGCAGAAAGGGTCTTTCTAGTAGTTGCACTTCAAATCTAAGCTCTCTAAAGTGTTTTTCGAAAGTTATCAACATTTTTATGTTTGGTGTTTCGGAACCCACCTTATCTCAGGCTGAAAACGCGTTTTCAGCATTGTGCCATAACTTTGCAGGGAAGCTTCAGAACATGAAATTTTCAACTCCCACTATAGCAGAAAGGCTTTTTCCAGTAGTTGCACATCAAATCTAAGCTGTCTGAAGTGTTTTTCCAAAGTTAGCAACATTTTTATGTTTGGCTTTCCGGAATCGACCTTATCTCAGGCTGAAAACGCGTTTTCTGCATTGTGCCATAACTTTGCAGGGAAGCTTCAGAACATTAAATTTTCACCTCCCACTATAGCAGAAAGGGCTTTTCTAATAGTTGCACATCAAATCTAAGCTGTTTGAAGTGTTTTTCCAAAGTTATCAACATTTTTATGTTTGGCGTTCCGGAACCCACCTTATCTCAGGCTGTAAAAGCGTTTTCTGCATTGTGCCATAACTTTGGAGGGAAGCTTCAGAACATGAAATTTTAACCTCCCACTATAGCAGAAAGGGTCCTTCGAGTAGTTGCACATCAAATCTAACCTGTCTGAAGTGTTTTTCCAAAGTTATCAACATTCTTATGTTTGGCGTTCCAGAATCAACCTTATCTCAGGCTGAAAACGCGTTTTCAGCATTGTGCCATCACTTTGCAGGGAAGCTTCAGAATATGAAATTTTCACCTCCCACTATAGCAGAAAGGGTCTTTCTAGTAGTTGCACATCAAATCTAAGCTTTTTGAAGTGTTTTTCCAAAGACAATACCATTTTTTTGTTTGGCGTTCCAGAAACAACCTTATCTCAGGTTGAAAACGCTTTTTACGCAATTTGCCCTAACTTTGCAGGAAAGCTTCAGAACATGAAATTTTCACCTCCCACTATAGCAGAAAGTGTCTTTCTAGTAGTTGCACATCAAATCTAAGCTGTCTGAAGTGTTTTTCCAAAGTTATCAACATTTTTATGTTTGGCGTTCCGGAATCAACCTGAAAACGCGTTTTACGCATTGTGCCATGACTTTGCTGGAAAGCTTCAGAACATGAAATTTTCAATTCCCACTAAAGCAGAAAGGGTTTTTCTCCTACTTGCACATCAAATCTAAGCTGTCTGAAGTGTTTTTCCAAAGTTATCAACATTTTTATGTTTGGCATTCCAGAATCGACCTTATCTCTGGCTGAAAACGCGTTTTCTGCATTGTGCCATATCTTTGCAGGGAAACTTCAGAACATGAAATTTTCACCTCCCACTATAGCAGAAAGTACGGAAGAGGATTAGGGCCAGTTAAGAAAAAAAAAAAAAAATTTCTCAGAATTCTGACTTTAATCTCAGAATTCTGACTTTAAAGTGAGAATTCTGACTTTAATCTCAGAATTCTCACTTTTTTCTCAGAATTCTCACTTTAAAGTGAGAATTCTGACTTTAATCTCAGAATTCTCACTTTAAAGTCAGAATTCTCACTTTTTTCTCAGAATTCTGACTTTAAAGTGAGAATTCTGACTTTAATCTCAGAATTCTCACTTTTTTCTCAGAATTCTCACTTTTTTCTCAGAATTCTGACTTTAAAGTGAGAATTCTGACTTTAATCTCTGAATTCTCACTTTGTGACGTTGAGCAATGAATTGTGGGGCGGGAAACGTCAGATCGCTGTGTAGCTGTGGAGACAACATGTCATCGACCAGTGACTTTTTGCGCAGTCGAGGAGTTTCAGGGGACATCATCTCACTTATGGAGGAGCAGAGGGTGAGTAACATATTGCCTTCATTTGGTGACTGTTGAGTACTTAAAGGAAATGCTCCATGTAGATTGTAGCTTCGCTGCTAATTCATATCACATTGATGGGATCTACCCGCGTGAATATGCAGATTAGGAGTCGTTGGTTCCTTCAGACAAAAGTATTCAAGAGACAGTCCAGATACGTCATGGTGATGTCATATAGCATTTGTAGAACTCGGCGACACTTTGCATCCAGCCCCTTTGCTTGCTTGACGGAGCCAGCGATCCGGTAATTAAGGAAGAGGCAGACACCGCTCCTCATACACAACATTGCTTTCATTAAATCAGTCAAATATACGATTGTAAAATAACAGAAACTGTGCGATCACTGAACAAACTGACAACATTTGAACAAACCAGCACGTCTTGACGCTATTAACCATCGTGCCATTAACATACATGCATATGAGCCAGTAATCTCCTGTCTTTGGTGACTTATTTTGCAGACATTCACATGTTCAGCGCACAAAAGAGACGTATCTAATGTTCTAGAGTCACCGCCGCCAAGGTGTCAGTGACGATGTGAGTGTGTTTGTAATATATTGGGAACTTGAATCAAGGCAACTGTTCGTTTGGTGCGTGCATTTTATTTTACGCCCGTCACACTCACTCGCCGATGCTTCGTCAAGCCTGTTGGCCAACAAAAACCTTCCCTTAACCATCGCTAATATCAGTGCACTCCACTCCACTAACACCTACTAGGGCAACAACACAGTCTATAACACGGTTGTTAATTATATTTCTTGTTCTTATATTGCTCGCATGCTTCACGCTGCTGCTGTCGTTTGTTGTCGAATGTGTTGAATCTAATTTTAGACTCACTAAGCTTATTTAAATCTAAGTAGTTTTGAAATAATATTTTTAGGCATATATGTACAAATCACAAATTATTAATATATTTCAACGTGTAACAGTTGCAGCATTTTTGTCAGTTTGTATTTTATTTACAATTTTATAATGCTTACAATACTTTGTGATTCTGTTATATTTTAATTGATTGTCTTTTTTTGCTGTTTTTCTTGTGCAGATTGATAGTGACGTCATCTCACTGATGGATGATGAAAGTCTTGCCAATTACATCCCCTGTTATGGAGACCGAATTGCTCTCTTCAATTTTTGCAAGACAAAACAGCCCCCATTAAAAAGAAAAAACGGACTTTTGGAAAAAAAAAAAATGAAACTCAGAAATGAAAGTGCGAAAGGGGACACTGCCTCAAAAACGAAAATACAACAGATTAAGAGGCAGAAAACCACAAGAAATGTTGCGATTGGATGGATACACAATGATGGAAAAATAGCAAAACAGGTGAGGGAGAAGCAGGGAGGAGGTACCAGAAAGGTTAAAATGTCCACAGAAGCTGGGTTAAAGGACATTCTTGAGGAGGGAAAAAAACTGTTTTTCCCTGGTGGAATTTCTCCTAAAGGATCTGAATTGGACTTCGAGTTTGAGGTGTGGGATTTCAAACAGAATTGCCTCACTGATGACACCTGCCAGTCCATTGGCAATATGTACGAGGCAGCAAAACTGACGTTGTTGCGTTTTTACATTGCAACAAGGCGAAAAGATGAGCAAGATGATGCCAGCACAACGACAGGGGAAGTCTTGGCTTTGTCACACAATGGCAGTGAAAACAACTCTGCAGAAATTGAGGAGGTCACAGTTGAATCAAGTGAAGTCTACGTATCTTTGGACATTTCTGTTGATTCAGAAATTACTTTTGGTCCCACATATGATGCAGAGGAAGATACAGAGGTCACATTGATTTACGATGGTCCAGCTATGCCTCTCAGTCCACCTGATCCACCAGATGCGATGACAATAACTGTTCACTACTCTGACACATTGAATGATATGATTACAGCTTTCTCTGATGACGCCATCTTGAACAAATCACTGAATGTGAAACGCATATTACCAGATAATAGAGAAGAAGCAGGTGTGGGATCTGGAGTGCTGAGGGATGTTCTTAGCTGCTTCTGGCAAGAATTCTATGAACGATGCACCCTTGGTACAATAGTTACAGTGCCATTCATCCGCCATGATTTTCCTGAGGAAAAGTGGAAAGCAGTTGGGAGAATCCTTGTTAAAGGTTACCAAGATTGTTGCTATTTCCCAAACAAACTTGCATTTCCCTTCCTCGAACAAGTGCTTTTCAACTGTGTTTACAGTGATCCGAAAGCCCATTTCCTGCAGTTTGTGAGCAGCCAGGAACGAGATGTGTTGATGGAAGCAATGAAGGACTTTTCTGAAGTGGACCTAGATGATCTTGTTGAAGTACTTGACAGCTATGGATGTAGAAGGAGAATCACAGCTGAAACCTTTCCCACAATACTGCTGGAAATAGCACACAAAGAGCTGGTCCAAAAGCCCATGTTTGTTATAGACTGCTGGAGGGAGGTTACTCTTCAGCATATCTCCATCAGTCCTGAAGCACTGAACAAATTGTGCTCTGACTTGCAACCAACTTCAAAAAAAGTCTGCCAACTGCTGAGATTTGCGACTGATTTAACCCCAAAGCAGAAAGAAGTGGCAAGTCATCTGAAAAAGTTCATCAGAGAGTTGGATGAAGTCAAACTTCAGAAGTTTCTCCGGTTTTGCACTGGCTCTGATCTTGTTGTTACAGACACCATTCTTGTGGAATTCCAGGAAATGACAGAGTTCACGAGAAGACCCGTGGGGCACACCTGTGGGAAAGTTCTGCATATTGCTGAAAGCTATGAAAATTTCCCAGATTTCCGATCAGAATTCAATGCAGTTCTCGAAAGCAATGTTTGGATGATGGACATTGTTTAATTGTTTTGCACCCTTAACTAGAGGAATATAACGATCTAAAAAGTTCATGGGCTTCATTTAAAAGAAAGCCTAAGATGTTATACTTACTATTGGGAAGTTGTTTCAGCAGCTGCATTGTTTTATATGGATATATACCATGCTGCTACTATGAAGAGTAATATTTTATTGCATTCAATAAACTCACTCTTCTACAACTTTGTATTTCTGTCTTCACCTGAGTGTTTATTAAGTGTGTAAATATGAAGGGTCTCATAATGTTGTTCATATGTTTTGTAAAATGTTTTTTGCAAAACATAGTACTTCAAAAATATTTATGGAACCAATCGAAACTAAAAAAACGACATTGTAGACAGCGAATTAATACACAGGAAAATATTTTCTGTCACTCATTTTGGTAGGTGAAGTTTTACATAGATTCATCACTACTCAGGTGAAATGTTTAATGCCCTTTTATTTATTTGTGACTTACAGAAAATACATTTAAAATGTCGTGTGAAAAATCACAATACGTAAACTCAAAGGACAAAAAATGTGTCGAATTCATTCTCTTAATGACACAGTTAGATGCCGAAGTTTTAATAAATATTACATCAATAGACTTGTCATACAATCTTCAATATTTCTCCCCTCAATGTAATGTACAAATCACTTGCAGCTAATGGATCTGATGGAGCATGCCATTCATTTTCCTCCATGAGCAGACAACACAGCTCAAAAACAGTTTCATCACAAGGAAACTGGGCTTTTGGCGTGCACTCTTCCATACATACAATGACCTCTTCCATTTCAGCAGATTTCAGTCGATCCTCAGCACTGTGAATGGCAGGGAATGAATACATGACGACTGGCCGACCTGAAGCTGCATCACCGGTCAACCTTGATCTTATTTTGTGGGAGTTCCATGTGTTCACAACTTCATCCAGCTCATCCTGCCCAAAAAGCGGAATAGTGAAGTATTGATATTATTGACATTTTGCCCAGCAACTTTATGAACATTCAATTTGCTTGTTTGAGTCATCCCATCTACAGTATGCACTATGCAAAATGACAAAAGTATCTGTAGTACGTCTGACTGTCTTACTTCAAGTATTTCGGAATTAAATTTTTACCATTGATTAATTTCAATGCAGAAAAAATAATATGCACAGACAAAGTCTTTTACCTGCATGAGATTGAGAAAGCAGAACTGGATGAGGCTTTTATCCAGAAAGTTTCCTGTGAAGTGACCATCATCCTGAAGAGTTTGAAATAAATTCATCCAGAATTGTGCACTCTGTTTGCGGAGGGTGGTCCACCATCCTTCAATGCGCTGATTGGTGGTACTTCTTCCATAAAGGAAACTTTTGTCCCCTGCAAAGCTATCTGAGCGGTTTCTTTGCAAAAACATTTGCATCTGTTCAACATGGCCATTTTCTGTGCCCCTGTCAGCACGGATCCTTTCTGGGCATCCACCAATGCGTGAAACTGTTTTAATAAAGTAACTTGCAACCACCTTCGGATCATTGTTCGTGGTGTAGGCCTCTGCCCATAATACGTATCGGCTAAACCCGTCAATGCAGCCATGGATGCCAATCCCATAGGGTTTCAATTTATCATAGCCATCCATGTGCCAAACAGCATTTGGTCCTCTGCAGCTGTATTGCCGTCTTCGTAGGCGTCGTGCTCTTCTTAATTCCACACCAATGGGGTCAATCATTTTTATAATTTGCCGTATTGTGTCTTGTGACACAACAAATCCTTTCTGAATTGCTCGTAGATGAAGCCATCGATAACCTTGCATCTGCCCACTCGCCATGATCTCTTGCTGGATAAAAGCCAACACTTCTCCCAGGTCTGACTGGTTCTTTCTTCGATACAAACCAAGTCTTCGGCATATTCTCTTCAGAGTCCGAATACTCATGACAGTCTGAGCATGATGTGCCACTACTGCAAGTATTTCTTTATTGCTGAGTGAAAGTCTAAAGCACAGCTTGATGAAGTCATCCAAATCTGGCTTTTCAGCCGCCACTGTGTGAGTTGTAGCCTCCATCAGTCACTTTATCTGCACAAGAAAAGATAAAAACCAATCATATTTTAGAATTACTGAAATAATGTAGCGTCTGACAAAACAGTATGCATATTATATATTTTGTAAATAATAATGTTCGCATTTATGGTGTAGTGTCAGTTTCAACAGTTCACTCCACTCATCAACCTTCCCAGTTAGTAGTAAAGTACAGACATGTGTGCATATGTGTGTCTATGTGTATATGACATCATATGGATTGTCACGTCAGTCTCTTTTTTATGAATTAGCAGCGAAGCTACAAGCTACATGGAGCATTTCCTTTAAGTACTCAACAGTCACCAAATGAAGGCAATATGTTACTCACCCTCTGCTCCTCCATAAGTGAGATGATGTCCTCTGAAACTCCTCGACTGCGCAAAAAGTCACTGGTCGATGACATGTTGTCTCTTCACAGCTACACAGCGATCTGACGTTTCCCGCCCCACAATTCATTGCTCAACGTCACAAAGCGAGAATTCTGAGATTAAAGTCAGAATTCTCACTTTAAAGTCAGAATTCTGAGAAAAAAGTGAGAATTCTGACTTTAAAGTCAGAATTCTCACTTTAAAGTCAGAATTCTGAGATTAAAGTCAGAATTCTGAGATTAAAGTCAGAATTCTCACTTTAAAGTCAGAATTCTGAGAAAAAAAGTGAGAATTCTGACTTTAAAGAGAGAATTCTCACTTTAAAGTCAGAATTCTGAGAAAAAAGTGAGAATTCTGACTTTAAAGTGAGAATTCTCACTTTAAAGTCAGAATTCTGAGAAAAAAGTGAGAATTCTGAGATTAAAGTCAGAATTCTCACTTTAAAGTCAGAATTCTGAGAAAAAAGTGAGAATTCTGACTTTAAAGTGAGAATTCTCACTTTAAAGTCAGAATTCTGAGATTAAAGTCAGAATTCTGAGATTAAAGTCAGAATTCTCACTTTAAAGTCAGAATTCTGAGAAAAAAATTTTTTTTTTCTTTACTGGCCCTAATCCTCTTCCGTAAGAAAGAGTCTTTCTAGTAGTTGCACATCAAATCTAAGCTGTCTGAAGTGTTTTTTCCAAAGTTATCAACATTTTTATGTTTGGCATTCCAGAATCGACCTTATCTCTGGCTGAAAACGCGTTTTCTGCATTGTGCCATAACTTTGCAAGGAAACTTCAGAACATGAAATTTTCACCTCCCACTATAGCAGAAAGGGTCTTTCTAGTAGTTGCACATCAAATCTAAGCTGTCTGAAGTGTTTTTTCAAAGTTATCATATTTTTATGTTTGGCGTTCCGTAATTGACCTTGTCTCATGCTGAAAACGCGTTTTCTGCATTGTGCCATAACTTTGCAGGGAAGCTTCAGAACATGAAATTTTCAACTCCCACTATACCAGAAAGGCTTTTTCCAGTAGTTGCACATCAAATCTAAGCTGTCTGAAGTGTTTTTCCAAAGTTATCAACATTTTTTTGTTTGGCTTTCCGGAATCAACCTTATCTCAGGCTGAAAACGCGTTTCACGCATTGTGCCATAACCTTGCAGGAAAGCTTCAGAATATGAAATTTTCAACTCCCACAATAGCAGAAATGGTCTTTCTAGTAGTTGCACATCAAATCTAAGCTGTCTGAAGTGTTTTTCCAAAGTTGTCAACATTTTTATGTTTGGCTTTCCGTAATCGACCTTATCTCAGCCTGAAAACGCGTTTCCTGCATTGTGGCATAACTTTGCAGGGATGCTTCAGAACATGAAATTTTCACCTCCCACTATAGCAGAAAGGGTCTTTCTAGTAGTTGCACATCAAATCTAAGCTGTCTGAAGTGTTTTTCCAAAGTTATCATATTTTTATGTTTGGCGTTCCGTAATTGACCTTGTCTCATGCTGAAAAAACGCGTTTTCTGCATTGTGCCATAACTTTGCAGGGAAGCTTCAGAACATGAAATTTTCAACTCCCACTATAGCAGAAAGGCTTTTTCCAGTAGTTGCACATCAAATCTAAGCTGTCTGAAGTGTTTTTCCAAAGTTATCAACATTTTTATGTTTGGCGTTCCGGAACCCACCTTATCTCAGGCTGTAAAAGCGTTTTCTGCATTGTGCCATAACTTTGGAGGGAAGCTTCAGAACATGAAATTTTAACCTGCCGCTATAGCAGAAAGGGTCCTTCGAGTAGTTGCACATCAAATCTAACCTGTCTGAAGTGTTTTTCCAAAGTTATCAACATTCTTATGTTTGGCGTTCCAGAATCAACCTTATCTCAGGCTGAAAACGCGTTTTCAGCATTGTGCCATCACTTTGCAGGGAAGCTTCAGAACATGAAATTTTCACCTCCCACTATAGCAGAAAGGGTCTTTCTAGTAGTTGCACATCAAATCTAAGCTTTTTGAAGTGTTTTTCCAAAGATAATACCATTTTTATGTTTGGCGTTCCAGAAACAACCTTATCTCAGGTTGAAAACGCGTTTTACGCAATTTGCCCTAACTTTGCAGGAAAGCTTCAGAACATGAAATTTTCACCTCCCACTATAGCAGAAAGTGTCTTTCTAGTAGTTGCACATCCAATCTAAGCTGTCTGAAGTGTTTTTCCAAAGTTATCAACATTTTTATGTTTGGCGTTCTGGAACCCAGCTTATCTCAGGCTGAAAACGCATTTTCTGCATTGTGCCATAACTTTGCAGGGAGACTTCAGAACATGAAATTTTCTCCTCCCACTATAGCAGAAAGGGTCTTTCTAGTAGTTGCACATCAAATCTAAGCTGTCTGAAGTGTTTTTCCAAAGTTGTCAACATTTTTATGTTTGGCTTTCCGGAATCGACCTTATCTCAGGCTGAAAACGCATTTCCTGCATTGTGGCATAACTTTGCAGGGATGCTTCAGAACATGAAATTTTCACCTACCACTATAGCAGAAAGGGTCTTTCTAGTAGTTGCACATCAAATATAAGCTGTCTGAAGTGTTTTTCCAAAGTTATCATATTTTTATGTTTGGCGTTCCGTAATTGACCTTGTCTCATGCTGAAAACGCGTTTTCTGCATTGTGCCATGACTTTGCAGGGAAGCTTCAGAACATGAAATTTTCAACTCCCACTATAGCAGAAAGGCTTTTTCCAGTAGTTGCACATCAAATCTAAGCTGTCTGAAATGGTTTTCCAAAGTTATCAACATTTTTATGTTTGGCTTTCCGGAACCCACCTTATCTCAGGCTGAAAACGCGTTTTCTGCATTGTGCCATAACTTTGCAGGGAAGCTTCAGAACATGAAATTTTCACCTCCCACTATAGCAGAATGGGTCTTTCTAGTAGTTGCACATCAAATCTAAGCTGTTTGAAGTGTTTTTCCAAAGTTAACACCATTTTTATGTTTGGCGTTCCAGAAACAACCTTATCTCAGGCTGAAAACGCGTTTTACGCAATTTGCCATAACTTTGCAAGGAAGCTTCAGAACATGAAATTTTCACCTCCCACTGTAGCAGAAGGGGTCTTTCTAGTAGTTGCACATCAAATCTAAGCTGTCTGAAGTGTTTTTCGAAAGTTATCAACATTTTTACGTTTGGCGTTTCGGAACCCACCTTATCTCAGGCTGAAAACGCGTTTTCTGCATTGTGCTATAACTTCTCAGGGAAGCTTCAGAACATGAAATTTTCACCTCCCACTATAGCAGAAAGGGTCTTTCTAGTAGTTGCACATCAAATCTAAGCTTTTTGAAGTGTTTTTCCAAAGATAATACCATTTTTATGTTTGGCGTTCCAGAAACAACCTTATCTCAGGTTGAAAACGCGTTTTACGCAATTTGCCCTAACTTTGCAGGAAAGCTTCAGAACATGAAATTTTCACCTCCCACTATAGCAGAAAGTGTCTTTCTAGTAGTTGCACATCCAATCTAAGCTGTCTGAAGTGTTTTTCCAAAGTTATCAACATTTTTATGTTTGGCGTTCTGGAACCCAGCTTATCTCAGGCTGAAAACGCATTTTCTGCATTGTGCCATAACTTTGCAGGGAGACTTCAGAACATGAAATTTTCTCCTCCCACTATAGCAGAAAGGGTCTTTCTAGTAGTTGCACATCAAATCTAAGCTGTCTGAAGTGTTTTTCCAAAGTTGTCAACATTTTTATGTTTGGCTTTCCGGAATCGACCTTATCTCAGGCTGAAAACGCATTTCCTGCATTGTGGCATAACTTTGCAGGGATGCTTCAGAACATGAAATTTTCACCTACCACTATAGCAGAAAGGGTCTTTCTAGTAGTTGCACATCAAATATAAGCTGTCTGAAGTGTTTTTCCAAAGTTATCATATTTTTATGTTTGGCGTTCCGTAATTGACCTTGTCTCATGCTGAAAACGCGTTTTCTGCATTGTGCCATGACTTTGCAGGGAAGCTTCAGAACATGAAATTTTCAACTCCCACTATAGCAGAAAGGCTTTTTCCAGTAGTTGCACATCAAATCTAAGCTGTCTGAAATGGTTTTCCAAAGTTATCAACATTTTTATGTTTGGCTTTCCGGAACCCACCTTATCTCAGGCTGAAAACGCGTTTTCTGCATTGTGCCATAACTTTGCAGGGAAGCTTCAGAACATGAAATTTTCACCTCCCACTATAGCAGAATGGGTCTTTCTAGTAGTTGCACATCAAATCTAAGCTGTTTGAAGTGTTTTTCCAAAGTTAACACCATTTTTATGTTTGGCGTTCCAGAAACAACCTTATCTCAGGCTGAAAACGCGTTTTACGCAATTTGCCATAACTTTGCAGGAAAGCATCAGAACATTAAATTTTCACCTCCCACTATAGCAGAATGTGGCTTTTTAGTAGTTGCACATCAAATCTAAGCTGTCTGAAGTGTTTTTCCAAAGTTATCTACATTTTAATGTTTGGCGTTCTGAAATCTACCTCATCTCAGGCTGAAAACGCGTTTTACGCATTGTGCCATAACTTTGCAGGGAAGCTTCAGAACATGATATTTTCACCTCCCACTATAGCAGAAAGGGTCTTTCTCGTAGTTGCACATCAAATCGAAGCTGTCTGATGTGTTTTTTGAAAGTTTTCAACATTTTTTTGTTTGGTGTTCCTGAATCGACCTTATCTCAGTCCGAAAACGCGTTTTCTGCATTGTGCCATAACTTTGCAGGGAAGCTTCAGAACATGAAATTTTCACCTCCCACTATAGCAGAAAGGGTATTTCTAGTAGTTGCACATCAAATCAAAGCTGTCTGATGTGTTGTTCCAAAGTTATCAACATTTTTATGTTTGGCGTTCCGGAACTCTCCTTATCTCACGCTTAAAACGCGTTTTCTGCATTGTCCCATAACTTTGCAGGGAAGCTTTAGAACATGAAATTTTCACCTCCCACTAGAGCAGAAAGGGTATTTCTAGTAGTTGCACAACAAATCTAAGCTGTCTGAAGTGTTTTTCGAAAGTTATCAACATTTTTATGTTTGGCGTTCCGGAATCGACCTTATCTCAGGATGAAAAATCGTTTTCTACATTGTCCCATAACTTTGCAGGGAAGCTTCAGAACATGGAATTCTGACCTCCCAATATGGCAGAAAGGGTCTTTCTAGTAGTTGCACATCAAATCTAAGCTGTCTGTAGAGTTTTTCCTGAGTTATCAACATTTTTATGTTTGGCTTTCCGGAATCGACCTTATCTCAGGATGGAAAATCGTTTTCTGCATTGTCCCATAACTTTGCAGGGAGACTTCAGAACATGAAATTCTGACCTCCCAATATAGCAGAAAGGGTCTTTCTAGTAGTTGCGCATCAAATCTAAGCTGTCTGAAGTGTTTTTCCAAAGTTATCAACATTTTTATGTTTGGCGTTCTGGAACCCACCTTATCTCAGGCTGAAAACGCGTTTTCTGCATTGTGCCATAACTTTGCAGGGAAGCTTCAGAACATGAAATTTTCACCTCCCACTATTGCAGAAAGGGTCTTTCTAGTAGTTGCACATTAAATCTAAGCTGTTTGAAGTGTTTTTCCAAAGTTATCAACATACTTATGTTTGGCGTTCCGGAACCGACCTTTTCTCAGGCTGAAAACGCGTTTTCTGCATTGTGCCATAACTTTGCAGGGAAGCTTCAGAACATGAAATTTTCACGTCCCACTAGTGTAGAAAGGGTATTTCTAGTAGTTGCACATCAAATCTAAGCTGTCTGAAGTGTATTTCAAAAGTTTTCAACATTATTATATTTGGCGTTCCGGAATCGACCTCATCTCAGGCTGAAAATGCGTTTTCTGCATTGTGCCATAACTTTGCAGGGAAGCTTCAGAACATGAAATTTTCACATCCCACTATAGCAGAAAGGGTCTTTCTAGTAATTGCACATCAAATCTGAGCAGTCTGAAGTGTTTTTCCAAAGTTATCAACATTTTTATGTTTGGCGTTCCGGAACTCTCCTTATCTCACGCTTAAAACGCGTTTTCTGCGTTGTGCCATCACTGTGCAGGAATGCTGCAGAATATGAAATTTTCAGCTCTCACTATAACAGACAGGGTCTTTCTCGTAGTTGCACATCAAATCTAAGCTGTCTGAAGTGTTTTTCCAAAGTCATCAACATTTTTATGTTTGGCGTTCCGGAACCCACCTTTTCTCAGGCTGAAAACGCGTATTCTGCGTTGTGCCATAACTTTGCTGGGAAGCTTCAGAACATAAAATTTTAACCTCCCACTATAGTACAAAGGGTCTTTCTAGTAATTGCACATCAAATGTAAGCTGTCTGAAATGTTTTTCCAGAGTTATCAACATTCCTATGTTTGGCGTTCCGGAATCAACCTTATCTCAGGCTGAAAACGCATTTTCTGCATTGTGCCATCACTTTGCAGGAAAGCTGCAGAATATGAAATTTTCACCTCCCACTATAGCAGAAAGGGTCTTTCTAGTAGTTGCACATCAAATCGAAGCTGTTTGAAGTGTTTTTCCAAAGTTATCAACACTTTTATGTTTAGCGTTCCGGAATCGACCTTATCTCAGGCTGAAAACACGATTTAAGCATTCTGCCATAACTTTGCAGGGAAGCTTCAGATCATGAAATTTTCATATCCCACTATAGCAGAAAGGGTCTTTCTAGTAGTTGCACAACAAATCTAAGCTGTCTGAAGTGTTTTTCGAAAGTTATCAACATTTTTATGTTTGGCGTTCCGGAATCGACCTTATCTCTGGCTGAAAACGCGTTTTACGCATTGTGCCATAACTTTGGAGGGAAGCTTCAGAACATCGAATTTTCACCACCCACTATATCAGAAAGGGTCTTTCTAGTAGTTGCACATCAAATCTAAGCTGTCTGAAGTGTTTTTCCAAAATTATCAACATTTTTATATTTGGCGTTCCGGAATTGACCTTATCTCAGGCTGAAAACGCGTTTTACGTATTGTGCCATAACTTTGCAGGGAAGCTTCAGAACATCGAATTTTCACCACCCACTATATCAGAAAGGGTCTTTCTAGTAGTTGGACATCAAATCTAAGCAGTCTGAGGTGTTTTCTGGAAGTTATCAACATTTTTATGTTTGCCGTACCGGAATCGACCTTATCTCAGGCTGAAAACGCGTTTTCTGCATTGTGCCATGACTTTGCAGGGAAGCTTCAGAACATGAAATTTTAATCTTGCGCTAGAGCAGAAAAGGTCTTTGTAGTAGTTGTATATCAAATCTAAGCTGTCTGAAGTGTTTTTCCAAAGTTATCAACATTTTAATGTTTAACGTGCCGGAACCCACCTTATCTCAGGCCGAAAACGCGTTTTCTGCATTGTGCCATAACTTTGCCGGGAAGCTACAGAACATGAAATTTTAACCTCCCACAATAGCATAAAGGGTCTTTCTAGTAGTTGCACATCAAATCTAAGCTGTCTGAATAGTTTTTCCAAAGTTATCAACATTTTTATGTTTGGCGTTCGGGAATCGACCTTATCTCAGGCTGAAAACGAATTTTCGGAATTGTGCCATATCTTTGCCGGGAAGCTTCGGAACATGAAATTTTTACATCCCACTATAGCAGAAAGGGTCTTTCTAGTAGTTGCACATCAAATCTAAGCTGTCTGAAGTGTTTTTCCAGTATTATCAACATTTTTATGTTTGGCGTTCCGGAACCCACCTTATCTCAGGCTGAAAACGCGTTTTCTGCATTGTGCCATAACTTTTGAGGGAAGCTTCAGAACTTGAAATTTTAACCTCCCACTGTAGCAGAAAGGGTCTTTCTAGTAGTTGCACATCAAATCTAAGGTGTATGAAATGTTTTTCCAAAGTTATCATATTTTTATGTTTGGCGTTCTGGAATTGACCTTGTCTCTTGCTGAAAACGCGTTTTCTGCATTGTGCCATATCTTTGCAGGGAAGCTTCAGAACATGACATTTTCACGTCCCACTATAGCCGAAATGTTCTTTCTAGTAGTTGCACATCAAATCTCAGCTGTCTGAAGTGTTTTTCGAAACTTATCAACAATTTTATGTTTGGCATTCCGGAATCAACCTTATCTCAGGCTGAAAACGCGTTTTCTGCATTGTGCCATGACTTTGCAGGGAAGCTTCAGAACATGAAATTTTCACCTCCCATTATAGCAGAAAGGGTCTTTCTCATACTTGCACATCAAATCTAAGCTGTCTGAAGTGTTTTTTGAAAGTTTTCAACATTTTTATGTTTGGCGTTCCTGAATCGACCTTATCTCAGGCTGAAAACGCGATTTACGCATTCTGCCATAACTTTGCAGGGAAGCTTCAGAACATGAAATTTTCACATCCCACTATAGCAGAAAGGGTCTTTCTAGTAATTGCACATCA
Organism: Synchiropus splendidus; assembly: GCF_027744825.2. Lineage (NCBI taxonomy): Eukaryota > Metazoa > Chordata > Actinopteri > Syngnathiformes > Callionymidae > Synchiropus > Synchiropus splendidus. The sequence continues at coordinate 288,699 of NW_026527058.1, forward strand.
AATCTAAGCAGTCTGAAGTGTTTTTCCAAAGTTATCAACATTTTTATGTTTGGCGTTCGGGAACCCACCTTATCTCAGGCTGTAAACGCGTTTTCTGCATTGTGCCATAACTTTGGAGGGAAGCTTCAGAACATGAAATTTTAACCTGCCACTATAGCAGAAAGGGTTCTTCTAGTCGTTGCACATCAAATCTAACCTCTCTGAAGTGTTTTTCCAAAGTCATCAACATTCTTATGTTTGGCGTTCCGGAATCAACCTTATCTCAGGCTGAAAACGCGTTTTCTGCATTGTGCCATCACTGTGCAAGAATGCTGCAGAATATGAAATTTTCACCTCTCACTATAACAGACAGGGTCTTTCTCGTAGTTGCACATCAAATCTAAGCTGTCTGAAGTGTTTTTCGAAAGTTATCAACATTTTTATGTTTGGCGTTCCGGAACGCACCTTATCTCAAGCTGAAAACGCGTTTTCTGCATTGTGCCATAACTTTGCAGGGAGGCTTCAGAACATGAAATTTTAACCTCCCACTATAGTAGAAAGGGTCTTTCTAGTAATTGCACATCAAATGTAAGCTGTCTGAAGTGTTTTTCCAGAGTTATCAACATTCCTATGTTTGGCGTTCCGGAATCAACCTTATCTCAGGCTGAAAACGCATTTTCTGCATTGTGCCATAACTTTGCAGGGATGCTTCAGATCATGAAATGTTCACCTCCCACTATAGCAGAAAGGGTCTTTCTAGTAGTTGCATATCAAATCTAAGCTGTCTGAAGTGTTTTTCGAAAGTTATCAACATTTTTATGTTTGGCGTTCCGGAACCCACCTTATCTCAAGCTGAAAACGCGTTTTCTGCATTGTGCCATAACTTTGCAGGGAAGCTTCAGAACATGAAATTTTCACGTCCCACTATAGTAGAAAAGGTCTTTCTAGTAGTTGCATATCAAATCTAAGCTGTCTGATGTGTTTTTCGAAAGTTATCAACATTTTTATGTTTGGCGTTCCGGAACGCACCTTATCTCAAGCTGAAAACGCGTTTTCTGCATTGTGCCATAACTTTGCAGGGAGGCTTCAGAACATGAAATTTTAACCTCCCACAATAGCAGAAAGGGTCCTTCTAGTAGTTGCACATCAAATGTAAGATGTCTGAAGTGTTTTCACAAAGTTATCGACATTTTTATGTTTGGCGTTCCGGAATCGACCTTATCTCAGGCAGAAAACGCTTTTTACGCTTTGTGCCATAACTTTGCAGGGAAGCTTCAGAAAATGAAATTTTCACCTCCCACTATAGCAGAAAGGGTCTTTCTCGTAGTTGCACATCAAATCTAAGCTGTCTGAAGTGTTTTTCCAAAGTTATCAACATTTTTATGTTTGGCGTTCCGGAATCAACCTTATCTCAGGCTGAAAACGCATTTTCTGCATTGTGCCGTAACTTTGCAAGGAAGATTCAGAACATGAAATTTTCACCTCCCACTATAGCAGAAAGGGTCTTTCTCGTAGTTGCACATCTAATCTAAGCTGTCTGAAGTGTTTTTCGAAAGTTATCAACATTTTTAAGTTTGGCGTTCCAGAATCCACCTTATCTGAAGCTGAAAACACGTTTTCTGCAATGTGCCATAACTTTGCAGGGAAGCTTCAAAACATGAAATGTTCACCTCCCACTATAGCAGAAAGGGTCTTTCTAGTAGGTGCACATCAAATCTAAGCAGTCTGAAGTGTTTTTCCAAAGTTATCAACATTTTTATGTTTGGCGTTCGGGAACCCACCTTATCTCAGGCTGTAAACGCGTTTTCTGCATTGTGCCATAACTTTGGAGGGAAGCTTCAGAACATGAAATTTTAACCTGCCACTATAGCAGAAAGGGTTCTTCTAGTCGTTGCACATCAAATCTAACCTCTCTGAAGTGTTTTTCCAAAGTCATCAACATTCTTATGTTTGGCGTTCCGGAATCAACCTTATCTCAGGCTGAAAACGCGTTTTCTGCATTGTGCCATCACTGTGCAAGAATGCTGCAGAATATGAAATTTTCACCTCTCACTATAACAGACAGGGTCTTTCTCGTAGTTGCACATCAAATCTAAGCTGTCTGAAGTGTTTTTCCAAAGTCATCAACATTTTTATGTTTGGCGTTCCGGAACCCACCTTTTCTCAGGCTGAAAACGCGTTTTCTGCGTTGTGCCATAACTTTGCTGGGAAGCTTCAGAACATGAAATTTTAACCTCCCACTATAGTAGAAAGGGTCTTTCTAGTAATTGCACATCAAATGTAAGCTGTCTGAAGTGTTTTTCCAGAGTTATCAACATTCCTATGTTTGGCGTTCCGGAATCAACCTTATCTCAGGCTGAAAACGCATTTTCTGCATTGTGCCATAACTTTGCAGGGATGCTTCAGATCATGAAATGTTCACCTCCCACTATAGCAGAAAGGGTCTTTCTAGTAGTTGCATATCAAATCTAAGCTGTCTGAAGTGTTTTTCGAAAGTTATCAACATTTTTATGTTTGGCGTTCCGGAACCCACCTTATCTCAAGCTGAAAACGCGTTTTCTGCATTGTGCCATAACTTTGCAGGGAAGCTTCAGAACATGAAATTTTCACGTCCCACTATAGTAGAAAAGGTCTTTCTAGTAGTTGCATATCAAATCTAAGCTGTCTGATGTGTTTTTCGAAAGTTATCAACATTTTTATGTTTGGCGTTCCGGAACGCACCTTATCTCAAGCTGAAAACGCGTTTTCTGCATTGTGCCATAACTTTGCAGGGAGGCTTCAGAACATGAAATTTTAACCTCCCACAATAGCAGAAAGGGTCCTTCTAGTAGTTGCACATCAAATGTAAGATGTCTGAAGTGTTTTCACAAAGTTATCGACATTTTTATGTTTGGCGTTCCGGAATCGACCTTATCTCAGGCAGAAAACGCTTTTTACGCTTTGTGCCATAACTTTGCAGGGAAGCTTCAGAAAATGAAATTTTCACCTCCCACTATAGCAGAAAGGGTCTTTCTCGTAGTTGCACATCAAATCTAAGCTGTCTGAAGTGTTTTTCCAAAGTTATCAACATTTTTATGTTTGGCATTCCGGAATCAACCTTATCTCAGGCTGAAAACGCATTTTCTGCATTGTGCCGTAACTTTGCAAGGAAGATTCAGAACATGAAATTTTCACCTCCCACTATAGCAGAAAGGGTCTTTCTCGTAGTTGCACATCTAATCTAAGCTGTCTGAAGTGTTTTTCGAAAGTTATCAACATTTTTAAGTTTGGCGTTCCAGAATCCACCTTATCTGAAGCTGAAAACACGTTTTCTGCAATGTGCCATAACTTTGCAGGGAAGCTTCAAAACATGAAATGTTCACCTCCCACTATAGCAGAAAGGGTCTTTCTAGTAGGTGCACATCAAATCTAAGCTGTCTGAAGTGTTTTTCTAAATTTATCAACATTTTTATGTTTGCCGTTCCGGAATCCACCTTATCTGAAGCTGAAAACGCGTTTTCTGCATTGTGCCATAACTTTGGAGGGAAGCTTCAGAACATGAAATTTTAACCTGCCACTATAGCAGAAAGGGTTCTTCTAGTCGTTGCACATCAAATCTAACCTCTCTGAAGTGTTTTTCCAAAGTCATCAACATTCTTATGTTTGGCGTTCCGGAATCAACCTTATCTCAGGCTGAAAACGCGTTTTCTGCATTGTGCCATCACTGTGCAAGAATGCTGCAGAATATGAAATTTTCACCTCTCACTATAACAGACAGGGTCTTTCTCGTAGTTGCACATCAAATCTAAGCTGTCTGAAGTGTTTTTCCAAAGTCATCAACATTTTTATGTTTGGCGTTCCGGAACCCACCTTTTCTCAGGCTGAAAACGCGTTTTCTGCGTTGTGCCATAACTTTGCTGGGAAGCTTCAGAACATGAAATTTTAACCTCCCACTATAGTAGAAAGGGTCTTTCTAGTAATTGCACATCAAATGTAAGCTGTCTGAAGTGTTTTTCCAGAGTTATCAACATTCCTATGTTTGGCGTTCCGGAATCAACCTTATCTCAGGCTGAAAACGCATTTTCTGCATTGTGCCATAACTTTGCAGGGATGCTTCAGATCATGAAATGTTCACCTCCCACTATAGCAGAAAGGGTCTTTCTAGTAGTTGCATATCAAATCTAAGCTGTCTGAAGTGTTTTTCGAAAGTTATCAACATTTTTATGTTTGGCGTTCCGGAACCCACCTTATCTCAAGCTGAAAACGCGTTTTCTGCATTGTGCCATAACTTTGCAGGGAAGCTTCAGAACATGAAATTTTCACGTCCCACTATAGTAGAAAAGGTCTTTCTAGTAGTTGCATATCAAATCTAAGCTGTCTGATGTGTTTTTCGAAAGTTATCAACATTTTTATGTTTGGCGTTCCGGAACGCACCTTATCTCAAGCTGAAAACGCGTTTTCTGCATTGTGCCATAACTTTGCAGGGAGGCTTCAGAACATGAAATTTTAACCTCCCACAATAGCAGAAAGGGTCCTTCTAGTAGTTGCACATCAAATGTAAGATGTCTGAAGTGTTTTCACAAAGTTATCGACATTTTTATGTTTGGCGTTCCGGAATCGACCTTATCTCAGGCAGAAAACGCTTTTTACGCTTTGTGCCATAACTTTGCAGGGAAGCTTCAGAAAATGAAATTTTCACCTCCCACTATAGCAGAAAGGGTTTTACTAGTAGTTGCACGTCAAATCTAAGCTGTCTGAAGTGTTTTTCCAAAGTTATCAACATTTTTATGTTTGGCGTTCCGGAATCAACCTTATCTCAGGCTGAAAACGCATTTTCTGCATTGTGCCATAACTTTGCAAGGAAGATTCAGAACATGAAATTTTCACCTCCCACTATAGCAGAAAGGGTCTTTCTCGTAGTTGCACATCTAATCTAAGCTGTCTGAAGTGTTTTTCGAAAGTTATCAACATTTTTAAGTTTGGCGTTCCAGAATCCACCTCATCTGAAGCTGAAAACACGTTTTCTGCAATGTGCCATAACTTTGCAGGGAAGCTTCAAAACATGAAATGTTCACCTCCCACTATAGCAGAAAGGGTCTTTCTAGTAGGTGCACATCAAATCTAAGCTGTCTGAAGTGTTTTTCGAAAGTTATCAACATTTTTATGTTTGCCGTTCCGGAATCCACCTTATCTGAAGCTGAAAACGCGTTTTCTGCAATGTGCCATAACTTTGCAGGGAAGCTTCAGAACATGAAATGTTCACCTCCCACTATAGCAGAAAGGGTCTTTCTAGTAGTTGCACATCAAATCTAAGCTGTCTGAAGTGTTTTTCGAAAGTTATCAACATTTTTATGTTTGGCGTTCCGGAATCGACCTTATCTCAGGATGAAAAATCGTTTTCTGCATTGTCCCATAACTTTGCAGGGAAGATTCTGAACATGAAATTTTCACGTCCCACTGTAGCAGAAAGGGTCTTTCTAGTATTTGCACATCAAATCTAAGCTGTCTGAAGTGTTTTTCCAAAGTTATCAACATTTTTATGTTTGGCGTTCCGGAATCAACCTTATCTCAGGCTGATAACGCATTTTCTGCATTGTGCCATAACTTTGCAAGGAAGATTCAGAACATGAAATGTTCACCTCCCACTATAGCAGAAAGGGTCTTTCTAGTAGTTGCACATCAAATCTAAGCTGTCTGAAGTGTTGTTCCAAAGTGATAAACATTTTTACGTTTGGCGTTTCGGAACCCACCTTATCTCAGGCTGAAAACGCGTTTTCTGCATTGTGCCATAACTTCTCAGGGAAGCTTCAGAACATGAAATGTTCACCTCCCACTATAGCAGAAAGGGTCTTTCTAGTAGTTGCGCATCAAATCTAAGCTGTCTGAAGTGTTTTTCCAAAGTTATCAACATTTTTATGTTTGGCGTTCCGGAATCGACCTTATCTCATGCTGAAAACGCGTTTTCTGCATTGTGCCATAACTTCTCAGGGAAGCTTCAGAACATGAAATTTTGACCTCCCACTATAGCAGAAAGGGTATTTCTACTAGTTGCACATCAAATCTAAGCTGTCTGAAGTGTTTTTCGAAAGTTATCATCATTTTTATGTTTGGCGTTGCGGAACCCACCTTATCTCAAGCTGAAAACGCGTTTTCTGCATTGTGCCATAACTTTGCAGGGAGGCTTCAGAACATGAAATGTTCACCTCCCACTATAGCAGAAAGGGTCTTTCTAGTAGTTGCACATCAAATCTAAGATGTCTGAAGTGTTTTCCGAAAGTTATCAACATTTTTATGTTTGGCGTTCCGGAATCGACCTTATCTCAGGATGAAAAATCGTTTTCTGCATTGTGCCATAACTTTGCAGGGAAGATTCTGAACATGAAATTTTCACGTCCCACTATAGCAGAAAGGGTCTTTCTAGTATTTGAACATCAAATCTACGCTGTCTGAAGTGTTTTTCGAAAGTTATCAACATTTTTATGTTTGGCGTTCCGGAACCCATCTTATCTCAAGCTGAAAACGCGTTTTTTGCATTGTGCCATAACTTTGCAGGGAAGCTTCAGAACATGAAATTTTCCCGTCCCACTATAGCAGAAAGGGTCTTTCTAGTAGTTGCACATCAAATCTAAGCTGTCTGAAGTGTTTTTCGAAAGTTATCAACATTTTTATGTTTCGCGTACCGGAATCGACCTTATCTCAAGCTGAAAACGCGTTTTCTGCATTGTGCCATAACTTTGCAGGGAAGCTTCAGAACATGAAATGTTCACCTCCCACTATAGCAGAAAGGGTCTTTCGAGTATTTGAACATCAAATCTAAGCTGTCTGAAGTGTTTTTCGAAAGTTATCAACATTTTTATGTTTGGCGTTCCGGAACCCATCTTATCTCAAGCTAAAAACGCGTTTTCTGCATTGTGCCATAACTTTGCCTGGAAGCTTCCGAACATGAAATTTTAACCTCCCACTATAGCAGAAAGGGTCTTTCTAGTAGTTGCACATCAAATCTAAGCTGTCTGATGTGTTTTTCCAAAGTTATAAACATTTTTATGTATGGCGTTCCGGAATCTACCTTATCTCAGGCTGAAAACGCGTTTTCTGCATTGTGCCATCACTTTGCAGGGAAGCTTCAGAACATGAAATTTTCCCGTCCCACTATAGCAGAAAGGGTCTTTCTAGTAGTTGCACATCAAATCTAAGCTGTCTGAAGTGTTTTTCGAAAGTTATCAACATTTTTATGTTTGGCGTTCCGGAATCGACCTTATCTCAAGCTGAAAACGCGTTTTCTGCATCGTGCCATAACTTTGCAGGGAAGCTTCAGAACATGAAATGTTCACCTCCCACTATAGCAGAAAGGGTCTATCTAGTAGTTGCACATCAAATCTAAGCTGTCTGAAGTGTATTTCGAAAGTTAACAACATTTTTATGTTTGGCGTTCCAGAATCGACCTTATCTCAGGCTGAAAACGGGTTGTCTGCATTGTGCCATAACTTTGCATGGAAGCTTCAGAACATGAAATTTTCACCTCCCACTATAGCAGAAAGGGTCTTTCGAGTAGTTGCACATCAAATCTAAGCTGTCTGAAGTGTTTTTCGAAAGTTATCAACATTTTTATGTTTGGCGTTCCGGAATCGACCTTATCTCAGGATGAAAGATCGTTTTCTGCATTGTCCCATAACTTTGCAGGGAAGATTCAGAACATGAAATTTTCACGTCCCACCAAAGCAGAAAGGGTCTTTCTAGTATTTGCACATCAAATCTAAGCTGTCTGAAGTGTTTTTCCAAAGTTATCAACATTTTTATGTTTGGCGTTCCGGAACCCACCTTATCTCAGGCTGAAAACGCGTTTTCTGCATTGTGAGATAACTTTGCAGGGAAGCTTCAGAACATGAAATGTTCACCTCCCACTATAGCAGAAAGGGTCTTTCTAGTAGTTGCACATCACATCTAAGCTGTCTGAAGTGTTTTTCCAAAGTCATCAACATTTTTACGTTAGGCGTTCCGGAATCAACCTTATCTGACGATGAAAAATCGTTTTCTGCATTGTCCCATAACTTTGCAGGGAAGATTCTGAACATGAAATTTTCACATCCCACTATAGCAGAAAGGGTCTTTCTAGTAGTTGCACATCAAATCTAAGATGTCTGAAGTGTTTTCCGAAAGTTATCAACATTTTTATGTTTGGCGTTCCGGTATCGACCTTATCTCAGGCTGAAAACGCGTTTTACGCATTGTGCCATAACTTTGCAGGGAAGCTTCTGAAAATGAAATTTTCACCTCCCACTATAGCAGAAAGGGTCTTTCTAGTAGTTGCATATCAAATCTAAGGTGTCTGAAGTGTTTTTCGAAAGTTATCAACATTTTTATGTTTGGCGTTCCGGAATCGACCTTATCTCAGGATGAAAAATCGTTTTCTGCATTGTCCCATAACTTTGCAGGGAAGATTCTGAACATGAAATTTTCACATCCCACTACAGCAGAAAGGGTCTTTCGAGTATTTGAACATCAAATCTAAGCTGTCTGAAGTGTTTTTCGAAAGTTATCAACATTTTTATGTTTGGCGTTCCGGAACCCATCTTATCTCAAGCTAAAAACGCGTTTTCTGCATTGTGCCATAACTTTGCCTGGAAGCTTCCGAACATGAAATTTTAACCTCCCACTATAGCAGAAAGGGTCTTTCTAGTAGTTGCACATCAAATCTAAGCTGTCTGATGTGTTTTTCCAAAGTTATAAACATTTTTATGTATGGCGTTCCGGAATCTACCTTATCTCAGGCTGAAAACGCGTTTTCTGCATTGTGCCATCACTTTGCAGGGAAGCTTCAGAACATGAAATTTTCCCGTCCCACTATAGCAGAAAGGGTCTTTCTAGTAGTTGCACATCAAATCTAAGCTGTCTGAAGTGTTTTTCGAAAGTTATCAACATTTTTATGTTTGGCGTTCCGGAATCGACCTTATCTCAAGCTGAAAACGCGTTTTCTGCATTGTGCCATAACTTTGCAGGGAAGCTTCAGAACATGAAATGTTCACCTCCCACTATAGCAGAAAGGGTCTATCTAGTAGTTGCACATCAAATCTAAGCTGTCTGAAGTGTATTTCGAAAGTTAACAACATTTTTATGTTTGGCGTTCCAGAATCGACCTTATCTCAGGCTGAAAACGGGTTGTCTGCATTGTGCCATAACTTTGCATGGAAGCTTCAGAACATGAAATTTTCACCTCCCACTATAGCAGAAAGGGTCTTTCGAGTAGTTGCACATCAAATCTAAGCTGTCTGAAGTGTTTTTCGAAAGTTATCAACATTTTTATGTTTGGCGTTCCGGAATCGACCTTATCTCAGGATGAAAGATCGTTTTCTGCATTGTCCCATAACTTTGCAGGGAAGATTCAGAACATGAAATTTTCACGTCCCACCAAAGCAGAAAGGGTCTTTCTAGTATTTGCACATCGAATCTAAGCTGTCTGAAGTGTTTTTCCAAAGTTATCAACATTTTTATGTTTGGCGTTCCGGAACCCACCTTATCTCAGGCTGAAAATGCGTTTTCTGCATTGTGAGATAACTTTGCAGGGAAGCTTCAGAACATGAAATGTTCACCTCCCACTATAGCAGAAAGGGTCTTTCTAGTAGTTGCACATCACATCTAAGCTGTCTGAAGTGTTTTTCCAAAGTCATCAACATTTTTACGGTAGGCGTTCCGGAATCAACCTTATCTCAGACTGAAAACGCGTTTTACGCATTGTGCCATAACTTTGCAGGAAAGCTTCAGAACATGAAATTTTCAATTCCCACTAAAGCAGAAAGGGTCTATCTCGGACCTGCACATCAAATCTAAGCTGTCTGAAGTGTTTTCTAGTAGTTGCACGTCAAATCTAAGCTGTCTGAAGTGTTTTTCGAAAGTTATCAACATTTTTATGTTTCGCGTTCCAGAATGGACCTTATCTCAGGCTGAAAACGCGTTGTCTGCATTGTGCCATAACGTTGCAGGGAAGCTTCCGAACATGAAATTTTAACCTCCCACTTTAGCAGAAAGGGTCTTTCTAGTAGTTGCACATCAAATCTAAGCTGTCTGAAGTGTTTTTCCAAAGTTATCAACATTTTTATGTTTGGCGTTCCGGAACCCACCTTATCTCAGGATGAAAAATCGTTTTCTACATTGTCCCATAACTTTGCACGGAAGCTTCCGAACATGAAATTTTAACCTCCCACTATAGCAGAAAGGGTCTTTCTAGTAGTTGCACATCAAATCTAAGCTGTCTGATGTGTTTTTCCAAAGTTATAAACATTTTTATGTATGGCGTTCCGGAATCTACCTTATCTCTGGCTGATAACGCGTTTTCTGCATTGTGCCATAACTTTGCAAGGGAGCTTCAGAACATGAAATTTTCACCTCCCACTATAGCAGAAAGGGTTTTTCTAGTAGTTGCACACCAAATCTAAGCTGTCAGATGTGTTTTTCCAAAGTTATCAACATTTTTATGTGTGGCGTTCCGGAATCGACCTTATCTCAGGCTGAAAACGCGTTTTCTGCATTGTGCCATAACTTTGCAGGGAAGCTTCAGAACATGAAATGTTCACCTCCCACTATAGCAGAAAGGGTCTATCTAGTAGTTGCACATCAAATCTAAGCTGTCTGAAGTGTTTTTCGAAAGTTAACAACATTTTTATGTTTGGCGTTCCAGAATCGACCTTATCTCAGGCTGAAAACGGGTTGTCTGCATTGTGCCATAACTTTGCATGGAAGCTTCAGAACATGAAATGTTCACCTCCCACTATAGCAGAAAGGGTCTTTCTAGTAGTTGCAAATCAAATCTAAGCTGTCTGAAGTGTTTTTCGAAAGTTATCAACATTTTTATGTTTCGCGTTCCAGAATCGACCTTATCTCAGGCTGAAAACGCGTTTTCTGCATTGTGCCATAACTTTGCATGGAAGCTTCAGAACATGAAATTTTCACCTCCCACTATAGCAGAAAGGGTCTTTCGAGTAGTTGCACATCAAATCTAAGCTGTCTCAAGTGTTTTCTAGTAGTTACACGTCAAATCTAAGCTGTCTGAAGTGTTTTTCCAAAGTTATCAACATTTTAATGTTTGGCGTCCCGGAATCGACCTTATCTCAGGCTAAAAACGCGATTCACGCATTCTGCATTAACTTTGCAGGGAATCTTCAGAACATGAAATTTTCATATCCCACTATTGCAGAAAGGGTCTTTCTAGTAGTTGCACGTCAAATCTAAGCTGTCTGAAGTGTTTTTCCAAAGTTATCAACATTTTTATGTTTGGCGTTCCAGAATCGACCTTATCTCTGGCTGAAAACGCGTTTTCTGCATTGTGATATAACTTTGCAGGGAAACTTCAGAACATGAAATTTTCACATCCCACTATAGCAGAAAGGGTCTTTATAGTAGTTGCACATCAAATCTAAGCTGTCTGAAGTGTTTTTCCAAAGTTATCAACATTTTTATGTTGGGCGTTCGGGAATCGACCTTATCTCAAGCTGAAAACGCGTTTTCTGCATTGTGCCATAACTTTGCAGGGAAGCTTCAGAACATGAAATGTTCACCTCCCACTATAGCAGAAAGGGTCTTTCTAGTAGTTGCACATCAAATCTAAGCTGTCTGAAGTGTTTTTCGAAAGTTATCAACATTTTTATGTTTCGCGTTCCAGAATCGACCTTATCTCAGGCTGAAAACGCGTTTTCTGCATTGTTCCATAACTTTGCATGGAAGCTTCAGAACATGAAATTTTCACCTCCCACTATAGCAGAAAGGGTCTTTCGAGTAGTTGCACATCAAATCTAAGCTGTCTGAAGTGTTTTTCGAAAGTTATCAACATTTTTATGTTTGGCGTTCCGGAATCGACCTTATCTCAGGATGAAAGATCGTTTTCTGCATTGTCCCATAACTTTGCAGGGAAGATTCAGAACATGAAATTTTCACGTCCCACCATAGCAGAAAGGGTCTTTCTAGTATTTGCACATCAAATCTAAGCTGTCTGAAGTGTTTTTCCAAAGTTATCAACATTTTTATGTTTGGCGTTCCGGAACCCACCTTATCTCAGGCTGAAAACGCGTTTTCTGCATTGTGAGATAACTTTGCAGGGAAGCTTCAGAACATGAAATGTTCACCTCCCACTATAGCAGAAAGGGTCTTTCTAGTAGTTGCACATCACATCTAAGCTGTCTGAAGTGTTTTTCCAAAGTCATCAACATTTTTACGTTAGGCGTTCCGGAATCAACCTTATCTCAGACTGAAAACGCGTTTTACGCATTGTGCCATGACTTTGCAGGAAAGCTTCAGAACATGAAATTTTCACCTCCCACTATAGCAGAAAGGGTCTTTCTCGTACTTGCACATCAAATCTAAGCTGTCTGAAGTGTATTTCAAAAGTTGTTAACTTTTTTATGTTTTGCTTCCCTGAATGGACCTTTTCTCAGGCTCAAAACGCGTTTCACGGATTGTTCCATAACTTTGCAAGGAAGCTTCAGAACATGAAATTTTCACCTCCCACTATAGCAGAAAGGGTCTTTCTAGTACATGCACATCAAATCTAAGATGTCTGAAGTGTTTTTCCAAAATTATCAACATTTTTATGTTTGGCGTTCCCGAATCGACCTTATCTCAGACTGAAAACGCGTTTTCGGAATTGAGCCATAACTTGGCAGGGAAGCTTCAGAACATGAAATTTTCACCTCCCACTATAGCAGAAAGGGTCTTATTAGTAGTTGCACATCAAATCTAAGCTGTCTGAAGTGTTTTTCCAAAGTTATCTACTTTTTTATGTTTGGCGTTCTGGAACCCACCTTATCTCAGTCTGAAAATGTGTTTTCTGCTTTGTGCCGTAACTTTGCCGGGAAGCCTCAGAACATGAAATGTTCACCTCCCACTATAGCAGAATGGGTCTTTCTAGTAGTTGCACTTCAAATCTAAGCTGTCTGAAATGTTTTTTCAAAGTTATCAACACTTTTATGTTTGGCGTTCCGGAATCAACTTTATCTCAGGCTGAAAACGCGTTTTACGCATGGTGCCATAACTTTGCAGGGAAGCTTCAGAACATTGAATTTTCACCTCCCACAATGGCTGAAAGGGTCTATCTAGTAGTTGCACATCAAATCTAAGCTGTCTGAAATGTTTTTCCAAAGTTATCAACATTTTTATGTTTGGCGTTCTGGAACCCACCTTATCTCAGTCTGAAAACGTGTTTTACGCATTGTGCCATAACTTGGCATGGATGCCACAGAACATGAAATATTCACTTGCCGCTATAGTAGAAAGGGTCTTTCTAGTAGTTGCACATCAAATCTAAGCTGTCTGAAGTGGCTTTCCAAAGTTATCAACATTTTTATGTTTGGCGTTCCGGAATCGACCTAATCTCAAACTGAAAACGCGTTTTACGCATTGTGCCATAACTTTGGAGGGAAGCTTCAGAATATCGAATTTTGACCACCCGCTATATCAGAAACGGTCTTTCAAGTAGTTGCACATCAAATCTAAGCTGTCTGAAGTGTTTTTCCAAAGTTATCAACATTCTTATGTTTGGCGTTTCGGAATCGACCTAATCTCAGGCTGAAAACGTGTTTTACGCATGGTGCCATGACTTTGCAGGGAAGCTTCAGAACATGACATTTTCACCTCCCACTATAGCAGAAAGGGTCTTTCTAGTAGTTGCACATCAAATCTAAGCTGTCTGAAGTGTTTTTCCAAAGTTATCTACTTTTTTATGTTTGGCGTTCTGGAACCCATCTTATCTCAGTCTGAAAATGTGTTTTCTGCTTTGTGCCGTAACTTTGCTGGGAAGCCTCAGAACATGAAATTTTCACCTCCCACTATAGCAGAAAGGGTCTTTCTAGTAGTTGCACTTCAAATCTAAGCTGTCTGAAGTGTTTTTCCAAAGTTATCAACATTCTTATGTTTGGCGTTCCGGAATCAACCTTATCTCAGGCTGAAAACGCTTTTTCTGCATTGTGCCATAACTTTGCAGGGAAGCTTCAGAATATGATATTTTAACCTCCCACTATTCCAGAAAGGTTCTGTCTTGTAGTTGCACATCAAATCTAAGCTGTCTGAAATGTTTTTCCATAGTTATCAACATTTTTATGTTTGGCGTACCGGAATCGACCTTATCTCAGGCTGAAAACGCGTTTTCTGCATTGTGCCATAACTTTGCAGGGAAGCTTCAGAACATGAAATTTTCACCTCCCACTATAGCAGAAAGGGTCTTTCTTGTAGTTGCACATCAAATGTAAGCAGTCTGAAGTGTATTTCAAAAGTTATCAACTTTTTTATGTTTGACGTTCCTGAATCGACCTTATCACAGGCTGAAAACGCGTTTTACGCATTGTTCAATTACTTTGCCGTGAAGCTTCAGAACATGAAATTTTCACCACCCACAATGGCAGAAATGGTCTTTCTAGTAGTTGGACATCAAATCCAAGCAGTCTGAAGTGTTTTTCCAAAGACATCAACATTTTTATGTCTGGAGTTCCGGAAACGACCTTATCTCAGGCTGAAAACGCGTTTTACGCATTGTGCCACAACTTTGCAGGGAAGCTTCAAACATGAAATTTTCACCTCCCACTATAGCAGAAAGGGTCTTTCTAGTAGTTTCGGGTGAAATCTAAGCTGTCTGAAGTGTTTTTCCAAAGTTATCAACATTTTTATGTTTGGCGTTCCGGAATCGACTTTATCTCAGACTGAAAACGTGTTTTCCGCATTGTGCCATAACTTTGCAAGGAATCTTCAGAACATGAAATTTTAAATTTCCACTATAGCAGAAAGGGTCTTTCTGGTAGTTGCACATCAAATCTAAGCTGTCTGAAGTGTTTTTCCAAAGTTGTCAACATTTTTATGTTTGGCGTTCCGGAACCCACCTTATCTCAGGCTGAAAACGCTTTTTCTGCATTGTGCCATAACTTTGCAGGGATGCAGCAGAACATGACATTTTCACCTCCCACAATAGCATATAGGGTCTTTCAAATAGTTGCACATCAAATCTAAGCTGTCTGAAGTGTTTTTCCAAAGTTCTCAACATTTTTATGTTTAGCGTTACGGAATCGAGCTTATCTCAGGCTGAAAACGCGTTTTATGCATTGTGCCATAACTTTGCATAAAGCTTCAGAACATTACATTTTCACATCCTACTACAGCAGAAAGGGTCTTTCTAGCAGTTGCACATCAAATCTAAGCTGTCTGAAGTGTTTTTCCAAAGTTTTCAACATTTTTATGTTTGGCGTTCCGGAATCGACCTTATCTCAGGCTGAAAACGCGTTTTACGCATTATGCCATAACTTTGCATAAAGCTTCCGAACATTACATTTTCACATCCCACTATAGGAGAAAGGGTCTTTCTCGTAGTTGCACATCAAATCTAAGCTGTCTGAAGTGTTTTTCTTAAGTTGTCCATATTTTTATGTTTGGCGTTCCGGAACCCACCTTATCTCAGGCTGAAAACGCGTTTTCTGCATTGTGCCATAACTTTGCTGGGACGCTTCAGAACATGAAATTTTCATCTCCCACAATAGCATAAAGGGTCTTTCTAGTAGTTGCACATCAAATCTAAGCTGTCTGAAGTGTTTTTCCAAAGTTATCAACATTTTTATGTTTATCGTTCCGGAATCGACCTTATGTCAGGCTGAAAACGCGTTTTACGCATGGTGCCATAACTTTGCAGTGAAGCTTCAGAACATCGAATTTTCACCTCCCACTATAGCAGAAAGGGTCTTTCTAGTAGTTGCAGATCAAATCTAAGCTGTCTGAAATGTTTTTCCAAAGTTATCAACATTTTTATGTTTGGCGTACCGGAATCGACCTTATCTCAAGCTGAAAACGCGTTTTCTGCATTGTGCCATAACTTTGCAGGGAAGCTTCAGAACATGAAATTTTCACCTCCCACTATAGCAGAAAGGGTCTTTCTAGTAGTTGCACATCAAATGTAAGCGGTCTGAAGTGTATTTCAAAAGTTATCAACTTTTTTATGTTTGACGTTCCTGAATCGACCTTATCACAGGCTGAAAACGCGTTTTACGCATTGTTCAATTACTTTGCCGTGAAGCTTCAGAACATGAAATTTTCACCTCCCACAATGGCAGAAATGGTCTATCTAGTAGTTGGACATCAAATCTAAGCTGTCTGAAGTGTTTTTCCAAAGTCATCAACATTTTTATGTCTGGAGTTCCGGAATCGACCTTATCTCACGCTGAAAACGCGTTTTACGCATTGTGCCACAACTTTGCAGGGAAGCTTCAGAACATGAAATTTTCACCTCCCACTATAGCAGAAAGGGTCTTTCTAGTAGTTTCACGTGAAATCTAAGCTGTCTGAAGTGTTTTTCCAAAGTTATCAACATTTTTATGTTTGGCGTTCCGGAATCGACTTTATCTCAGACTGAAAACGTGTTTTCCGCATTGTGCCATAATTTTGCAAGGAAGCTTCAGAACATGAAATTTTAAACTTCCACTATAGCAGAAAGGGTATTTCTGGTAGTTGCACATCAAATCTAAGCTGTCTGAAGTGTTTTTCCAAAGTTGTCAACATTTTTATGTTTGGCGTTCCGGAACCCACCTTATCTCAGGCTGAAAACTCTTTTTCTGCATTGTGCCATAACTTTGCAGGGATGCATCAGAACATGACATTTTCACCTCCTACAATAGCATATAGGGTCTTTCTAATAGTTGCACATCAAATCTAAGCTGTCTGAAGTGTTTTTCCAAAGCTCTCAACATTTTTATGTTCAGCGTTACAGAATCGAGCTTATCTCAGGCTGAAAACGCGTTTTACGCATTGTGCCATAACTTTGCATAAAGCTTCAGAACATTACATTTTCACATCCTACTACAGCAGAAAGGGTCTTTCTAGCAGTTGCACATCAAATCTAAGCTGTCTGAAGTGTTTTTCCAAAGTTATCAACATTTTTATGTTTGGCGTTCCGGAATCGACCTTATCTCAGGCTGAAAACGCGTTTTACGCATTGTGCCATAACTTTCCAGGGAAGCTTCAGAAAATGAAATTTTCACGTCCCACTATACCAGAAAGGGTCTTTCTTGTAGTTGCACATCAAATCTAAGCTGTCTGAAGTGTTTTTCGAAAGTTATCAACATCTTTATGTTTGGCCTTCCGGAACCCACCTTATCTCAAGGTGAAAAATCGTTTTCTGCATTGTGCCATAACTTTGCATGGAAGCTTCAGAACATGAAATGTTCACCTCCCACTGTAGCAGAAAGGGACTTTCTAGTAGTTGCACATCAAATCTAAGCTGTCTGAAGTGTTTTACCAAAGTTATCAACATATTTTTGTTGGGCGTTCCGGAACCCACCTTATCTCAAGCTGAAAACGCGTTTTCTGCATTGTGCCATAACTTTGCTGGGAAGCTTCAGAAAATGAAATTTTCACGTACCACTATAGCAGAAAGGGTCATCCAAGTAGTTGCACATCAAATCTAAGCTGTCTGAAGTGTTTTTCGAAAGTTATCAACATTTTTATGTTTGGCGTCCCGGAACCCACCTTATCTCAAGCTGAAAACGCGTGTTCAGCATTGTGCCATAACTTTGCAGGGAAGCTTCAGAACATGAAATTTTCACCTCCCACTATAGCAGAAAGGGTCTTTCTAGTAGTTGCACATCAAATTGAAGCTGTCTGATGTGTTTTTCCAAAGTTATCAACGTTTTTATGTTTGGCGTTCCGGAATCGACCTTATCTCAGGCTGAAAACGCGTTTTACGCATTGTGCCATAACTTCTCAGGGAAGCTTCAGACCATGAAATTTTGACATCCCACTATAGCAGAAAGGGCCTTTCTAGTAGTTGCACATCACATCTAAGCTGTCTGAAGTGTTTTTCCAAAGTCATCAACATTTTTACGTTAGGCGTTCCGGAATCAACCTTATCTCAGGCTGAAAACGCGTTTCACGCATTGTGCCATAACTTTGCAGGAAAGCTTCAAAACATGAAATTTTCAATTCCCACTAAAGCAGAAAGGGTCTATCTCCTACCTGCACATCATATCTAAGCTGTCTGAAGTGTTTTCCAGTAGTTGCACGTCAAATCTAAGCTGTCTGAAGTGTTTTTCCAAAGTTATCAACATTTTTATGTTTGGCGTCCCGGAATCGACCTTATCTCAGGCTGAAAACGCGATTCACGCATTCTCCATTAACTTTGCAGGGAATCTTCAGAACATGAAATTTTCATATCCCACTATTGCAGAAAGGGTCTTTCTAGTAGTTGCACATCAAATCTAAGCTGTCTGACGTGTTTTTCGAAAGTTTTCAACATTTTTATATTTGGCGTTCCTGAATCGACCTTATCTCAGGCTGAATACGCGTTTTCTGCATTGTGCCATAACTTTGCAGGGAAGCTTCAGAACAAGAAATTTTCAACTCCCACTACAGCAGAAAGGGTCTTTCTAGTAGTTGCACGTCAAATCTAAGCTGTCTGAAGTGTTTTTCCAAAGTTATCAACATTTCAATGTTTGGCGTTCCTGAATCGACATTATCTTTGGCTGAAAACGCGTTTTCTGCATTCTGCCATAACATTGCAGGGAATCTTCAGAACATGAAATTTTCACCTCCCACTATAGCAGAAAGGGTCTTTCTAGTAGTTGCACATCAAACCTAAGCTGTTTGAAGTGTTTTTCCAAAGTTATCAACATTTTTATGTTTGGCGTTCCGGAATCAACCTTATCTCAGGCTAAAAACGCGTTTTACGCATTGTCCCATAACTTTGCAGGAAAGCTTCAGAACATGAAATTTTCAATTCCCTATAAAGCAGAAAGGGTCTTTCTCCTACTTGCACATCAATTCTAAGCTGTCTGAAGTGTTTTTCGAAAGTTTTCAACATTTTTATATTTGGCGTTCCTGAATCGACCTTATCTCAGGCTGAAAACGCGTTTTCTGCATTGTGCGATAACTTTGCAGGGAAGCTTCACAACATGAAATTTTAACCACCCACTGTAGCAGAAAGGCTCTTTCTAGTAGTTGCACATCAAATCTAAGCTGTCTGAAATGTTTTTTCCAAAGTCATCAACATTTTTATGTTTGGCGTTCCGGAACCCACCTTATCTCAGGCTGAAAACGCGTTTTCTGCATTGTGCCATAACTTTGCAGGAAAGCTTCAAAACATGAAATTTTAACCACCCACTGTAGCAGAAATGGTCTTTCTCGTAGTTACACATCAAATCTAAGCTGTCTGAAGTGTTTTTCCAAAGTCATCAACATTTTTACGTTAGGCGTTTCGGAACCCACCTTATCTCAGGCTGAAAACGCGTTTTCTGCTTTGTGCCATAACTTTGCAGGGAAGCTTCAGAACAGCGAATTTTCAACTCCCACTGTAGCAGAAAGGGTCTTTCTAGTAGTTGCACATCAAATCTAAGCTGTCTGAAGGGTTTTTCCAGTATTATCAACATTTTTATGTTTGGCGTTCCGGAATCAACCTTATCTCAGGCTCTAAACGCTTTTTTTGCATTGTGCCATAACTTTGGAGGGAAGCTTCAGAACTTGAAATTTTAACCTCCCACTGTAGCAGAAAGGGTCTTTCTAGGAGTTGCACATCAAATCTAAGCTGTCTGTAGTGTTTTTCGAAAGATATCAACATTTTTATGTTTGGCGTTCCGGATCGCACCTTATTGAAAACGCCTTTTCTGCATTGTGCCATAACTTTGCCGGGAAGCTTCAGAACATGAAATTTTCACCTCCCACGATAGCAGAAAGGGTCTTTCTAGTAGTTGCACATCAAATCTAAGCTGTCTGAAGTGTTTTTCAAAAGTTTTCAACATTATTATATTTGGCGTTCCGGAATCGACCTTTTCTCAGGCTGAAAATGCGTTTTCTGCATTGTGCCATAACTTTGAAGGAAAGCTTCAGAACATGAAAGTTTCACCTCCCACTATAGCAGAAAGGGTCTTTCTAGTAGTTGCACATCAAATCTAAGCTGCCTGAATTGTTTTTCCAAAGTTATCAACATTTTTATGTTTGGCGTTCCGGAACCCACCTTATCTCAGGCTGAAAACGCGTTTTCTGCATTGTGCCATAACTTTGCAGGGAAGCTTCAGAACATGAAATTTTCAATTCCCACTAAAGCAGAAAGGGTCTTTCTCCTACTTGCACATCAAATCTAAGCTGTCTGAAGTGTTTTTTGAAAGTTTTCAACATTTTTATGTTTGGCGTTCCTGAATCGACCTTATCTCAGGCTGAAAACGGGTTGTCTGCATTGTGCCATTGTGCCTTTGCATGGAAGCTTCAGAACATGAAATGTTCACCTACCGCAATAGCAGAAAGGGTCTTTCTAGTAGTTGCACATCAAATCTAAGCTGTCTGTAGTGTTTTTCGAAAGATATCAACATTTTTATGTTTGGCGTTCCGGATCGCACCTTATTGAAAACGCCTTTTCTGCATTGTGCCATATCTTTGCCGGGAAGCTTCAGAACATGAAATTTTCACCTCCCACGATAGCAGAAAGGGTCTTTCTAGTAGTTGCACATCAAATCTAAGCTGTATGAAGTGTTTTTCCAAAGTTATCATATTTTTATGTTTGGCGTTCTGGAATTGACCTTGTCTCATGCTGAAAACGCGTTTTCTGCATTGTGCCATAACTTTGCAGGGAAGTTTCAGAACATGAAATTTACACCTCCCACTATAGCTGAATTGTTCTTTCTAGTAGTTGCACATCAAATCTCAGCTGTCTGAAGTGTTTTTCGAAAGTTATAAACATTTTTATGTTTGGCATTCCGGAATCAACCTTATCTCAGGCTGAAAACGTGTTTTCTGCATTGTGCCATAACTTTGCAGGGAAGCTTCAGAACATGAAATTTTCACGTCCCATTATAGCAGAAAGGGTCTTTCTCATACTTGCACATCAAATCTAAGCTGTCTGAAGTGTTTTTCCAAAGTTATCAACATTTTTATGTTTGGCGTTCCGGAACCCACCTTGTCTCAGGCTGAAAACGCGTTTTCTGCCTTGTGCCATAACTTTGCAGGGAAGCTTCAGAACATTACATTTTCACATCCCACTATAGCAGAACGGGTCGCTCTAGTAGTTGCACATGAAATCTAAGCTGTTTGAAGTGTTTTTCCAAAGTTATAAAAATTTTTATGTTTGGCGTTCCGGAATCGACCTTATCTCAGGCTGAAAACGCGATTCACGCATTCTGCCATAACTTTGCAGGGAATCTTCAGAACAAGAAATTTTCATATCCCACTATTGCAGAAAGGGTCTTTCTAGTAGTTGCACATCAAATCTAAGCTGTCTGATGTGTTTTTCCAAAGTTCTCAACATTTTTATGTTTGGCGTTCTGAAATCAACCTCATCTCTGGCTGAAAACGCGTTTTACGCAATGTGCCATGACTTTGCAGGGAAGCTTCAGAACATGAAATTTTAACCTCCCACTATAGCAGAAAGGGTCTTTCTAGTAGTTGCACATCAAATCTAAGCTGTCGAAAGTGTTTTTCCAAAGTCATCAACATTTTTATGTTTGGCGTTTCGGGATCGACCTTATCTCCGGCTGAAAACGCGTTTTCTGCATTGTGCCATAACTTTGCAGGGAAGCTTCAGAACATGAAAATTTCACCTCCCACTAAAGCAGAAAAGGTCATTCTAGTAGTTGCACATCATATCTAAGCTGTCTGAAGTGTTTTTCCAAAGTCATCAACATTTTTACGTTAGGCGTTTCGGAACCCACCTTATCTCAGGCTGAAAACGCGTTTTCTGCATTGTGCCATCACTTTGCAGGGAAACTTCAGAACACGAAATTTTGACCTCCCACTATATCAGAAAGGGTCTTTCTAGTAGTTGCACATCAAATCTAAGCAGTCTGAAGTGTTTTCCCAAAGTTATCAACATTTTTATATTTGGCGTTCCGGAATTGACCTTATCTCAGGCTGAAAACGCGTTTTACGTATTGTGCCATAACTTTGCAGGGAAGCTTCAGAACAGCGAATTTTCAACTCCCACTGTAGCAGAAAGGGTCTTTCTAGTAGTTGCACATCAAATCTAAGCTGTCTGAAGTGTTTTTCCAGTATTATCAACATTTTTATGTTTGGCGTTCCGGAATCAAGCTTATCTCAGGCTCTAAACGCTTTTTTTGCATTGTGCGATAACTTTGGAGGGAAGCTTCAGAACTTGAAATTTTAACCTCCCACTGTAGCAGAAAGGGTCTTTCTAGGAGTTGCACATCAAATCTAAGCTGTCTGAAGTGTTTTTTGAAAGTTTTCAACATTTTTATGTTTGCCGTTCCTGAATCGACCTTATCTCAGGCTGAAAACGCGATTTACGCATTCTGCCATAACTTTGCAGGGAATCTTCAGAACATAAAAATTTTATATCCCACTATAGCAGAAAGGGTCTTTCTAGTAATTGCAGATCAAATCTGAGCAGTCTGAAGAGTTTTTCCAAAGTTATCAACATTTTTATGTTTGGCATTACGGAAACAACCTTATCTCAGGCTGAAAACGTGTTTTCTGCATTGTGCCATAACTTTGCAGGGAAGCTTCAGAACATGAAATTTTCACGTCCCATTATAGCAGAAAGGGTCTTTCTCATACTTGCACATCAAATCTAAGCTGTCTGAAGTGTATTTCAAAAGTTTTCAACATTATTATATTTGGCGTTCCGGAATCGACCTCATCTCAGGCTGAAAATGCGTTTTCTGCATTGTGCCATAACTTTGCAGGGAAGCTTCAGAACATGAAATTTTCACATCCCACTATAGCAGAAAGGGTCTTTCTAGTAATTGCACATCAAATCTGAGCAGTCTGAAGTGTTTTTCCAAAGTTATCAACATTTTTATGTTTGGCGTTCCGGAACTCTCCTTATCTCACGCTTAAAACGCGTTTTCTGCATTGTGCCATAACTTTGCAGGGAAGCTTTAGAACATGAAATTTTCACCTGCCACTATAGCAGAAAGGGTTCTTCGAGTCGTTGCACATCAAATCTAACCTGTCTGAAGTGTTTTTCCGAAGTCATCAACATTCTTATATTTGGCGTTCCGGAATCAACCTTATCTCAGGCTGAAAACGCGTTTTCTGCCTTGTGCCATCACTGTGCAGGAATGCTGCAGAATATGAAATTTTCAGCTCTCACTATAACAGACAGGGTCTTTCTCGTAGTTGCACATCAAATCTAAGCTGTCTGAAGTGTTTTTCCAAAGTCATCAACATTTTTATGTTTGGCGTTCCGGAACCCACCTTTTCTCAGGCTGAAAACGCGTATTCTGCGTTGTGCCATAACTTTGCTGGGAAGCTTCAGAACATAAAATTTTAACCTCCCACTATAGTACAAAGGGTCTTTCTAGTAATTGCACATCAAATGTAAGCTGTCTGAAATGTTTTTCCAGAGTTATCAACATTCCTATGTTTGGCGTTCCGGAATCAACCTTATCTCAGGCTGAAAACGCATTTTCTGCATTGTGCCATCACTTTGCAGGAAAGCTGCAGAATATGAAATTTTCACCTCCCACTATAGCAGAAAGGGTCTTTCTAGTAGTTGCACACCAAATCGAAGCTGTTTGAAGTGTTTTTCCAAAGTTATCAACACTTTTATGTTTAGCGTTCCGGAATCGACCTTATCTCAGGCTGAAAACACGATTTAAGCATTCTGCCATAACTTTGCAGGGAAGCTTCAGATCATGAAATTTTCAAATCCCACTATAGCAGAAAGGGTCTTTCTAGTAGTTGCACAACAAATCTAAGCTGTCTGAAGTGTTTTTCGAAAGTTATCAACATTTTTATGTTTGGCGTTCCGGAATCGACCTTATCTCTGGCTGAAAACGCGTTTTACGCATTGTGCCATAACTTTGGAGGGAAGCTTCAGAACATCGAATTTTCACCACCCACTATATCAGAAAGGGTCTTTCTAGTAGTTGCACATCAAATCTAAGCTGTCTGAAGTGTTTTTCCAAAATTATCAACATTTTTATATTTGGCGTTCCGGAATTGACCTTATCTCAGGCTGAAAACGCGTTTTACGTATTGTGCCATAACTTTGCAGGGAAGCTTCAGAACATCGAATTTTCACCACCCACTATATCAGAAAGGGTCTTTCTAGTAGTTGGACATCAAATCTAAGCAGTCTGAGGTGTTTTCTGGAAGTTATCAACATTTTTATGTTTGCCGTACCGGAATCGACCTTATCTCAGGCTGAAAACGCGTTTTCTGCATTGTGCCATAACTTTGCAGGGAAGCTTCAGAACATGAAATTTTCACCTCCCACTATAGCAGAAAGGGTCTTTCTAGTAGTTGCACATCAAATCTAAGCTGTTTGAAGTGTTTTTCGAAAGTTATCAACATTTTTATGTTTGGCGTTCCGGAATCGACCTTATCACAGGCTGAAAACGCGCTTTGTGCATTGTGCCATAACTTCTCAGGGAAGCTTCAGAAAATGAAATTTTGACCTCCCACTATAGCAGAAAGGGTCTTTCTAGTAGTTGCACATCAAATATAAGCTGTCTGAAGTGTTTTTCCAAAGTTATCAACATTTTTATGTTTGGCGTTCGGGAATTGACCTTATCTCGGGCTGAAAACGCGTTTTCTGCAATGTGCCATCACTTTGCAGGGAAGCTTCAGAACAAGAAATTTTCACCTCCCACTATAGCAGAAAGGGTGTTTCTAGTAGTTGCACATCAAATCTAAGCTGTCTGAAATGTTTTTTCCAAAGTTATAAACATTTTTATGTTTGGCGTTCCCGAACCTTCCTTATCTCAGGCTGAAAACGCGTTTTCTGCATTGTGCCATAACTTTGCAGGGAAGCTTCAGAACATGAAATTTTCACCTCCCACTATAGCAGAAAGGGTCTTTCTAGTAGTTGCACATCAAATCTAACCTGTCTGAAGTGTTTTTCCAAAGTTATCAACATTCTTATGTTTGGCGTTCCGGAATCAACCTTATCTCAGGCTGAAAACGCGTTTTCTGCATTGTGACATAACTTTGGAGGGAAACTTCAGAACATGAAATTTTCACCTCCAACTATAGCAGAAAGGTTCTTTCTAGTAGTTGCACATCAAATCTAAGCTGTTTGAAGTGTTTTTCCAAAGTTAACACCATTTTTATGTTTGGCGTTCCAGAAACAACCTTATCTCAGCCTGAAAACGCGTTTTACGCATTGTGCCATAACTTTGCAGGAAAGCTTCAGAACATGAAAATTTCAACTCCCACAATAGCAGAAAGGGTCTTTCTAGTAGTTGCACATCAAATCTAAGCTGTCTGAAGTGTTTTTCCAAAGTTGTCAACATTTTTATGTTTGGCTTTCCGGAATCGACCTTATCTCAGGCTGAAAACGCGTTTCCTGCATTGTGGCATAACTTTGCAGGGATGCTTCAGAACATGAAATTTTCACCTCCCACTATAGCGGAAAGGGTCTTTCTAGTAGTTGCACATCAAATCTAACCTGTCTGAAGTGTTTTTCCAAAGTTATCAACATTCTTATGTTTGGCGTTCCGGAATCAACCTTATCTCAGGCTGAAAACGCGTTTTCTGCATTGTGACATAACTTTGGAGGGAAACTTCAGAACATGAAATTTTCACCTCCAACTATAGCAGAAAGGTTCTTTCTAGTAGTTGCACATCAAATCTAAGCTGTTTGAAGTGTTTTTCCAAAGTTAACACCATTTTTATGTTTGGCGTTCCAGAAACAACCTTATCTCAGCCTGAAAACGCGTTTTACATATTTTGCCATAACTTTGCAGGGAAGCTTCAGAACATGAAATTTTAACATCCCACTATAGCAGAAAGGGTCTTTCTAGTAGTTGCACATCAAATCTAAGCTGTCTGAAGTGTTTTTCCAAAGTTATCAACATTTTTATGTTTGGCGTTCGGGAATTGACCTTATCTCAGGCTGAAAACGTGTTTTACGCATTGTGCCATAACTTTACAGGGAAGCTTCAGAAAATGAAATTTTGACATCCCACTATAGCAGAAAGGTACTTTCGAGTAGTTGCACATCAAATCTGAGCCGTCTGAAATGTTTTTTCCAAAGTTATAAACATTTTTATGTTTGGCGTTCCCGAACCCTCCTTATCTCAGGCTGAAAACGCGTTTTCTGCATTGTGCCATAACTTTGCAGGGAAGCTTCAGAACATGAAATTTTCACCTCCCACTATAGCAGAAAGGGTCCTTCTAGTAGTTGCACATCAAATCTAACCTGTCTGAAGTGTTTTTCCAAAGTTATCAACATTCTTATGTTTGGCGTTCCAGAATCAACCTTATCTCAGGCTGAAAACGCGTTTTCAGCATTGTGCCATCACTTTGCAGGGAAGCTTCAGAACATGAAATTTTCACCTCCCACTATAGCAGAAAGTGTCTTTCTAGTAGTTGCACATCAAATCTAAGCTTTTTGAAGTGTTTTTCCAAAGTTATCAACATTTTTATGTTTGGCGTTCTGGAACCCACCTTATCTCAGGCTGAAAACGCATTTTCTGCATTGTGCCATAACTTTGCAAGGAGACTTCAGAACATGAAATTTTCTCCTCCCACTATAGCAGAAAGGGTATTTCTAGTAGTTGCATATCAAATCTAAGTTGTCTGAAGTGTTTTTCCAAAGTTATCAACATTCTTATGTTTGGCGTTCCGGAATCAACCTTATCTCAGACAGAAAACATGTTTTCTGCATTGTGACATAACTTTGGAGGGAAACTTCAGAACATGAAATTTTCACCTCCAACTATAGCAGAAAGGTTCTTTCTAGTAGTTGCACATCAAATCTAAGCTGTTTGAAGTGTTTTTCCAAAGTTAACACCATTTTTATGTTTGGCGTTCCAGAAACAACCTTATCTCAGCCTGAAAACGCGTTTTACATATTTTGCCATAACTTTGCAGGGAAGCTTCAGAACATGAAATTTTAACATCCCACTATAGCAGAAAGGGTCTTTCCAGTAGTTGCACATCAAATCTAAGCTGTCTGAAGTGTTTTTCCAAAGTTATCAACATTCTTATGTTTGGCGTTCCGGAATCAACCTTATCTCAGGCTGAAAACGCGTTTTCTGCATTGTGCCGTAACTTTGCAGGGAGACTTCAGAACATGAAATTTTTTCCTCCCACTATAGCAGAAAGGGTATTTCCAATAGTTGCACATCAAATCTAAGTTGTCTGAAGTGTTTTTCCAAAGTTATCAACATTCTTATGTTTGGCTTTCCAGAAACAACCTTATCTCAGGCTGGAAACGCGTTTTACGCAATTTGCCATAACTTTGCAGGAATGCTTCAGAACATGAAATTTTCACTTCCCACTATAGCAGAAAGTGGCTTTCTAGTAGTTGCACATCAAATCTAAGCTGTCTGAAATGTTTTTCCATAGTTATCAACATTCTTATGTTTGGCGTTCCGGAATCAACCTTATCTCAGGCTGAAAACACGTTTTACGCATTGTGCCATAACTTTGCAGGAAAGCTTCAGAACATGAAATTTTCAACTCCCACTATAGCAGAAAGGGTCTTTCTAGTAGTTGCACATCAAATCTAAGCTGTCTCAAGTGTTTTTCCAAAGTTATCAATATTTTTATGTTTGGCGTTCCGGAATCGACCTTATCTCAGGCTGAAAACGCGTTTTCTGCATTGTGCCATAACTTTGCAGGGAAGCTTCAGAACATGAAATTTTCACCTCCCACTATAGCAGAATGTGGCTTTCTAGTAGTTGCACATCAAATCTAAGCTGTCTGTAGAGTTTTTCCTGAGTTATCAACATTTTTATGTTTGGCGTTCTGAAATCTACCTCATCTCAGGCTGAAAACGCGTTTTACGCATTGTGCCATAACTTTGCAGGGAAGCTTCAGAACATGATATTTTCACCTCCCACTATAGCAGAAAGGGTCTTTCTAGTAGTTGCATATCAAATCTAAGCTGTCTGAAGTGTTTTTCGAAAGTTATCAACATTTTTATGTTTGGCGTTCCGGAATCGACCTTATCTCAGGATGAAGAATCGTTTTCTACATTGTCCCATAACTTTGCAGGGAAGCTTCAGAACATGGAATTCTGACCTCCCAATATGGCAGAAAGGGTCTTTCTAGTAGTTGCACATCAAATCTAAGCTGTCTCAAGTGTTTTTCCAAAGTTATCAATATTTTTATGTTTGGCGTTCCGGAATCGACCTTATCTCAGGCTGAAAACGCGTTTCCTGCATTGTGGCATAACTTTGCAGGGAAGCTTTAGAACATGAAATTTTCACCTCCCACTTCAGCAGAAAGGGTATTTCTAGTAGTTGCACATCAAAACTAAGCTGTCTGTAGAGTTTTTCCTGAGTTATCAACGTTTTTATGTTTGGCGTTCCGGAATCGACCTTATCTCAGGCTAAAAACGCGTTTTCTGCAATGTGCCATAACTTTGCAGGGAAGCTTCAGAACATGAAATTTTCAACTTCCACTATAGCAGAAAGGCTCTTTCCAGCAGTTGCACATCAAATCTAAGCTGTCTGAAGTGTTTTTCCAAAGTTATCAACATTTTTATGTTTGGCTTTCCGGAATCGACCTTATCTCAGGATGAAAAATCGTTTTCTGCATTGTCCCATAACTTTGCTGGGAAGCTTCAGAACATGAAATTTTCACCTCCTACTATAGCAGAAAGGGTCTTTCTAGTAGTTGCACATCAAATCTAAGCTGTCTGAAGTGTATTTCCAAAGTTATCAACATTTTTAGGATTGGCGTTGTGGAACCCACCTTATCTCAGGCTGAAAACGCGTTTTCTGCATTGTGCCATAACTTTGCAGGGAAGCTTCAGAACATGAAATTTTCACCTCCCACTATAGCAGAAAGGGTCTTTCTAGTAGTTGCACATCAAATCTAAGCTGTTTGAAGTGTTTTTCGAAAGTTATCAACATTTTTATGTTTGGCGTTCCGGAATCGACCTTATCACAGGCTGAAAACGCGCTTTGTGCATTGTGCCATAACTTCTCAGGGAAGCTTCAGAAAATGAAATTTTCACCTCCCACTATAGCAGAAAGGGTCTTTCTAGTAGTTGCACATCAAATATAAGCTGTCTGAAGTGTTTTTCCAAAGTTATCAACATTTTTATGTTTGGCGTTCGGGAATTGACCTTATCTCAGGCTGAAAACGTGTTTTACGCATTGTGCCACAACTTTGCAGGGAAGCTTCAGAACATGAAATTTTCACCTCCCACTATAGCAGAAAGGGTCTTTCTAGTAGTTGCACATCAAATATAAGTTGTCTGAAGTGTTTCTCGAAAACTAGCAACATTTTTATGTTTGGCGTTCCGGAAACGACCTTATCTCGGGCTGAAAACCCGTTTTCTGCATTGTGCCATAACTTTGCAAGGAAGCTTCAGAACATGAAATTTTCACATCCCACTATAGCATAAAGGGTCTTTCTAGTAGTTGCACTTCAAATCTAAGCTGTCTGAAATGTTTTTCCCAAAGTTATCAACATTTTTATGTTTGGCGTTCAGGAACCCACCTTACCTCAGGCTGAAAACGCGTTTTCTGCATTGTTCCTGAACTTTGCAGGGAAGCTTCAGAACATGAAAGTTTCAACTCCCACTATAACAGACAGGGTCTATCTAGTAGTTGCACATCAAATCTAAGTTGTCTGAAGTGTTTTTCGAAAGCTATCAACATTTTTATGTTTGGCGTTCCGGAAACGACCTTATCTCGGGCTGAAAACGCGTTTTCCGCATTGTGCCATAACTTTGCAGGGAACCTTCAGAACATGAAATTTTAACCTCCCACTGAAGCAGAATGGGTCTTTCTAGTAGTTGCACATCAAATCTAAGCTGTCTGAAGTGATTTTCCAAAGTTATCAACATTTTTAAGTTTGGCGTTCCGGAACCCACCTTATCTCAGGCTGAAAACGTGTTTTCTGCATTGTGCCATAACTTTGCAGGGAAGCTTCAGAACATGAAATTTTAACCTCCCACTGTAGCAGAAAGGGTCTTTCTAGTAGTTGCACATCAAATCTAAGCTGTCTGAAATGTTTTTTCCAAAGTTATCAACATTTTTATGTTTGGCGTTCCGGAACCCTCATTATCTCTGGCTGAAAACGCGCTTTGTGCATTGTGCCATAACTTCTCAGGGAAGCTTCAGAAAATGAAATTTTCACCTCCCACTATAGCAGAAAGGGTCTTTCTAGTAGTTGCACATCAAATATAAGTTGTCTGAAGTGTTTCTCGAAAACTAGCAACATTTTTATGTTTGGCGTTCCGGAAACGACCTTATCTCGGGCTGAAAACGCGTTTTCTGCATTGTGCCATAACTTTGCAGGGAAGCTTCAGAACATGAAATTTTCACCTCCCACTATAGCAGAAACGGTCTTTCTAGTCGTTGTACATCAAATCTAAGCTATCTGAAGTTTTTTTCCAAAGTTATCAACATTTTTACGTTTGGCGCTCCGGAACCCACATTATCATAGGCTAAAAACGCGTTTTTTGCATTGTGCCATAACTTTGCAAGGAAGCTTCAGAACATGAAATTTTCACATCCCACTATAGCATAAAGGGTCTTTCTAGTAGTTGCACTTCAAATCTAAGCTGTCTGAAATGTTTTTCCCAAAGTTATCAACATTTTTATGTTTGGCGTTCAGGAACCCACCTTACCTCAGGCTGAAAACGCGTTTTCTGCATTGTTCCTTAACTTTGCAGGGAAGCTTCAGAACATGAAAGTTTCAACTCCCACTATAACAGACAGGGTCTATCTAGTAGTTGCACATCAAATCGAAGTTGTCTGAAGTGTTTTTCGAAAGCTATCAACATTTTTATGTTTGGCGTTCCGGAAACGACCTTATCTCGGGCTGAAAACGCGTTTTCCGCATTGTGCCATAACTTTGCAGGGAACCTTCAGAACATGAAATTTTAACCTCCCACTGAAGCAGAATGGGTCTTTCTAGTAGTTGCACATCAAATCTAAGCTGTCTGAAGTGTTTTTCCAAAGTTATCAACATTTTTAAGTTTGGCGTTCCGGAACCCACCTTATCTCAGGCTGTAAACGCGTTTTACGCATTGTGCCATAACTTTGCATAAAGCTTCAGAACATGAAATTTTCACCTCCCACTATAGCAGAAAGGGTCTTTCTCGTAGTTGCACATCAAATCGAAGCTGTCTGATGTGTTTTTTGAAAGTTTTCAACATTTTTTTGTTTGGTGTTCCTGAATCGACCTTATCTCAGTCCGAAAACGCGTTTTCTGCATTGTGCCATCACTTTGCAGGGAAGCTTCAGAACAAGAAATTTTCACCTCCCACTATAGCAGAAAGGGTGTTTCTAGTAGTTGCACATCAAATCTAAGCTGTCTGAAATGTTTTTTCCAAAGTTATAAACATTTTTATGTTTGGCGTTCCCGAACCCTCCTTATCTCAGGCTGAAAACGCATTTTCTGCATTGTACCATAACTTTGCAGGGAAGCTTCAGAACATGAAATTTTCACCTCCCACTATAGCAGAAACGGTCTTTCTAGTCGTTGTACATCAAATCTAAGCTATCTGAAGTTTTTTTCCAAAGTTATCAACATTTTTACGTTTGGCGCTCCGGAACCCACATTATCATAGGCTAAAAACGCGTTTTTTGCATTGTGCCATAACTTTGCAAGGAAGCTTCAGAACATGAAATTTTCACATCCCACTATAGCATAAAGGGTCTTTCTAGTAGTTGCACTTCAAATCTAAGCTGTCTGACATGTTTTTCCCAAAGTTATCAACATTTTTATGTTTGGCGTTCAGGAACCCACCTTACCTCAGGCTGAAAACGCGTTTTCTGCATTGTTCCTGAACTTTGCAGGGAAGCTTCAGAACATGAAAGTTTCAACTCCCACTATAACAGACAGGGTCTATGTAGTAGTTGCACATCAAATCTAAGTTGTCTGAAGTGTTTTTCGAAAGCTATCAACATTTTTATGTTTGGCGTTCCGGAAACGACCTTATCTCGGGCTGAAAACACGTTTTCCGCATTGTGCCATAACTTTGCAGGGAACCTTCAGAACATGAAATTTTAACCTCCCACTGAAGCAGGATGGGTCTTTCTAGTAGTTGCACATCAAATCTAAGCTGTCTGAAGTGTTTTTCCAAAGTTATCAACATTTTTAAGTTTGGCGTTCCGGAACCCACCTTATCTCAGGCTGAAAACGTGTTTTCTGCATTGTGCCATAACTTTGCAGGGAAGCTTCAGAACATGAAATTTTAACCTCCCACTGTAGCAGAAAGGGTCTTTCTAGTAGTTGCACATCAAATCTAAGCTGTCTGAAATGTTTTTTCCAAAGTTATCAACATTTTTATGTTTGGCGTTCCGGAATCAACCTTATCTCAGGCTGAAAACGCGTTTTACGCATTGTGCCATAACCTTGCAGGAAAGCTTCAGAACATGAAATTTTCAACTCCCACAATAGCAGAAATGGTCTTTCTAGTAGTTGCACATCAAATCTAAGCTGTCTGAAGTGTTTTTCCAAAGTTGTCAACATTTTTATGTCTGGCTTTCCGTAATCGACCTTATCTCAGCCTGAAAACGCGTTTCCTGCATTGTGGCATAACTTTGCAGGGAAGCTTCAGAACATGAAATTTTCAACTCCCACTATAGCAGAAAGGCTTTTTCCAGTAGTTGCACATTAAATCTAAGCTGTCTGAAGTGTTTTTCCAAAGTTATCATATTTTTATGTTTGGCGTTCCGGAACCCACCTTATCTCAGGCTGTAAAAGCGTTTTCTGCATTGTGCCAAAACTTTGGAGGGAAGCTTCAGAACATGAAATTTTAACCTCCCACTATAGCAGAAAGGGTCCTTCGAGTAGTTGCACATCAAATCTAACCTGTCTGAAGTGTTTTTCCAAAGTTATCAACATTTTTATGTCTGGCTTTCCGTAATCGACCTTATCTCAGCCTGAAAACGCGTTTCCTGCATTGTGGCATAACTTTGCAGGGAAGCTTCAGAACATGAAATTTTCAACTCCCACTATAGCAGAAAGGCTTTTTCCAGTAGTTGCACATCAAATCTAAGCTGTCTGAAGTGTTTTTCCAAAGTTATCAACATTTTTATGTTTGGCTTTCTGGAATCGACCTTATCTCAGGCTGAAAACGCGTTTTCTGCATTGTGCCATAACTTTGCAGGGAAGCTTCAGAACATTAAATTTTCACCTCCCACTATAGCAGAAAGGGCTTTTCTAATAGTTGCACATCAAATCTAAGCTGTTTGAAGTGTTTTTCCAAAGTTATCAACATTTTTATGTTTGGCGTTCCGGAACCCACCTTATCTCAGGCTGTAAAAGCGTTTTCTGCATTGTGCCATAACTTTGGAGGGAAGCTTCAGAACATGAAATTTTAACCTCTCACTATAGCAGAAAGGGTCCTTCGAGTAGTTGCACATCAAATCTAACCTGTCTGAAGTGTTTTTCCAAAGTTATCAACATTTTTTTGTTTGGCTTTCCGGAATCAACCTTATCTCAGGCTGAAAACGCGTTTTACGCATTGTGCCATAACCTTGCAGGAAAGCTTCAGAACATGAAATTTTCACCTCCCACTATAGCAGAAAGGGTCTTTCTAGTAGTTGCACATCAAATCTAAGCTGTCTGAAGTGTTTTTCCAAAGTTATCATATTTTTATGTTTGGCGTTCCGTAATTGACCTTGTCTCATGCTGAAAACGCGTTTTCTGCATTGTGCCATAACTTTGCAGGGAAGCTTCAGAACATGAAATTTTCAACTCCCACTATAGCAGAAAGGCTTTTTCCAGTAGTTGCACATCAAATCTAAGCTGTCTGAAGTGTTTTTCCAAAGTTATCAACATTTTTATGTTTGGCTTTCCGGAATCGACCTTATCTCAGGCTGAAAACGCGTTTTCTGCATTGTGCCATAACTTTGCAGGGAAGCTTCAGAACATTAAATTTTCACCTCCCACTATAGCAGAAAGGGCTTTTCTAATAGTTGCACATCAAATCTAAGCTGTTTGAAGTGTTTTTCCAAAGTTATCAACATTTTTATGTTTGGCGTTCCGGAACCCACCTTATCTCAGGCTGTAAAAGCGTTTTCTGCATTGTGCCATAACTTTGGAGGGAAGCTTCAGAACATGAAATTTTAACCTCCCACTATAGCAGAAAGGGTCCTTCGAGTAGTTGCACATCAAATCTAACCTGTCTGAAGTGTTTTTCCAAAGTTATCAACATTCTTATGTTTGGCGTTCCAGAATCAACCTTATCTCAGGCTGAAAACGCGTTTTCAGCATTGTGCCATCACTTTGCAGGGAAGCTTCAGAATATGAAATTTTCACCTCCCACTATAGCAGAAAGGGTCTTTCTAGTAGTTGCACATCAAATCTAAGCTTTTTGAAGTGTTTTTCCAAAGACAATACCATTTTTATGTTTGGCGTTCCAGAAACAACCTTATCTCAGGTTGAAAACGCTTTTTACGCAATTTGCCCTAACTTTGCAGGAAAGCTTCAGAACATGAAATTTTCACCTCCCATGACAGCAGAAAGTGTCTTTCTAGTAGTTGCACATCAAATCT
Source organism: Synchiropus splendidus (assembly GCF_027744825.2). Taxonomy (NCBI): domain Eukaryota; kingdom Metazoa; phylum Chordata; class Actinopteri; order Syngnathiformes; family Callionymidae; genus Synchiropus; species Synchiropus splendidus. The sequence continues at coordinate 323,033 of NW_026527058.1, forward strand.
AAGCTGTCTGAAGTGTTTTTCCAAAGTTATCAACATTTTTATGTTTGGCGTTCCGGAACCCACCATATCTCACTCTGTAAGCGTGTTTTCTGCATTGTGCCATAACTTTGCAGGGAAGCTTCAGAACATGACATTTAAACATCCCACTATGGCAGAAAAGGTCATTCTAGTAGTTGCACATCAAATCTAAGCTGTCTTGAAGTGTTTTTCTACAGTTATCAACATTTTTATGTTTGGCGTTCCGGAACCCACCTTATCTCAGCCTGAAAACGCGTTTTACATATTTTGCCATAACTTTGCAGGGAAGCTTCAGAACATGAAATTTTAACATCCCACTATAGCAGAAAGGGTATTTCTAGTAGTTGCACATCACAACTAAGCTGTCTGAAGTGTTTTTCGAAAGTTATCAACACTTTTATCTTTGGCGTTCCGAAACCCACCTTATCTCAGGCTGTAAACGCGTTTTACGCATTGTGCCATAACTTTGCATAAAGCTTCAGAACATGAAATTTTCACCTCCCACTATAGCAGAAAGGGTCTTTCTAGTAGTTGCACTTCAAATCTAAGCTGTCTGAAGTGTTTTTCGAAAGTTATCAACATTTTTATGTTTGGCGTTCCAGAATCCACCTTATCTCAGGCTGAACACCCCGTTTTCTGCATTGTGCCATAACTTTGCAGGGATGCATCAGAAAATGACATTTTAAAGTTCCACAATAGCAGAAAAGGTCTTTATAGTAGTTGCACATCAAATCTAAGCTGTCTGAAGTGTTTTTCCAAAGTTATTAACACTTTTATGTTTGGCGTTCCGGAACCCACCTTATCTCAGGCTGAAAACGCGTTTAACGCATTGTTCCATAACTTTGCAGGGAAGCTTCAGAACATGACATTTTCACCTCCCACAATGGCAGAAAGGGTCTTTCTAGTAGTTGCACATCAAATCTAAGCTGTCTGAAGTGTTTTTCCAAAATTATCAACATTTTTATGTTTGGCGTTCCGGAATCGACCTTATCTCAGGCTGAAAATGCGTTTTACGCATTGTGCCATAACTTTGCAAGGAAGCTTCAGAACATGAAATTTTCACCTCCCACTATAGCAGAAAGGGTCTTTCTAGTAGTTGCACTTCAAATCTAAGCTCTCTAAAGTGTTTTTCGAAAGTTATCAACATTTTTATGTTTGGCGTTTCGGAACCCACCTTATCTCAGGCTGAAAACGCGTTTTCAGCATTGTGCCATAACTTTGCAGGGAAGCTTCAGAACATGAAATTTTCAACTCCCACTATAGCAGAAAGGCTTTTTCCAGTAGTTGCACATCAAATCTAAGCTGTCTGAAGTGTTTTTCCAAAGTTAGCAACATTTTTATGTTTGGCTTTCCGGAATCGACCTTATCTCAGGCTGAAAACGCGTTTTCTGCATTGTGCCATAACTTTGCAGGGAAGCTTCAGAACATTAAATTTTCACCTCCCACTATAGCAGAAAGGGCTTTTCTAATAGTTGCACATCAAATCTAAGCTGTTTGAAGTGTTTTTCCAAAGTTATCAACATTTTTATGTTTGGCGTTCCGGAACCCACCTTATCTCAGGCTGTAAAAGCGTTTTCTGCATTGTGCCATAACTTTGGAGGGAAGCTTCAGAACATGAAATTTTAACCTCCCACTATAGCAGAAAGGGTCCTTCGAGTAGTTGCACATCAAATCTAACCTGTCTGAAGTGTTTTTCCAAAGTTATCAACATTCTTATGTTTGGCGTTCCAGAATCAACCTTATCTCAGGCTGAAAACGCGTTTTCAGCATTGTGCCATCACTTTGCAGGGAAGCTTCAGAATATGAAATTTTCACCTCCCACTATAGCAGAAAGGGTCTTTCTAGTAGTTGCACATCAAATCTAAGCTTTTTGAAGTGTTTTTCCAAAGACAATACCATTTTTTTGTTTGGCGTTCCAGAAACAACCTTATCTCAGGTTGAAAACGCTTTTTACGCAATTTGCCCTAACTTTGCAGGAAAGCTTCAGAACATGAAATTTTCACCTCCCACTATAGCAGAAAGTGTCTTTCTAGTAGTTGCACATCAAATCTAAGCTGTCTGAAGTGTTTTTCCAAAGTTATCAACATTTTTATGTTTGGCGTTCCGGAATCAACCTGAAAACGCGTTTTACGCATTGTGCCATGACTTTGCTGGAAAGCTTCAGAACATGAAATTTTCAATTCCCACTAAAGCAGAAAGGGTTTTTCTCCTACTTGCACATCAAATCTAAGCTGTCTGAAGTGTTTTTCCAAAGTTATCAACATTTTTATGTTTGGCATTCCAGAATCGACCTTATCTCTGGCTGAAAACGCGTTTTCTGCATTGTGCCATATCTTTGCAGGGAAACTTCAGAACATGAAATTTTCACCTCCCACTATAGCAGAAAGTACGGAAGAGGATTAGGGCCAGTTAAGAAAAAAAAAAAAAAATTTCTCAGAATTCTGACTTTAATCTCAGAATTCTGACTTTAAAGTGAGAATTCTGACTTTAATCTCAGAATTCTCACTTTTTTCTCAGAATTCTCACTTTAAAGTGAGAATTCTGACTTTAATCTCAGAATTCTCACTTTAAAGTCAGAATTCTCACTTTTTTCTCAGAATTCTGACTTTAAAGTGAGAATTCTGACTTTAATCTCAGAATTCTCACTTTTTTCTCAGAATTCTCACTTTTTTCTCAGAATTCTGACTTTAAAGTGAGAATTCTGACTTTAATCTCTGAATTCTCACTTTGTGACGTTGAGCAATGAATTGTGGGGCGGGAAACGTCAGATCGCTGTGTAGCTGTGGAGACAACATGTCATCGACCAGTGACTTTTTGCGCAGTCGAGGAGTTTCAGGGGACATCATCTCACTTATGGAGGAGCAGAGGGTGAGTAACATATTGCCTTCATTTGGTGACTGTTGAGTACTTAAAGGAAATGCTCCATGTAGATTGTAGCTTCGCTGCTAATTCATATCACATTGATGGGATCTACCCGCGTGAATATGCAGATTAGGAGTCGTTGGTTCCTTCAGACAAAAGTATTCAAGAGACAGTCCAGATACGTCATGGTGATGTCATATAGCATTTGTAGAACTCGGCGACACTTTGCATCCAGCCCCTTTGCTTGCTTGACGGAGCCAGCGATCCGGTAATTAAGGAAGAGGCAGACACCGCTCCTCATACACAACATTGCTTTCATTAAATCAGTCAAATATACGATTGTAAAATAACAGAAACTGTGCGATCACTGAACAAACTGACAACATTTGAACAAACCAGCACGTCTTGACGCTATTAACCATCGTGCCATTAACATACATGCATATGAGCCAGTAATCTCCTGTCTTTGGTGACTTATTTTGCAGACATTCACATGTTCAGCGCACAAAAGAGACGTATCTAATGTTCTAGAGTCACCGCCGCCAAGGTGTCAGTGACGATGTGAGTGTGTTTGTAATATATTGGGAACTTGAATCAAGGCAACTGTTCGTTTGGTGCGTGCATTTTATTTTACGCCCGTCACACTCACTCGCCGATGCTTCGTCAAGCCTGTTGGCCAACAAAAACCTTCCCTTAACCATCGCTAATATCAGTGCACTCCACTCCACTAACACCTACTAGGGCAACAACACAGTCTATAACACGGTTGTTAATTATATTTCTTGTTCTTATATTGCTCGCATGCTTCACGCTGCTGCTGTCGTTTGTTGTCGAATGTGTTGAATCTAATTTTAGACTCACTAAGCTTATTTAAATCTAAGTAGTTTTGAAATAATATTTTTAGGCATATATGTACAAATCACAAATTATTAATATATTTCAACGTGTAACAGTTGCAGCATTTTTGTCAGTTTGTATTTTATTTACAATTTTATAATGCTTACAATACTTTGTGATTCTGTTATATTTTAATTGATTGTCTTTTTTTGCTGTTTTTCTTGTGCAGATTGATAGTGACGTCATCTCACTGATGGATGATGAAAGTCTTGCCAATTACATCCCCTGTTATGGAGACCGAATTGCTCTCTTCAATTTTTGCAAGACAAAACAGCCCCCATTAAAAAGAAAAAACGGACTTTTGGAAAAAAAAAAAATGAAACTCAGAAATGAAAGTGCGAAAGGGGACACTGCCTCAAAAACGAAAATACAACAGATTAAGAGGCAGAAAACCACAAGAAATGTTGCGATTGGATGGATACACAATGATGGAAAAATAGCAAAACAGGTGAGGGAGAAGCAGGGAGGAGGTACCAGAAAGGTTAAAATGTCCACAGAAGCTGGGTTAAAGGACATTCTTGAGGAGGGAAAAAAACTGTTTTTCCCTGGTGGAATTTCTCCTAAAGGATCTGAATTGGACTTCAAGTTTGAGGTGTGGGATTTCAAACAGAATTGCCTCACTGATGACACCTGCCAGTCCATTGGCAATATGTACGAGGCAGCAAAACTGACGTTGTTGCGTTTTTACATTGCAACAAGGCGAAAAGATGAGCAAGATGATGCCAGCACAACGACAGGGGAAGTCTTGGCTTTGTCACACAATGGCAGTGAAAACAACTCTGCAGAAATTGAGGAGGTCACAGTTGAATCAAGTGAAGTCTACGTATCTTTGGACATTTCTGTTGATTCAGAAATTACTTTTGGTCCCACATATGATGCAGAGGAAGATACAGAGGTCACATTGATTTACGATGGTCCAGCTATGCCTCTCAGTCCACCTGATCCACCAGATGCGATGACAATAACTGTTCACTACTCTGACACATTGAATGATATGATTACAGCTTTCTCTGATGACGCCATCTTGAACAAATCACTGAATGTGAAACGCATATTACCAGATAATAGAGAAGAAGCAGGTGTGGGATCTGGAGTGCTGAGGGATGTTCTTAGCTGCTTCTGGCAAGAATTCTATGAACGATGCACCCTTGGTACAATAGTTACAGTGCCATTCATCCGCCATGATTTTCCTGAGGAAAAGTGGAAAGCAGTTGGGAGAATCCTTGTTAAAGGTTACCAAGATTGTTGCTATTTCCCAAACAAACTTGCATTTCCCTTCCTCGAACAAGTGCTTTTCAACTGTGTTTACAGTGATCCGAAAGCCCATTTCCTGCAGTTTGTGAGCAGCCAGGAACGAGATGTGTTGATGGAAGCAATGAAGGACTTTTCTGAAGTGGACCTAGATGATCTTGTTGAAGTACTTGACAGCTATGGATGTAGAAGGAGAATCACAGCTGAAACCTTTCCCACAATACTGCTGGAAATAGCACACAAAGAGCTGGTCCAAAAGCCCATGTTTGTTATAGACTGCTGGAGGGAGGTTACTCTTCAGCATATCTCCATCAGTCCTGAAGCACTGAACAAATTGTGCTCTGACTTGCAACCAACTTCAAAAAAAGTCTGCCAACTGCTGAGATTTGCGACTGATTTAACCCCAAAGCAGAAAGAAGTGGCAAGTCATCTGAAAAAGTTCATCAGAGAGTTGGATGAAGTCAAACTTCAGAAGTTTCTCCGGTTTTGCACTGGCTCTGATCTTGTTGTTACAGACACCATTCTTGTGGAATTCCAGGAAATGACAGAGTTCACGAGAAGACCCGTGGGGCACACCTGTGGGAAAGTTCTGCATATTGCTGAAAGCTATGAAAATTTCCCAGATTTCCGATCAGAATTCAATGCAGTTCTCGAAAGCAATGTTTGGATGATGGACATTGTTTAATTGTTTTGCACCCTTAACTAGAGGAATATAACGATCTAAAAAGTTCATGGGCTTCATTTAAAAGAAAGCCTAAGATGTTATACTTACTATTGGGAAGTTGTTTCAGCAGCTGCATTGTTTTATATGGATATATACCATGCTGCTACTATGAAGAGTAATATTTTATTGCATTCAATAAACTCACTCTTCTACAACTTTGTATTTCTGTCTTCACCTGAGTGTTTATTAAGTGTGTAAATATGAAGGGTCTCATAATGTTGTTCATATGTTTTGTAAAATGTTTTTTGCAAAACATAGTACTTCAAAAATATTTATGGAACCAATCGAAACTAAAAAAACGACATTGTAGACAGCGAATTAATACACAGGAAAATATTTTCTGTCACTCATTTTGGTAGGTGAAGTTTTACATAGATTCATCACTACTCAGGTGAAATGTTTAATGCCCTTTTATTTATTTGTGACTTACAGAAAATACATTTAAAATGTCGTGTGAAAAATCACAATACGTAAACTCAAAGGACAAAAAATGTGTCGAATTCATTCTCTTAATGACACAGTTAGATGCCGAAGTTTTAATAAATATTACATCAATAGACTTGTCATACAATCTTCAATATTTCTCCCCTCAATGTAATGTACAAATCACTTGCAGCTAATGGATCTGATGGAGCATGCCATTCATTTTCCTCCATGAGCAGACAACACAGCTCAAAAACAGTTTCATCACAAGGAAACTGGGCTTTTGGCGTGCACTCTTCCATACATACAATGACCTCTTCCATTTCAGCAGATTTCAGTCGATCCTCAGCACTGTGAATGGCAGGGAATGAATACATGACGACTGGCCGACCTGAAGCTGCATCACCGGTCAACCTTGATCTTATTTTGTGGGAGTTCCATGTGTTCACAACTTCATCCAGCTCATCCTGCCCAAAAAGCGGAATAGTGAAGTATTGATATTATTGACATTTTGCCCAGCAACTTTATGAACATTCAATTTGCTTGTTTGAGTCATCCCATCTACAGTATGCACTATGCAAAATGACAAAAGTATCTGTAGTACGTCTGACTGTCTTACTTCAAGTATTTCGGAATTAAATTTTTACCATTGATTAATTTCAATGCAGAAAAAATAATATGCACAGACAAAGTCTTTTACCTGCATGAGATTGAGAAAGCAGAACTGGATGAGGCTTTTATCCAGAAAGTTTCCTGTGAAGTGACCATCATCCTGAAGAGTTTGAAATAAATTCATCCAGAATTGTGCACTCTGTTTGCGGAGGGTGGTCCACCATCCTTCAATGCGCTGATTGGTGGTACTTCTTCCATAAAGGAAACTTTTGTCCCCTGCAAAGCTATCTGAGCGGTTTCTTTGCAAAAACATTTGCATCTGTTCAACATGGCCATTTTCTGTGCCCCTGTCAGCACGGATCCTTTCTGGGCATCCACCAATGCGTGAAACTGTTTTAATAAAGTAACTTGCAACCACCTTCGGATCATTGTTCGTGGTGTAGGCCTCTGCCCATAATACGTATCGGCTAAACCCGTCAATGCAGCCATGGATGCCAATCCCATAGGGTTTCAATTTATCATAGCCATCCATGTGCCAAACAGCATTTGGTCCTCTGCAGCTGTATTGCCGTCTTCGTAGGCGTCGTGCTCTTCTTAATTCCACACCAATGGGGTCAATCATTTTTATAATTTGCCGTATTGTGTCTTGTGACACAACAAATCCTTTCTGAATTGCTCGTAGATGAAGCCATCGATAACCTTGCATCTGCCCACTCGCCATGATCTCTTGCTGGATAAAAGCCAACACTTCTCCCAGGTCTGACTGGTTCTTTCTTCGATACAAACCAAGTCTTCGGCATATTCTCTTCAGAGTCCGAATACTCATGACAGTCTGAGCATGATGTGCCACTACTGCAAGTATTTCTTTATTGCTGAGTGAAAGTCTAAAGCACAGCTTGATGAAGTCATCCAAATCTGGCTTTTCAGCCGCCACTGTGTGAGTTGTAGCCTCCATCAGTCACTTTATCTGCACAAGAAAAGATAAAAACCAATCATATTTTAGAATTACTGAAATAATGTAGCGTCTGACAAAACAGTATGCATATTATATATTTTGTAAATAATAATGTTCGCATTTATGGTGTAGTGTCAGTTTCAACAGTTCACTCCACTCATCAACCTTCCCAGTTAGTAGTAAAGTACAGACATGTGTGCATATGTGTGTCTATGTGTATATGACATCATATGGATTGTCACGTCAGTCTCTTTTTTATGAATTAGCAGCGAAGCTACAAGCTACATGGAGCATTTCCTTTAAGTACTCAACAGTCACCAAATGAAGGCAATATGTTACTCACCCTCTGCTCCTCCATAAGTGAGATGATGTCCTCTGAAACTCCTCGACTGCGCAAAAAGTCACTGGTCGATGACATGTTGTCTCTTCACAGCTACACAGCGATCTGACGTTTCCCGCCCCACAATTCATTGCTCAACGTCACAAAGCGAGAATTCTGAGATTAAAGTCAGAATTCTCACTTTAAAGTCAGAATTCTGAGAAAAAAGTGAGAATTCTGACTTTAAAGTCAGAATTCTCACTTTAAAGTCAGAATTCTGAGATTAAAGTCAGAATTCTGAGATTAAAGTCAGAATTCTCACTTTAAAGTCAGAATTCTGAGAAAAAAAGTGAGAATTCTGACTTTAAAGAGAGAATTCTCACTTTAAAGTCAGAATTCTGAGAAAAAAGTGAGAATTCTGACTTTAAAGTGAGAATTCTCACTTTAAAGTCAGAATTCTGAGAAAAAAGTGAGAATTCTGAGATTAAAGTCAGAATTCTCACTTTAAAGTCAGAATTCTGAGAAAAAAGTGAGAATTCTGACTTTAAAGTGAGAATTCTCACTTTAAAGTCAGAATTCTGAGATTAAAGTCAGAATTCTGAGATTAAAGTCAGAATTCTCACTTTAAAGTCAGAATTCTGAGAAAAAAATTTTTTTTTTCTTTACTGGCCCTAATCCTCTTCCGTAAGAAAGAGTCTTTCTAGTAGTTGCACATCAAATCTAAGCTGTCTGAAGTGTTTTTTCCAAAGTTATCAACATTTTTATGTTTGGCATTCCAGAATCGACCTTATCTCTGGCTGAAAACGCGTTTTCTGCATTGTGCCATAACTTTGCAAGGAAACTTCAGAACATGAAATTTTCACCTCCCACTATAGCAGAAAGGGTCTTTCTAGTAGTTGCACATCAAATCTAAGCTGTCTGAAGTGTTTTTTCAAAGTTATCATATTTTTATGTTTGGCGTTCCGTAATTGACCTTGTCTCATGCTGAAAACGCGTTTTCTGCATTGTGCCATAACTTTGCAGGGAAGCTTCAGAACATGAAATTTTCAACTCCCACTATACCAGAAAGGCTTTTTCCAGTAGTTGCACATCAAATCTAAGCTGTCTGAAGTGTTTTTCCAAAGTTATCAACATTTTTTTGTTTGGCTTTCCGGAATCAACCTTATCTCAGGCTGAAAACGCGTTTCACGCATTGTGCCATAACCTTGCAGGAAAGCTTCAGAATATGAAATTTTCAACTCCCACAATAGCAGAAATGGTCTTTCTAGTAGTTGCACATCAAATCTAAGCTGTCTGAAGTGTTTTTCCAAAGTTGTCAACATTTTTATGTTTGGCTTTCCGTAATCGACCTTATCTCAGCCTGAAAACGCGTTTCCTGCATTGTGGCATAACTTTGCAGGGATGCTTCAGAACATGAAATTTTCACCTCCCACTATAGCAGAAAGGGTCTTTCTAGTAGTTGCACATCAAATCTAAGCTGTCTGAAGTGTTTTTCCAAAGTTATCATATTTTTATGTTTGGCGTTCCGTAATTGACCTTGTCTCATGCTGAAAAAACGCGTTTTCTGCATTGTGCCATAACTTTGCAGGGAAGCTTCAGAACATGAAATTTTCAACTCCCACTATAGCAGAAAGGCTTTTTCCAGTAGTTGCACATCAAATCTAAGCTGTCTGAAGTGTTTTTCCAAAGTTATCAACATTTTTATGTTTGGCGTTCCGGAACCCACCTTATCTCAGGCTGTAAAAGCGTTTTCTGCATTGTGCCATAACTTTGGAGGGAAGCTTCAGAACATGAAATTTTAACCTGCCGCTATAGCAGAAAGGGTCCTTCGAGTAGTTGCACATCAAATCTAACCTGTCTGAAGTGTTTTTCCAAAGTTATCAACATTCTTATGTTTGGCGTTCCAGAATCAACCTTATCTCAGGCTGAAAACGCGTTTTCAGCATTGTGCCATCACTTTGCAGGGAAGCTTCAGAACATGAAATTTTCACCTCCCACTATAGCAGAAAGGGTCTTTCTAGTAGTTGCACATCAAATCTAAGCTTTTTGAAGTGTTTTTCCAAAGATAATACCATTTTTATGTTTGGCGTTCCAGAAACAACCTTATCTCAGGTTGAAAACGCGTTTTACGCAATTTGCCCTAACTTTGCAGGAAAGCTTCAGAACATGAAATTTTCACCTCCCACTATAGCAGAAAGTGTCTTTCTAGTAGTTGCACATCCAATCTAAGCTGTCTGAAGTGTTTTTCCAAAGTTATCAACATTTTTATGTTTGGCGTTCTGGAACCCAGCTTATCTCAGGCTGAAAACGCATTTTCTGCATTGTGCCATAACTTTGCAGGGAGACTTCAGAACATGAAATTTTCTCCTCCCACTATAGCAGAAAGGGTCTTTCTAGTAGTTGCACATCAAATCTAAGCTGTCTGAAGTGTTTTTCCAAAGTTGTCAACATTTTTATGTTTGGCTTTCCGGAATCGACCTTATCTCAGGCTGAAAACGCATTTCCTGCATTGTGGCATAACTTTGCAGGGATGCTTCAGAACATGAAATTTTCACCTACCACTATAGCAGAAAGGGTCTTTCTAGTAGTTGCACATCAAATATAAGCTGTCTGAAGTGTTTTTCCAAAGTTATCATATTTTTATGTTTGGCGTTCCGTAATTGACCTTGTCTCATGCTGAAAACGCGTTTTCTGCATTGTGCCATGACTTTGCAGGGAAGCTTCAGAACATGAAATTTTCAACTCCCACTATAGCAGAAAGGCTTTTTCCAGTAGTTGCACATCAAATCTAAGCTGTCTGAAATGGTTTTCCAAAGTTATCAACATTTTTATGTTTGGCTTTCCGGAACCCACCTTATCTCAGGCTGAAAACGCGTTTTCTGCATTGTGCCATAACTTTGCAGGGAAGCTTCAGAACATGAAATTTTCACCTCCCACTATAGCAGAATGGGTCTTTCTAGTAGTTGCACATCAAATCTAAGCTGTTTGAAGTGTTTTTCCAAAGTTAACACCATTTTTATGTTTGGCGTTCCAGAAACAACCTTATCTCAGGCTGAAAACGCGTTTTACGCAATTTGCCATAACTTTGCAAGGAAGCTTCAGAACATGAAATTTTCACCTCCCACTGTAGCAGAAGGGGTCTTTCTAGTAGTTGCACATCAAATCTAAGCTGTCTGAAGTGTTTTTCGAAAGTTATCAACATTTTTACGTTTGGCGTTTCGGAACCCACCTTATCTCAGGCTGAAAACGCGTTTTCTGCATTGTGCTATAACTTCTCAGGGAAGCTTCAGAACATGAAATTTTCACCTCCCACTATAGCAGAAAGGGTCTTTCTAGTAGTTGCACATCAAATCTAAGCTTTTTGAAGTGTTTTTCCAAAGATAATACCATTTTTATGTTTGGCGTTCCAGAAACAACCTTATCTCAGGTTGAAAACGCGTTTTACGCAATTTGCCCTAACTTTGCAGGAAAGCTTCAGAACATGAAATTTTCACCTCCCACTATAGCAGAAAGTGTCTTTCTAGTAGTTGCACATCCAATCTAAGCTGTCTGAAGTGTTTTTCCAAAGTTATCAACATTTTTATGTTTGGCGTTCTGGAACCCAGCTTATCTCAGGCTGAAAACGCATTTTCTGCATTGTGCCATAACTTTGCAGGGAGACTTCAGAACATGAAATTTTCTCCTCCCACTATAGCAGAAAGGGTCTTTCTAGTAGTTGCACATCAAATCTAAGCTGTCTGAAGTGTTTTTCCAAAGTTGTCAACATTTTTATGTTTGGCTTTCCGGAATCGACCTTATCTCAGGCTGAAAACGCATTTCCTGCATTGTGGCATAACTTTGCAGGGATGCTTCAGAACATGAAATTTTCACCTACCACTATAGCAGAAAGGGTCTTTCTAGTAGTTGCACATCAAATATAAGCTGTCTGAAGTGTTTTTCCAAAGTTATCATATTTTTATGTTTGGCGTTCCGTAATTGACCTTGTCTCATGCTGAAAACGCGTTTTCTGCATTGTGCCATGACTTTGCAGGGAAGCTTCAGAACATGAAATTTTCAACTCCCACTATAGCAGAAAGGCTTTTTCCAGTAGTTGCACATCAAATCTAAGCTGTCTGAAATGGTTTTCCAAAGTTATCAACATTTTTATGTTTGGCTTTCCGGAACCCACCTTATCTCAGGCTGAAAACGCGTTTTCTGCATTGTGCCATAACTTTGCAGGGAAGCTTCAGAACATGAAATTTTCACCTCCCACTATAGCAGAATGGGTCTTTCTAGTAGTTGCACATCAAATCTAAGCTGTTTGAAGTGTTTTTCCAAAGTTAACACCATTTTTATGTTTGGCGTTCCAGAAACAACCTTATCTCAGGCTGAAAACGCGTTTTACGCAATTTGCCATAACTTTGCAGGAAAGCATCAGAACATTAAATTTTCACCTCCCACTATAGCAGAATGTGGCTTTTTAGTAGTTGCACATCAAATCTAAGCTGTCTGAAGTGTTTTTCCAAAGTTATCTACATTTTAATGTTTGGCGTTCTGAAATCTACCTCATCTCAGGCTGAAAACGCGTTTTACGCATTGTGCCATAACTTTGCAGGGAAGCTTCAGAACATGATATTTTCACCTCCCACTATAGCAGAAAGGGTCTTTCTCGTAGTTGCACATCAAATCGAAGCTGTCTGATGTGTTTTTTGAAAGTTTTCAACATTTTTTTGTTTGGTGTTCCTGAATCGACCTTATCTCAGTCCGAAAACGCGTTTTCTGCATTGTGCCATAACTTTGCAGGGAAGCTTCAGAACATGAAATTTTCACCTCCCACTATAGCAGAAAGGGTATTTCTAGTAGTTGCACATCAAATCAAAGCTGTCTGATGTGTTGTTCCAAAGTTATCAACATTTTTATGTTTGGCGTTCCGGAACTCTCCTTATCTCACGCTTAAAACGCGTTTTCTGCATTGTCCCATAACTTTGCAGGGAAGCTTTAGAACATGAAATTTTCACCTCCCACTAGAGCAGAAAGGGTATTTCTAGTAGTTGCACAACAAATCTAAGCTGTCTGAAGTGTTTTTCGAAAGTTATCAACATTTTTATGTTTGGCGTTCCGGAATCGACCTTATCTCAGGATGAAAAATCGTTTTCTACATTGTCCCATAACTTTGCAGGGAAGCTTCAGAACATGGAATTCTGACCTCCCAATATGGCAGAAAGGGTCTTTCTAGTAGTTGCACATCAAATCTAAGCTGTCTGTAGAGTTTTTCCTGAGTTATCAACATTTTTATGTTTGGCTTTCCGGAATCGACCTTATCTCAGGATGGAAAATCGTTTTCTGCATTGTCCCATAACTTTGCAGGGAGACTTCAGAACATGAAATTCTGACCTCCCAATATAGCAGAAAGGGTCTTTCTAGTAGTTGCGCATCAAATCTAAGCTGTCTGAAGTGTTTTTCCAAAGTTATCAACATTTTTATGTTTGGCGTTCTGGAACCCACCTTATCTCAGGCTGAAAACGCGTTTTCTGCATTGTGCCATAACTTTGCAGGGAAGCTTCAGAACATGAAATTTTCACCTCCCACTATTGCAGAAAGGGTCTTTCTAGTAGTTGCACATTAAATCTAAGCTGTTTGAAGTGTTTTTCCAAAGTTATCAACATACTTATGTTTGGCGTTCCGGAACCGACCTTTTCTCAGGCTGAAAACGCGTTTTCTGCATTGTGCCATAACTTTGCAGGGAAGCTTCAGAACATGAAATTTTCACGTCCCACTAGTGTAGAAAGGGTATTTCTAGTAGTTGCACATCAAATCTAAGCTGTCTGAAGTGTATTTCAAAAGTTTTCAACATTATTATATTTGGCGTTCCGGAATCGACCTCATCTCAGGCTGAAAATGCGTTTTCTGCATTGTGCCATAACTTTGCAGGGAAGCTTCAGAACATGAAATTTTCACATCCCACTATAGCAGAAAGGGTCTTTCTAGTAATTGCACATCAAATCTGAGCAGTCTGAAGTGTTTTTCCAAAGTTATCAACATTTTTATGTTTGGCGTTCCGGAACTCTCCTTATCTCACGCTTAAAACGCGTTTTCTGCGTTGTGCCATCACTGTGCAGGAATGCTGCAGAATATGAAATTTTCAGCTCTCACTATAACAGACAGGGTCTTTCTCGTAGTTGCACATCAAATCTAAGCTGTCTGAAGTGTTTTTCCAAAGTCATCAACATTTTTATGTTTGGCGTTCCGGAACCCACCTTTTCTCAGGCTGAAAACGCGTATTCTGCGTTGTGCCATAACTTTGCTGGGAAGCTTCAGAACATAAAATTTTAACCTCCCACTATAGTACAAAGGGTCTTTCTAGTAATTGCACATCAAATGTAAGCTGTCTGAAATGTTTTTCCAGAGTTATCAACATTCCTATGTTTGGCGTTCCGGAATCAACCTTATCTCAGGCTGAAAACGCATTTTCTGCATTGTGCCATCACTTTGCAGGAAAGCTGCAGAATATGAAATTTTCACCTCCCACTATAGCAGAAAGGGTCTTTCTAGTAGTTGCACATCAAATCGAAGCTGTTTGAAGTGTTTTTCCAAAGTTATCAACACTTTTATGTTTAGCGTTCCGGAATCGACCTTATCTCAGGCTGAAAACACGATTTAAGCATTCTGCCATAACTTTGCAGGGAAGCTTCAGATCATGAAATTTTCATATCCCACTATAGCAGAAAGGGTCTTTCTAGTAGTTGCACAACAAATCTAAGCTGTCTGAAGTGTTTTTCGAAAGTTATCAACATTTTTATGTTTGGCGTTCCGGAATCGACCTTATCTCTGGCTGAAAACGCGTTTTACGCATTGTGCCATAACTTTGGAGGGAAGCTTCAGAACATCGAATTTTCACCACCCACTATATCAGAAAGGGTCTTTCTAGTAGTTGCACATCAAATCTAAGCTGTCTGAAGTGTTTTTCCAAAATTATCAACATTTTTATATTTGGCGTTCCGGAATTGACCTTATCTCAGGCTGAAAACGCGTTTTACG
Source organism: Synchiropus splendidus (assembly GCF_027744825.2). Classification (NCBI taxonomy): domain Eukaryota; kingdom Metazoa; phylum Chordata; class Actinopteri; order Syngnathiformes; family Callionymidae; genus Synchiropus; species Synchiropus splendidus. Next base: position 338,111 of record NW_026527058.1, read on the forward strand.
TATTGTGCCATAACTTTGCAGGGAAGCTTCAGAACATCGAATTTTCACCACCCACTATATCAGAAAGGGTCTTTCTAGTAGTTGGACATCAAATCTAAGCAGTCTGAGGTGTTTTCTGGAAGTTATCAACATTTTTATGTTTGCCGTACCGGAATCGACCTTATCTCAGGCTGAAAACGCGTTTTCTGCATTGTGCCATGACTTTGCAGGGAAGCTTCAGAACATGAAATTTTAATCTTGCGCTAGAGCAGAAAAGGTCTTTGTAGTAGTTGTATATCAAATCTAAGCTGTCTGAAGTGTTTTTCCAAAGTTATCAACATTTTAATGTTTAACGTGCCGGAACCCACCTTATCTCAGGCCGAAAACGCGTTTTCTGCATTGTGCCATAACTTTGCCGGGAAGCTACAGAACATGAAATTTTAACCTCCCACAATAGCATAAAGGGTCTTTCTAGTAGTTGCACATCAAATCTAAGCTGTCTGAATAGTTTTTCCAAAGTTATCAACATTTTTATGTTTGGCGTTCGGGAATCGACCTTATCTCAGGCTGAAAACGAATTTTCGGAATTGTGCCATATCTTTGCCGGGAAGCTTCGGAACATGAAATTTTTACATCCCACTATAGCAGAAAGGGTCTTTCTAGTAGTTGCACATCAAATCTAAGCTGTCTGAAGTGTTTTTCCAGTATTATCAACATTTTTATGTTTGGCGTTCCGGAACCCACCTTATCTCAGGCTGAAAACGCGTTTTCTGCATTGTGCCATAACTTTTGAGGGAAGCTTCAGAACTTGAAATTTTAACCTCCCACTGTAGCAGAAAGGGTCTTTCTAGTAGTTGCACATCAAATCTAAGGTGTATGAAATGTTTTTCCAAAGTTATCATATTTTTATGTTTGGCGTTCTGGAATTGACCTTGTCTCTTGCTGAAAACGCGTTTTCTGCATTGTGCCATATCTTTGCAGGGAAGCTTCAGAACATGACATTTTCACGTCCCACTATAGCCGAAATGTTCTTTCTAGTAGTTGCACATCAAATCTCAGCTGTCTGAAGTGTTTTTCGAAACTTATCAACAATTTTATGTTTGGCATTCCGGAATCAACCTTATCTCAGGCTGAAAACGCGTTTTCTGCATTGTGCCATGACTTTGCAGGGAAGCTTCAGAACATGAAATTTTCACCTCCCATTATAGCAGAAAGGGTCTTTCTCATACTTGCACATCAAATCTAAGCTGTCTGAAGTGTTTTTTGAAAGTTTTCAACATTTTTATGTTTGGCGTTCCTGAATCGACCTTATCTCAGGCTGAAAACGCGATTTACGCATTCTGCCATAACTTTGCAGGGAAGCTTCAGAACATGAAATTTTCACATCCCACTATAGCAGAAAGGGTCTTTCTAGTAATTGCACATCAAATCTAAGCAGTCTGAAGTGTTTTTCCAAAGTTATCAACATTTTTATGTTTGGCGTTCGGGAACCCACCTTATCTCAGGCTGTAAACGCGTTTTCTGCATTGTGCCATAACTTTGGAGGGAAGCTTCAGAACATGAAATTTTAACCTGCCACTATAGCAGAAAGGGTTCTTCTAGTCGTTGCACATCAAATCTAACCTCTCTGAAGTGTTTTTCCAAAGTCATCAACATTCTTATGTTTGGCGTTCCGGAATCAACCTTATCTCAGGCTGAAAACGCGTTTTCTGCATTGTGCCATCACTGTGCAAGAATGCTGCAGAATATGAAATTTTCACCTCTCACTATAACAGACAGGGTCTTTCTCGTAGTTGCACATCAAATCTAAGCTGTCTGAAGTGTTTTTCGAAAGTTATCAACATTTTTATGTTTGGCGTTCCGGAACGCACCTTATCTCAAGCTGAAAACGCGTTTTCTGCATTGTGCCATAACTTTGCAGGGAGGCTTCAGAACATGAAATTTTAACCTCCCACTATAGTAGAAAGGGTCTTTCTAGTAATTGCACATCAAATGTAAGCTGTCTGAAGTGTTTTTCCAGAGTTATCAACATTCCTATGTTTGGCGTTCCGGAATCAACCTTATCTCAGGCTGAAAACGCATTTTCTGCATTGTGCCATAACTTTGCAGGGATGCTTCAGATCATGAAATGTTCACCTCCCACTATAGCAGAAAGGGTCTTTCTAGTAGTTGCATATCAAATCTAAGCTGTCTGAAGTGTTTTTCGAAAGTTATCAACATTTTTATGTTTGGCGTTCCGGAACCCACCTTATCTCAAGCTGAAAACGCGTTTTCTGCATTGTGCCATAACTTTGCAGGGAAGCTTCAGAACATGAAATTTTCACGTCCCACTATAGTAGAAAAGGTCTTTCTAGTAGTTGCATATCAAATCTAAGCTGTCTGATGTGTTTTTCGAAAGTTATCAACATTTTTATGTTTGGCGTTCCGGAACGCACCTTATCTCAAGCTGAAAACGCGTTTTCTGCATTGTGCCATAACTTTGCAGGGAGGCTTCAGAACATGAAATTTTAACCTCCCACAATAGCAGAAAGGGTCCTTCTAGTAGTTGCACATCAAATGTAAGATGTCTGAAGTGTTTTCACAAAGTTATCGACATTTTTATGTTTGGCGTTCCGGAATCGACCTTATCTCAGGCAGAAAACGCTTTTTACGCTTTGTGCCATAACTTTGCAGGGAAGCTTCAGAAAATGAAATTTTCACCTCCCACTATAGCAGAAAGGGTCTTTCTCGTAGTTGCACATCAAATCTAAGCTGTCTGAAGTGTTTTTCCAAAGTTATCAACATTTTTATGTTTGGCGTTCCGGAATCAACCTTATCTCAGGCTGAAAACGCATTTTCTGCATTGTGCCGTAACTTTGCAAGGAAGATTCAGAACATGAAATTTTCACCTCCCACTATAGCAGAAAGGGTCTTTCTCGTAGTTGCACATCTAATCTAAGCTGTCTGAAGTGTTTTTCGAAAGTTATCAACATTTTTAAGTTTGGCGTTCCAGAATCCACCTTATCTGAAGCTGAAAACACGTTTTCTGCAATGTGCCATAACTTTGCAGGGAAGCTTCAAAACATGAAATGTTCACCTCCCACTATAGCAGAAAGGGTCTTTCTAGTAGGTGCACATCAAATCTAAGCAGTCTGAAGTGTTTTTCCAAAGTTATCAACATTTTTATGTTTGGCGTTCGGGAACCCACCTTATCTCAGGCTGTAAACGCGTTTTCTGCATTGTGCCATAACTTTGGAGGGAAGCTTCAGAACATGAAATTTTAACCTGCCACTATAGCAGAAAGGGTTCTTCTAGTCGTTGCACATCAAATCTAACCTCTCTGAAGTGTTTTTCCAAAGTCATCAACATTCTTATGTTTGGCGTTCCGGAATCAACCTTATCTCAGGCTGAAAACGCGTTTTCTGCATTGTGCCATCACTGTGCAAGAATGCTGCAGAATATGAAATTTTCACCTCTCACTATAACAGACAGGGTCTTTCTCGTAGTTGCACATCAAATCTAAGCTGTCTGAAGTGTTTTTCCAAAGTCATCAACATTTTTATGTTTGGCGTTCCGGAACCCACCTTTTCTCAGGCTGAAAACGCGTTTTCTGCGTTGTGCCATAACTTTGCTGGGAAGCTTCAGAACATGAAATTTTAACCTCCCACTATAGTAGAAAGGGTCTTTCTAGTAATTGCACATCAAATGTAAGCTGTCTGAAGTGTTTTTCCAGAGTTATCAACATTCCTATGTTTGGCGTTCCGGAATCAACCTTATCTCAGGCTGAAAACGCATTTTCTGCATTGTGCCATAACTTTGCAGGGATGCTTCAGATCATGAAATGTTCACCTCCCACTATAGCAGAAAGGGTCTTTCTAGTAGTTGCATATCAAATCTAAGCTGTCTGAAGTGTTTTTCGAAAGTTATCAACATTTTTATGTTTGGCGTTCCGGAACCCACCTTATCTCAAGCTGAAAACGCGTTTTCTGCATTGTGCCATAACTTTGCAGGGAAGCTTCAGAACATGAAATTTTCACGTCCCACTATAGTAGAAAAGGTCTTTCTAGTAGTTGCATATCAAATCTAAGCTGTCTGATGTGTTTTTCGAAAGTTATCAACATTTTTATGTTTGGCGTTCCGGAACGCACCTTATCTCAAGCTGAAAACGCGTTTTCTGCATTGTGCCATAACTTTGCAGGGAGGCTTCAGAACATGAAATTTTAACCTCCCACAATAGCAGAAAGGGTCCTTCTAGTAGTTGCACATCAAATGTAAGATGTCTGAAGTGTTTTCACAAAGTTATCGACATTTTTATGTTTGGCGTTCCGGAATCGACCTTATCTCAGGCAGAAAACGCTTTTTACGCTTTGTGCCATAACTTTGCAGGGAAGCTTCAGAAAATGAAATTTTCACCTCCCACTATAGCAGAAAGGGTCTTTCTCGTAGTTGCACATCAAATCTAAGCTGTCTGAAGTGTTTTTCCAAAGTTATCAACATTTTTATGTTTGGCATTCCGGAATCAACCTTATCTCAGGCTGAAAACGCATTTTCTGCATTGTGCCGTAACTTTGCAAGGAAGATTCAGAACATGAAATTTTCACCTCCCACTATAGCAGAAAGGGTCTTTCTCGTAGTTGCACATCTAATCTAAGCTGTCTGAAGTGTTTTTCGAAAGTTATCAACATTTTTAAGTTTGGCGTTCCAGAATCCACCTTATCTGAAGCTGAAAACACGTTTTCTGCAATGTGCCATAACTTTGCAGGGAAGCTTCAAAACATGAAATGTTCACCTCCCACTATAGCAGAAAGGGTCTTTCTAGTAGGTGCACATCAAATCTAAGCTGTCTGAAGTGTTTTTCTAAATTTATCAACATTTTTATGTTTGCCGTTCCGGAATCCACCTTATCTGAAGCTGAAAACGCGTTTTCTGCATTGTGCCATAACTTTGGAGGGAAGCTTCAGAACATGAAATTTTAACCTGCCACTATAGCAGAAAGGGTTCTTCTAGTCGTTGCACATCAAATCTAACCTCTCTGAAGTGTTTTTCCAAAGTCATCAACATTCTTATGTTTGGCGTTCCGGAATCAACCTTATCTCAGGCTGAAAACGCGTTTTCTGCATTGTGCCATCACTGTGCAAGAATGCTGCAGAATATGAAATTTTCACCTCTCACTATAACAGACAGGGTCTTTCTCGTAGTTGCACATCAAATCTAAGCTGTCTGAAGTGTTTTTCCAAAGTCATCAACATTTTTATGTTTGGCGTTCCGGAACCCACCTTTTCTCAGGCTGAAAACGCGTTTTCTGCGTTGTGCCATAACTTTGCTGGGAAGCTTCAGAACATGAAATTTTAACCTCCCACTATAGTAGAAAGGGTCTTTCTAGTAATTGCACATCAAATGTAAGCTGTCTGAAGTGTTTTTCCAGAGTTATCAACATTCCTATGTTTGGCGTTCCGGAATCAACCTTATCTCAGGCTGAAAACGCATTTTCTGCATTGTGCCATAACTTTGCAGGGATGCTTCAGATCATGAAATGTTCACCTCCCACTATAGCAGAAAGGGTCTTTCTAGTAGTTGCATATCAAATCTAAGCTGTCTGAAGTGTTTTTCGAAAGTTATCAACATTTTTATGTTTGGCGTTCCGGAACCCACCTTATCTCAAGCTGAAAACGCGTTTTCTGCATTGTGCCATAACTTTGCAGGGAAGCTTCAGAACATGAAATTTTCACGTCCCACTATAGTAGAAAAGGTCTTTCTAGTAGTTGCATATCAAATCTAAGCTGTCTGATGTGTTTTTCGAAAGTTATCAACATTTTTATGTTTGGCGTTCCGGAACGCACCTTATCTCAAGCTGAAAACGCGTTTTCTGCATTGTGCCATAACTTTGCAGGGAGGCTTCAGAACATGAAATTTTAACCTCCCACAATAGCAGAAAGGGTCCTTCTAGTAGTTGCACATCAAATGTAAGATGTCTGAAGTGTTTTCACAAAGTTATCGACATTTTTATGTTTGGCGTTCCGGAATCGACCTTATCTCAGGCAGAAAACGCTTTTTACGCTTTGTGCCATAACTTTGCAGGGAAGCTTCAGAAAATGAAATTTTCACCTCCCACTATAGCAGAAAGGGTTTTTCTAGTAGTTGCACGTCAAATCTAAGCTGTCTGAAGTGTTTTTCCAAAGTTATCAACATTTTTATGTTTGGCGTTCCGGAATCAACCTTATCTCAGGCTGAAAACGCATTTTCTGCATTGTGCCATAACTTTGCAAGGAAGATTCAGAACATGAAATTTTCACCTCCCACTATAGCAGAAAGGGTCTTTCTCGTAGTTGCACATCTAATCTAAGCTGTCTGAAGTGTTTTTCGAAAGTTATCAACATTTTTAAGTTTGGCGTTCCAGAATCCACCTCATCTGAAGCTGAAAACACGTTTTCTGCAATGTGCCATAACTTTGCAGGGAAGCTTCAAAACATGAAATGTTCACCTCCCACTATAGCAGAAAGGGTCTTTCTAGTAGGTGCACATCAAATCTAAGCTGTCTGAAGTGTTTTTCGAAAGTTATCAACATTTTTATGTTTGCCGTTCCGGAATCCACCTTATCTGAAGCTGAAAACGCGTTTTCTGCAATGTGCCATAACTTTGCAGGGAAGCTTCAGAACATGAAATGTTCACCTCCCACTATAGCAGAAAGGGTCTTTCTAGTAGTTGCACATCAAATCTAAGCTGTCTGAAGTGTTTTTCGAAAGTTATCAACATTTTTATGTTTGGCGTTCCGGAATCGACCTTATCTCAGGATGAAAAATCGTTTTCTGCATTGTCCCATAACTTTGCAGGGAAGATTCTGAACATGAAATTTTCACGTCCCACTGTAGCAGAAAGGGTCTTTCTAGTATTTGCACATCAAATCTAAGCTGTCTGAAGTGTTTTTCCAAAGTTATCAACATTTTTATGTTTGGCGTTCCGGAATCAACCTTATCTCAGGCTGATAACGCATTTTCTGCATTGTGCCATAACTTTGCAAGGAAGATTCAGAACATGAAATGTTCACCTCCCACTATAGCAGAAAGGGTCTTTCTAGTAGTTGCACATCAAATCTAAGCTGTCTGAAGTGTTGTTCCAAAGTGATAAACATTTTTACGTTTGGCGTTTCGGAACCCACCTTATCTCAGGCTGAAAACGCGTTTTCTGCATTGTGCCATAACTTCTCAGGGAAGCTTCAGAACATGAAATGTTCACCTCCCACTATAGCAGAAAGGGTCTTTCTAGTAGTTGCGCATCAAATCTAAGCTGTCTGAAGTGTTTTTCCAAAGTTATCAACATTTTTATGTTTGGCGTTCCGGAATCGACCTTATCTCATGCTGAAAACGCGTTTTCTGCATTGTGCCATAACTTCTCAGGGAAGCTTCAGAACATGAAATTTTGACCTCCCACTATAGCAGAAAGGGTATTTCTACTAGTTGCACATCAAATCTAAGCTGTCTGAAGTGTTTTTCGAAAGTTATCATCATTTTTATGTTTGGCGTTGCGGAACCCACCTTATCTCAAGCTGAAAACGCGTTTTCTGCATTGTGCCATAACTTTGCAGGGAGGCTTCAGAACATGAAATGTTCACCTCCCACTATAGCAGAAAGGGTCTTTCTAGTAGTTGCACATCAAATCTAAGATGTCTGAAGTGTTTTCCGAAAGTTATCAACATTTTTATGTTTGGCGTTCCGGAATCGACCTTATCTCAGGATGAAAAATCGTTTTCTGCATTGTGCCATAACTTTGCAGGGAAGATTCTGAACATGAAATTTTCACGTCCCACTATAGCAGAAAGGGTCTTTCTAGTATTTGAACATCAAATCTACGCTGTCTGAAGTGTTTTTCGAAAGTTATCAACATTTTTATGTTTGGCGTTCCGGAACCCATCTTATCTCAAGCTGAAAACGCGTTTTTTGCATTGTGCCATAACTTTGCAGGGAAGCTTCAGAACATGAAATTTTCCCGTCCCACTATAGCAGAAAGGGTCTTTCTAGTAGTTGCACATCAAATCTAAGCTGTCTGAAGTGTTTTTCGAAAGTTATCAACATTTTTATGTTTCGCGTACCGGAATCGACCTTATCTCAAGCTGAAAACGCGTTTTCTGCATTGTGCCATAACTTTGCAGGGAAGCTTCAGAACATGAAATGTTCACCTCCCACTATAGCAGAAAGGGTCTTTCGAGTATTTGAACATCAAATCTAAGCTGTCTGAAGTGTTTTTCGAAAGTTATCAACATTTTTATGTTTGGCGTTCCGGAACCCATCTTATCTCAAGCTAAAAACGCGTTTTCTGCATTGTGCCATAACTTTGCCTGGAAGCTTCCGAACATGAAATTTTAACCTCCCACTATAGCAGAAAGGGTCTTTCTAGTAGTTGCACATCAAATCTAAGCTGTCTGATGTGTTTTTCCAAAGTTATAAACATTTTTATGTATGGCGTTCCGGAATCTACCTTATCTCAGGCTGAAAACGCGTTTTCTGCATTGTGCCATCACTTTGCAGGGAAGCTTCAGAACATGAAATTTTCCCGTCCCACTATAGCAGAAAGGGTCTTTCTAGTAGTTGCACATCAAATCTAAGCTGTCTGAAGTGTTTTTCGAAAGTTATCAACATTTTTATGTTTGGCGTTCCGGAATCGACCTTATCTCAAGCTGAAAACGCGTTTTCTGCATCGTGCCATAACTTTGCAGGGAAGCTTCAGAACATGAAATGTTCACCTCCCACTATAGCAGAAAGGGTCTATCTAGTAGTTGCACATCAAATCTAAGCTGTCTGAAGTGTATTTCGAAAGTTAACAACATTTTTATGTTTGGCGTTCCAGAATCGACCTTATCTCAGGCTGAAAACGGGTTGTCTGCATTGTGCCATAACTTTGCATGGAAGCTTCAGAACATGAAATTTTCACCTCCCACTATAGCAGAAAGGGTCTTTCGAGTAGTTGCACATCAAATCTAAGCTGTCTGAAGTGTTTTTCGAAAGTTATCAACATTTTTATGTTTGGCGTTCCGGAATCGACCTTATCTCAGGATGAAAGATCGTTTTCTGCATTGTCCCATAACTTTGCAGGGAAGATTCAGAACATGAAATTTTCACGTCCCACCAAAGCAGAAAGGGTCTTTCTAGTATTTGCACATCAAATCTAAGCTGTCTGAAGTGTTTTTCCAAAGTTATCAACATTTTTATGTTTGGCGTTCCGGAACCCACCTTATCTCAGGCTGAAAACGCGTTTTCTGCATTGTGAGATAACTTTGCAGGGAAGCTTCAGAACATGAAATGTTCACCTCCCACTATAGCAGAAAGGGTCTTTCTAGTAGTTGCACATCACATCTAAGCTGTCTGAAGTGTTTTTCCAAAGTCATCAACATTTTTACGTTAGGCGTTCCGGAATCAACCTTATCTGACGATGAAAAATCGTTTTCTGCATTGTCCCATAACTTTGCAGGGAAGATTCTGAACATGAAATTTTCACATCCCACTATAGCAGAAAGGGTCTTTCTAGTAGTTGCACATCAAATCTAAGATGTCTGAAGTGTTTTCCGAAAGTTATCAACATTTTTATGTTTGGCGTTCCGGTATCGACCTTATCTCAGGCTGAAAACGCGTTTTACGCATTGTGCCATAACTTTGCAGGGAAGCTTCTGAAAATGAAATTTTCACCTCCCACTATAGCAGAAAGGGTCTTTCTAGTAGTTGCATATCAAATCTAAGGTGTCTGAAGTGTTTTTCGAAAGTTATCAACATTTTTATGTTTGGCGTTCCGGAATCGACCTTATCTCAGGATGAAAAATCGTTTTCTGCATTGTCCCATAACTTTGCAGGGAAGATTCTGAACATGAAATTTTCACATCCCACTACAGCAGAAAGGGTCTTTCGAGTATTTGAACATCAAATCTAAGCTGTCTGAAGTGTTTTTCGAAAGTTATCAACATTTTTATGTTTGGCGTTCCGGAACCCATCTTATCTCAAGCTAAAAACGCGTTTTCTGCATTGTGCCATAACTTTGCCTGGAAGCTTCCGAACATGAAATTTTAACCTCCCACTATAGCAGAAAGGGTCTTTCTAGTAGTTGCACATCAAATCTAAGCTGTCTGATGTGTTTTTCCAAAGTTATAAACATTTTTATGTATGGCGTTCCGGAATCTACCTTATCTCAGGCTGAAAACGCGTTTTCTGCATTGTGCCATCACTTTGCAGGGAAGCTTCAGAACATGAAATTTTCCCGTCCCACTATAGCAGAAAGGGTCTTTCTAGTAGTTGCACATCAAATCTAAGCTGTCTGAAGTGTTTTTCGAAAGTTATCAACATTTTTATGTTTGGCGTTCCGGAATCGACCTTATCTCAAGCTGAAAACGCGTTTTCTGCATTGTGCCATAACTTTGCAGGGAAGCTTCAGAACATGAAATGTTCACCTCCCACTATAGCAGAAAGGGTCTATCTAGTAGTTGCACATCAAATCTAAGCTGTCTGAAGTGTATTTCGAAAGTTAACAACATTTTTATGTTTGGCGTTCCAGAATCGACCTTATCTCAGGCTGAAAACGGGTTGTCTGCATTGTGCCATAACTTTGCATGGAAGCTTCAGAACATGAAATTTTCACCTCCCACTATAGCAGAAAGGGTCTTTCGAGTAGTTGCACATCAAATCTAAGCTGTCTGAAGTGTTTTTCGAAAGTTATCAACATTTTTATGTTTGGCGTTCCGGAATCGACCTTATCTCAGGATGAAAGATCGTTTTCTGCATTGTCCCATAACTTTGCAGGGAAGATTCAGAACATGAAATTTTCACGTCCCACCAAAGCAGAAAGGGTCTTTCTAGTATTTGCACATCGAATCTAAGCTGTCTGAAGTGTTTTTCCAAAGTTATCAACATTTTTATGTTTGGCGTTCCGGAACCCACCTTATCTCAGGCTGAAAATGCGTTTTCTGCATTGTGAGATAACTTTGCAGGGAAGCTTCAGAACATGAAATGTTCACCTCCCACTATAGCAGAAAGGGTCTTTCTAGTAGTTGCACATCACATCTAAGCTGTCTGAAGTGTTTTTCCAAAGTCATCAACATTTTTACGGTAGGCGTTCCGGAATCAACCTTATCTCAGACTGAAAACGCGTTTTACGCATTGTGCCATAACTTTGCAGGAAAGCTTCAGAACATGAAATTTTCAATTCCCACTAAAGCAGAAAGGGTCTATCTCGGACCTGCACATCAAATCTAAGCTGTCTGAAGTGTTTTCTAGTAGTTGCACGTCAAATCTAAGCTGTCTGAAGTGTTTTTCGAAAGTTATCAACATTTTTATGTTTCGCGTTCCAGAATGGACCTTATCTCAGGCTGAAAACGCGTTGTCTGCATTGTGCCATAACGTTGCAGGGAAGCTTCCGAACATGAAATTTTAACCTCCCACTTTAGCAGAAAGGGTCTTTCTAGTAGTTGCACATCAAATCTAAGCTGTCTGAAGTGTTTTTCCAAAGTTATCAACATTTTTATGTTTGGCGTTCCGGAACCCACCTTATCTCAGGATGAAAAATCGTTTTCTACATTGTCCCATAACTTTGCACGGAAGATTCTGAACATGAAATTTTCACATCCCACTATAGCAGAAAGGGTCTGTCTAGTATTTGAACATCAAATCTAAGCTGTCTGAAGTGTTTTTCGAAAGTTATCAACATTTTTATGTTTGGCGTTCCGGAACCCATCTTATCTCAAGCTAAAAACGCGTTTTCTGCATTGTGCCATAACTTTGCCTGGAAGCTTCCGAACATGAAATTTTAACCTCCCACTATAGCAGAAAGGGTCTTTCTAGTAGTTGCACATCAAATCTAAGCTGTCTGATGTGTTTTTCCAAAGTTATAAACATTTTTATGTATGGCGTTCCGGAATCTACCTTATCTCTGGCTGATAACGCGTTTTCTGCATTGTGCCATAACTTTGCAAGGGAGCTTCAGAACATGAAATTTTCACCTCCCACTATAGCAGAAAGGGTTTTTCTAGTAGTTGCACACCAAATCTAAGCTGTCAGATGTGTTTTTCCAAAGTTATCAACATTTTTATGTGTGGCGTTCCGGAATCGACCTTATCTCAGGCTGAAAACGCGTTTTCTGCATTGTGCCATAACTTTGCAGGGAAGCTTCAGAACATGAAATGTTCACCTCCCACTATAGCAGAAAGGGTCTATCTAGTAGTTGCACATCAAATCTAAGCTGTCTGAAGTGTTTTTCGAAAGTTAACAACATTTTTATGTTTCGCGTTCCAGAATCGACCTTATCTCAGGCTGAAAACGCGTTTTCTGCATTGTGCCATAACTTTGCATGGAAGCTTCAGAACATGAAATTTTCACCTCCCACTATAGCAGAAAGGGTCTTTCGAGTAGTTGCACATCAAATCTAAGCTGTCTCAAGTGTTTTCTAGTAGTTACACGTCAAATCTAAGCTGTCTGAAGTGTTTTTCCAAAGTTATCAACATTTTAATGTTTGGCGTCCCGGAATCGACCTTATCTCAGGCTAAAAACGCGATTCACGCATTCTGCATTAACTTTGCAGGGAATCTTCAGAACATGAAATTTTCATATCCCACTATTGCAGAAAGGGTCTTTCTAGTAGTTGCACGTCAAATCTAAGCTGTCTGAAGTGTTTTTCCAAAGTTATCAACATTTTTATGTTTGGCGTTCCAGAATCGACCTTATCTCTGGCTGAAAACGCGTTTTCTGCATTGTGATATAACTTTGCAGGGAAACTTCAGAACATGAAATTTTCACATCCCACTATAGCAGAAAGGGTCTTTATAGTAGTTGCACATCAAATCTAAGCTGTCTGAAGTGTTTTTCCAAAGTTATCAACATTTTTATGTTGGGCGTTCGGGAATCGACCTTATCTCAAGCTGAAAACGCGTTTTCTGCATTGTGCCATAACTTTGCAGGGAAGCTTCAGAACATGAAATGTTCACCTCCCACTATAGCAGAAAGGGTCTTTCTAGTAGTTGCACATCAAATCTAAGCTGTCTGAAGTGTTTTTCGAAAGTTATCAACATTTTTATGTTTCGCGTTCCAGAATCGAACTTATCTCAGGCTGAAAACGCGTTTTCTGCATTGTTCCATAACTTTGCATGGAAGCTTCAGAACATGAAATTTTCACCTCCCACTATAGCAGAAAGGGTCTTTCGAGTAGTTGCACATCAAATCTAAGCTGTCTGAAGTGTTTTTCGAAAGTTATCAACATTTTTATGTTTGGCGTTCCGGAATCGACCTTATCTCAGGATGAAAGATCGTTTTCTGCATTGTCCCATAACTTTGCAGGGAAGATTCAGAACATGAAATTTTCACGTCCCACCATAGCAGAAAGGGTCTTTCTAGTATTTGCACATCAAATCTAAGCTGTCTGAAGTGTTTTTCCAAAGTTATCAACATTTTTATGTTTGGCGTTCCGGAACCCACCTTATCTCAGGCTGAAAACGCGTTTTCTGCATTGTGAGATAACTTTGCAGGGAAGCTTCAGAACATGAAATGTTCACCTCCCACTATAGCAGAAAGGGTCTTTCTAGTAGTTGCACATCACATCTAAGCTGTCTGAAGTGTTTTTCCAAAGTCATCAACATTTTTACGTTAGGCGTTCCGGAATCAACCTTATCTCAGACTGAAAACGCGTTTTACGCATTGTGCCATGACTTTGCAGGAAAGCTTCAGAACATGAAATTTTCACCTCCCACTATAGCAGAAAGGGTCTTTCTCGTACTTGCACATCAAATCTAAGCTGTCTGAAGTGTATTTCAAAAGTTGTTAACTTTTTTATGTTTTGCTTCCCTGAATGGACCTTTTCTCAGGCTCAAAACGCGTTTCACGGATTGTTCCATAACTTTGCAAGGAAGCTTCAGAACATGAAATTTTCACCTCCCACTATAGCAGAAAGGGTCTTTCTAGTACATGCACATCAAATCTAAGATGTCTGAAGTGTTTTTCCAAAATTATCAACATTTTTATGTTTGGCGTTCCCGAATCGACCTTATCTCAGACTGAAAACGCGTTTTCGGAATTGAGCCATAACTTGGCAGGGAAGCTTCAGAACATGAAATTTTCACCTCCCACTATAGCAGAAAGGGTCTTATTAGTAGTTGCACATCAAATCTAAGCTGTCTGAAGTGTTTTTCCAAAGTTATCTACTTTTTTATGTTTGGCGTTCTGGAACCCACCTTATCTCAGTCTGAAAATGTGTTTTCTGCTTTGTGCCGTAACTTTGCCGGGAAGCCTCAGAACATGAAATGTTCACCTCCCACTATAGCAGAATGGGTCTTTCTAGTAGTTGCACTTCAAATCTAAGCTGTCTGAAATGTTTTTTCAAAGTTATCAACACTTTTATGTTTGGCGTTCCGGAATCAACTTTATCTCAGGCTGAAAACGCGTTTTACGCATGGTGCCATAACTTTGCAGGGAAGCTTCAGAACATTGAATTTTCACCTCCCACAATGGCTGAAAGGGTCTATCTAGTAGTTGCACATCAAATCTAAGCTGTCTGAAATGTTTTTCCAAAGTTATCAACATTTTTATGTTTGGCGTTCCGGAATCGACCTAATCTCAAACTGAAAACGCGTTTTACGCATTGTGCCATAACTTTGGAGGGAAGCTTCAGAATATCGAATTTTGACCACCCGCTATATCAGAAACGGTCTTTCAAGTAGTTGCACATCAAATCTAAGCTGTCTGAAGTGTTTTTCCAAAGTTATCAACATTCTTATGTTTGGCGTTTCGGAATCGACCTAATCTCAGGCTGAAAACGTGTTTTACGCATGGTGCCATGACTTTGCAGGGAAGCTTCAGAACATGACATTTTCACCTCCCACTATAGCAGAAAGGGTCTTTCTAGTAGTTGCACATCAAATCTAAGCTGTCTGAAGTGTTTTTCCAAAGTTATCTACTTTTTTATGTTTGGCGTTCTGGAACCCATCTTATCTCAGTCTGAAAATGTGTTTTCTGCTTTGTGCCGTAACTTTGCTGGGAAGCCTCAGAACATGAAATTTTCACCTCCCACTATAGCAGAAAGGGTCTTTCTAGTAGTTGCACTTCAAATCTAAGCTGTCTGAAGTGTTTTTCCAAAGTTATCAACATTCTTATGTTTGGCGTTCCGGAATCAACCTTATCTCAGGCTGAAAACGCTTTTTCTGCATTGTGCCATAACTTTGCAGGGAAGCTTCAGAATATGATATTTTAACCTCCCACTATTCCAGAAAGGTTCTGTCTTGTAGTTGCACATCAAATCTAAGCTGTCTGAAATGTTTTTCCATAGTTATCAACATTTTTATGTTTGGCGTACCGGAATCGACCTTATCTCAGGCTGAAAACGCGTTTTCTGCATTGTGCCATAACTTTGCAGGGAAGCTTCAGAACATGAAATTTTCACCTCCCACTATAGCAGAAAGGGTCTTTCTTGTAGTTGCACATCAAATGTAAGCAGTCTGAAGTGTATTTCAAAAGTTATCAACTTTTTTATGTTTGACGTTCCTGAATCGACCTTATCACAGGCTGAAAACGCGTTTTACGCATTGTTCAATTACTTTGCCGTGAAGCTTCAGAACATGAAATTTTCACCACCCACAATGGCAGAAATGGTCTTTCTAGTAGTTGGACATCAAATCCAAGCAGTCTGAAGTGTTTTTCCAAAGACATCAACATTTTTATGTCTGGAGTTCCGGAAACGACCTTATCTCAGGCTGAAAACGCGTTTTACGCATTGTGCCACAACTTTGCAGGGAAGCTTCAAACATGAAATTTTCACCTCCCACTATAGCAGAAAGGGTCTTTCTAGTAGTTTCGGGTGAAATCTAAGCTGTCTGAAGTGTTTTTCCAAAGTTATCAACATTTTTATGTTTGGCGTTCCGGAATCGACTTTATCTCAGACTGAAAACGTGTTTTCCGCATTGTGCCATAACTTTGCAAGGAATCTTCAGAACATGAAATTTTAAATTTCCACTATAGCAGAAAGGGTCTTTCTGGTAGTTGCACATCAAATCTAAGCTGTCTGAAGTGTTTTTCCAAAGTTGTCAACATTTTTATGTTTGGCGTTCCGGAACCCACCTTATCTCAGGCTGAAAACGCTTTTTCTGCATTGTGCCATAACTTTGCAGGGATGCAGCAGAACATGACATTTTCACCTCCCACAATAGCATATAGGGTCTTTCAAATAGTTGCACATCAAATCTAAGCTGTCTGAAGTGTTTTTCCAAAGTTCTCAACATTTTTATGTTTAGCGTTACGGAATCGAGCTTATCTCAGGCTGAAAACGCGTTTTATGCATTGTGCCATAACTTTGCATAAAGCTTCAGAACATTACATTTTCACATCCTACTACAGCAGAAAGGGTCTTTCTAGCAGTTGCACATCAAATCTAAGCTGTCTGAAGTGTTTTTCCAAAGTTTTCAACATTTTTATGTTTGGCGTTCCGGAATCGACCTTATCTCAGGCTGAAAACGCGTTTTACGCATTATGCCATAACTTTGCATAAAGCTTCCGAACATTACATTTTCACATCCCACTATAGGAGAAAGGGTCTTTCTCGTAGTTGCACATCAAATCTAAGCTGTCTGAAGTGTTTTTCTTAAGTTGTCCATATTTTTATGTTTGGCGTTCCGGAACCCACCTTATCTCAGGCTGAAAACGCGTTTTCTGCATTGTGCCATAACTTTGCTGGGACGCTTCAGAACATGAAATTTTCATCTCCCACAATAGCATAAAGGGTCTTTCTAGTAGTTGCACATCAAATCTAAGCTGTCTGAAGTGTTTTTCCAAAGTTATCAACATTTTTATGTTTATCGTTCCGGAATCGACCTTATGTCAGGCTGAAAACGCGTTTTACGCATGGTGCCATAACTTTGCAGTGAAGCTTCAGAACATCGAATTTTCACCTCCCACTATAGCAGAAAGGGTCTTTCTAGTAGTTGCAGATCAAATCTAAGCTGTCTGAAATGTTTTTCCAAAGTTATCAACATTTTTATGTTTGGCGTACCGGAATCGACCTTATCTCAAGCTGAAAACGCGTTTTCTGCATTGTGCCATAACTTTGCAGGGAAGCTTCAGAACATGAAATTTTCACCTCCCACTATAGCAGAAAGGGTCTTTCTAGTAGTTGCACATCAAATGTAAGCGGTCTGAAGTGTATTTCAAAAGTTATCAACTTTTTTATGTTTGACGTTCCTGAATCGACCTTATCACAGGCTGAAAACGCGTTTTACGCATTGTTCAATTACTTTGCCGTGAAGCTTCAGAACATGAAATTTTCACCTCCCACAATGGCAGAAATGGTCTATCTAGTAGTTGGACATCAAATCTAAGCTGTCTGAAGTGTTTTTCCAAAGTCATCAACATTTTTATGTCTGGAGTTCCGGAATCGACCTTATCTCACGCTGAAAACGCGTTTTACGCATTGTGCCACAACTTTGCAGGGAAGCTTCAGAACATGAAATTTTCACCTCCCACTATAGCAGAAAGGGTCTTTCTAGTAGTTTCACGTGAAATCTAAGCTGTCTGAAGTGTTTTTCCAAAGTTATCAACATTTTTATGTTTGGCGTTCCGGAATCGACTTTATCTCAGACTGAAAACGTGTTTTCCGCATTGTGCCATAATTTTGCAAGGAAGCTTCAGAACATGAAATTTTAAACTTCCACTATAGCAGAAAGGGTATTTCTGGTAGTTGCACATCAAATCTAAGCTGTCTGAAGTGTTTTTCCAAAGTTGTCAACATTTTTATGTTTGGCGTTCCGGAACCCACCTTATCTCAGGCTGAAAACTCTTTTTCTGCATTGTGCCATAACTTTGCAGGGATGCATCAGAACATGACATTTTCACCTCCTACAATAGCATATAGGGTCTTTCTAATAGTTGCACATCAAATCTAAGCTGTCTGAAGTGTTTTTCCAAAGCTCTCAACATTTTTATGTTCAGCGTTACAGAATCGAGCTTATCTCAGGCTGAAAACGCGTTTTACGCATTGTGCCATAACTTTGCATAAAGCTTCAGAACATTACATTTTCACATCCTACTACAGCAGAAAGGGTCTTTCTAGCAGTTGCACATCAAATCTAAGCTGTCTGAAGTGTTTTTCCAAAGTTATCAACATTTTTATGTTTGGCGTTCCGGAATCGACCTTATCTCAGGCTGAAAACGCGTTTTACGCATTGTGCCATAACTTTCCAGGGAAGCTTCAGAAAATGAAATTTTCACGTCCCACTATACCAGAAAGGGTCTTTCTTGTAGTTGCACATCAAATCTAAGCTGTCTGAAGTGTTTTTCGAAAGTTATCAACATCTTTATGTTTGGCCTTCCGGAACCCACCTTATCTCAAGGTGAAAAATCGTTTTCTGCATTGTGCCATAACTTTGCATGGAAGCTTCAGAACATGAAATGTTCACCTCCCACTGTAGCAGAAAGGGACTTTCTAGTAGTTGCACATCAAATCTAAGCTGTCTGAAGTGTTTTACCAAAGTTATCAACATATTTTTGTTGGGCGTTCCGGAACCCACCTTATCTCAAGCTGAAAACGCGTTTTCTGCATTGTGCCATAACTTTGCTGGGAAGCTTCAGAAAATGAAATTTTCACGTACCACTATAGCAGAAAGGGTCATCCAAGTAGTTGCACATCAAATCTAAGCTGTCTGAAGTGTTTTTCGAAAGTTATCAACATTTTTATGTTTGGCGTCCCGGAACCCACCTTATCTCAAGCTGAAAACGCGTGTTCAGCATTGTGCCATAACTTTGCAGGGAAGCTTCAGAACATGAAATTTTCACCTCCCACTATAGCAGAAAGGGTCTTTCTAGTAGTTGCACATCAAATTGAAGCTGTCTGATGTGTTTTTCCAAAGTTATCAACGTTTTTATGTTTGGCGTTCCGGAATCGACCTTATCTCAGGCTGAAAACGCGTTTTACGCATTGTGCCATAACTTCTCAGGGAAGCTTCAGACCATGAAATTTTGACATCCCACTATAGCAGAAAGGGCCTTTCTAGTAGTTGCACATCACATCTAAGCTGTCTGAAGTGTTTTTCCAAAGTCATCAACATTTTTACGTTAGGCGTTCCGGAATCAACCTTATCTCAGGCTGAAAACGCGTTTCACGCATTGTGCCATAACTTTGCAGGAAAGCTTCAAAACATGAAATTTTCAATTCCCACTAAAGCAGAAAGGGTCTATCTCCTACCTGCACATCATATCTAAGCTGTCTGAAGTGTTTTCCAGTAGTTGCACGTCAAATCTAAGCTGTCTGAAGTGTTTTTCCAAAGTTATCAACATTTTTATGTTTGGCGTCCCGGAATCGACCTTATCTCAGGCTGAAAACGCGATTCACGCATTCTCCATTAACTTTGCAGGGAATCTTCAGAACATGAAATTTTCATATCCCACTATTGCAGAAAGGGTCTTTCTAGTAGTTGCACATCAAATCTAAGCTGTCTGACGTGTTTTTCGAAAGTTTTCAACATTTTTATATTTGGCGTTCCTGAATCGACCTTATCTCAGGCTGAATACGCGTTTTCTGCATTGTGCCATAACTTTGCAGGGAAGCTTCAGAACAAGAAATTTTCAACTCCCACTACAGCAGAAAGGGTCTTTCTAGTAGTTGCACGTCAAATCTAAGCTGTCTGAAGTGTTTTTCCAAAGTTATCAACATTTCAATGTTTGGCGTTCCTGAATCGACATTATCTTTGGCTGAAAACGCGTTTTCTGCATTCTGCCATAACATTGCAGGGAATCTTCAGAACATGAAATTTTCACCTCCCACTATAGCAGAAAGGGTCTTTCTAGTAGTTGCACATCAAACCTAAGCTGTTTGAAGTGTTTTTCCAAAGTTATCAACATTTTTATGTTTGGCGTTCCGGAATCAACCTTATCTCAGGCTAAAAACGCGTTTTACGCATTGTCCCATAACTTTGCAGGAAAGCTTCAGAACATGAAATTTTCAATTCCCTATAAAGCAGAAAGGGTCTTTCTCCTACTTGCACATCAATTCTAAGCTGTCTGAAGTGTTTTTCGAAAGTTTTCAACATTTTTATATTTGGCGTTCCTGAATCGACCTTATCTCAGGCTGAAAACGCGTTTTCTGCATTGTGCGATAACTTTGCAGGGAAGCTTCACAACATGAAATTTTAACCACCCACTGTAGCAGAAAGGCTCTTTCTAGTAGTTGCACATCAAATCTAAGCTGTCTGAAATGTTTTTTCCAAAGTCATCAACATTTTTATGTTTGGCGTTCCGGAACCCACCTTATCTCAGGCTGAAAACGCGTTTTCTGCATTGTGCCATAACTTTGCAGGAAAGCTTCAAAACATGAAATTTTAACCACCCACTGTAGCAGAAATGGTCTTTCTCGTAGTTACACATCAAATCTAAGCTGTCTGAAGTGTTTTTCCAAAGTCATCAACATTTTTACGTTAGGCGTTTCGGAACCCACCTTATCTCAGGCTGAAAACGCGTTTTCTGCTTTGTGCCATAACTTTGCAGGGAAGCTTCAGAACAGCGAATTTTCAACTCCCACTGTAGCAGAAAGGGTCTTTCTAGTAGTTGCACATCAAATCTAAGCTGTCTGAAGGGTTTTTCCAGTATTATCAACATTTTTATGTTTGGCGTTCCGGAATCAACCTTATCTCAGGCTCTAAACGCTTTTTTTGCATTGTGCCATAACTTTGGAGGGAAGCTTCAGAACTTGAAATTTTAACCTCCCACTGTAGCAGAAAGGGTCTTTCTAGGAGTTGCACATCAAATCTAAGCTGTCTGTAGTGTTTTTCGAAAGATATCAACATTTTTATGTTTGGCGTTCCGGATCGCACCTTATTGAAAACGCCTTTTCTGCATTGTGCCATAACTTTGCCGGGAAGCTTCAGAACATGAAATTTTCACCTCCCACGATAGCAGAAAGGGTCTTTCTAGTAGTTGCACATCAAATCTAAGCTGTCTGAAGTGTTTTTCAAAAGTTTTCAACATTATTATATTTGGCGTTCCGGAATCGACCTTTTCTCAGGCTGAAAATGCGTTTTCTGCATTGTGCCATAACTTTGAAGGAAAGCTTCAGAACATGAAAGTTTCACCTCCCACTATAGCAGAAAGGGTCTTTCTAGTAGTTGCACATCAAATCTAAGCTGCCTGAATTGTTTTTCCAAAGTTATCAACATTTTTATGTTTGGCGTTCCGGAACCCACCTTATCTCAGGCTGAAAACGCGTTTTCTGCATTGTGCCATAACTTTGCAGGGAAGCTTCAGAACATGAAATTTTCAATTCCCACTAAAGCAGAAAGGGTCTTTCTCCTACTTGCACATCAAATCTAAGCTGTCTGAAGTGTTTTTTGAAAGTTTTCAACATTTTTATGTTTGGCGTTCCTGAATCGACCTTATCTCAGGCTGAAAACGGGTTGTCTGCATTGTGCCATTGTGCCTTTGCATGGAAGCTTCAGAACATGAAATGTTCACCTACCGCAATAGCAGAAAGGGTCTTTCTAGTAGTTGCACATCAAATCTAAGCTGTCTGTAGTGTTTTTCGAAAGATATCAATATTTTTATGTTTGGCGTTCCGGATCGCACCTTATTGAAAACGCCTTTTCTGCATTGTGCCATATCTTTGCCGGGAAGCTTCAGAACATGAAATTTTCACCTCCCACGATAGCAGAAAGGGTCTTTCTAGTAGTTGCACATCAAATCTAAGCTGTATGAAGTGTTTTTCCAAAGTTATCATATTTTTATGTTTGGCGTTCTGGAATTGACCTTGTCTCATGCTGAAAACGCGTTTTCTGCATTGTGCCATAACTTTGCAGGGAAGTTTCAGAACATGAAATTTACACCTCCCACTATAGCTGAATTGTTCTTTCTAGTAGTTGCACATCAAATCTCAGCTGTCTGAAGTGTTTTTCGAAAGTTATAAACATTTTTATGTTTGGCATTCCGGAATCAACCTTATCTCAGGCTGAAAACGTGTTTTCTGCATTGTGCCATAACTTTGCAGGGAAGCTTCAGAACATGAAATTTTCACGTCCCATTATAGCAGAAAGGGTCTTTCTCATACTTGCACATCAAATCTAAGCTGTCTGAAGTGTTTTTCCAAAGTTATCAACATTTTTATGTTTGGCGTTCCGGAACCCACCTTGTCTCAGGCTGAAAACGCGTTTTCTGCCTTGTGCCATAACTTTGCAGGGAAGCTTCAGAACATTACATTTTCACATCCCACTATAGCAGAACGGGTCGCTCTAGTAGTTGCACATGAAATCTAAGCTGTTTGAAGTGTTTTTCCAAAGTTATAAAAATTTTTATGTTTGGCGTTCCGGAATCGACCTTATCTCAGGCTGAAAACGCGATTCACGCATTCTGCCATAACTTTGCAGGGAATCTTCAGAACAAGAAATTTTCATATCCCACTATTGCAGAAAGGGTCTTTCTAGTAGTTGCACATCAAATCTAAGCTGTCTGATGTGTTTTTCCAAAGTTCTCAACATTTTTATGTTTGGCGTTCTGAAATCAACCTCATCTCTGGCTGAAAACGCGTTTTACGCAATGTGCCATGACTTTGCAGGGAAGCTTCAGAACATGAAATTTTAACCTCCCACTATAGCAGAAAGGGTCTTTCTAGTAGTTGCACATCAAATCTAAGCTGTCGAAAGTGTTTTTCCAAAGTCATCAACATTTTTATGTTTGGCGTTTCGGGATCGACCTTATCTCCGGCTGAAAACGCGTTTTCTGCATTGTGCCATAACTTTGCAGGGAAGCTTCAGAACATGAAAATTTCACCTCCCACTAAAGCAGAAAAGGTCATTCTAGTAGTTGCACATCATATCTAAGCTGTCTGAAGTGTTTTTCCAAAGTCATCAACATTTTTACGTTAGGCGTTTCGGAACCCACCTTATCTCAGGCTGAAAACGCGTTTTCTGCATTGTGCCATCACTTTGCAGGGAAACTTCAGAACACGAAATTTTGACCTCCCACTATATCAGAAAGGGTCTTTCTAGTAGTTGCACATCAAATCTAAGCAGTCTGAAGTGTTTTCCCAAAGTTATCAACATTTTTATATTTGGCGTTCCGGAATTGACCTTATCTCAGGCTGAAAACGCGTTTTACGTATTGTGCCATAACTTTGCAGGGAAGCTTCAGAACAGCGAATTTTCAACTCCCACTGTAGCAGAAAGGGTCTTTCTAGTAGTTGCACATCAAATCTAAGCTGTCTGAAGTGTTTTTCCAGTATTATCAACATTTTTATGTTTGGCGTTCCGGAATCAAGCTTATCTCAGGCTCTAAACGCTTTTTTTGCATTGTGCCATAACTTTGGAGGGAAGCTTCAGAACTTGAAATTTTAACCTCCCACTGTAGCAGAAAGGGTCTTTCTAGGAGTTGCACATCAAATCTAAGCTGTCTGAAGTGTTTTTTGAAAGTTTTCAACATTTTTATGTTTGCCGTTCCTGAATCGACCTTATCTCAGGCTGAAAACGCGATTTACGCATTCTGCCATAACTTTGCAGGGAATCTTCAGAACATAAAAATTTTATATCCCACTATAGCAGAAAGGGTCTTTCTAGTAATTGCAGATCAAATCTGAGCAGTCTGAAGAGTTTTTCCAAAGTTATCAACATTTTTATGTTTGGCATTACGGAAACAACCTTATCTCAGGCTGAAAACGTGTTTTCTGCATTGTGCCATAACTTTGCAGGGAAGCTTCAGAACATGAAATTTTCACGTCCCATTATAGCAGAAAGGGTCTTTCTCATACTTGCACATCAAATCTAAGCTGTCTGAAGTGTATTTCAAAAGTTTTCAACATTATTATATTTGGCGTTCCGGAATCGACCTCATCTCAGGCTGAAAATGCGTTTTCTGCATTGTGCCATAACTTTGCAGGGAAGCTTCAGAACATGAAATTTTCACATCCCACTATAGCAGAAAGGGTCTTTCTAGTAATTGCACATCAAATCTGAGCAGTCTGAAGTGTTTTTCCAAAGTTATCAACATTTTTATGTTTGGCGTTCCGGAACTCTCCTTATCTCACGCTTAAAACGCGTTTTCTGCATTGTGCCATAACTTTGCAGGGAAGCTTTAGAACATGAAATTTTCACCTGCCACTATAGCAGAAAGGGTTCTTCGAGTCGTTGCACATCAAATCTAACCTGTCTGAAGTGTTTTTCCGAAGTCATCAACATTCTTATATTTGGCGTTCCGGAATCAACCTTATCTCAGGCTGAAAACGCGTTTTCTGCCTTGTGCCATCACTGTGCAGGAATGCTGCAGAATATGAAATTTTCAGCTCTCACTATAACAGACAGGGTCTTTCTCGTAGTTGCACATCAAATCTAAGCTGTCTGAAGTGTTTTTCCAAAGTCATCAACATTTTTATGTTTGGCGTTCCGGAACCCACCTTTTCTCAGGCTGAAAACGCGTATTCTGCGTTGTGCCATAACTTTGCTGGGAAGCTTCAGAACATAAAATTTTAACCTCCCACTATAGTACAAAGGGTCTTTCTAGTAATTGCACATCAAATGTAAGCTGTCTGAAATGTTTTTCCAGAGTTATCAACATTCCTATGTTTGGCGTTCCGGAATCAACCTTATCTCAGGCTGAAAACGCATTTTCTGCATTGTGCCATCACTTTGCAGGAAAGCTGCAGAATATGAAATTTTCACCTCCCACTATAGCAGAAAGGGTCTTTCTAGTAGTTGCACACCAAATCGAAGCTGTTTGAAGTGTTTTTCCAAAGTTATCAACACTTTTATGTTTAGCGTTCCGGAATCGACCTTATCTCAGGCTGAAAACACGATTTAAGCATTCTGCCATAACTTTGCAGGGAAGCTTCAGATCATGAAATTTTCAAATCCCACTATAGCAGAAAGGGTCTTTCTAGTAGTTGCACAACAAATCTAAGCTGTCTGAAGTGTTTTTCGAAAGTTATCAACATTTTTATGTTTGGCGTTCCGGAATCGACTTTATCTCTGGCTGAAAACGCGTTTTACGCATTGTGCCATAACTTTGGAGGGAAGCTTCAGAACATCGAATTTTCACCACCCACTATATCAGAAAGGGTCTTTCTAGTAGTTGCACATCAAATCTAAGCTGTCTGAAGTGTTTTTCCAAAATTATCAACATTTTTATATTTGGCGTTCCGGAATTGACCTTATCTCAGGCTGAAAACGCGTTTTACGTATTGTGCCATAACTTTGCAGGGAAGCTTCAGAACATCGAATTTTCACCACCCACTATATCAGAAAGGGTCTTTCTAGTAGTTGGACATCAAATCTAAGCAGTCTGAGGTGTTTTCTGGAAGTTATCAACATTTTTATGTTTGCCGTACCGGAATCGACCTTATCTCAGGCTGAAAACGCGTTTTCTGCATTGTGCCATGACTTTGCAGGGAAGCTTCAGAACATGAAATTTTAATCTTGCGCTAGAGCAGAAAAGGTCTTTGTAGTAGTTGTATATCAAATCTAAGCTGTCTGAAGTGTTTTTCCAAAGTTATCAACATTTTAATGTTTAACGTGCCGGAACCCACCTTATCTCAGGCCGAAAACGCGTTTTCTGCATTGTGCCATAACTTTGCCGGGAAGCTACAGAACATGAAATTTTAACCTCCCACAATAGCATAAAGGGTCTTTCTAGTAGTTGCACATCAAATCTAAGCTGTCTGAATAGTTTTTCCAAAGTTATCAACATTTTTATGTTTGGCGTTCGGGAATCGACCTTATCTCAGGCTGAAAACGAATTTTCGGAATTGTGCCATATCTTTGCCGGGAAGCTTCGGAACATGAAATTTTTACATCCCACTATAGCAGAAAGGGTCTTTCTAGTAGTTGCACATCAAATCTAAGCTGTCTGAAGTGTTTTTCCAGTATTATCAACATTTTTATGTTTGGCGTTCCGGAACCCACCTTATCTCAGGCTGAAAACGCGTTTTCTGCATTGTGCCATAACTTTTGAGGGAAGCTTCAGAACTTGAAATTTTAACCTCCCACTGTAGCAGAAAGGGTCTTTCTAGTAGTTGCACATCAAATCTAAGGTGTATGAAATGTTTTTCCAAAGTTATCATATTTTTATGTTTGGCGTTCTGGAATTGACCTTGTCTCTTGCTGAAAACGCGTTTTCTGCATTGTGCCATATCTTTGCAGGGAAGCTTCAGAACATGACATTTTCACGTCCCACTATAGCCGAAATGTTCTTTCTAGTAGTTGGACATCAAATCTCAGCTGTCTGAAGTGTTTTTCGAAAGTTTTCAACATTTTTATGTTTGGCGTTCCTGAATCGACCTTATCTCAGGCTGAAAACGCGATTTACGCATTCTGCCATAACTTTGCAGGGAAGCTTCAGAACATGAAATTTTCACATCCCACTATAGCAGAAAGGGTCTTTCTAGTAATTGCACATCAAATCTAAGCAGTCTGAAGTGTTTTTCCAAAGTTATCAACATTTTTATGTTTGGCGTTCGGGAACCCACCTTATCTCAGGCTGTAAACGCGTTTTCTGCATTGTGCCATAACTTTGGAGGGAAGCTTCAGAACATGAAATTTTAACCTGCCACTATAGCAGAAAGGGTTCTTCTAGTCGTTGCACATCAAATCTAACCTCTCTGAAGTGTTTTTCCAAAGTCATCAACATTCTTATGTTTGGCGTTCCGGAATCAACCTTATCTCAGGCTGAAAACGCGTTTTCTGCATTGTGCCATCACTGTGCAAGAATGCTGCAGAATATGAAATTTTCACCTCTCACTATAACAGACTGGGTCTTTCTCGTAGTTGCACATCAAATCTAAGCTGTCTGAAGTGTTTTTCCAAAGTCATCAACATTTTTATGTTTGGCGTTCCGGAACCCACCTTTTCTCAGGCTGAAAACGCGTTTTCTGCGTTGTGCCATAACTTTGCTGGGAAGCTTCAGAACATGAAATTTTAACCTCCCACTATAGTAGAAAGGGTCTTTCTAGTAATTGCACATCAAATGTAAGCTGTCTGAAGTGTTTTTCCAGAGTTATCAACATTCCTATGTTTGGCGTTCCGGAATCAACCTTATCTCAGGCTGAAAACGCATTTTCTGCATTGTGCCATAACTTTGCAGGGATGCTTCAGATCATGAAATGTTCACCTCCCACTATAGCAGAAAGGGTCTTTCTAGTAGTTGCATATCAAATCTAAGCTGTCTGAAGTGTTTTTCGAAAGTTATCAACATTTTTATGTTTGGCGTTCCGGAACCCACCTTATCTCAAGCTGAAAACGCGTTTTCTGCATTGTGCCATAACTTTGCAGGGAAGCTTCAGAACATGAAATTTTCACGTCCCACTGTAGTAGAAAAGGTCTTTCTAGTAGTTGCATATCAAATCTAAGCTGTCTGATGTGTTTTTCGAAAGTTATCAACATTTTTATGTTTGGCGTTCCGGAACGCACCTTATCTCAAGCTGAAAACGCGTTTTCTGCATTGTGCCATAACTTTGCAGGGAGGCTTCAGAACATGAAATTTTAACCTCCCACAATAGCAGAAAGGGTCCTTCTAGTAGTTGCACATCAAATGTAAGATGTCTGAAGTGTTTTCACAAAGTTATCGACATTTTTATGTTTGGCGTTCCGGAATCGACCTTATCTCAGGCAGAAAACGCTTTTTACGCTTTGTGCCATAACTTTGCAGGGAAGCTTCAGAAAATGAAATTTTCACCTCCCACTATAGCAGAAAGGGTTTTTCTAGTAGTTGCACGTCAAATCTAAGCTGTCTGAAGTGTTTTTCCAAAGTTATCAACATTTTTATGTTTGGCGTTCCGGAATCAACCTTATCTCAGGCTGAAAACGCATTTTCTGCATTGTGCCATAACTTTGCAAGGAAGATTCAGAACATGAAATTTTCACCTCCCACTATAGCAGAAAGGGTCTTTCTCGTAGTTGCACATCTAATCTAAGCTGTCTGAAGTGTTTTTCGAAAGTTATCAACATTTTTAAGTTTGGCGTTCCAGAATCCACCTTATCTGAAGCTGAAAACACGTTTTCTGCAATGTGCCATAACTTTGCAGGGAAGCTTCAAAACATGAAATGTTCACCTCCCACTATAGCAGAAAGGGTCTTTCTAGTAGGTGCACATCAAATCTAAGCTGTCTGAAGTGTTTTTCGAAAGTTATCAACATTTTTATGTTTGCCGTTCCGGAATCCACCTTATCTGAAGCTGAAAACGCGTTTTCTGCATTGTGCCATAACTTTGCAGGGAAGATTCTGAACATGAAATTTTCACGTCCCACTGTAGCAGAAAGGGTCTTTCTAGTATTTGCACATCAAATCTAAGCTGTCTGAAGTGTTTTTCCAAAGTTATCAACATTTTTATGTTTGGCGTTCCGGAATCAACCTTATCTCAGGCTGATAACGCATTTTCTGCATTGTGCCATAACTTTGCAAGGAAGATTCAGAACATGAAATGTTCACCTCCCACTATAGCAGAAAGGGTCTTTCTAGTAGTTGCACATCAAATCTAAGCTGTCTGAAGTGTTGTTCCAAAGTGATAAACATTTTTACGTTTGGCGTTTCGGAACCCACCTTATCTCAGGCTGAAAACGCGTTTTCTGCATTGTGCCATAACTTCTCAGGGAAGCTTCAGAACATGAAATGTTCACCTCCCACTATAGCAGAAAGGGTCTTTCTAGTAGTTGCGCATCAAATCTAAGCTGTCTGAAGTGTTTTTCCAAAGTTATCAACATTTTTATGTTTGGCGTTCCGGAATCGACCTTATCTCATGCTGAAAACGCGTTTTCTGCATTGTGCCATAACTTCTCAGGGAAGCTTCAGAACATGAAATTTTGACCTCCCACTATAGCAGAAAGGGTATTTCTACTAGTTGCACATCAAATCTAAGCTGTCTGAAGTGTTTTTCGAAAGTTATCATCATTTTTATGTTTGGCGTTGCGGAACCCACCTTATCTCAAGCTGAAAACGCGTTTTCTGCATTGTGCCATAACTTTGCAGGGAGGCTTCAGAACATGAAATGTTCACCTCCCACTATAGCAGAAAGGGTCTTTCTAGTAGTTGCACATCAAATCTAAGATGTCTGAAGTGTTTTCCGAAAGTTATCAACATTTTTATGTTTGGCGTTCCGGAATCGACCTTATCTCAGGATGAAAAATCGTTTTCTGCATTGTGCCATAACTTTGCAGGGAAGATTCTGAACATGAAATTTTCACGTCCCACTATAGCAGAAAGGGTCTTTCTAGTATTTGAACATCAAATCTACGCTGTCTGAAGTGTTTTTCGAAAGTTATCAACATTTTTATGTTTGGCGTTCCGGAACCCATCTTATCTCAAGCTGAAAACGCGTTTTTTGCATTGTGCCATAACTTTGCAGGGAAGCTTCAGAACATGAAATTTTCCCGTCCCACTATAGCAGAAAGGGTCTTTCTAGTAGTTGCACATCAAATCTAAGCTGTCTGAAGTGTTTTTCGAAAGTTATCAACATTTTTATGTTTCGCGTACCGGAATCGACCTTATCTCAAGCTGAAAACGCGTTTTCTGCATTGTGCCATAACTTTGCAGGGAAGCTTCAGAACATGAAATGTTCACCTCCCACTATAGCAGAAAGGGTCTTTCGAGTATTTGAACATCAAATCTAAGCTGTCTGAAGTGTTTTTCGAAAGTTATCAACATTTTTATGTTTGGCGTTCCGGAACCCATCTTATCTCAAGCTAAAAACGCGTTTTCTGCATTGTGCCATAACTTTGCCTGGAAGCTTCCGAACATGAAATTTTAACCTCCCACTATAGCAGAAAGGGTCTTTCTAGTAGTTGCACATCAAATCTAAGCTGTCTGATGTGTTTTTCCAAAGTTATAAACATTTTTATGTATGGCGTTCCGGAATCTACCTTATCTCAGGCTGAAAACGCGTTTTCTGCATTGTGCCATCACTTTGCAGGGAAGCTTCAGAACATGAAATTTTCCCGTCCCACTATAGCAGAAAGGGTCTTTCTAGTAGTTGCACATCAAATCTAAGCTGTCTGAAGTGTTTTTCGAAAGTTATCAACATTTTTATGTTTGGCGTTCCGGAATCGACCTTATCTCAAGCTGAAAACGCGTTTTCTGCATCGTGCCATAACTTTGCAGGGAAGCTTCAGAACATGAAATGTTCACCTCCCACTATAGCAGAAAGGGTCTATCTAGTAGTTGCACATCAAATCTAAGCTGTCTGAAGTGTATTTCGAAAGTTAACAACATTTTTATGTTTGGCGTTCCAGAATCGACCTTATCTCAGGCTGAAAACGGGTTGTCTGCATTGTGCCATAACTTTGCATGGAAGCTTCAGAACATGAAATTTTCACCTCCCACTATAGCAGAAAGGGTCTTTCGAGTAGTTGCACATCAAATCTAAGCTGTCTGAAGTGTTTTTCGAAAGTTATCAACATTTTTATGTTTGGCGTTCCGGAATCGACCTTATCTCAGGATGAAAGATCGTTTTCTGCATTGTCCCATAACTTTGCAGGGAAGATTCAGAACATGAAATTTTCACGTCCCACCAAAGCAGAAAGGGTCTTTCTAGTATTTGCACATCAAATCTAAGCTGTCTGAAGTGTTTTTCCAAAGTTATCAACATTTTTATGTTTGGCGTTCCGGAACCCACCTTATCTCAGGCTGAAAACGCGTTTTCTGCATTGTGAGATAACTTTGCAGGGAAGCTTCAGAACATGAAATGTTCACCTCCCACTATAGCAGAAAGGGTCTTTCTAGTAGTTGCACATCACATCTAAGCTGTCTGAAGTGTTTTTCCAAAGTCATCAACATTTTTACGTTAGGCGTTCCGGAATCAACCTTATCTGACGATGAAAAATCGTTTTCTGCATTGTCCCATAACTTTGCAGGGAAGATTCTGAAAATGAAATTTTAACCTCCCACTTTAGCAGAAAGGGTCTTTCTAGTAGTTGCACATCAAATCTAAGATGTCTGAAGTGTTTTCCGAAAGTTATCAACATTTTTATGTTTGGCGTTCCGGTATCGACCTTATCTCAGGCTGAAAACGCGTTTTACGCATTGTGCCATAACTTTGCAGGGAAGCTTCTGAAAATGAAATTTTCACCTCCCACTATAGCAGAAAGGGTCTTTCTAGTAGTTGCATATCAAATCTAAGGTGTCTGAAGTGTTTTTCGAAAGTTATCAACATTTTTATGTTTGGCGTTCCGGAATCGACCTTATCTCAGGATGAAAAATCGTTTTCTGCATTGTCCCATAACTTTGCAGGGAAGATTCTGAACATGAAATTTTCACATCCCACTACAGCAGAAAGGGTCTTTCGAGTATTTGAACATCAAATCTAAGCTGTCTGAAGTGTTTTTCGAAAGTTATCAACATTTTTATGTTTGGCGTTCCGGAACCCATCTTATCTCAAGCTAAAAACGCGTTTTCTGCATTGTGCCATAACTTTGCCTGGAAGCTTCCGAACATGAAATTTTAACCTCCCACTATAGCAGAAAGGGTCTTTCTAGTAGTTGCACATCAAATCTAAGCTGTCTGATGTGTTTTTCCAAAGTTATAAACATTTTTATGTATGGCGTTCCGGAATCTACCTTATCTCAGGCTGAAAACGCGTTTTCTGCATTGTGCCATCACTTTGCAGGGAAGCTTCAGAACATGAAATTTTCCCGTCCCACTATAGCAGAAAGGGTCTTTCTAGTAGTTGCACATCAAATCTAAGCTGTCTGAAGTGTTTTTCGAAAGTTATCAACATTTTTATGTTTGGCGTTCCGGAATCGACCTTATCTCAAGCTGAAAACGCGTTTTCTGCATTGTGCCATAACTTTGCAGGGAAGCCTCAGAACATGAAATGTTCACCTCCCACTATAGCAGAAAGGGTCTATCTAGTAGTTGCACATCAAATCTAAGCTGTCTGAAGTGTATTTCGAAAGTTAACAACATTTTTATGTTTGGCGTTCCAGAATCGACCTTATCTCAGGCTGAAAACGGGTTGTCTGCATTGTGCCATAACTTTGCATGGAAGCTTCAGAACATGAAATTTTCACCTCCCACTATAGCAGAAAGGGTCTTTCGAGTAGTTGCACATCAAATCTAAGCTGTCTGAAGTGTTTTTCGAAAGTTATCAACATTTTTATGTTTGGCGTTCCGGAATCGACCTTATCTCAGGATGAAAGATCGTTTTCTGCATTGTCCCATAACTTTGCAGGGAAGATTCAGAACATGAAATTTTCACGTCCCACCAAAGCAGAAAGGGTCTTTCTAGTATTTGCACATCGAATCTAAGCTGTCTGAAGTGTTTTTCCAAAGTTATCAACATTTTTATGTTTGGCGTTCCGGAACCCACCTTATCTCAGACTGAAAACGCGTTTTACGCATTGTGCCATAACTTTGCAGGAAAGCTTCAGAACATGAAATTTTCAATTCCCACTAAAGCAGAAAGGGTCTATCTCGTACCTGCACATCAAATCTAAGCTGTCTGAAGTGTTTTCTAGTAGTTGCACGTCAAATCTAAGCTGTCTGAAGTGTTTTTCGAAAGTTATCAACATTTTTATGTTTCGCGTTCCAGAATGGACCTTATCTCAGGCTGAAAACGCGTTGTCTGCATTGTGCCATAACGTTGCAGGGAAGCTTCCGAACATGAAATTTTAACCTCCCACTTTAGCAGAAAGGGTCTTTCTAGTAGTTGCACATCAAATCTAAGCTGTCTGAAGTGTTTTTCCAAAGTTATCAACATTTTTATGTTTGGCGTTCCGGAACCCACCTTATCTCAGGATGAAAAATCGTTTTCTACATTGTCCCATAACTTTGCACGGAAGATTCTGAACATGAAATTTTCACATCCCACTATAGCAGAAAGGGTCTGTCTAGTATTTGAACATCAAATCTAAGCTGTCTGAAGTGTTTTTCGAAAGTTATCAACATTTTTATGTTTGGCGTTCCGGAACCCATCTTATCTCAAGCTAAAAACGCGTTTTCTGCATTGTGCCATAACTTTGCCTGGAAGCTTCCGAACATGAAATTTTAACCTCCCACTATAGCAGAAAGGGTCTTTCTAGTAGTTGCACATCAAATCTAAGCTGTCTGATGTGTTTTTCCAAAGTTATAAACATTTTTATGTATGGCGTTCCGGAATCTACCTTATCTCTGGCTGATAACGCGTTTTCTGCATTGTGCCATAACTTTGCAAGGGAGCTTCAGAACATGAAATTTTCACCTCCCACTATAGCAGAAAGGGTTTTTCTAGTAGTTGCACACCAAATCTAAGCTGTCAGATGTGTTTTTCCAAAGTTATCAACATTTTTATGTGTGGCGTTCCGGAATCGACCTTATCTCAGGCTGAAAACGCGTTTTCTGCATTGTGCCATAACTTTGCAGGGAAGCTTCAGAACATGAAATGTTCACCTCCCACTATAGCAGAAAGGGTCTATCTAGTAGTTGCACATCAAATCTAAGCTGTCTGAAGTGTTTTTCGAAAGTTAACAACATTTTTATGTTTGGCGTTCCAGAATCGACCTTATCTCAGGCTGAAAACGGGTTGTCTGCATTGTGCCATAACTTTGCATGGAAGCTTCAGAACATGAAATGTTCACCTCCCACTATAGCAGAAAGGGTCTTTCTAGTAGTTGCAAATCAAATCTAAGCTGTCTGAAGTGTTTTTCGAAAGTTATCAACATTTTTATGTTTCGCGTTCCAGAATCGACCTTATCTCAGGCTGAAAACGCGTTTTCTGCATTGTGCCATAACTTTGCATGGAAGCTTCAGAACATGAAATTTTCACCTCCCACTATAGCAGAAAGGGTCTTTCGAGTAGTTGCACATCAAATCTAAGCTGTCTCAAGTGTTTTCTAGTAGTTACACGTCAAATCTAAGCTGTCTGAAGTGTTTTTCCAAAGTTATCAACATTTTAATGTTTGGCGTCCCGGAATCGACCTTATCTCAGGCTGAAAACGCGATTCACGCATTCTGCATTAACTTTGCAGGGAATCTTCAGAACATGAAATTTTCATATCCCACTATTGCAGAAAGGGTCTTTCTCGTAGTTGCACATCAAATCTAAGCTGTCTGACGTGTTTTTCGAAAGTTTTCAACATTTTTATATTTGGCGTTCCTGAATCGACCTTATCTCAGTCTGAATACGCGTTTTCTGCATTGTGCCATAACTTTGCAGGGACGCTTCAGAACAAGAAATTTACAACTCCCACTACAGCAGAAAGGGTCTTTCTAGTAGTTGCACGTCAAATCTAAGCTGTCTGAAGTGTTTTTCCAAAGTTATCAACATTTTTATGTTTGGCGTTCCAGAATCGACCTTATCTCTGGCTGAAAACGCGTTTTCTGCATTGTGATATAACTTTGCAGGGAAACTTCAGAACATGAAATTTTCACATCCCACTATAGCAGAAAGGGTCTTTATAGTAGTTGCACATCAAATCTAAGCTGTCTGAAGTGTTTTTCCAAAGTTATCAACATTTTTATGTTGGGCGTTCGGGAATCGACCTTATCTCAAGCTGAAAACGCGTTTTCTGCATTGTGCCATAACTTTGCAGGGAAGCTTCAGAACATGAAATGTTCACCTCCCACTATAGCAGAAAGGGTCTTTCTAGTAGTTGCACATCAAATCTAAGCTGTCTGAAGTGTTTTTCGAAAGTTATCAACATTTTTATGTTTCGCGTTCCAGAATCGACCTTATCTCAGGCTGAAAACGCGTTTTCTGCATTGTTCCATAACTTTGCATGGAAGCTTCAGAACATGAAATTTTCACCTCCCACTATAGCAGAAAGGGTCTTTCGAGTAGTTGCACATCAAATCTAAGCTGTCTGAAGTGTTTTTCGAAAGTTATCAACATTTTTATGTTTGGCGTTCCGGAATCGACCTTATCTCAGGATGAAAGATCGTTTTCTGCATTGTCCCATAACTTTGCAGGGAAGATTCAGAACATGAAATTTTCACGTCCCACCATAGCAGAAAGGGTCTTTCTAGTATTTGCACATCAAATCTAAGCTGTCTGAAGTGTTTTTCCAAAGTTATCAACATTTTTATGTTTGGCGTTCCGGAACCCACCTTATCTCAGGCTGAAAACGCGTTTTCTGCATTGTGAGATAACTTTGCAGGGAAGCTTCAGAACATGAAATGTTCACCTCCCACTATAGCAGAAAGGGTCTTTCTAGTAGTTGCACATCACATCTAAGCTGTCTGAAGTGTTTTTCCAAAGTCATCAACATTTTTACGTTAGGCGTTCCGGAATCAACCTTATCTCAGACTGAAAACGCGTTTTACGCATTGTGCCATGACTTTGCAGGAAAGCTTCAGAACATGAAATTTTCACCTCCCACTATAGCAGAAAGGGTCTTTCTCGTACTTGCACATCAAATCTAAGCTGTCTGAAGTGTATTTCAAAAGTTGTTAACTTTTTTATGTTTTGCTTCCCTGAATGGACCTTTTCTCAGGCTCAAAACGCGTTTCACGCATTGTTCCATAACTTTGCAAGGAAGCTTCAGAACATGAAATTTTCACCTCCCACTATAGCAGAAAGGGTCTTTCTAGTACATGCACATCAAATCTAAGATGTCTGAAGTGTTTTTCCAAAATTATCAACATTTTTATGTTTGGCGTTCCCGAATCGACCTTATCTCAGACTGAAAACGCGTTTTCGGAATTGAGCCATAACTTGGCAGGGAAGCTTCAGAACATGAAATTTTCACCTCCCACTATAGCAGAAAGGGTCTTATTAGTAGTTGCACATCAAATCTAAGCTGTCTGAAGTGTTTTTCCAAAGTTATCTACTTTTTTATGTTTGGCGTTCTGGAACCCACCTTATCTCAGTCTGAAAATGTGTTTTCTGCTTTGTGCCGTAACTTTGCCGGGAAGCCTCAGAACATGAAATTTTCACCTCCCACTATAGCAGAATGGGTCTTTCTAGTAGTTGCACTTCAAATCTAAGCTGTCTGAAATGTTTTTTCAAAGTTATCAACACTTTTATGTTTGGCGTTCCGGAATCAACTTTATCTCAGGCTGAAAACGCGTTTTACGCATGGTGCCATAACTTTGCAGGGAAGCTTCAGAACATCGAATTTTCACCTCCCACAATGGCTGAAAGGGTCTATCTAGTAGTTGCACATCAAATCTAAGCTGTCTGAAATGTTTTTCCAAAGTTATCAACATTTTTATGTTTGGCGTTCTGGAACCCACCTTATCTCAGTCTGAAAACGTGTTTTACGCATTGTGCCATAACTTGGCATGGATGCCACAGAACATGAAATATTCACTTGCCGCTATAGTAGAAAGGGTCTTTCTAGTAGTTGCACATCAAATCTAAGCTGTCTGAAGTGGCTTTCCAAAGTTATCAACATTTTTATGTTTGGCGTTCCGGAATCGACCTAATCTCAAACTGAAAACGCGTTTTACGCATTGTGCCATAACTTTGGAGGGAAGCTTCAGAATATCGAATTTTGACCACCCGCTATATCAGAAACGGTCTTTCAAGTAGTTGCACATCAAATCTAAGCTGTCTGAAGTGTTTTTCCAAAGTTATCAACATTCTTATGTTTGGCGTTTCGGAATCGACCTAATCTCAGGCTGAAAACGTGTTTTACGCATGGTGCCATGACTTTGCAGGGAAGCTTCAGAACATGACATTTTCACCTCCCACTATAGCAGAAAGGGTCTTTCTAGTAGTTGCACATCAAATCTAAGCTGTCTGAAGTGTTTTTCCAAAGTTATCTACTTTTTTATGTTTGGCGTTCTGGAACCCATCTTATCTCAGTCTGAAAATGTGTTTTCTGCTTTGTGCCGTAACTTTGCTGGGAAGCCTCAGAACATGAAATTTTCACCTCCCACTATAGCAGAAAGGGTCTTTCTAGTAGTTGCACTTCAAATCTAAGCTGTCTGAAGTGTTTTTCCAAAGTTATCAACATTCTTATGTTTGGCGTTCCGGAATCAACCTTATCTCAGGCTGAAAACGCTTTTTCTGCATTGTGCCATAACTTTGCAGGGAAGCTTCAGAATATGATATTTTAACCTCCCACTATTCCAGAAAGGTTCTGTCTTGTAGTTGCACATCAAATCTAAGCTGTCTGAAATGTTTTTCCATAGTTATCAACATTTTTATGTTTGGCGTACCGGAATCGACCTTATCTCAGGCTGAAAACGCGTTTTCTGCATTGTGCCATAACTTTGCAGGGAAGCTTCAGAACATGAAATTTTCACCTCCCACTATAGCAGAAAGGGTCTTTCTAGTAGTTTCGGGTGAAATCTAAGCTGTCTGAAGTGTTTTTCCAAAGTTATCAACATTTTTATGTTTGGCGTTCCGGAATCGACTTTATCTCAGACTGAAAACGTGTTTTCCGCATTGTGCCATAACTTTGCAAGGAATCTTCAGAACATGAAATTTTAAATTTCCACTATAGCAGAAAGGGTCTTTCTGGTAGTTGCACATCAAATCTAAGCTGTCTGAAGTGTTTTTCCAAAGTTGTCAACATTTTTATGTTTGGCGTTCCGGAACCCACCTTATCTCAGGCTGAAAACGCTTTTTCTGCATTGTGCCATAACTTTGCAGGGATGCAGCAGAACATGACATTTTCACCTCCCACAATAGCATATAGGGTCTTTCAAATAGTTGCACATCAAATCTAAGCTGTCTGAAGTGTTTTTCCAAAGTTCTCAACATTTTTATGTTTAGCGTTACGGAATCGAGCTTATCTCAGGCTGAAAACGCGTTTTATGCATTGTGCCATAACTTTGCATAAAGCTTCAGAACATTACATTTTCACATCCTACTACAGCAGAAAGGGTCTTTCTAGCAGTTGCACATCAAATCTAAGCTGTCTGAAGTGTTTTTCCAAAGTTTTCAACATTTTTATGTTTGGCGTTCCGGAATCGACCTTATCTCAGGCTGAAAACGCGTTTTACGCATTATGCCATAACTTTGCATAAAGCTTCCGAACATTACATTTTCACATCCCACTATAGGAGAAAGGGTCTTTCTCGTAGTTGCACATCAAATCTAAGCTGTCTGAAGTGTTTTTCTTAAGTTGTCCATATTTTTATGTTTGGCGTTCCGGAACCCACCTTATCTCAGGCTGAAAACGCGTTTTCTGCATTGTGCCATAACTTTGCTGGGACGCTTCAGAACATGAAATTTTCATCTCCCACAATAGCATAAAGGGTCTTTCTAGTAGTTGCACATCAAATCTAAGCTGTCTGAAGTGTTTTTCCAAAGTTATCAACATTTTTATGTTTGGCGTACCGGAATCGACCTTATCTCAAGCTGAAAACGCGTTTTCTGCATTGTGCCATAACTTTGCAGGGAAGCTTCAGAACATGAAATTTTCACGTCCCACTGTAGTAGAAAAGGTCTTTCTAGTAGTTGCATATCAAATCTAAGCTGTCTGATGTGTTTTTCGAAAGTTATCAACATTTTTATGTTTGGCGTTCCGGAACGCACCTTATCTCAAGCTGAAAACGCGTTTTCTGCATTGTGCCATAACTTTGCAGGGAGGCTTCAGAACATGAAATTTTAACCTCCCACAATAGCAGAAAGGGTCCTTCTAGTAGTTGCACATCAAATGTAAGATGTCTGAAGTGTTTTCACAAAGTTATCGACATTTTTATGTTTGGCGTTCCGGAATCGACCTTATCTCAGGCAGAAAACGCTTTTTACGCTTTGTGCCATAACTTTGCAGGGAAGCTTCAGAAAATGAAATTTTCACCTCCCACTATAGCAGAAAGGGTTTTTCTAGTAGTTGCACGTCAAATCTAAGCTGTCTGAAGTGTTTTTCCAAAGTTATCAACATTTTTATGTTTGGCGTTCCGGAATCAACCTTATCTCAGGCTGAAAACGCATTTTCTGCATTGTGCCATAACTTTGCAAGGAAGATTCAGAACATGAAATTTTCACCTCCCACTATAGCAGAAAGGGTCTTTCTCGTAGTTGCACATCTAATCTAAGCTGTCTGAAGTGTTTTTCGAAAGTTATCAACATTTTTAAGTTTGGCGTTCCAGAATCCACCTTATCTGAAGCTGAAAACACGTTTTCTGCAATGTGCCATAACTTTGCAGGGAAGCTTCAAAACATGAAATGTTCACCTCCCACTATAGCAGAAAGGGTCTTTCTAGTAGGTGCACATCAAATCTAAGCTGTCTGAAGTGTTTTTCGAAAGTTATCAACATTTTTATGTTTGCCGTTCCGGAATCCACCTTATCTGAAGCTGAAAACGCGTTTTCTGCATTGTGCCATAACTTTGCAGGGAAGATTCTGAACATGAAATTTTCACGTCCCACTGTAGCAGAAAGGGTCTTTCTAGTATTTGCACATCAAATCTAAGCTGTCTGAAGTGTTTTTCCAAAGTTATCAACATTTTTATGTTTGGCGTTCCGGAATCAACCTTATCTCAGGCTGATAACGCATTTTCTGCATTGTGCCATAACTTTGCAAGGAAGATTCAGAACATGAAATGTTCACCTCCCACTATAGCAGAAAGGGTCTTTCTAGTAGTTGCACATCAAATCTAAGCTGTCTGAAGTGTTGTTCCAAAGTGATAAACATTTTTACGTTTGGCGTTTCGGAACCCACCTTATCTCAGGCTGAAAACGCGTTTTCTGCATTGTGCCATAACTTCTCAGGGAAGCTTCAGAACATGAAATGTTCACCTCCCACTATAGCAGAAAGGGTCTTTCTAGTAGTTGCGCATCAAATCTAAGCTGTCTGAAGTGTTTTTCCAAAGTTATCAACATTTTTATGTTTGGCGTTCCGGAATCGACCTTATCTCATGCTGAAAACGCGTTTTCTGCATTGTGCCATAACTTCTCAGGGAAGCTTCAGAACATGAAATTTTGACCTCCCACTATAGCAGAAAGGGTATTTCTACTAGTTGCACATCAAATCTAAGCTGTCTGAAGTGTTTTTCGAAAGTTATCATCATTTTTATGTTTGGCGTTGCGGAACCCACCTTATCTCAAGCTGAAAACGCGTTTTCTGCATTGTGCCATAACTTTGCAGGGAGGCTTCAGAACATGAAATGTTCACCTCCCACTATAGCAGAAAGGGTCTTTCTAGTAGTTGCACATCAAATCTAAGATGTCTGAAGTGTTTTCCGAAAGTTATCAACATTTTTATGTTTGGCGTTCCGGAATCGACCTTATCTCAGGATGAAAAATCGTTTTCTGCATTGTGCCATAACTTTGCAGGGAAGATTCTGAACATGAAATTTTCACGTCCCACTATAGCAGAAAGGGTCTTTCTAGTATTTGAACATCAAATCTACGCTGTCTGAAGTGTTTTTCGAAAGTTATCAACATTTTTATGTTTGGCGTTCCGGAACCCATCTTATCTCAAGCTGAAAACGCGTTTTTTGCATTGTGCCATAACTTTGCAGGGAAGCTTCAGAACATGAAATTTTCCCGTCCCACTATAGCAGAAAGGGTCTTTCTAGTAGTTGCACATCAAATCTAAGCTGTCTGAAGTGTTTTTCGAAAGTTATCAACATTTTTATGTTTCGCGTACCGGAATCGACCTTATCTCAAGCTGAAAACGCGTTTTCTGCATTGTGCCATAACTTTGCAGGGAAGCTTCAGAACATGAAATGTTCACCTCCCACTATAGCAGAAAGGGTCTTTCGAGTATTTGAACATCAAATCTAAGCTGTCTGAAGTGTTTTTCGAAAGTTATCAACATTTTTATGTTTGGCGTTCCGGAACCCATCTTATCTCAAGCTAAAAACGCGTTTTCTGCATTGTGCCATAACTTTGCCTGGAAGCTTCCGAACATGAAATTTTAACCTCCCACTATAGCAGAAAGGGTCTTTCTAGTAGTTGCACATCAAATCTAAGCTGTCTGATGTGTTTTTCCAAAGTTATAAACATTTTTATGTATGGCGTTCCGGAATCTACCTTATCTCAGGCTGAAAACGCGTTTTCTGCATTGTGCCATCACTTTGCAGGGAAGCTTCAGAACATGAAATTTTCCCGTCCCACTATAGCAGAAAGGGTCTTTCTAGTAGTTGCACATCAAATCTAAGCTGTCTGAAGTGTTTTTCGAAAGTTATCAACATTTTTATGTTTGGCGTTCCGGAATCGACCTTATCTCAAGCTGAAAACGCGTTTTCTGCATCGTGCCATAACTTTGCAGGGAAGCTTCAGAACATGAAATGTTCACCTCCCACTATAGCAGAAAGGGTCTATCTAGTAGTTGCACATCAAATCTAAGCTGTCTGAAGTGTATTTCGAAAGTTAACAACATTTTTATGTTTGGCGTTCCAGAATCGACCTTATCTCAGGCTGAAAACGGGTTGTCTGCATTGTGCCATAACTTTGCATGGAAGCTTCAGAACATGAAATTTTCACCTCCCACTATAGCAGAAAGGGTCTTTCGAGTAGTTGCACATCAAATCTAAGCTGTCTGAAGTGTTTTTCGAAAGTTATCAACATTTTTATGTTTGGCGTTCCGGAATCGACCTTATCTCAGGATGAAAGATCGTTTTCTGCATTGTCCCATAACTTTGCAGGGAAGATTCAGAACATGAAATTTTCACGTCCCACCAAAGCAGAAAGGGTCTTTCTAGTATTTGCACATCAAATCTAAGCTGTCTGAAGTGTTTTTCCAAAGTTATCAACATTT
This sequence comes from Synchiropus splendidus, assembly GCF_027744825.2. NCBI lineage: Eukaryota > Metazoa > Chordata > Actinopteri > Syngnathiformes > Callionymidae > Synchiropus > Synchiropus splendidus. Next base: position 379,603 of record NW_026527058.1, read on the forward strand.
TTATGTTTGGCGTTCCGGAACCCACCTTATCTCAGGCTGAAAACGCGTTTTCTGCATTGTGAGATAACTTTGCAGGGAAGCTTCAGAACATGAAATGTTCACCTCCCACTATAGCAGAAAGGGTCTTTCTAGTAGTTGCACATCACATCTAAGCTGTCTGAAGTGTTTTTCCAAAGTCATCAACATTTTTACGTTAGGCGTTCCGGAATCAACCTTATCTGACGATGAAAAATCGTTTTCTGCATTGTCCCATAACTTTGCAGGGAAGATTCTGAAAATGAAATTTTAACCTCCCACTTTAGCAGAAAGGGTCTTTCTAGTAGTTGCACATCAAATCTAAGATGTCTGAAGTGTTTTCCGAAAGTTATCAACATTTTTATGTTTGGCGTTCCGGTATCGACCTTATCTCAGGCTGAAAACGCGTTTTACGCATTGTGCCATAACTTTGCAGGGAAGCTTCTGAAAATGAAATTTTCACCTCCCACTATAGCAGAAAGGGTCTTTCTAGTAGTTGCATATCAAATCTAAGGTGTCTGAAGTGTTTTTCGAAAGTTATCAACATTTTTATGTTTGGCGTTCCGGAATCGACCTTATCTCAGGATGAAAAATCGTTTTCTGCATTGTCCCATAACTTTGCAGGGAAGATTCTGAACATGAAATTTTCACATCCCACTACAGCAGAAAGGGTCTTTCGAGTATTTGAACATCAAATCTAAGCTGTCTGAAGTGTTTTTCGAAAGTTATCAACATTTTTATGTTTGGCGTTCCGGAACCCATCTTATCTCAAGCTAAAAACGCGTTTTCTGCATTGTGCCATAACTTTGCCTGGAAGCTTCCGAACATGAAATTTTAACCTCCCACTATAGCAGAAAGGGTCTTTCTAGTAGTTGCACATCAAATCTAAGCTGTCTGATGTGTTTTTCCAAAGTTATAAACATTTTTATGTATGGCGTTCCGGAATCTACCTTATCTCAGGCTGAAAACGCGTTTTCTGCATTGTGCCATCACTTTGCAGGGAAGCTTCAGAACATGAAATTTTCCCGTCCCACTATAGCAGAAAGGGTCTTTCTAGTAGTTGCACATCAAATCTAAGCTGTCTGAAGTGTTTTTCGAAAGTTATCAACATTTTTATGTTTGGCGTTCCGGAATCGACCTTATCTCAAGCTGAAAACGCGTTTTCTGCATTGTGCCATAACTTTGCAGGGAAGCCTCAGAACATGAAATGTTCACCTCCCACTATAGCAGAAAGGGTCTATCTAGTAGTTGCACATCAAATCTAAGCTGTCTGAAGTGTATTTCGAAAGTTAACAACATTTTTATGTTTGGCGTTCCAGAATCGACCTTATCTCAGGCTGAAAACGGGTTGTCTGCATTGTGCCATAACTTTGCATGGAAGCTTCAGAACATGAAATTTTCACCTCCCACTATAGCAGAAAGGGTCTTTCGAGTAGTTGCACATCAAATCTAAGCTGTCTGAAGTGTTTTTCGAAAGTTATCAACATTTTTATGTTTGGCGTTCCGGAATCGACCTTATCTCAGGATGAAAGATCGTTTTCTGCATTGTCCCATAACTTTGCAGGGAAGATTCAGAACATGAAATTTTCACGTCCCACCAAAGCAGAAAGGGTCTTTCTAGTATTTGCACATCGAATCTAAGCTGTCTGAAGTGTTTTTCCAAAGTTATCAACATTTTTATGTTTGGCGTTCCGGAACCCACCTTATCTCAGACTGAAAACGCGTTTTACGCATTGTGCCATAACTTTGCAGGAAAGCTTCAGAACATGAAATTTTCAATTCCCACTAAAGCAGAAAGGGTCTATCTCGTACCTGCACATCAAATCTAAGCTGTCTGAAGTGTTTTCTAGTAGTTGCACGTCAAATCTAAGCTGTCTGAAGTGTTTTTCGAAAGTTATCAACATTTTTATGTTTCGCGTTCCAGAATGGACCTTATCTCAGGCTGAAAACGCGTTGTCTGCATTGTGCCATAACGTTGCAGGGAAGCTTCCGAACATGAAATTTTAACCTCCCACTTTAGCAGAAAGGGTCTTTCTAGTAGTTGCACATCAAATCTAAGCTGTCTGAAGTGTTTTTCCAAAGTTATCAACATTTTTATGTTTGGCGTTCCGGAACCCACCTTATCTCAGGATGAAAAATCGTTTTCTACATTGTCCCATAACTTTGCACGGAAGATTCTGAACATGAAATTTTCACATCCCACTATAGCAGAAAGGGTCTGTCTAGTATTTGAACATCAAATCTAAGCTGTCTGAAGTGTTTTTCGAAAGTTATCAACATTTTTATGTTTGGCGTTCCGGAACCCATCTTATCTCAAGCTAAAAACGCGTTTTCTGCATTGTGCCATAACTTTGCCTGGAAGCTTCCGAACATGAAATTTTAACCTCCCACTATAGCAGAAAGGGTCTTTCTAGTAGTTGCACATCAAATCTAAGCTGTCTGATGTGTTTTTCCAAAGTTATAAACATTTTTATGTATGGCGTTCCGGAATCTACCTTATCTCTGGCTGATAACGCGTTTTCTGCATTGTGCCATAACTTTGCAAGGGAGCTTCAGAACATGAAATTTTCACCTCCCACTATAGCAGAAAGGGTTTTTCTAGTAGTTGCACACCAAATCTAAGCTGTCAGATGTGTTTTTCCAAAGTTATCAACATTTTTATGTGTGGCGTTCCGGAATCGACCTTATCTCAGGCTGAAAACGCGTTTTCTGCATTGTGCCATAACTTTGCAGGGAAGCTTCAGAACATGAAATGTTCACCTCCCACTATAGCAGAAAGGGTCTATCTAGTAGTTGCACATCAAATCTAAGCTGTCTGAAGTGTTTTTCGAAAGTTAACAACATTTTTATGTTTGGCGTTCCAGAATCGACCTTATCTCAGGCTGAAAACGGGTTGTCTGCATTGTGCCATAACTTTGCATGGAAGCTTCAGAACATGAAATGTTCACCTCCCACTATAGCAGAAAGGGTCTTTCTAGTAGTTGCAAATCAAATCTAAGCTGTCTGAAGTGTTTTTCGAAAGTTATCAACATTTTTATGTTTCGCGTTCCAGAATCGACCTTATCTCAGGCTGAAAACGCGTTTTCTGCATTGTGCCATAACTTTGCATGGAAGCTTCAGAACATGAAATTTTCACCTCCCACTATAGCAGAAAGGGTCTTTCGAGTAGTTGCACATCAAATCTAAGCTGTCTCAAGTGTTTTCTAGTAGTTACACGTCAAATCTAAGCTGTCTGAAGTGTTTTTCCAAAGTTATCAACATTTTAATGTTTGGCGTCCCGGAATCGACCTTATCTCAGGCTGAAAACGCGATTCACGCATTCTGCATTAACTTTGCAGGGAATCTTCAGAACATGAAATTTTCATATCCCACTATTGCAGAAAGGGTCTTTCTCGTAGTTGCACATCAAATCTAAGCTGTCTGACGTGTTTTTCGAAAGTTTTCAACATTTTTATATTTGGCGTTCCTGAATCGACCTTATCTCAGTCTGAATACGCGTTTTCTGCATTGTGCCATAACTTTGCAGGGACGCTTCAGAACAAGAAATTTACAACTCCCACTACAGCAGAAAGGGTCTTTCTAGTAGTTGCACGTCAAATCTAAGCTGTCTGAAGTGTTTTTCCAAAGTTATCAACATTTTTATGTTTGGCGTTCCAGAATCGACCTTATCTCTGGCTGAAAACGCGTTTTCTGCATTGTGATATAACTTTGCAGGGAAACTTCAGAACATGAAATTTTCACATCCCACTATAGCAGAAAGGGTCTTTATAGTAGTTGCACATCAAATCTAAGCTGTCTGAAGTGTTTTTCCAAAGTTATCAACATTTTTATGTTGGGCGTTCGGGAATCGACCTTATCTCAAGCTGAAAACGCGTTTTCTGCATTGTGCCATAACTTTGCAGGGAAGCTTCAGAACATGAAATGTTCACCTCCCACTATAGCAGAAAGGGTCTTTCTAGTAGTTGCACATCAAATCTAAGCTGTCTGAAGTGTTTTTCGAAAGTTATCAACATTTTTATGTTTCGCGTTCCAGAATCGACCTTATCTCAGGCTGAAAACGCGTTTTCTGCATTGTTCCATAACTTTGCATGGAAGCTTCAGAACATGAAATTTTCACCTCCCACTATAGCAGAAAGGGTCTTTCGAGTAGTTGCACATCAAATCTAAGCTGTCTGAAGTGTTTTTCGAAAGTTATCAACATTTTTATGTTTGGCGTTCCGGAATCGACCTTATCTCAGGATGAAAGATCGTTTTCTGCATTGTCCCATAACTTTGCAGGGAAGATTCAGAACATGAAATTTTCACGTCCCACCATAGCAGAAAGGGTCTTTCTAGTATTTGCACATCAAATCTAAGCTGTCTGAAGTGTTTTTCCAAAGTTATCAACATTTTTATGTTTGGCGTTCCGGAACCCACCTTATCTCAGGCTGAAAACGCGTTTTCTGCATTGTGAGATAACTTTGCAGGGAAGCTTCAGAACATGAAATGTTCACCTCCCACTATAGCAGAAAGGGTCTTTCTAGTAGTTGCACATCACATCTAAGCTGTCTGAAGTGTTTTTCCAAAGTCATCAACATTTTTACGTTAGGCGTTCCGGAATCAACCTTATCTCAGACTGAAAACGCGTTTTACGCATTGTGCCATGACTTTGCAGGAAAGCTTCAGAACATGAAATTTTCACCTCCCACTATAGCAGAAAGGGTCTTTCTCGTACTTGCACATCAAATCTAAGCTGTCTGAAGTGTATTTCAAAAGTTGTTAACTTTTTTATGTTTTGCTTCCCTGAATGGACCTTTTCTCAGGCTCAAAACGCGTTTCACGCATTGTTCCATAACTTTGCAAGGAAGCTTCAGAACATGAAATTTTCACCTCCCACTATAGCAGAAAGGGTCTTTCTAGTACATGCACATCAAATCTAAGATGTCTGAAGTGTTTTTCCAAAATTATCAACATTTTTATGTTTGGCGTTCCCGAATCGACCTTATCTCAGACTGAAAACGCGTTTTCGGAATTGAGCCATAACTTGGCAGGGAAGCTTCAGAACATGAAATTTTCACCTCCCACTATAGCAGAAAGGGTCTTATTAGTAGTTGCACATCAAATCTAAGCTGTCTGAAGTGTTTTTCCAAAGTTATCTACTTTTTTATGTTTGGCGTTCTGGAACCCACCTTATCTCAGTCTGAAAATGTGTTTTCTGCTTTGTGCCGTAACTTTGCCGGGAAGCCTCAGAACATGAAATTTTCACCTCCCACTATAGCAGAATGGGTCTTTCTAGTAGTTGCACTTCAAATCTAAGCTGTCTGAAATGTTTTTTCAAAGTTATCAACACTTTTATGTTTGGCGTTCCGGAATCAACTTTATCTCAGGCTGAAAACGCGTTTTACGCATGGTGCCATAACTTTGCAGGGAAGCTTCAGAACATCGAATTTTCACCTCCCACAATGGCTGAAAGGGTCTATCTAGTAGTTGCACATCAAATCTAAGCTGTCTGAAATGTTTTTCCAAAGTTATCAACATTTTTATGTTTGGCGTTCTGGAACCCACCTTATCTCAGTCTGAAAACGTGTTTTACGCATTGTGCCATAACTTGGCATGGATGCCACAGAACATGAAATATTCACTTGCCGCTATAGTAGAAAGGGTCTTTCTAGTAGTTGCACATCAAATCTAAGCTGTCTGAAGTGGCTTTCCAAAGTTATCAACATTTTTATGTTTGGCGTTCCGGAATCGACCTAATCTCAAACTGAAAACGCGTTTTACGCATTGTGCCATAACTTTGGAGGGAAGCTTCAGAATATCGAATTTTGACCACCCGCTATATCAGAAACGGTCTTTCAAGTAGTTGCACATCAAATCTAAGCTGTCTGAAGTGTTTTTCCAAAGTTATCAACATTCTTATGTTTGGCGTTTCGGAATCGACCTAATCTCAGGCTGAAAACGTGTTTTACGCATGGTGCCATGACTTTGCAGGGAAGCTTCAGAACATGACATTTTCACCTCCCACTATAGCAGAAAGGGTCTTTCTAGTAGTTGCACATCAAATCTAAGCTGTCTGAAGTGTTTTTCCAAAGTTATCTACTTTTTTATGTTTGGCGTTCTGGAACCCATCTTATCTCAGTCTGAAAATGTGTTTTCTGCTTTGTGCCGTAACTTTGCTGGGAAGCCTCAGAACATGAAATTTTCACCTCCCACTATAGCAGAAAGGGTCTTTCTAGTAGTTGCACTTCAAATCTAAGCTGTCTGAAGTGTTTTTCCAAAGTTATCAACATTCTTATGTTTGGCGTTCCGGAATCAACCTTATCTCAGGCTGAAAACGCTTTTTCTGCATTGTGCCATAACTTTGCAGGGAAGCTTCAGAATATGATATTTTAACCTCCCACTATTCCAGAAAGGTTCTGTCTTGTAGTTGCACATCAAATCTAAGCTGTCTGAAATGTTTTTCCATAGTTATCAACATTTTTATGTTTGGCGTACCGGAATCGACCTTATCTCAGGCTGAAAACGCGTTTTCTGCATTGTGCCATAACTTTGCAGGGAAGCTTCAGAACATGAAATTTTCACCTCCCACTATAGCAGAAAGGGTCTTTCTAGTAGTTTCGGGTGAAATCTAAGCTGTCTGAAGTGTTTTTCCAAAGTTATCAACATTTTTATGTTTGGCGTTCCGGAATCGACTTTATCTCAGACTGAAAACGTGTTTTCCGCATTGTGCCATAACTTTGCAAGGAATCTTCAGAACATGAAATTTTAAATTTCCACTATAGCAGAAAGGGTCTTTCTGGTAGTTGCACATCAAATCTAAGCTGTCTGAAGTGTTTTTCCAAAGTTGTCAACATTTTTATGTTTGGCGTTCCGGAACCCACCTTATCTCAGGCTGAAAACGCTTTTTCTGCATTGTGCCATAACTTTGCAGGGATGCAGCAGAACATGACATTTTCACCTCCCACAATAGCATATAGGGTCTTTCAAATAGTTGCACATCAAATCTAAGCTGTCTGAAGTGTTTTTCCAAAGTTCTCAACATTTTTATGTTTAGCGTTACGGAATCGAGCTTATCTCAGGCTGAAAACGCGTTTTATGCATTGTGCCATAACTTTGCATAAAGCTTCAGAACATTACATTTTCACATCCTACTACAGCAGAAAGGGTCTTTCTAGCAGTTGCACATCAAATCTAAGCTGTCTGAAGTGTTTTTCCAAAGTTTTCAACATTTTTATGTTTGGCGTTCCGGAATCGACCTTATCTCAGGCTGAAAACGCGTTTTACGCATTATGCCATAACTTTGCATAAAGCTTCCGAACATTACATTTTCACATCCCACTATAGGAGAAAGGGTCTTTCTCGTAGTTGCACATCAAATCTAAGCTGTCTGAAGTGTTTTTCTTAAGTTGTCCATATTTTTATGTTTGGCGTTCCGGAACCCACCTTATCTCAGGCTGAAAACGCGTTTTCTGCATTGTGCCATAACTTTGCTGGGACGCTTCAGAACATGAAATTTTCATCTCCCACAATAGCATAAAGGGTCTTTCTAGTAGTTGCACATCAAATCTAAGCTGTCTGAAGTGTTTTTCCAAAGTTATCAACATTTTTATGTTTGGCGTACCGGAATCGACCTTATCTCAAGCTGAAAACGTGTTTTCCGCATTGTGCCATAATTTTGCAAGGAAGCTTCAGAACATGAAATTTTAAACTTCCACTATAGCAGAAAGGGTCTTTCTAGTAGTTGCACATCAAATGTAAGCGGTCTGAAGTGTATTTCAAAAGTTATCAACTTTTTTATGTTTGACGTTCCTGAATCGACCTTATCACAGGCTGAAAACGCGTTTTACGCATTGTTCAATTACTTTGCCGTGAAGCTTCAGAACATGAAATTTTCACCTCCCACAATGGCAGAAATGGTCTATCTAGTAGTTGGACATCAAATCTAAGCTGTCTGAAGTGTTTTTCCAAAGTCATCAACATTTTTATGTCTGGAGTTCCGGAATCGACCTTATCTCAGGCTGAAAACGCGTTTTACGCATTGTGCCACAACTTTGCAGGGAAGCTTCAGAACATGAAATTTTCACCTCCCACTATAGCAGAAAGGGTCTTTCTAGTAGTTTCACGTGAAATCTAAGCTGTCTGAAGTGTTTTTCCAAAGTTATCAACATTTTTATGTTTGGCTTTCCGGAGTCGACTTTATCTCAGACTGAAAACGTGTTTTCCGCATTGTGCCATAATTTTGCAAGGAAGCTTCAGAACATGAAATTTTAAACTTCCACTATAGCAGAAAGGGTATTTCTGGTAGTTGCACATCAAATCTAAGCTGTCTGAAGTGTTTTTCCAAAGTTGTCAACATTTTTATGTTTGGCGTTCCGGAACCCACCTTATCTCAGGCTGAAAACTCTTTTTCTGCATTGTGCCATAACTTTGCAGGGATGCATCAGAACATGACATTTTCACCTCGCACAATAGCATATAGGGTCTTTCTAATAGTTGCACATCAAATCTAAGCTGTCTGAAGTGTTTTTCCAAAGCTCTCAACATTTTTATGTTCAGCGTGACAGAATCGAGCTTATCTCAGGCTGAAAACGCGTTTTACGCATTGTGCCATAACTTTGCATAAAGCTTCAGAACATTACATTTTCACATCCTACTACAGCAGAAAGGGTCTTTCTAGCAGTTGCACATCAAATCTAAGCTGTCTGAAGTGTTTTTCCAAAGTTATCAACATTTTTATGTTTGGCGTTCCGGAATCGACCTTATCTCAGGCTGAAAACGCGTTTTACGCATTGTGCCATAACTTTCCAGGGAAGCTTCAGAACATCGAATTTTCACCTCCCACTATAGTAGAAAGGGTCTTTCTAGTAGTTGCACTTCTAATCTAAGCTGTCTGAATTGTTTTTCCAAAGTTATCAACATTTTTATGTTTGGCGTTCCGGAATCGACCTTATCTCAGGCTGAAAACGCGTTTTACGCATTGTGCAATAACTTTCCAGGGAAGCTTCAGAACATCGAATTTTCACCACCCACGACAGCAGAAAGGGTCTTTCTAGTAGTTGCACATCAAATCTAAGCTGTCTGAAGTGTTTTTCCAAAGTTATCAACTTTTTATGTTTGGCGTTCCGGAATCGACCTTATCTCAGGCTGAAAACGCGTTTTACGCATTGTGCCATAACTTTGCAGGCAAGCTTCAGAACATGGAATATTCACATGCCACTATAGCAGAAAGGGTCTTTCTCGTAGTTGCACATCAAATCTAAGCTGTCTGAAGTGTTTTTCCAAAGTTATAAACATTTTTATCTTTGGCGTTACGGAATCGCCCTTATCTCAGGCTGAATACGCGTTTTCTGCATTGTGCCATAACTTTGCAGGGAATCTTCAGAACATGAAATTTTCACCTCCCACTATAGCAGAAAGGGTCTTTCTAGTAGTTGCACATCAAATCTAAGATGTCTGAAGTGTTGTTCCAAAGTTATCATATTTTTTTGTTTGGCGTTCCGGAACCCACCTTATCTCAGGCTGAAAACGCGTTTTCGGAATTGTGCCATAACTTTGCAGGGAAGCTTCAGAACATGAAATTTTAAACTTGCGCTATAGCAGAAAGGGTCTTTTTAGTAGTTGCACATCAAATCTAAGCTGTTTGAAGTCTTATTCCAAAGTTATCAACATTTTTATGCTTGGCTTTCCGAAACCCACCTTATCTCAGGTTGAAAACGCGATTTCTGCATTGTGCCATAACTTTGCAGAGAAGATTCAGAACATGAAATTTTCACCTCCCACTACAGCAGAAACGGTCTTTCTAGTAGTTGCACATCAAATCTAAGCTGTCTGAAGTGTTGTTCCAAAGTTATCATATTTTTTTGTTTGGCGTTCCGGAACCCACCTTATCTCAGGCTGAAAACGCGTTTTCGGAATTGTGCCATAACTTTGCAGGGAAGCTTCAGAACACGAAATTTTAAACTTCCACTATAGCAGAAAGGGTCTTTATAGTAGTTTCACGTGAAATCTAAGCTGTCTGAAGTGTTTTTCCAAAGTTGTCAACATTTTTATGTTTGGCGTTCCGGAACCCACCTTATCTCAGTCTGAAAACGTCTATTCTGGATTGTGCCATAACTTTGCAGGGAAGCCTCAGAACATGAAATTTTCAACTCCCACTACAGTGGAAAGGGTCTTTCTAGTAGTTGCACATCAAATCTAAGCTGTCTGAAGTGTTTTTCCAAAGTTATCAACATTTTTATGTTTGGCGTTCCGGAATCGACCTTATCTCAGGCTGAAAATGCGTTTTACGCATTGTGCAATAACTTTCCAGGGAAGCTTCAGAACATCGAATTTTCACCACCCACGATAGCAGAAAGGGACTTTCTAGTAGTTGCACATCAAATCTAAGCTGTCTGAAGTGTTTTTCCAAAGTTATAAACATTTTTATCTTTGGCGTTACGGAATCGACCTTATCTCAGGCTGAATACGCGTTTTCTGCATTGTGCCGTAACTTTGCAGGGAATCTTCAGAACATGAAATTTTCACCTCCCATAATAGCAGAAAGGGTCTTTTTAGTAGTTGCACATCAAATCTAAGCTGTTTGAAGTCTTTTTCCAAAGTTATCAACATTTTTATGCTTGGCGTTCCGAAACCCACCTTATCTCAGGCTGAAAACGCGTTTTCTGCATTGTGCCATAACTTTGCAGAGAAGATTCAGAACATGAAATTTTCACCTCCCACTATAGCAGAAAGGGTCTTTCTAGTAGTTGCACATCAAATCTAAGGTGTCTGAAGTGTTGTTCCAAAGTTATCATATTTTTTTGTTTGGCGTTCCGGAACCCACCTTATCTCAGGCTGAAAACGCGTTTTCGGAATTTTGCTATAACTTTGCAGGGAAGCTTCAGAACATGAAATTTTAAACTTGCGCTATAGCAGAAAGGGTCTTTCTAGTAGTTGTACATCAAATCTAAGCTGTCTGAAGTGTTTTTCCAAAGTTATCAACATTTTAATGTTTGCCGTTCCGGAATCGACCTTATCTCAGGCTGAAAACGCGTTTTACGCATTGTGCCATAACTTTGCATAAAGCTTCAGAACATGAAATTTTCACCTCCCACTATAGCAGAAAGGGTCTTTCTAGTAGTTGCAGATCAAACCTAAGCTGTCTGAAATGTTTTTCCAAAGTTTTCAACATTATTATGTTTGGCGTTCCGGAACCCACCTTATCTCAGGCTGAAAACGCGTTTTCATCATTGTGCAATAACTTTGCATAAAGCTTTAGCACATGAAATTTTCACCTCCCACTATAGCAGAAAGGGTCTTTCTAGTAGTTGCAGATTAAATCTAAGCTGTCTGAAATGTTTTTCCAAAGTTTTCAACTTTTTTTTGTTTGGCGTTCTGGAACCCACCTTATCTCAGGCTGAAAACGTGTTTTTTGCATTGTGCCATAACTTTGCAGGGATGCCACAGAACATGAAATTTTCACCTGCCGCTATAGTAGAAAGGGTCGTTCTAGTAGTTGCACATCAAATCCAAGCTGTCTGAAGTGGCTTTCCAAAGTTATCAACATTTTTATGTTTGGAGTTCCGGAATCAACCTTATCTCAGGCTGAAAACGCGTTTCCTGCATTGTCTCATAACTTTGCAGGGATGCTTCAGAACATGAAATTTCCACCTCTCACTATAGCAGAAAGGGTCTTTCTAGTAGTTGCACGTGAAATCTAAGCTGTCTGAAGTGTTTTTCCAAAGTTATCAACATTTTTATGTTTGGCATTCCAGAATCGACCTTATCTCAGGCTGAAAACGCGTTTTCTGCATTGTGCCATAACTTTGCAGGGAAACGTCAGAACATGAAATTTTCACCTCCCACTATAGCAGAAAGGGTCTTTCTAGTAGTTGCACATCAAATCTAAGATGTCTGAAGTGTTTTTTCAATGTTATCATATTTTTATGTTTGGCGTTCCGGAATTGACCTTGTCTCATGCTGAAAACGCGTTTTCTGCATTGTGCCATAACTTTGCAGGGAAGCTTCAGAACATGACATTTAAACATTCCACGATAGCAGAAAGGGTCTTTCTAGTAGTTGCACATCAAATCTAAGCTGTTTGAAGTGTTTTTCCAAAGTTATCAACATTTTTATGTTTGGCGTTCCGGAATCGACCTTATCTCAGGCTGAAAACGCGTTTTCTGCAATGTGCCATAACTTTGCAGGGAAGCTTCAGAACATGAAATTTTCAACTTCCACTATTGCAGAAAGGCTTTTTCTAGTAGTTGCACATCAAATCTAAGCTGTTTGAAGTGTTTTTCGAAAGTTATCAACGTTTTTATATTTGGCATTCCTGAATCGACCTTATCTCTTGCTGAAAACGCGTTTTCTGCATTGTGCCATAACTTTGCAGGGAAACTTCAGAACATGACATTTTCACCTCCCACTATAGCATAAAGGGTCTCTCTAGTAGTTGCACATCAAATCTAAGCTGTCTGAAGTGTTTTTCCGAAGTTATTCACATTTTTATGTTTGGCGGTCCGGAATTGACCTTATGTGAGGCTGAAAACGCGTTTTCTGCATTGTGCCATAACTTTGCAGGGAAGCTTCCGAACATGAAATTTTCAACTCCCACTATAGCAGAAAGACTTTTTCCAGTAGTTGCACATCAAATCTAAGCTGTCTGAAGTGTTTTTCCAAAGTTATCAACATTCTTATGTTTGGCGTTCCGGAATCAACCTTATCTCAGGCTGAAAACGCGTTTTACGCATTGTGGCATAACTTGCAGGGAAGCTTCAGAACATGAAATTTTCTCCTCCCACTATAGCAGAAAGGCTTTTTCCAGTAGTTGCACATCAAATCTAAGCTGTCTGAAGTGTTTTTCCAAAGTTATCAACATTTTTTTGTTTGGTGTTCCTGAATCGACCTTATCTCAGGCCGAAAACGCGTTTTCTGCATTGTGCCATAACTTTGCAGGGAAGTTTTAGAACATGAAATTTTCACCTCCCACTTCAGCAGAAAGGGTATTTCTAGTAGTTGCACATCAAATCTAAGCTGTCTGTAGAGTTTTTCCTGAGTTATCAACATTTTTATGTTTGGCGTTCCGGAATAAACCTTATCTCAGGCTGAAAACGCGTTTTCTGCATTGTGCCATAACTTTGCAGGGAAGCTTCAGAACATGAAATTTTCACCTCCCACTATAGCAGAAAGGGTCTCTCTAGTAGTTGCACATCAAATCTAAGCTGTTTGAAGTGTTTTTCGAAAGTTTTCAACATTTTTATGTTTGGCGTTCCTGAATCGACCTAATCTCAGGCTGAAAACGCGTTTTCTGCATTGTGCCATAACTATGCAGGGAAGCTTCAGAACATGAAATTTTCAACTTCCACTATAGCAGAAAGGCTCTTTCCAGCAGTCGCACATCAAATCTAAGCTGTCTGAAGTGTTTTTCCAAAGTTATCAACATTTTTATGTTTGGCGTTCCGGAATCAACCTTATCTCAGACTGAAAACGTGTTTTCTGCATTGTGCCATAACTTTGCATGGAAACTTCAGAACATGAAAATTTCACCTCCAACTATAGCAGAAAGGGTCTTTCTAGTAGTTGCACATCAAATCTAAGCTGTTTGAAGTGTTTTTCCAAAGTTAACCCCATTTTTATGTTTGGCGTTCCAGAAACAACCTAATCTCAGGCTGAAAACGCGTTTTCTGCATTGTGTCATAACTTTGCAGGAAAGCTGCAGAATATGAAATTTTCACCTCCCACTATAGCAGAAAGGGTCTTTCTAGTAGTTGCACAACAAATCTAAGCTGTCAGAAGTGTTTTTCGAAAGTTATCAACATTTTTATGTTTGGCGTTCCGGATCGCACCTTATTGAAAACGCATTTTCTGCATTGTGCCATAACTTTGCAGGGAAACTTCAGAACATGAAATTTTCACCTCCCACTATAGCAGAAAGGGTCTCTCTAGTAGTTGCACATCAAATCTAAGCTGTTTGAAGTGTTTTTCGAAAGTTTTCAACATTTTTATGTTTGGCGTTCCTGAATCGACCTTATCTCAGGCTGAAAACGCGTTTTCTGCATTGTGCCATAACTTTGCAGGGAAGCTTCAGAACATGAAATTTTCACCTCCCACGATAGCAGAAAGGGTCTTTCGAGTAGTTGCACATAAAATCTAAGCTGCCTGAAGTGTATTTCCAAAGTTATCAACATTTTTATGTTTGGCGTTCTGGTATCCACCTTATCTCAGGCTGAAAACGCGTTTTCTGCATTGTGCCATAACTTTGCAATGAAGCTTTAGAACATGAAATTTTCACCTCCAACTATACCAGAAAGGGTCTTTCTAGTAGTTGCGCATCAAATCTAAGCTGTCTGAAGTGTTTTTCCAAAGTTATCAACATTTTTATGTTTGGCGTTCCTGAATCGACCTTATCTCAGCCTGAAAACGCGTTTTCTGCAATGTGCCATAACTTTGCTTGGAAACTTCAGAACATGAAATTTTCACCTCCAACTATAGCAGAAAGGGCCTTTCTAGTAGTTGCACATCAAATCTAAGCTGTTTGAAGTGTTTTTCCAAAGATAACCCCATTTTTATGTTTGGCGTTCCAGAAACAACCTTATCTCCGGCTGAAAACGCGTTTTACGCAATTTGCCATAATTTTGCAGGAAAGCTTCAGAACATGAAATTTTCACCTCCCACAATAGCAGAAAGGGTCTTTCTCGTAGTTGCGCATCAAATCTAAGCTGTCTGAAGTGTTTTTCGAAAGTTTTCAACATTTTTATGTTTGGCTTTCCGGAATCGACCTTATCTCAGGCTGAAAACGCATTTGACGCATTGTGCCATAACTTTGCAGGGAAGCTTCAGAACATGAAATATTCAGCTCCCACTATAGCAGAAAGGGTCTTTCTCGTAGTTGCACATAAAATCTAAGCTGTCTGAAGTGTTTTTCCAAAGTTGTCAACATTCTTATGTTTGGCGTTCCGGAATCAACCATATCTCCGGCTGAAAACAGGTTTTCTGCCTTCTGCCATAACTTTGCAGGAAAGCTTCAGAACATGAAATTTTCACCTCCCACTATACCAGAAAGGGTCTTTCTAGTACTTGCACATCAAATCTAAGCTGTCTGAAGTGTTTTTCCGAAGTTATTAACATTTTTATGTTTGGCGTTCTGGAATTGACCTTATGTGAGGCTGAACACCAGTTTTCTGCGTTGTGCCATAACATTGCAGGGAAGCTTCAGAACATGACATTTTCACCTCCCACTATAGCAGAAAGGGTCTTTCTAGTAGTTGCGCATCAAATGTAAGCTGTCTGAAGTGTTTTTCGAAAGTTATCAACATTTTTATGTTTGGCGTTCTGGAACCCACCTTATCTCAGGCTAAAAACGCGTTTTCTGGATAGTGCCATAACTTTGCAGGGAGACTTCAGAACATGAAAGTTTAACATCCCACTATAGCAGAATGGGTCTTTCTAGTAGTTGCACATCAAATCTAAGCTGTCTGAAGTGTTTTTCCAAAGTTATCAACATTCTTATGTTTGGCGTTCCGGAATCAACCTAATCTCAGGCGGAAAACGCGTTTTACGCATTGTGGCATAACTTGCAGGGAAGCTTCAGAACATTAAATTTTCACCTCCCACTGTAGCAGAAAGGGTCTTTCTAGTAGTTGTACATCAAATCTAAGCTGTCTGAAGTGTTTTTCCAAAGTTATCAACATTTTTATGTTTGGCGTTCTGGAACCCACCTTATCTCAGGCTGAAAACACGTTTTATGCATTGTGCCATAACTTCTCAGGGAAGCTTCAGAACATGAAATGTTCACCTCCCACTATAGCAGAAAGGGTCTTTCTAGTAGTTGCACATCAAATCTAAGCTGTATGAAGTGTTTTTCCAAAGTTATCAACATTTTTATGTTTGGTGTTCCGGAATTGACCTTATCACAGGATGAAAAATCGTTTTCTGCATTGTCCCATAACTTTCCAGGGAAGCTTCAGAACATGAAATTTTGACCTCCCACTATAGCAGAAATGGTCTTTTCTAGTAGTTGCACATCAAATCTAAGCTGTCTGTAGTGTTTTTCGAAAGTTATCATCATTTTTATGTTTGGCGATCCGGAACCCACCTTATCTCAAGCTGAAAACGCATTTTCTGCATTATGCCATAACTTTGCAGGGAAGCTTCGGAACATGAAATGTTCACCTCCCACTATAGCAGAAAGGGTCCTTCTAGTAGTTGCACATCAAATCTAAGCTGTCTGAAGTGTTTTTCCAAAGTTATCAACATTTTTATGTTTGGCGTTCCGGAATCTACCTTATCTCAGGCTGAAAACGCTTTTTACGCTTTGTGCCATAACTTTGCAGGGAAGCTTCAGAAAATGAAATTTTCACCTCCCACTATAGCAGAAAAGGGATTTTCTCGTAGTTGCATATCAAATCTCAGCTGTCTGAAGTGTTTTTCCAAAGTTATCAACATTTCTATGTTTGGCGTTCCGGAATCAACCTTATCTCAGGCTGAAAACGCGTTTTCTGCATTGTGCCAAAACTTTGTAGGTAAGCTTCATAACATGAAATTTTAACCTCCCACAATAGCAGAAAGGGTCCTTCTAGTAGTTGCACATCAAATCTAAGCTGTCTGAAGTGTTTTTCCAAAGTTATCAACATTTTTATGTTTGGCGTTCCGGAATCTACCTTATCTCAGGCTGAAAACGCTTTTTACGCTTTGTGCCATAACTTTGCAGGGAAGCTTCAGAAAATGAAATTTTCACCTCCCACTATAGCAGAAAAGGGATTTTCTCGTAGTTGCATATCAAATCTCAGCTGTCTGAAGTGTTTTTCCAAAGTTATCAACATTTCTATGTTTGGCGTTCCGGAATCAACCTTATCTCTGGCTGGAAACGCGTTTTCTGCTATATGCCATAACTTTGCTGGGAATCTTCAGAACATGAATTTTTAACCTCCTACAATAGCATAAAGGGTCTTTCTTGTAGTTGCACATCAAATCTAAGCTGGCTGAAGTGTTTTTCCAAAGGTATCAACATTTTTATGTTTGGCGTTCTGGAACCCACCTTATCTCAGGCTGAAAACGCGTTTTCTGCATTGTGCCAAAACTTTGTAGGTAAGCTCCAGAACATGAAATTTTCACCTCCCACTATAGCAGAAAGGGTCTTTCTAGTAGTTGCACATCAAATCTAAGCAGTTTGAAGTGTTTTTCCAAAATATCACACTTTTATGTTTGGCGTTCCTGAATCGACCTTATCTCTGGCTGAAAACATGTTTTCTACATTGTGCCATAACTTTGCAGGGAAGCTTCAGAAAATGAACTTTTCACCTCCCACTATAGCAGAAAGGGTCTTTCTAGTAGTTGCACATCAAATCTAAGCTGTCTGAAGTGTTGTTTCAAAGTCATCATCATTTTTACAGTTGGCGTTCCGGAACCCAACTTATCTCAGGCTGAAAACGCGTTTTCTGCATTGTGCCATAACTTCTCCTGGTAGCTTCAGAACATGAAATGTTCACCTCCCACTATAGCAGAAAGGGTCTTTCTAGTAGTTGCACATCAAATCTAAGCTGTCTGAAGTGTTTTTCCAAAGTTATCAACATTTTTATGTTTGGTGTTCCGGAATCGACCTTATCTCAGGATGAAAAATCGTTTTCTGCATTGTCCCATAACTTTCCAGGGAAGCTTCAGAACATGAAATTTTCACCTCCCACTACAGCAGAAAGGGTCTTTCTAGTAGTTGCAGAGCAAATCTAAGCTGTCTGAAGTGTTTTTCCAAAGTTATCATCATTTTTATGTTTGGCGATCCGGAACCCAACTTATCTCAAGCTGAAAACGCGTTTTCTGCATTGTGCCATAACTTTGCAGGGAAGCTTCGGAACATGAAATGTTCACCTCCCACTATAGCAGAATGGGTCTTTCTAGTAGTTGCACATCAAATCTAAGCAGTCTGAAGTGTTTTTCGAAAGTTATCTACATTTTTATGTTTGCCATTCCAGAATCAACCTTATCTCAGACTGAAAACGCGTTGTCTGCATTGTGCCATAACGTTGCATGGAAGCTTCCGAACATGAAATTTTAACCTCCCACTATAGCAGAAAGGGTCTTCCTAGTAGTTGCACATCAAATCTAAGCTGTCTGAAGTGTTTTTCCAAAGTTATTAACATTTTTATGTATGGCGTTCCGGAATCAACCTTATCTCTGGCTGAAAACGCGTTTTACGCATTGTGCCATAACTTTGCAGGGAACCTTTAGAACATGAAATTTTCACCTCCCACTATAACAGAAAGGGTTTTTCTAGTAGTTGCACATCAAATCTTAGCTGTCTGAAGTGTTGTTCCAAAGTTATCAACATTTTTATGTTTGGCGTTCCGGAACCCACCTTATCTCACGCTGAAAACGCGTTTTCTGCATTGTGCCATAACTTTGCAGGGAAGCTTCAGAACATGAAATTTTAACCTCCCACTATAGCAGAAAGGGTCCTTCTAGTAGTTGCACATCAAATCTAAGCTGTCTGAAGTGTTTTTCCAAAGTTATCAACATTTTTATGTTTGGCGTTCCGGAATCAACCTTATCTCAGGCTGAAAACGCATTTTCTGCATTGTGCCATAACTTTGCAGGGAAGCTTCACAACATGAAATTTTCACCTCCCACTATAGCAGAAAGGGTCTTTCTAGTAGTTGCACATCAAATCTAAGCTGTCTGAAGTGTTTTTCGAAAGTTATAATATTTTTTATGTTTGGCGTTCCGGAATCGACCTAATCTCAGGATGAAAATGCGTTTTCTGCATTGTCCCATAACTTTCGAGGGAAGCTTCATAACATGAAATTTTGACATCCCACTATAGCAGAAAGGGTCTTTCTAGTAGTTGCACATCAAATCTAAGCTGTCTGAAGTGTTTTTCCAAAGTTATCAACATTTTTATGTTTTGCGTTCCGGAATCGACCTTTTCTCAGGCTTAAAACGCGTTTTATGCATTGTGCCATAACTTTGCAGGGAACCTTTAGAATATTAAATTTTCACCTCCCAGTATAGCAGAAAGGGACTTTCTAGTAGTTGCACATCAAATCTAATCTGTCTGAAATGTTGTTCCAAAGTTATCAACATTTTTAAGTTTGGCGTTTCGGAACCCACCTTATCTCAGGCTGAAAACGCGTTTTCTGCATTGTGCCTTAACTTCTCAGGGAAGCTTCAGAACATGAAATGTTCACTTCCCACTATAGCAGAAAGGGTCTTTCTCGTAGTTGCACATCAAATCTAAGCTGTCTAAAGTGTTTTTCCAAAGTTATCAACATTTTTATGTTTGGCGTTCCAGAATCGACCTTATCTGACACTGAAAACGCGTTTTACGCATTTTGCCATAACTTTGGAGGGAAGCTTCAGAAAATGAAATTTTCACCTCCCATAATAGCAGAAAGGGTCTTTCTAGTAGTTGCACATCAAATCTAAGCTGTCTGAAGTGTTTTTCCAAAGTTATCAACATTTTTATGTTTGGCGTTCCGGAATCGACCTTATCTCAGGCTTAAAACGCGTTTTACGCATTGTGCCATAACTTTGCAGGGAACCTTTAGAACATGAAATTTTCTCCTCCCACTATAGCAGAAAGGGTCTTTCTAGTAGTTGCACATCAAATCTAAGCTGTCTGAAGTGTTTTTCCAAAGTTATCAACATTTTTATGTTTGGCGTTCCGGAATTGCCCTAATCTCAGGATGAAAATGCGTATTCTGCATTGTCCGATAACTTTCCAGAGAAGCTTCAGAACATGAAATTTTGACCTCCCACTATTGCAGATAGGGTCTTTCTAGTAGTTGCACATCAAATCTAAGCTGTCTGAAGTGTTTTTCGAAAGCTATCAACATTTTTATGTTTGGCGTTCCGGAATCGACCTTATCTGAGGCTGAAAGTGCGTTTTACGCATTGCGCCATGACATTGCAGGGAACCTTTAGAACATGAAATTTTCACCTCCCACTATAGCAGAAAGGGTCTTTCTAGTAGTTGCACATCATATCTAAGCTGTCTGAAGTGTTGTTCCAAAGTTATCAACATTTTTACGTTTGGCGTTCCGGAACCCACCTTATCTCAGGCTGAAAACTCGTTTTGTGCATTGTGCCATAACTTCTCAGGGTAGCTTCAGAACATGAAATTTTCACCTCACACTATAGCAGAAAGGGTCTTTCTAGTAGTTGCACGTCAAATCTAAGCTGTCTGAAGTGTTTTTCCAAAGTTATCAACATTTTTATGTTTGGCGTTCCAGAATCGACCTTATCTGAGGCTGAAAACGCGTTTTACACATTTTGCCATAACTTTGGAGGGAAGCTTCAGAACATGAAATTTTGACCTCCCACTATAGCAGAAAGGGTCTTTCTAGTAGTTGCACATCAAATCTAAGCTGTCTGAAGTGTTTTTCGAAAGTAATAATATTTTTTATGTTTGGCGTTCCGGAATTGACCTAATCTCAGGATGAAAATGCGTTTTCTGCATTGTCCCATAACTTTCGAGGGAAGCTTCATAACATGAAATTTTGACATCCCACTATAGCAGAAAGGGTCTTTCTAGTAGTTGCACATCAAATCTAAGCTGTCTGAAGTGTTTTTCCAAAGTTATCAACATTTTTATGTTTTGCGTTCCGGAATCGACCTTTTCTCAGGCTTAAAACGCGTTTTATGCATTGTGCCATAACTTTGCAGGGAACCTTTAGAATATTAAATTTTCACCTCCCACTATAGCAGAAAGGGACTTTCTAGTAGTTGCACATCAAATCTAATCTGTCTGAAATGTTGTTCCAAAGTTATCAACATTTTTAAGTTTGGCGTTTCGGAACCCACCTTATCTCAGGCTGAAAACGCGTTTTCTGCATTGTGCCTTAACTTCTCAGGGAAGCTTCAGAACATGAAATGTTCACTTCCCACTATAGCAGAAAGGGTCTTTCTCGTAGTTGCACATCAAATCTAAGCTGTCTAAAGTGTTTTTCCAAAGTTATCAACATTTTTATGTTTGGCGTTCCAGAATCGACCTTATCTGACACTGAAAACGCGTTTTACGCATTTTGCCATAACTTTGGAGGGAAGCTTCAGAAAATGAAATTTTCACCTCCCATAATAGCAGAAAGGGTCTTTCTAGTAGTTGCACATCAAATCTAAGCTGTCTGAAGTGTTTTTCCAAAGTTATCAACATTTTTATGTTTGGCGTTCCGGAATCGACCTTATCTCAGGCTTAAAACGCGTTTTACGCATTGTGCCATAACTTTGCAGGGAACCTTTAGAACATGAAATTTTCTCCTCCCACTATAGCAGAAAGGGTCTTTCTAGTAGTTGCACATTAAATCTAAGCTGTCTGAAGTGTTTTTCCAAAGTTATCAACATTTTTATGTTTGGCGTTCCGGAATTGCCCTAATCTCAGGATGAAAATGCGTATTCTGCATTGTCCGATAACTTTCCAGAGAAGCTTCAGAACATGAAATTTTGACCTCCCACTATTGCAGATAGGGTCTTTCTAGTAGTTGCACGTCAAATCTAAGCTGTCTGAAGTGTTTTTCGAAAGTTATCAACATTTTTATGTTTGGCGTTCCGGAATCGACCTTATCTGAGGCTGAAAGTGCGTTTTACGCATTGCGCCATAACATTGCAGGGAACCTTTAGAACATGAAATTTTCACCTCCCACTATAGCAGAAAGGGTCTTTCTAGTAGTTGCACATCAAATCTAAGCTGTCTGAATACTTTTTCCAAAATTATCAACATTTTTATGTTTGGCGTTCCGGAACCCACCTTATCTCAGGCTGAAAACGCGTTTTCTGTTGTGTGCCATAACTTTGCAGGGAAGCTTCAGAACTTGAAATTTTCACCTCCCACTATAGCAGAAAGGGTCTTTCTCGTAGTTGCACATCAAATCTAAGTTCTCTGAAGTGTTTTTCCAAAGTTATCAACATTTTTATGTTTGGCGTTCCGGAACTCGGCTTATCTCAGGCTGAAAACGCGTTTTCTGCATTGTGCCATAACTTTGCAGGGAAGCTTCAGAACATGAAATTTTAACCTCCCACTGTAGCAGAAAGGGTCTTTCTAGTAGTTGCACATCAAATCTAAGCTGTCTGAAGTGTTGTTCCAAAGTTATCAACATTTTTACGTTTGGCGTTCCGGAACCCACCTTATCTCAGGCTGAAAACGTATTTTCTGCATAGTGCCATAACTTTGCAGGGAAGCTTCAGAACATGAAATGTTCACCTCCCACTATAACAGACTGGGTCTTTCGAGTAGTTGCACATCAAATATAAGTTGTCTGAAGTGTTTCTCGAAAGCTATCAACATTTTTATGTTTGGCGTTACGGAAACGACCATATCTCGGGCTGAAAATGCGTTATCTGCATTGTGCCATAACTTCGCAGGGCAGCTTCAGAACATCAAATTTTCACCGCCCACTATAGCAGAAAGGGTCTTTCCAGTAGTTGCACATCAAATCTAAGCTGTCTGAAGTGTTTTTCCAAAGTTATCAACATTTTTATGTTTGGTGTACCGGAATCGACCTTATCTCAGGCTTAAAACGCGTTTTACGCATTGTGCCATAACTTTGCAGGGAACCTTTCGAACATGAAATTTTCACCTCCCACTGTAGCAGAAAGGGTATTTCTAGTAGTTGCACATCAAATCTAAGCTGTCTGAAGTGTTGTTCCAAAGTTATCAACATTTTTACGTTTGGCGTTCCGGAACCTACCTTATCTCAGGCTGAAAACTCGTTTTGTGCATTGTGCCATAACTTTACAGGGTAGCTTCAGAACATGAAATTTTCACCTCATACTATAGCAGAAAGGGTCTTTCTAGTAGTTGCACGTCAAATCTAAGCTGTCTGAAGTGGTTTTCCAAAGTTATCAACATTTTATGTTTGGCGTTCAAGAATCGACCTTATCTGAGGCTGAAAACGCGTTTTACGCATTTTGCCATAACTTTGGAGGGAAGCTTCAGAACATGAAATTTTGACCTCCCACTATTGCAGAAAGGGTCTTTCTAGTAGTTGCACATCAAATCTAAGCTCTCTGAAGTGTTGTTCCAAAGTTATCAACATTTTTACGTTTGGCGTTCCGGAACCCACCTTATCTCAGGCTGAAAACGCGTTTTCTGCATTGTGCCATAACTTCTCAGGGAAGCTTCAGAACATGAAATGTTCACCTCCCACTATAGCAAAAAGGGTGTTTCTAGTAGTTGCACATCAAATCTAAGCTGTCTGAAATGTTGTCCCAAAATTATCAACATTTTTACGTTTGGCGTTCCGGAACCCACCTTATCTCAGGCTGAAAACGCGTTTTCTGTTGTGTGCCATAACTTTGCAGGGAAGCTTCAGAACATGAAATTTTAACCTCCCTCTGTAGCAGAAAGGGTCTTTCTAGTAGTTGCACATCAAATCTAAGCTGTCTGAAGTGTTGTTCCAAAGATATCAACATTTTTATGTTTGGCGTTCCGGAACCCAATTTATCTCAGGCTGAAAACGCGTTTTCTGCATTGTTCCTTAACTTTGCAGAGAAGCTTCAGAACATGAAATTTTCAACTCCCACTATAACAGACTGGGTCTTTCGAGTAGTTGCACATCAAATATAAGTTGTCTGAAGTGTTTCTCGAAAGCCATCAACATTTTTATGTTTGGCGTTACGGAAACGACCATATCTCGGGCTGAAGACGCGTTTTCTGCATTGTGCCATAACTTTGCAGGGAAGCTTCAGAACATGAAATTTTCACCTCCCACTATAACAGACAGGGTCTTTCTAGTAGTTGCACATCAAATCTAAGTTGTCTGAAGTGTTTTTTAAAAGCTATCAACATTTTTTAGGTTGGCGTTCCAGAAACGACCTTATCTCGGGCTGAAAACGCATTTTCTGCATTGTGCCATAACTTTGCAGGGAAGCTTCAGAACATCAAATTTTCACCTCCCACTATAGCAGAAACGGTCTTTCTAGTCGTTGTACATCAAATCTAAGCTGTTTGAAGTGTTTTTCCAAAGTTATCAACATTTTTATGTTTGGCGTTCCGGAACCCACCTTATCTCGGGCTGAAAACGCTTTTTCTGCATTGTGCCATAACTTTGCAGGGAAGCTTCAGAACATCAAATTTTCACCTCCCACTATAGCAGAAAGGGTCTTTCTAGTCGTTGCACATCAAATCTAAGCTGTCTGAAGTTTTTCCAAAGTTATCAACATTTTTACGTTTGGCGCTCCGGAACCCACATTACCTCAGGCTGAATACGCGTTTTCGGCATTGTGTCATAACTTTGCAGGGAAGCTTCAGAACATGAAATTTTAACCTCCCACTGTAGCAGAAAGGGTCTTTCTAGTAGTTGCACATCAAATCTAAGCTGTCTGAAGTGTTTTTCGGAAGTTATCAACATTTTTATGTTTGGCGTTCCGGAACCCACCTTGTCTCATGCTGAAAACGCGTTTTTTGCATTGTGCCATAACTTTGAAGGAAAGCTTCAGAACATGAAAGTTTCACCTCCCACTATAGCAGAAAGGGTCTTTCTCGTAGTTGCACATCAAATATAAGCTGTCTGAAGTGTTTTTCCAAAGTTATCAACATTTTTAAGTTTGGTGTTCCGGAACCCTCCTTATCTCAGGCTGAAAACGCATTTTCTGCATTGTTCCTTAACTTTGCATGGAAGCATCAGAACATGAAATTTTCAACTCCCACTATGACAAACAGGGTCTTTCTAATAGTTGCACATCAAATCTAATCTGTCTGAAGTGTTTTTCGAAAGTTATCAACATTTTTATGTTTGGCGTTCCGGAACCCACCTTATCTCAGGCTGAAAACGCGTTTTCTGCATTGTGCCATAACTTTGCAGGGAAGCTTCAGAACATGAAATTTTCACCTCCCACTGTAGCAGAAAGGGTCTTTCTCGTAGTTGCACATGAAATATAAGCTGTCTAAAGTGTTTTTCAAAAGTTATCAACATTTTTATGTTTGGCGTTCCGGAACCCACCTTATGTCAGGCTGAAAACGCGTTTTCTGCATTGTGCCATAACTTTGCAGGGAAGCTTCAGAACATGAAATTTTAACCTCCCACTGTAGCAGAAAGGGTCTTACTAGTAGTTGGAAATCAAATCTAAGCTGTCTGAAGTGTTTTTCCAAAGTTATCAACATTTTTATGTTTGAAGTTCCGGAACCCACCTTGTCTCAGGCTGAAAACGCGTTTTCTACATTGTGCCATAACTTTGAAGGAAAGCTTCAGAACATGAAAGTTTCACCTCCCACTATAGCAGAAAGGGTCTTTCTCGTAGTTACACATCAAATCTAAGCTGTCTGAAGTGTTTTTCCAAAGTTATCAACATTTTTACGTTTGGCGTTCCGGAACCCACCTTATCTCAGGCTGAAAACGCGTTTTCTGCATTTTGCCATAACTTTGCAGGAAGCTTCACAACATGAAATTTTCACCTCCCACTATAGATGAAAGGGTCTTTCTAGTAGTTGTACATCAAATCTAAGCTTTCTGAAATGTTTTTTCCAAAGTTATCAACATTTTTATGTTTGGCGTTCCGGAACCCACCTTATCTCAGGCTGAAAACGCGTTTTCTGCATTGTCCCATAACTTTGCAGGGAAACTTCAGAACATGAAATTTTAACTTCCCACTATAGCAGAAAGGGTCTTTCTAGTAGTTGCACATCAAATCCAAGCTGTCTGAAATGTTTTTTCCAAAGTTATCAACATTTTTATGTTTGGCGTTCCGGAACCCACCTTATCTCTGGCTGAAAACGCATTTTCTGCTTTGTGCCATAACTTTGCTGGGAATCTTTAGAACATGAAATTTTAACCTCCAACTATAGCATAAAGGGTCTTTCTTGTAGTTGCACATCAAATCTAAGCTGTCTGAAGTGGTTTCCCAAAGTTATCAACATTTTTATGTTTGGCGTTCCGGAACCCACCTTTTTTCAGGCTGAAAAGGCGTTTTCTGCATTGTGCCATAACTTTGCAGGGAAGCTTCAGAACATGAAAGTTTCACCTCCCACTATAGCAGAAAGGGTCTTTCTCGTAGTTGCACATCAAATCTAAGCTGTCTGAAGTGTTTTTCCAAAGTTATCAACATTTTTAAGTTTGGTGTTCCGGAACCCTCCTTATCTCAGGCTGAAAACGCATTTTCTGCATTGTTCCTTAACTTTGCATGGAAGCATCAGAACATGAAATTTTCAACTCCCACTATGACAAACAGGGTCTTTCTAATAGTTGCACATCAAATCTAATCTGTCTGAAGTGTTTTTCGAAAGTTATCAACATTTTTATGTTTGGCGTTCCGGAACCCACCTTATCTCAGGCTGAAAACGCGTTTTCTGCATTGTGCCATAACTTTGCAGGGAAGCTTCAGAACATGAAATTTTCACCTCCCACTGTAGCAGAAAGGGTCTTTCTCGTAGTTGCACATGAAATATAAGCTGTCTAAAGTGTTTTTCCAAAGTTATCAACATTTTTATGTTTGGTGTTCCGGAACCCACCTTATGTCAGGCTGAAAACGCGTTTTCTGCATTGTGCCATAACTTTGCAGGGAAGCTTCAGAACATGAAATTTTAACCTCCCACTGTAGCAGAAAGGGTCTTACTAGTAGTTGGAAATCAAATCTAAGCTGTCTAAAGTGTTTTTCCAAAGTTATCAACATTTTTATGTTTGAAGTTCCGGAACCCACCTTGTCTCAGGCTGAAAACGCGTTTTCTGCATTGTGCCATAACTTTGAAGGAAAGCTTCAGAACATGAAAGTTTCACCTGCCACTATAGCAGAAAGGGTCTTTCTAGTAGTTACACATCAAATCTAAGCTGTCTGAAGTGTTTTTCCTAAGTTATCAACATTTTTACGTTTGGCGTTCCGGAACCCACCTTATCTCAGGCTGAAAACGCGTTTTCTGCATTTTGCCATAACTTTGCAGGAAGCTTCACAACATGAAATTTTCACCTCCCACTATAGATGAAAGGGTCTTTCTAGTAGTTGTACATCAAATCTAAGCTTTCTGAAATGTTTTTTCCAAAGTTATCAACATTTTTATGTTTGGCGTTCCGGAACCCACCTTATCTCAGGCTGAAAACTGGTTTTTTGCATTGTGCCATAACTTTGCAGGAAGCTTCAGAAGATGAAATTTTCACCTCCCACTACAGCAGAAAGGGTCTTTCTAGTAGTTGCACATCAAATCTAAGCTGTCTGAAATGTTTTTTACAAAGTTATCAACATTTTTATGTTTGGCGTTCCGGAACCCACCTTATCTCTGGCTGAAAACCCATTTTCTGCTTTGTGCCATAACTTTGCTGGGAATCTTTAGAACATGAAATTTTAACCTCCAACTATAGCATAAAGGGTCTTTCTTGTAGTTGCACATCAAATCTAAGCTGTCTGAAGTGGTTTCCCAAAGTTATCAACATTTTTATGTTTGGCGTTCCGGAACCCAACTTTTTTCAGGCTGAAAAGGCGTTTTCTGCATTGTGCCATAACTTTGCAGGGAAGCTTCAGAACATGAAATTTTAACCTCCCACTGTAGCAGAAAGGGTCTTTCTATTAGTTGCACATCAAATCTAAGCTGTCTGAAGTGTTTTTCCAAAGTTATCAACATTTTTAAGTTTGGTGTTCCGGAACCCACCTTATCTCAGGCTGAAAACGCGTTTTCTGCATTGTTCCTTAACTTTGCAGGGAAGCATCAGAACATGACATTTTCAACTCCCACTATGACAAACAGGGTCTTTCTAATAGTTGCTCATCTAATCTAATCTGTCTGAAGTGTTTTTCGAAAGTTATCAACATTTTTATGTTTGGCGTTCCGGAACCCAACTTTTTTCAGGCTGAAAAGGCGTTTTCTGCATTGTGCCATAACTTTGCAGGGAAGCTTCAGAACATGAAATTTTCACCTCCCACTATAGCAGAAAGGGTCTTTCTCGTAGTTGCACATGAAATATAAGCTGTCTGAAGTGTTTTTCCAAAGTTATCAACATTTTTATGTTTGGCGTTCCGGAACCCACCTTATCTCAGGCTGAAAACGTGTTTTCTGCATTGTGCCATAACTTTGCTGGGAATCTTTAGAACATGAAATTTTAACCTCCCACAATAGCATAAAGGGTCTTTCTTGTAGTTGCACATCAAATCTAAGCTATCTGAAGTGTTCTTCCAAAGTTATCAACATTTTTATGTTTGGCTTTCCGGAACCCACCTCATCTCTGGCTGAAAAAGCGTTTTCTGCTTTGTGCCATAACTTTGCTGTGAATATTTAGAACATGAAATTTTAACCTCCCACAATAGCATAAAGGGTCTTTCTTGTAGTTGCACATCAAATCTAAGCTGTCTGAAGTGTTTTTCCAAAGTTATCAACATTTTTACGTTTGGCGCTCCGGAACCCACATTACCTCTGGCTGAAAACGCGTTTTCTGCAATGTGCCATGACTTTGCTGGGAATCTTTAGAACATGAAATTTTAACCTCCCACAATAGCATAAAGGGTCTTTCTTGTAGTTGCACATCAAATCTAAGCTGTCTGAAGTGGTTTCCCAAAGTTATCAACATTTTTATGTTTGGCGTTCCGGAACCCACCTTTTTTCAGGCTGAAAAGGCGTTTTCTGCATTGTCCCATAACTTTGCAGGGAAACTTCAGAACATGAAATTTTCACTTCCCACTATAGCAGAAAGGGCCTTTCTAGTAGTTGCACATCAAATCTAAGCTGTCTGAAATGTTTTTTCCAAAGTTATCAACATTTTTATGTTTGGCGTTCCGGAACCCACCTTATCTCTGGCTGAAAACGCATTTTCTGCTTTGTGCCATAACTTTGCTGGGAATCTTTAGAACATGAAATTTTAACCTCCAACTATAGCATAAAGGGTCTTTCTTGTAGTTGCACATCAAATCTAAGCTGTCTGAAGTGGTTTCCCAAAGTTATCAACATTTTTATGTTTGGCGTTCCGGAACCCACCTTTTTTCAGGCTGAAAAGGCGTTTTCTGCATTGTGCCATAACTTTGCTGGGAATCTTTAGAACATGAAATTTTAACCTCCAACTATAGCATAAAGGGTCTTTCTTGAAGTTGCACATCAAATCTAAGCTGTCTGAAGTGTTTTTCCAAAGTTATCAACATATTTAAGTTTGGTGTTCCGGAACCCACCTTATCTCAGGCTGAAAACGCGTTTTCTGCATTGTTCCTTAACTTTGCAGGGAACCATCAGAACATGAAATTTTCAACTCCCACTATGACAAACAGGGTCTTTCTAATAGTTGCTCATCTAATCTAATCTGTCTGAAGTGTTTTTCGAAAGTTATCAACATTTTTATGTTTGGCGTTCCGGAACCCACCTTATCTCAGGCTGAAAACGTGTTTTCTGCATTGTGCCATAACTTTGCTGGGAATCTTTAGAACATGAAATTTTAACCTCCCACAATAGCATAAAGGGTCTTTCTTGTAGTTGCACATCAAATCTAAGCTGTCTGAAGGGTTTTTCCAAAGTTATCAACATTTTTATGTTTGGCTTTCCGGAACCCACCTCATCTCTGGCTGAAAAAGCGTTTTCTGCTTTGTGCCATAACTTTGCTGGGAATATTTAGAACATGAAATTTTAACCTCCCACAATAGCATAAAGGGACTTTCTTGTAGTTGCACATCAAATCTAAGCTGCCTGAAGTGTTTTTCCAAAGTTATCAACATTTTTACGTTTGGCGCTCCGGAACCCACATTACCTCTGGCTGAAAACGCGTTTTCTGCAATGTGCCATAACTTTGCTGGGAATCTTTAGAACATGAAATTTTAACCTCCCACAATAGCATAAAGGGTCTTTCTTGTAGTTGCACATTAAATCTAAGCTGTCTGAAGTGGTTTCCCAAAGTTATCAACATTTTTATGTTTGGCGTTCCGGAACCCACCTTTTTTCAGGCTGAAAAGGCGTTTTCTGCATTGTGCCATAACTTTGCAGGGAAGCTTCAGAACATGAAATTTTAACCTCCCACTGTAGCAGAAAGGGTCTTTCTATTAGTTGCACATCAAATCTAAGCTGTCTGAAGTGTTTTTCCAAAGTTATCAACATTTTTAAGTTTGGTGTTCGGGAACCCACCTTATCTCAGGCTGAAAACGCGTTTTATGCATTGTTCCTTATCTTTGCAGGGAAGCATCAGAACATGAAATTTTCAACTCCCACTATGACAAACAGGGTCTTTCTAATAGTTGCACATCAAATCTAATCTGTCTGAAGTGTTTTTCGAAAGTTATCAACAATTTTATGTTTGGCGTTCCGGAACCCACCTTATCTCAGGCTGAAAACGCCTTTTCTGCATTGTGCCATAACTTTGCAGGAAGCTTTAGAACATGAAATTTTCACCTCCCACTATAGCAGAAAGGGTCTTTCTAGTAGTTGCACATCAAATCTATGTTGTCTGAAGTGTTTTTCGAAAGCTATCAACATTTTTTAGGTTGGTGTTCCGGAAACGACCTTATCTCGGACTGAAAACGCGTTTTCTGCATTGTGCCATAACTTTGCAGGGAAGCTTCAGAACATGAAATTTTCAACTCCCACTACAACAGACAAGGTCTTTGTAGTAGTTGCACATCAAATCTAAGCTGTCTGAAGTGTTTTTCGAAAGTTATCAACATTTTTATGTTTGGCGTTCCGGAACCCACCTTGTCTCCGGCTGAAAACGCGTTTTCTGCATTGTGCCATAACTTTGAAGGATAGCTTCAGAACACGAAAGTTTCACCTCCCACTATAGCAGAAAGGGTCTTTCTAGTAGTTACACATCAAATCTAAGCTGTCTGAAGTGTTATTCGAAAGTTATCAACATTTTTATGTTTGGCGTTCCGGAACCCACCTTATCTCAGGCTGAAAACGCCTTTTCTGCATTATGCCATAACTTTGCAGGGAAGCTTCAGAACATGAAATTTTCACCTCCCACTATAGCAGAAAGGGTATTTCTCGTAGTTGCACATGAAATATAAGCTGTCTGAAGTGTTTTTCGAAAGTTATCAACATTTTTATGTTTGGCGTTCCGGAACCCACCTTATCTCAGGCTGAAAACGCGTTTTCTGCATTGTGCCATAACTTTGCAGGAAGCTTCAGAACATGAAATTTTCACCTCCCACTATAGCAGAAAGGGTCTTTCTAGTAGTTGCACATCAAATCTATGTTGTCTGAAGTGTTTTTCGAAAGTTATCAACATTTTTATGTTTGGCGTTCCGGAACCCACCTTATCTCAGGCTGAAAACGCGGTTTCTGCATTGTTCCTTAACTTTGCAGGGAAGCTTCAGAACATGAAATTTTCACCTCCCACTATAGCAGAAAGGGTCTTTCTAGTCGTTGCACATTAAATCTAAGCTTTCTGATATGTTTTTCCAAAGTTATCAACATTTTTACGTTTGCCGCTCCGGAACCCACATTATCTCGGGCTGAAAACGCGTTTTCTGCATTGTGCCATAACTTTGCAGGGAAGCTTCAGAACATGAAATTTTAACCTCCCACTGTAGCAGAAAGGGTCTTTCTAGTAGTTGCACATCAAGTCTAAGCTGTCTGAAGTGTTTTTCCAAAGTTATCAACATTTTTAAGTTTGGCGTTCCTGAACCCACCTATTCGCAGGCTGAAAACGCGTTTTCTGCATTGTTCCTTAACTTTGCAGGGAAGCATCAGAACATGAAATTTTCAACTCCCTCTACAGCAGAAAGGGTCTTTCTAGTAGTTGCACGTCAAATCTAAGCTGTCTGAAGTGTTTTTCCAAAGTTATCAACATTTTTATGTTTGGCGTTCCGGAAGCCACCTTATCTCAGGCTGAAAACGCGTTTTCTGCATTGTGCCATAACTTTGCAGGGAAGCTTCAGAACATGAAATTTTCACCTCCCACTATAGCAGAAAGGGTCTTTCTCGTAGTTGCACATCAAATCTAAGCTGTCTGAAGTGTTTTTTCAAAGTTATCATATTTTTATGTTTGGCGTTCCGGAACCCACCTTATCTCAGGCTGAAAACGTGTTTTCTGCATTGTGCCATAACTTTGCTGGGAATCTTTAGAACATGAAATTTTAACCTCCCACAATAGCATAAAGGGTCTTTCTTGTAGTTGCACATCAAATCTAAGCTGTCTGAAGTGTTTTTCCAAAGTTATCAACATTTTTATGTTTGGCTTTCCGGAACCCACCTCATCTCTGGCTGAAAACGCATTTTCTGCTTTGTGCCATAAATTTGCAGGGAAGCTTCAGAACATGAAATTTTCACCTCCCACTAAAGCAGAAAGGGTCTTTCTCGTAGTTGCACATCAAATCTAAGCTGTCTGAAATGTTTTTTCCCAAGTTATCAACATTTTAATGTTTGGCGTTCCGGAAGCCTCCTTATCTCATGCTGAAAAAGCGTTTTCTGCATTGTGCCATAACTTTGCAGGGAAGCTTCAGAACATGAAATTTTAACCTCCCACTGTAGCAGAAAGGGTCTTTCTAGTAGTTGCACATCAAATCTAAGCTGTCTGAAGTGTTTTTCCAAAGTTATAAACATTTTTATGTTTGGCGTTCCGGAACCCACCTTATCTCAGGCTGAAAACGCGGTTTCTGCATTGTTCCTTAACTTTGCAGGGAAGCTTCAGAACATGAAATTTTCACCTCCCACTATAGCAGAAAGGGTCTTTCTAGTCGTTGCACATTAAATCTAAGCTTTCTGATATGTTTTTCCAAAGTTATCAACATTTTTACGTTTGCCGCTCCGGAACCCACATTATCTCGGGCTGAAAACGCGTTTTCTGCATTGTGCCATAACTTTGCAGGGAAGCTTCAGAACATGAAATTTTAACCTCCCACTGTAGCAGAAAGGGTCTTTCTAGTAGTTGCACATCAAGTCTAAGCTGTCTGAAGTGTTTTTCCAAAGTTATCAACATTTTTAAGTTTGGCGTTCCTGAACCCACCTATTCGCAGGCTGAAAACGCGTTTTCTGCATTGTTCCTTAACTTTGCAGGGAAGCATCAGAACATGAAATTTTCAACTCCCTCTACAGCAGAAAGGGTCTTTCTAGTAGTTGCACGTCAAATCTAAGCTGTCTGAAGTGTTTTTCCAAAGTTATCAACATTTTTATGTTTGGCATTCCAGAATCGACCTTATCTCTGGCTGAAAACGCGTTTTCTGCATTGTGCCTTAACTTTGCAGTGAAACTTCAGAACATGAAATGTTCACCTCCCACTATTGCAGAAAGGGTCTTTCTCGTAGTTGCACATCAAATCTAAGCTGTCTGAAGTGTTTTTTCAAAGTTATCATATTTTTATGTTTGGCGTTCCGTAATTGACCTTGTCTCATGCTGAAAACTCGTTTTCTGCATTGTGCCATAACTTTGCAGGGAAGCTTCAGAACATGAAGTGTTCACCTCCCACTATAGCAGAAAGGGTCTCTCTAGTAGTTGCACATCAAATCTAAGCTGTCTGAAGTGTTTTTCCAAAGTTATCAACATTTTTATGTTTGGCATTCCGGAACCCACCTTTTCTCAGGCTGAAAATGCGTTTTCTGCATTGTGCCACAACTTTGCAGGGAAGCTTCAGAACATGAAATTTTCACCTCCCACTATAGCAGAAAGGGTCTTTCTAGTAGTTGCACATCAAATCTAAGCAGTTTGAAGTGTTTTTCCAAAGTTATCAACATTTTTATGTTTGGCGTTCCGGAATCAACCTTATCTCAGGCTGAAAACGCGTTTTACGCATTGCGCCATAACTTTGCAGGAAAGCTTCAGAACATGAAATTTTCAATTCCCACTAAAGCAGAAAGGGTTTTTCTCCTACTTGCACATCAAATCTAAGCTGTCTGAAATGATTTTCGAAAGTTATCAACATTTTTATGTTTGCCGTTCAGGAATCGACCATATCTCAGGCTGAAAACCCGTTTTCTGCATTGTGCCTTAACTTTGCAGGGAAGCTTCAGAACATGAAATTTTCACCTCCCACTATAGCAAAAAGGGTCTTTCTAGTAGTTGCACATCCAATCTAAGCTGTTTGAAGTGTTTTTCCAAAGTTATCAACATTTTTATGTTTGCCGTTCAGGAATCGACCATATCTCAGGCTGAAAACCCGTTTTCTGCATTGTGCCTTAACTTTGCAGGGAAGCTTCAGAACATGAAATTTTCACCTCCCACTATAGCAAAAAGGGTCATTCTAGCAGTTGCACATCAAATCTAAGCTGTCTTGAAGTGTTTTTCTGAAGTTATCAACATTTTTATGTTTGGCGTTCCGGAACCCACCTTATCTCAGCCTGAAAACGCGTTTTACATATTTTGCCATAACTTTGGAGGGAAGCTTCAGAACATGACATTTTTACATCCCACTATAGCAGAAAGGTTCTTTCTAGTAGTTGCACATCAAATCTAAGCTGTCTGAAGTGTTTTTCCAAAGTTATCAATATTTTTATGTTTGGCGTTCTGGAACCCACCTAATCTCAGCCTGAAAACGCGTTTTACATATTTTGCCATAACTTTGGAGGGAAGCTTCAAAACATGACATTTTTACATCCCACTATAGCAGAAAGGGTCTTTCTAGTAGTTGCACATCAAATCTAAGCTGTCTGAAGTGTTTTTCTGAAGTTATCAACATTTTTATGTTTGGCGTTCCGGAACCCACCTTATCTCAGCCTGAAAAAGCGTTTTACATATTTTGCCATAACTTTGCAGGGAAGCTTCAGAACATGAAATTTTAACATCCCTCTATGGCAGAAAGGGTCTTTCTAGTAGTTGCACATCAAATCTAATCTGTCTGAAGTGTTTTTTCAAAGTTATCAACATTTTTATGTTTGGCGTTCCGGAATCAACCTTATCTCAGGCTGAAAACGCGTTTTACGCATTGCGCCATAACTTTGCAGGAAAGCTTCAGAACATGAAATTTTCAATTCCCACTAAAGCAGAAAGGGTTTTTCTCCTACTTGCACATCAAATCTAAGCTGTCTGAAATGATTTTCGAAAGTTATCAACATTTTTATGTTTGCCGTTCAGGAATCGACCTTATCTCAGGCTGAAAACCCGTTTTCTGCATTGTGCCTTAACTTTGCAGGGAAGCTTCAGAACATGAAATTTTCACCTCCCACTATAGCAGAAAGGGTCTTTCTAGTAGTTGCACATCCAATCTAAGCTGTTTGAAGTGTTTTTCCAAAGTTATCAACATTTTGATGTTTGGCGTTTCGGAATCGACCTTATCTCCGGCTGAAAATGTGTTTTCTGCATTGTGCCATAACTTTGCAGGGAAGCTTGAGAACATGAAGTTTTTACCTCCCACTATAGCAGAAAAGGTCATTCTAGCAGTTGCACATCAAATCTAAGCTGTCTTGAAGTGTTTTTCTGATGTTATCAACATTTTTATGTTTGGCATTCCGGAACCCACCTTATCTCAGCCTGAAAACGCGTTTTACATATTTTGCCATAACTTTGCAGGGAAGCTTCAGAACATGAAATTTTCACCTCCCACTATAGCAGAAAGGGTCGTTCTAGTAGTTGCACATCAAATCTAAGCTGTCTGAAGTGTTTTTCCAAAGTTATCAACATTTTTATGTTTGGCGTTCTGGAACCCACCTAATCTCAGGCCGAAAACGCGTTTTCTGCATTGTGCCATAACTTTTCAGGGAAGCTTCAGAACATGAAGTTTTAACCTCCCACTATAGCAGAAAAGGCCATTCTAGTAGTTGCACATCAAATCTAAGCTGTATTGAAGTGTTTTTCTGAAGTTATCAACATTTTTATGTTTGGCGTTCTGGAACCCACCTAATCTCAGGCTGAAAACGCGTTTTCTGCATTGTGCCATAACTTTTCAGGGAAGCTTCAGAACATGAAATGTTCGCCTCCCACTATAGCAGATAGGGTCTTTCTAGTAGTTGCACATCAAATCTAAGCTGTCTGAAGTGTTTTTCCAAAGTTATCAATATTTTTATGTTTGGCGTTCGGGAATCGACCTTATCTCAGGCTGAAAACGCGTTTCCTGCATTGTGCTAAAACTTTATAGGTAAGCTCCAGAACATGAAATTTTCACCTCCCACTATAGCAGAAAGGGTCTTTCTAGTAGTTGCACATCCAATCTAAGCTGTTTGAAGTGTTTATCCAAAGTTATCAACATTTTTATGTTTGGCGTTTCGGAATCGACCTTATCTCCGGCTGAAAATGCGTTTTCTGCATTGTGCCATAACTTTGCAGGGAAGCTTGAGAACATGAAGTTTTAACCTCCCACTATAGAAGAAAAGGTCATTCTAGCAGTTGCACATCAAATCTAAGATGTCTTGAAGTGTTTTTCCAAAGTTATCAATATTTTTATGTTTGGCGTTCCGGAATCTACCTTGTCTCAGGCTGAAAACGCGTTTCCTGCATTGTGGCATAACTTTGCAGGGAAGCTTCAGAACATGAAATTTTCACCTCCCACTGTAGCTAAAAGGGTCTTTCTAGTAGTTGCACATCAAATCTAAGCTGTCTGAAGTGTTTTTCCAAAGTTATCAACATTTTTATGTTTGGCGTTCTGGAACCCACCTAATCTCAGGCTGAAAACGCGTTTCCTGCATTGTTGCATAACTTTGCAGGGATGCATCAGAACATGAAATGTTCGCCTCCCACTATAGCAGATAGGGTCTTTCGAGGAGTTGCACATCAAATCTAAGCTGTCTGAAGTGTTTTTCCAAAGTTATCAACATTTTTATGTTTGGCGTTCTGGAACCCACCTTATCTCAGGCTGAAAACGCGTTTTCTGCAATGTGCCATAACTTTGCAGGGAAGCTTCAGAACATGAAGTTTTAACCTCCCACTATAGCAGAAAAGGTCATTCTAGTAGTTGCACATCAAATCTAAGCTGTATTGAAGTGTTTTTCTGAAGTTATCAACATTTTTATGTTTGGCGTTCCGGAACCCACCTTATCTCAGCCTGAAAACGCGTTTTACATATTTTGCCATAACTTTGCAGGGAAGCTTCAGAACATGAAATTTTTACATCCCACTATAGCAGAAAGGGTCTTTCTAGTAGTTGCACATCAAATCT
Source organism: Synchiropus splendidus (assembly GCF_027744825.2). Lineage (NCBI taxonomy): Eukaryota > Metazoa > Chordata > Actinopteri > Syngnathiformes > Callionymidae > Synchiropus > Synchiropus splendidus. The sequence goes on from NW_026527058.1 coordinate 416,478, forward strand.
AAGCTGTCTGAAGTGTTTTTCCAAAGTTATCAATATTTTTATGTTGGGCGATCCGGAATCGACCTTTTCTCAGGCTGAAAACGCCGTTCCTGCATTGTGGCATAACTTTGCAGGGAAGCTTCAGAACAAGAAATTTTCACCTCCCACTGTAGCTAAAAGGGTATTTCTAGTAGTTGCACATCAAATCTAAGCTGTCTGAAGTGTTTTTCCAAAGTTATCAATATTTTTATGTTTGGCGTTCTGGAACCCACCTAATTCCAGGCTGAAAACGCGTTTCCTGCATTGTTGCGTAACTTTGCAGGGATGCATCAGAACATGAAATGTTCGCCTCCCACTATAGCAGATAGGGTCTTTCGAGGAGTTGCACATCAACTCTAAGCTCTCTGAAGTGTTTTTCCAAAGTTATCAACATTTTTATGTTTGGCGTTCTGGAACCCACCTTATCTCAGGCTGAAAACGCGTTTTCTGCAACGTGCCATAACTTTGCAGGGAAGCTTCAGAACATGAAGTTTTAACCTCCCACTATAGCAGAAAAGGTCATTCTAGTAGTTGCACATCAAATCTAAGCTGTCTTGAAGTGTTTTTCTGAAGTTTTCAACATTTTTATGTTTGGCGTTCCTGAACCCACCTTATCTCAGCCTGAAAACGCGTTTTACATATTTTGCCATAACTTTGCAGGGAAGCTTCAGAACATGAAATTTTTACATCCCACTATAGCAGAAAGGGTCTTTCTAGTAGTTGCACATCAAATCTAAGCTGTTTGAAGTGTTTTCCCAAAGTTATGAACATTTTAATGTTTGGCGTTTCGGAATCGACCTTATGTCCGGCTGAAAATGCGTTTTCTGCATTGTGCCATAACTTTGCAGGGAAGCTTGAGAACATGAAGTTTTAACCTCCCACTATAGCAGAAAAGGTCATTCTAGTAGTTGCACATCAAATCTAAGCTGTCTTGAAGTGTTTTTCTGAAGTTATCAACATTTTTATGTTTGGCGTTCCGGAACCCACCTTATCTCAGCCTGAAAACGCGTTTTACATATTTTGCCATAACTTTGCAGGGAAGCTTCAGAACATTAAATTTTCTACTCCCACTGTAGCAGAAAGGGTCTTTCTAGTAGTTGCACATCAAATCTAAGCTGTCTGAAGTGTTTTTCCAAAGTTATCAACATTTTTATGTTTGGCGTCCTGGAACCCACCTTATCTCAGGCTGAAAACAGTTTTCTGCATTGTGCCGTAACTTTGGAGGGAGACTTCAGAACATGAAATTTTCTCCTCCCACTATAGCAGAAAGGGTATTTCTAGTAGTTGCACATCAAATCTTAGCAGTCTGAAGTGTTTTTCCAAAGTTCTGAACATTTTTATGTTTGGCGTTCTGAAACCAATCTTATCTCAGGCTGAAAACGCGTTTTACGCACTGTGCCATAACTTTGCAGGGAAGCTTCAGAAGATGAGATTTTAACCTCCCACTATAGCAGAAAGGGTCTTTCTAGTAGTTGCACATCAAATCTAAGCTGTCGAAAGTGTTTTTCCAAAGTTATCAACATTTTTGTGTTTGGCGTTTCGGAAGCGAACTTATCTCCGGATGAAAACGCGTTTTCTGCATTGTGCCATAACTTTGCAGGGAAGCTTCAGAACATGAAATTTTAACCTCCCACTATAGCAGAAAAGGTCATTCGAGAAGTTGCACATCAAATCTAAGATGTCTTGAAGTGTTTTTCTGAAGTTATCAACATTTTTATGTTTGGCGTTCTGGAACCCACCTTATCTCAGCCTGAAAACGCGTTTTACATATTTTGCCATAACTTTGGAGGGAAGCTTCAGAACATGAAATTTTAACATCCCAATATGGCAGAAAGGGTCTTTCTAGTAGTTGCACATCAAATCTAAGCTGTCTGAAGTGTTTTTCCAAAGTTATCAATATTTTTATGTTTGGCGTTCCGGAATCGACCTTATCTCAGGCTGAAAACGCATTTCCTGCATTGTGGCATAACTTTGCAGGGAAGCTTCAGAACATGAAATTTTCTACTCCCACTGTAGGTAAAAGGGTCTTTCTAGTAGCTGCACATCAAATCTAAGCTGTCTGAAGTGTTTTTCCAAAGTTATCAACATTTTTATGTTTGGCGTTCTGGAACCCACCTAATCTCAGGATGAAAACGCGTTTCCTGCATTGTTGCATAACTTTGCAGGGATGCTTCAGAACATGAAATGTTGGCCTCCCACTATAGCAGATAGGGTCTTTCGAGGAGTTGCACATCAAATCTAAGCTGTCTGAAGTGTTTTTCCAAACTTATCAACATTTTTATGTTTGGCGTTCTGGAACCCACCTTATCTCAGCCTGAAAACGCGTTTTACATATTTTGCCATAACTTTGCAGGGAAGCTTCAGAAGATGAAATTTTAACATCCGACTATGGCAGAAAGAGTCTTTCTAGTCGTTGCACATCAAATCTAAGCTATCTGAAGTGTTTTTCCAAAGTTATCAACATTTTTATGTTTGGCGTTCTGGAACCCACCTTATCTCAGGCTGAAAACGCATTTTCTGCATTGTGCCATAACTTTGCAGGGAGACTTCAGAACATGAAATTTTCTCCTCCCACCATAGCAGAAAGGGTATTTCTAGTAGTTGCACATCAAATCTAAGTTGTCTGAAGTGTTTTTCCAAAGTTATCAACATTCTTATGTTTGGCGTTCCGGAATCAACCTTATCTCAGACTGAAAACGTGTCGTCTGCATTGTGCCATAACTTTGCAGGGAAGCTTCAGAACATGAAATTTTAACATCCCACTATAGCAGAAAGGGTCTTTCTCGTAGTTGCACATCAAATCTAAGCTGTCTGAAGTGTTTTTCCAAAGTTATCAACATTTTTATGTTTGGCGTTCAGGAACCCACCTAATCTCAGGCTGAAAACGCGTTTTCTGCATTGTGCCATAACTTTTCAGGGAAGCTTCATAACATGAAATGATCGCCTCCCACTATAGCCGATAGGGTCTTTCTAGTTGTTGCACATCAAATCTAAGCTGTCTGAAGTGTTTTTCCAAAGTTATCAACATTTTTATCTTTGGCGTTCTGGAACCCACCTTATCTCAGGTTGAAAACGCGTTTTCTGCATTGTGCCATAACTTTGCAGGGAAGCTTCAGAACATGAAATTTTCACCTCCCACTATATCAGAAAGGGTATTTCTAATAGTTGCACATCAAATCTAAGTTGTCTGAACTGTTTTTCGAAAGTTATCAACATTCTTATGTTTGGCGGTCCGGAATCAACCTTATCTCATACTGAAAACTTGTTTTCTGCATTGTGCCATAACTTTGCAGGGAAACTTCAGAACATGAAATTTGAACCTCCAACTATAGCAGAAAGGGTCTTTCTAGTAGTTGCACATCAAATCTAAGCTGTTTGCAGTGTTTTTCCAAAGTTAACACCATTCTTATGTTTGGCGTTCCAGAATCAACCTTATCTCAGGCTGAAAACGCGTTTTACACAATTTGCCATAACTTTGCAGGAAAGCTTCAGAACATGAAACTTTTACCTCCCACTATACCAGAAAGGGTCTTTCTAGTAGTTGCACAACAAATCTAAGCTGTCTGAAGTGTTTTTCCAAAGTTATCAACATTTTTATGTTTGGCGTTCTGGAAACCACCTTATCTCAGGCTGAAAACAGGTTTTCTGCATTGTGCCATAACTTTGCAGGGAAGCTTCAGAACATGAAATTTTCATATCCCACTATAGCAGAAAGGGTCTTTCTAGTAGTCTCACATCAAATCTAAGCTGTCTGAAGTGTTTTTTCAAAGTTATCAACATTTTTATGTTTGGCGCTCCGGAATCGACCTTATCTCAGGCTGAAAACGCGTTTTCTGCCTTGTGCCATAACTTTGCAGGGAGATTTCAGAACATGAAATTTTCTCCTCCCACTATAGCAGAAAGGGTCTTTCTAATAGTTGCACATCAAATCTAAGCTGTCTGAAGTGTTTTTCGAAACTTATCAACATTTTTATGTTTGGCGTTCCGGAACCCACCTTATCTCAGCCTGAAAACGCGTTTTACATATTTTGCCATAACTTTGCAGGGAAGCTTCAGAACATGAAATTTTAACATCCCACTATAGCAGAAAGGGTCTTTCTCGTAGTTGCACATCAAATCTAAGCTGACTGAAGTGTTTTTCGAAAGTTTTCAACATTTTTTTGTTTGGTGTTCCTGAATCGACCTTATCTCAGGCCTAAAACGCGTTTTCTGCATTGTGCCGTAACTTTGCAGGGCAGCTTCAGAACATGAAATTTTCACCTCCCACTATAGCAGAAAGGGTCTTTTCAGTAGTTGCACATCAAATCTAAGCTGTCTGTAGAGTTTTTCCTCAGTTATCAACATTTTTAAGTTTGGCGTTCCGGAATCGACCTTATCTCAGGCTGAAAACGCGTTTTCTGCATTGTGCCATAACTTTGCAGGGAAGCTTTAGAACATGAAATTTTCACCTCCCACTGGAGCAGAAAGGGTACTTCTAGTAGTTGCACAACAAACTAAGCTGTCTGAAGTGTTTTTCGAAAGTTATCAACAATTTTATGTTTGGCGTTCCGGAATCGACCTTATCTCAGGATGAAAAATCGTTTTCTGCATTGTCCCAAAACTTTGCAGGGAAGCTTCAGAACATGAAATTCTAACCTCCCAATATGGCAGAAAGGGTCTTTCTAGTAGTTGCACATCAAATCTAAGCTGTCTGATGTGTTTTTCCAAAGTTATCAACATTTTTATGTTTGCCGTTCTGGAACCTACCTAATCTCAAGCTGAAAACGCGTTTTCTGCATTGTGCCAAAACTTTTCAGGGAAGCTTCAGAATATGAAATTTTCACGTCCCACTATAGCAGAAAGGGTATTTCTAGTAGTTGCACATAAAATCTAAGTTGTCTGAAGTGTTTTTCCAAAGTTATCAACATTCTTATGTTTGGCGTTCCGGAATCAACCTTATCTCAGACTGAAAACGTGTTTTCTGCATTGTGCCATAACTTTGCAGGGAAACTTCAGAACATGAAATTTTCACCTCCAACTATAGCAGAAAGGGTCTTTCTAGTAGTTGCACATCAAATCTCAGCTGTCTGAAGTGTTTTTCCAAAGTTATCAACATTTTTATTTTGGCGTTCTGGAACCCACCTTATCTCAGGCTGAAAACGCGTTTTAGGCATTGTGCCATAACTTTGCAGGGAAGCTTTAGAACATGATATTTTCACCTCCCACTATAGCAGAAAGGGTCTTTCTCGTAGTTGCACATCAAATCTAAGCTGACTGAAGTATTTTTCGAAAGTTTTCAACATTTTTTTGTTTGGTGTTCCTGAATCGACCTTATCTCAGGCCTAAATCGCGTTTTCTGCATTGTGCCGTAACTTTGCAGGGCAGCTTCAGAACATGAAATTTTCACCTCCCACTATAGCAGAAAGGGTCTTTTCAGTAGTTGCACATCAAATCTAAGCTGTCTGTAGAGTTTTTCCTCAGTTATCAACATTTTTAAGGTTGGCGTTCCGGAATCGACCTTATCTCAGGCAGAAAACGCGTTTTCTGCATTGTGCCATAACTTTGCAGGGAAGCTTTAGAACATGAAATTTTCACCTCCCACTAGAGCAGAAAGGGTATTTCTAGTAGTTGCACAACAAACTAAGCTGTCTGAAGTGTTTTTCCAAAGTTATCAACATTTTTATGTTTGCCGTTCCGGAACCCACCTTATCTCAGGCTGAAAACGCGTTTTCTGCATTGTGCCATAACTTCTCAGGGAAGGTTCAGAACATGAAATGTTCACCTCCCACTATAGCAGAAAGGGTCTTTCTAGTAGTTGCACATCAAATCTAAGCTGTCTGAATAGTTTTTCCAAAGTTATCAACATTTTTATGTTTGGCGTTCCGGAACCCACCTTATCTCAGGCTGAAAATGCGTTTTCTGTTGTGTGCCATAACTTTGCAGGGAAGCTTCAGAACTTGAAATTTTCACCTCCCACTATAGCAGAAAGGGTCTTTCTCGTAGTTGCACATCAAATCTAAGTTGTCTGATGTGTTTTTCGAAAGCTATCAACATTTTCATGTTTGGCGTTCCGGAAACGACATTATCTCGGGATGAAAACGCGTTTTTTGCATTGTGCCATAACTTTGCAGGGAAGCTTCAGAACATGAAATTTTCAACCCCCACTATAACAGACAGGGTCTTTCGAGTAGTTGCACATCAAATCTAAGCTGTCTGAAGTGTTTTTCCAAAGATATCAACATTTTTATGTTTGGCGTTCCGGAACCCACCTTATCTCAGGCTGAAAACGCGTTTTCTGTTGTGTGCCATAACTTTGCAGGGCAGCTTCAGAAGATGAAATTTTCCCCTCCCACTATAGCAGAAAGGGTCTTTCTAGTAGTTGCACATCAAATCTAAGCTGTCTGAATAGTTTTTCCAAAGTTATCAACATTTTTATGTTTGGCGTTCCGGAACCCACCTTATCTCAGGCTGAAAACGCGTTTTCTGTTGTGTGCCATAACTTTGCAGGGCAGCTTCAGAACATGAAATTTTCACCTCCCACTATAGCAGAAAGGGTCTTTCCAGTAGTTGCACATCAAATCTAAGCTGTCTGATGTGTTTTTCCAAAGTTATCAACATTTTTATGTTTGGCGTTCCGGAATCGACCTTATCTCAGGCTGAAAACGCGTTTTACGCCTTTTGCATAAATTTGCAGGGAAGCTTCAGAACATGGAATTTTCACTACCAACTATAGCAGAAAGGGTCTTTCTAGTATTTGCACATCAACTCTAAGCTGTCTGAAGTGTCTTTCCAAAGTTATCAACATTTTTATGTTTGGCGTTCCGGAATCGACCTTATCTCAGGCTGAAAACGCGTTTTACGCAATGTGCCAAAACTTTGCAGGGAAGCTTCAGAACATGAAATTTTCACCTGCCACTATAGCAGAAATGGTCTTTCTAGTAGTTGCACATCAAATCTACGCTGTCTCCAGTCTTTTTCCAAAGTTATCAACATTTTTATGTTTGGCGTTCCGGAATCGACCTTATCTCAGGCTGAAAACGCGTTTTACGCCTTTTGCATAAATTTGCAGGGAAGCTTCAGAACATGGAATTTTCACTACCAACTATAGCAGAAAGGGTCTTTCTAGTATTTGCACATCAACTCTAAGCTGTCTGAAGTGTCTTTCCAAAGTTATCAACATTTTTATGTTTGGCGTACCGGAATCGACATTATCTCAGGCTGAAAACGCGTTTTACGCATTGTGCCAAAACTTTGCAGGGAAGCTTCAGAACATGAAATTTTCACCTGCCACTATAGCAGAAATGGTCTTTCTAGTAGTTGCACATCAAATCTAAGCTGTCTCCAGTCTTTTTCCAAAGTTATCAACATTTTTATGTTTGGCGTTCCGGAATCGACCTTATCTCAGGCTGAAAACGCGTTTTACGCCTTTTGCATAAATTTGCCGGGAAGCTTCAGAACATGGAATTTTCACTACCAACTATAGCAGAAAGGGTCTTTCTAGTATTTGCACATCAACTCTAAGCTGTCTGAAGTGTCTTTCCAAAGGTATCAACATTTTTATGTTTCGCGTTCCGGAATCGACCTTATCTCAGGCTGAAAATGCGTTTTCTGCATTGTGCCATAACTTTGCAGGGAAGCTTCAGAACATGAAATTTTCACTACCCACTATAGCAGAAAGGGTCTTTCTAGTAGTTGCACATCAAATCTAAGCTGTCTGAAGTGTTTTTCCAAAGTTATCAACATTTTTATATTTGGCGTTCCGGAATCGACCTTGTCTCAGGCTGAAAACATGTTTTTCGCATTATGCCATCAATTCGCTGGGAAGCTTCAGAACATGAAATTTTCACCTGCCACTATAGCAGAAAGGGTCTTTCTAGTAGTTGCACATCAAATCTAAGCTGTCTGAAGTGTTTTTCCAAAGTTATCAACTTTTTATGTTTGGCGTTCCGGAATCGACCTTATCTCAGGCTGAAAACGCGTTTTACGCATTGTGCCATAACTTTGCAGGCAAGCTTCAGAACATGAAATATTCACATGCCACTATAGCAGAAAGGGTCTTTCTAGTAGTTGCACATCAAATCTAAGCTGTCTGAAGTGTTTTTCCAAAGTTATCAACTTTTTATGTTTGGCGTTCCGGAATCGACCTTATCTCAGGCTGAATACGCGTTTTCTGCATTGTGCCATAACTTTGCAGGGAATCTTCAGAACATGAAATTTTCACCTCCCACTATAGCAGAAAGGGTCTTTCTAGTAGTTGCACATCAAATCTAAGATGTCTGAAGTGTTGTTCCAAAGTTATCATATTTTTTTGTTTGGCGTTCCGGAACCCACCTTATCTCAGGCTGAAAACGCGTTTTCGGAATTGTGCCATAACTTTGCAGGGAAGCTTCAGAACATGAAATTTTAAACTTGCGCTATAGCAGAAAGGGTCTTTTTAGTAGTTGCACATCAAATCTAAGCTGTTTGAAGTCTTATTCCAAAGTTATCAACATTTTTATGCTTGGCTTTCCGAAACCCACCTTATCTCTGGCTGAAAACGCGATTTCTGCATTGTGCCATAACTTTGCAGAGAAGATTCAGAACATGAAATTTTCACCTCCCACTACAGCAGAAACGGTCTTTCTAGTAGTTGCACATCAAATCTAAGCTGTCTGAAGTGTTGTTCCAAAGTTATCATATTTTTTTGTTTGGCGTTCCGGAACCCACCTTATCTCAGGCTGAAAACGCGTTTTCGGAATTGTGCCATAACTTTGCAGGGAAGCTTCAGAACATGAAATTTTAAACTTGCGCTATAGCAGAAAGGGTCTTTCTAGTAGTTGTACATCAAATCTAAGCTGTCTGAAGTGTTTTTCCAAAGTTATCAACATTTTAATGTTTGGCGTTCCGGAACCCACCTTATCTCAGGCTGAAAACGCGTTTTCATCATTGTGCCATAACTTTGCATAAAACTTTAGAACATGAAATTTTCACCTCCCACTATAGCAGAAAGGGTCTTTCTAGTAGTCGCAGATTAAATCTAAGCTGTCTGAAATGTTTTTCCAAAGTTTTCAACTTTTTTATGTTTGGCGTTCTGGAACCCACCTTATCTCAGTCTGAAAACGTGTTTTTTGCATTGTGCCATAACTTTGCAGGGAAGCCACAGGACATGAAATTTTCACCTGCCGCTATAGTAGAAAGGGTCTTTCTAGTAGTTGCACATCAAATCTAAGCTGTCTGAAGTGTTGTTCCAAAGTTATCATATTTTTTTGTTTGGCGTTCCGGAACCCACCTTATCTCAGGCTGAAAACGCGTTTTCGGAATTGTGCCATAACTTTGCAGGGAAGCTTCAGAACATGAAATTTTAAACTTGCGCTATAGCAGAAAGGGTCTTTCTAGTAGTTGTACATCAAATCTAAGCTGTCTGAAGTGTTTTTCCAAAGTTATCAACATTTTAATGTTTGCCGTTCCGAAATCGACCTTATCTCAGGCTGAAAACGCGTTTTACGCATTGTGCCATAACTTTGCATAAAGCTTCAGAACATGAAATTTTCACCTCCCACTATAGCAGAAAGGGTCTTTCTAGTAGTTGCAGATTAAATCTAAGCTGTCTGAAATGTTTTTCCAAAGTTTTCAACTTTTTTATGTTTGGCGTTCTGGAACCCACCTTATCTCAGGCTGAAAACGTGTTTTTTGCATTGTTCCATAACTTTGCAGGGATGCCACAGAACATGAAATTTTCACCTGCCGCTATAGTAGAAAGGGTCGTTCTAGTAGTTGCACATCAAATCCAAGCTGTCTGAAGTGGCTTTCCAAAGTTATCAACATTTTTATGTTTGGAGTTCCGGAATCAACCTTATCTCAGGCTGAAAACGCGTTTCCTGCATTGTCTCATAACTTTGCAGGGATGCTTCAGAACATGAAATTTCCACCTCTCACTATAGCAGAAAGGGTCTTTCTAGTAGTTGCACATCAAATCTAAGATGTCTGAAGTGTTGTTCCAAAGTTATCATATTTTTTTGTTTGGCGTTCCGGAACCCACCTTATCTCAGGCTGAAAACGCGTTTTCGGAATTGTGCCATAACTTTGCAGGGAAGCTTCAGAACATGAAATTTTAAACTTGCGCTATAGCAGAAAGGGTCTTTTTAGTAGTTGCACATCAAATCTAAGCTGTTTGAAGTCTTATTCCAAAGTTATCAACATTTTTATGCTTGGCTTTCCGAAACCCACCTTATCTCTGGCTGAAAACGCGATTTCTGCATTGTGCCATAACTTTGGAGAGAAGATTCAGAACATGAAATTTTCACCTCCCACTACAGCAGAAACGGTCTTTCTAGTAGTTGCACATCAAATCTAAGCTGTCTGAAGTGTTGTTCCAAAGTTATCATATTTTTTTGTTTGGCGTTCCGGAACCCACCTTATCTCAGGCTGAAAACGCGTTTTCGGAATTGTGCCATAACTTTGCAGGGAAGCTTCAGAACATGAAATTTTAAACTTGCGCTATAGCAGAAAGGGTCTTTCTAGTAGTTGTACATCAAATCTAAGCTGTCTGAAGTGTTTTTCCAAAGTTATCAACATTTTAGTGTTTGGCGTTCCGGAACCCACCTTATCTCAGGCTGAAAACGCGTTTTCATCATTGTGCCATAACTTTGCATAAAACTTTAGAACATGAAATTTTCACCTCCCACTATAGCAGAAAGGGTCTTTCTAGTAGTCGCAGATTAAATCTAAGCTGTCTGAAATGTTTTTCCAAAGTTTTCAACTTTTTTATGTTTGGCGTTCTGGAACCCACCTTATCTCAGTCTGAAAACGTGTTTTTTGCATTGTGCCATAACTTTGCAGGGAAGCCACAGGACATGAAATTTTCACCTGCCGCTATAGTAGAAAGGGTCTTTCTAGTAGTTGCACATCAAATCTAAGCTGTCTGAAGTGTTGTTCCAAAGTTATCATATTTTTTTGTTTGGCGTTCCGGAACCCACCTTATCTCAGGCTGAAAACGCGTTTTCGGAATTGTGCCATAACTTTGCAGGGAAGCTTCAGAACATGAAATTTTAAACTTGCGCTATAGCAGAAAGGGTCTTTCTAGTAGTTGTACATCAAATCTAAGCTGTCTGAAGTGTTTTTCCAAAGTTATCAACATTTTAATGTTTGCCGTTCCGAAATCGACCTTATCTCAGGCTGAAAACGCGTTTTACGCATTGTGCCATAACTTTGCATAAAGCTTCAGAACATGAAATTTTCACCTCCCACTATAGCAGAAAGGGTCTTTCTAGTAGTTGCAGATTAAATCTAAGCTGTCTGAAATGTTTTTCCAAAGTTTTCAACTTTTTTATGTTTGGCGTTCTGGAACCCACCTTATCTCAGGCTGAAAACGTGTTTTTTGCATTGTTCCATAACTTTGCAGGGATGCCACAGAACATGAAATTTTCACCTGCCGCTATAGTAGAAAGGGTCGTTCTAGTAGTTGCACATCAAATCCAAGCTGTCTGAAGTGGCTTTCCAAAGTTATCAACATTTTTATGTTTGGAGTTCCGGAATCAACCTTATCTCAGGCTGAAAACGCGTTTCCTGCATTGTCTCATAACTTTGCAGGGATGCTTCAGAACATGAAATTTCCACCTCTCACTATAGCAGAAAGGGTCTTTCTAGTAGTTGCACATCAAATCTAAGATGTCTGAAGTGTTTTTTCAATGTTTTCATATTTTTATGTTTGGCGTTCCGGAATTGACCTTGTCTCATGCTGAAAACGCGTTTTCTGCATTGTGCCATAACTTTGCAGGGAAGCTTCAGAACATGACATTTAAACATCCCACGATAGCAGAAAGGGTCTTTCTAGTAGTTGCACATCAAATCTAAGCTGTTTGAAGTGTTTTTCAAAAGTTATCAACGTTTTTATATTTGGCATTCCTGAATCGACCTTATCTCAGGCTGAAAACACGTTTTCTGCATTGTGCCATAACTTTGCAGGGAAGCTTCAGAACATGAAATTTTCAACTCCCACTACAGCAGAAAGGGTCTTTCTAGTAGTTGCATGTCAAATCTAAGCTGTCTGAAGTGTATTTCCAAAGTTATCAACATTTTTATGTTTGGCATTCCAGAATCGACCTTATCTCTTGCTGAAAACGCGTTTTCTGCATTGTGCCATAACTTTGCAGGGAAACTTCAGAACATGACATTTTCACCTCCCACTATAGCATAAAGGGTCTCTCTAGTAGTTGCACATCAAATCTAAGCTGTCTGAAGTGTTTTTCCGAAGTTATAAACATTTTTATGTTTGGCGGTCCGGAATTGACCTTATGTGAGGCTGAAAACGCGTTTTCTGCATTGTGCCATAACTTTGCAGGGAAGCTTCCGAACATGAAATTTTCAACTCCCACTATAGCAGAAAGACTTTTTCCAGTAGTTGCACATCAAATCTAAGCTGTCTGAAGTGTTTTTCCAAAGTTATCAACATTTTTATGTTTGGCTTTACGGAATCGACCTTATCTCAGGCTGAAAACGCGTTTTCAGCAATGTGCCATAACTTTGCAGGGAAGCTTCAGAACATGACATTTTCAACTCCCACTATAGCAGAAAGGCTTTTTCCAGTAGTTGCACATCAAATCTAAGCTGTCTGAAGTGTTTTTCCAAAGTTATCAACATTTTTATGTTTGGCTTTCCGGAATCCACCTTATCTCAGGCTGTAAAAGCGTTTTCTGCATTGTGCCATAACTTTGCAGGGAGACTTCAGAACATGAAAGTTTAACATCCCACTATAGCAGAATGGGTTTTTCTAGTAGTTGCACATCAAATCTAAGCTGTCTGAAGTGTTTTTCCAAAGTTATCAACATTCTTATGTTTGGCGTTCCGGAATCAACCTTATCTCAGGCTGAAAACGCGTTTTCTGCATTGTGCCATAACTTTGCAGGGAAGTTTTAGAACATGAAATTTTCACCTCCCACTTCAGCAGAAAGGGTATTTCTAGTAGTTGCACATCAAATCTAAGCTGTCTGTAGAGTTTTTCCTGAGTTATCAACATTGTTATGTTTGGCGTTCCGGAATCGACCTTATCTCAGGATGAAAAATCGTTTTCTGCATTGTCCCATAACTTTGCAGGGAAGCTTCAGAACATGAAATTCTGACCTCCCAATAAAGCAGAAAGGGCCTTTCTAATAGTTGCACATCAAATCTAAACTCTCTGATGTGTTTTTCCAAAGTTATCAACATTTTTATGTATTGCGTTCTGGAACCCACCTAATCTCAAGCTGAAAACGCGTTTTCTGCATTGTGCCAAAACTTTTCAGGGAAGCATCAGAACATGAAATGTTCGCCTCCCACTATAGCAGAAAGGGTCTTTCTAGTAGTTGCACTTCAAATCTAAGCTGTCTGAAGTGTTTTTACAAAGTTATCAACATATTTATGTTTGGCGTTCTGGAACCCACCTTATCTCGGGCTGAAAACGCGTTTTCTGCATTGTGCCATAACTTTGCAGGGAGACTTCAGAACATGAAATTTTCTCCTCCCACTATATCAGAAAGGGTATTTCTAGTAGTTGCACGTCAAATCTAATCTGTTTGAAGTGTTTTTCCAAAGTTATCACCATTTTTATGTTTGGCGTTCCAGAAACAACCTTGTCTCAGGCTGAAAACGCGTTTTACGCAATTTGCCATAACTTTGCAGGAAAGCCTCAGGACATGAAATTTTCACCTCCCACTATAGCAGAAAGGGTCTTTCTAGTAGTTGCACATCAAATCTAAGCTGCCTGAAGTGTATTTCCAAAGTTATCAACATTTTTATGTTTGGCGTTCTGGTATCCACCTTATCTCAGGCTGAAAACGCGTTTTCTGCATTGTGCCATAACTTTGCAATGAAGCTTTAGAACATGAAATTTTCACCTCCAACTATAGCAGAAAGGGTCTTTCTAGTAGTTGCGCATCAAATCTAAGCTCTCTGAAGTGTTTTTCCAAAGTTATCAACATTTTTATGTTTGGCGTTCCTGAATCGACCTTATCTCAGGCTGAAAACGCGTTTTCTGCATTGTGCCATAACTTTGCAGGGAAGCTTCAGAACATGAAATTTTCACCTCCCACGATAGCAGAAAGGGTCTTTCGAGTAGTTGCACATAAAATCTAAGCTGTTTGAAGTTTTTTTCCAAAGTTATCAACATTTTTATGTTTGGCGTTCCGGATCGCACCTTATTGAAAACGCGTTTTCTGCATTGTGCCATAACTTTGCAGGAAAGCTGCAGAATATGAAATTTCCAACTCCCACTATAGCAGAAAGGGTCTTTCTAGTAGTTGCACATCAAATCTAAGCTGTTTGAAGTTTTTTTTCCAAAGTTATCAACATTTTTATGTTTGGCGTTCCGGAATCGACCTTATCTCAGGCTGAAAACGCGATTTACGCATTCTGTCATAACTTTGCAGGGAAGCTTCTGAACATGAAATTTTCACCTCCCACTATAGCAGAAAGGGTCTTTCTAGTAGTTGCACATCAAATCTAAGCTGTCTGAAGTGTTTTTCCAAAGTTATCAACATTTTTATGTTTGGCGTTCTGGAACCCACCTTATCTCAGGCTGAAAACGCGTTTTCTGCATTGTGCCATAACTTTGCAGGAAAGCTTCAGAACATGAAATTTTCACCTCCCACTATAGCAGAAAGGGTCTTTCTAGTAGTTGCACATCAAATCTAAGTTGTTTGAAGTGTTTTTCCAAAGTTATCAACATTTTTATGTTTGGCGTTCTGAAATCAACCTCATCTCAGGCTGAAAACGAGTTTTACGCATTGTGCCATAACTTTGCAGCGAAGCTTCAGAACATGAAATTTTCACCTCCCACAATAGCAGAAAGGGTCTTTCTCGTAGTTGCGCATCAAATCTAAGCTGTCTGAAGTGTTTTTCGAAAGTTTTCAACATTTTTATGTTTGGCGTTCCGGAATCGACCTTATCTCAGGCTGAAAACGCATTTGACGCATTGTGCCATAACTTTGCAGGGAACCTTCAGAACATGAAATATTCAGCTCCCACTATAGCAGAAAGGGTCTTTCTCGTAGTTGCACATAAAATCTAAGCTGTCTGAAGTGTTTTTCCAAAGTTGTCAACATTCTTATGTTTGGCGTTCCGGAATCAACCATATCTCCGGCTGAAAACATGTTTTCTGCATTGTGCCATAACTTTGCAGGAAAGCTTCAGAACATGAAATTTTCACCTCCCACTATACCAGAAAGGGTCTTTCTAGTACTTGCACATCAAATCTAAGCTGTCTGAAGTGTTTTTCCGAAGTTATTAACATTTTTATGTTTGGCGTTCTGGAATTGACCTTATGTGAGGCTGAACACCAGTTTTCTGCGTTGTGCCATAAAATTGCAGGGAAGCTTCAGAACATGACATTTTCACCTCCCACTATAGCAGAAAGGGTTTTTCTAGTAGTTGCATATCAAATCTAAGCTGTCTGAAGTGTTTTTCGAAAGTTATCAACATTTTTATGTTTGGCGTTCTGGAACCCACCTTATCTCAGGCTAAAAACGCGTTTTCTGGATAGTGCCAAAACTTTGCAGGGAGACTTCAGAACATGAAAGTTTAACATCCCACTATAGCAGAATGGGTCTTTCTAGTAGTTGCACATCAAATCTAAGCTGTCTGAAGTGTTTTTCCAAAGTTATCAACATTCTTATGTTTGGCGTTCCGGAATCAACCTAATCTCAGGCGGAAAACGCGTTTTACGCATTGTGGCATAACTTGCAGGGAAGCTTCAGAACATTAAATTTTCACCTCCCACTGTAGCAGAAAGGGTCTTTCTAGTAGTTGCACATCAAATCTAAGCTGTCTGAAGTGTTGTTTCAAAGTCATCATCATTTTTACGTTTGGCGTACCGGAACCCACCTTATCTCAGGCTGAATACGCGTTTTCTGCATTGTGCCATAACTTCTCAGGGAAGCTTCAGAACATGAAATGTTCACCTCCCACTATAGCAGAAAGGGTCTTTCTAGTAGTTGCACATCAAATCTAAGCTGTCTGAAGTGTTTTTCCAAAGTTATCAACATTTTTATGTTTGGCGTTCCGGAATCTACCTTATCTCAGGCTGAAAACGCTTTTTACGCTTTGTGCCATAACTTTGCAGGGAAGCTTCAGAAAATGAAATTTTCACCTCCCACTATAGCAGAAAAGGGATTTTCTCGTAGTTGCATATCAAATCTCAGCTGTCTGAAGTGTTTTTCCAAAGTTATCAACATTTCTATGTTTGGCGTTCCGGAATCAACCTTATCTCTGGCTGGAAACGCGTTTTCTGCTATATGCCATAACTTTGCTGGGAATCTTCAGAACATGAATTTTTAACCTCCTACAATAGCATAAAGGGTCTTTCTTGTAGTTGCACATCAAATCTAAGCAGTCTGAAGTGTTTTTCCAAAGGTATCAACATTTTTATGTTTGGCGTTCTGGAACCCACCTTATCTCAGGCTGAAAACGCGTTTTCTGCATTGTGCCAAAACTTTGTAGGTAAGCTCCAGAACATGAAATTTTCACCTCCCACTATAGCAGAAAGGGTCTTTCTAGTAGTTGCACATCAAATCTAAGCAGTTTGAAGTGTTTTTCCAAAATATCAACACTTTTATGTTTGGCGTTCCTGAATCGACCTTATCTCTGGCTGAAAACATGTTTTCTACATTGTGCCATAACTTTGCAGGGAAGCTTCAGAAAATGAACTTTTCACCTCCCACTATAGCAGAAAGGGTCTTTCTAGTAGTTGCACATCAAATCTAAGCTGTCTGAAGTGTTGTTTCAAAGTCATCATCATTTTTACGTTTGGCGTTCCGGAACCCAACTTATCTCAGGCTGAAAACGCGTTTTCTGCATTGTGCCATAACTTCTCCTGGTAGCTTCAGAACATGAAATGTTCACCTCCCACTATAGCAGAAAGGGTCTTTCTAGTAGTTGCACATCAAATCTAAGCTGTCTGAAGTGTTTTTCCAAAGTTATCAACATTTTTATGTTTGGTTTTCCGGAATCGACCTTATCTCAGGATGAAAAATCGTTTTCTGCATTGTCCCATAACTTTCCAGGGAAGCTTCAGAACATGAAATTTTCACCTCCCACTACAGCAGAAAGGGTCTTTCTAGTAGTTGCAGAGCAAATCTAAGCTGTCTGAAGTGTTTTTCCAAAGTTATCATCATTTTTATGTTTGGCGATCCGGAACCCACCTTATCTCAAGCTGAAAACGCGTTTTCTGCATTGTGCCATAACTTTGCAGGGAAGCTTCGGAACATGAAATGTTCACCTCCCACTATAGCAGAATGGGTCTTTCTAGTAGTTGCACATCAAATCTAAGCAGTCTGAAGTGTTTTTCGAAAGTTATCTACATTTTTATGTTTGCCATTCCAGAATCAACCTTATCTCAGGCTGAAAACGCGTTGTCTGCATTGTGCGATAACGTTGCATGGAAGCTTCCGAACATGAAATTTTAACCTCCCACTATAGCAGAAAGGGTCTTCCTAGTAGTTGCACATCAAATCTAAGCTGTCTGAAGTGTTTTTCCAAAGTTATCAACATTCTTATGTTTGGCGTTCCGGAATCAACCTAATCTCAGGCGGAAAACGCGTTTTACGCATTGTGGCATAACTTGCAGGGAAGCTTCAGAACATTAAATTTTCACCTCCCACTGTAGCAGAAAGGGTCTTTCTAGTAGTTGCACATCAAATCTAAGCTGTCTGAAGTGTTGTTTCAAAGTCATCATCATTTTTACGTTTGGCGTACCGGAACCCACCTTATCTCAGGCTGAATACGCGTTTTCTGCATTGTGCCATAACTTCTCAGGGAAGCTTCAGAACATGAAATGTTCACCTCCCACTATAGCAGAAAGGGTCTTTCTAGTAGTTGCACATCAAATCTAAGCTGTCTGAAGTGTTTTTCCAAAGTTATCAACATTTTTATGTTTGGCGTTCCGGAATCTACCTTATCTCAGGCTGAAAACGCTTTTTACGCTTTGTGCCATAACTTTGCAGGGAAGCTTCAGAAAATGAAATTTTCACCTCCCACTATAGCAGAAAAGGGATTTTCTCGTAGTTGCATATCAAATCTCAGCTGTCTGAAGTGTTTTTCCAAAGTTATCAACATTTCTATGTTTGGCGTTCCGGAATCAACCTTATCTCTGGCTGGAAACGCGTTTTCTGCTATATGCCATAACTTTGCTGGGAATCTTCAGAACATGAATTTTTAACCTCCTACAATAGCATAAAGGGTCTTTCTTGTAGTTGCACATCAAATCTAAGCAGTCTGAAGTGTTTTTCCAAAGGTATCAACATTTTTATGTTTGGCGTTCTGGAACCCACCTTATCTCAGGCTGAAAACGCGTTTTCTGCATTGTGCCAAAACTTTGTAGGTAAGCTCCAGAACATGAAATTTTCACCTCCCACTATAGCAGAAAGGGTCTTTCTAGTAGTTGCACATCAAATCTAAGCAGTTTGAAGTGTTTTTCCAAAATATCAACACTTTTATGTTTGGCGTTCCTGAATCGACCTTATCTCTGGCTGAAAACATGTTTTCTACATTGTGCCATAACTTTGCAGGGAAGCTTCAGAAAATGAACTTTTCACCTCCCACTATAGCAGAAAGGGTCTTTCTAGTAGTTGCACATCAAATCTAAGCTGTCTGAAGTGTTGTTTCAAAGTCATCATCATTTTTACGTTTGGCGTTCCGGAACCCAACTTATCTCAGGCTGAAAACGCGTTTTCTGCATTGTGCCATAACTTCTCCTGGTAGCTTCAGAACATGAAATGTTCACCTCCCACTATAGCAGAAAGGGTCTTTCTAGTAGTTGCACATCAAATCTAAGCTGTCTGAAGTGTTTTTCCAAAGTTATCAACATTTTTATGTTTGGTTTTCCGGAATCGACCTTATCTCAGGATGAAAAATCGTTTTCTGCATTGTCCCATAACTTTCCAGGGAAGCTTCAGAACATGAAATTTTCACCTCCCACTACAGCAGAAAGGGTCTTTCTAGTAGTTGCAGAGCAAATCTAAGCTGTCTGAAGTGTTTTTCCAAAGTTATCATCATTTTTATGTTTGGCGATCCGGAACCCACCTTATCTCAAGCTGAAAACGCGTTTTCTGCATTGTGCCATAACTTTGCAGGGAAGCTTCGGAACATGAAATGTTCACCTCCCACTATAGCAGAATGGGTCTTTCTAGTAGTTGCACATCAAATCTAAGCAGTCTGAAGTGTTTTTCGAAAGTTATCTACATTTTTATGTTTGCCATTCCAGAATCAACCTTATCTCAGGCTGAAAACGCGTTGTCTGCATTGTGCGATAACGTTGCATGGAAGCTTCCGAACATGAAATTTTAACCTCCCACTATAGCAGAAAGGGTCTTCCTAGTAGTTGCACATCAAATCTAAGCTGTCTGATGTGTTTTTCCAAAGTTATCAACATTTTTATGTATGGCGTTCCGGAATCAACCTTATCTCAGGCTGAAAACGCGTTTTACGCATTGTGCCATAACTTTGCAGGGAACCTTTAGAACATGAAATTTTCACCTCCCACTATAACAGAAAGGGTTTTTCTAGTAGTTGCACATCAAATCTTAGCTGTCTGAAGTGTTGTTCCAAAGTTATCAACATTTTTATGTTTGGCGTTCCGGAACCCACCTTATCTCACGCTGAAAACGCGTTTTCTGCATTGTGCCATAACTTTGCAGGGAAGCTTCAGAACATGAAATTTTAACCTCCCACTACAGCAGAAAGGGTCCTTCTAGTAGTTGCACATCAAATCTAAGCTGTCTGAAGTGTTTTTCCAAAGTTATCAACATTTTTATATTTGGCATTCCGGAATCTACCTTATATCAGGCTGAAAACGCTTTTTACGCTTTGTGCCATAACTTTGCAGGGAAGCTTCAGAAAATGAAATTTTCACCTCCCACTATAGCAGAAAGGGTCTTTCTAGTAGTTGCACATCAAATCTAAGCTGTCTGAAGTGTTTTTCCAAAGTTATCAACATTTTTATGTTTTGCGTTCCGGAATCGACCTTGTCTCATGCTGAAAACGCGTTTTCTGCATTGTGCCATAACTTTGCAGGGAAGCTTCAGAACATGAAATGTTCACCTCCCACTATAGCAGAAAGGGTCTCTCTCGTAGTTGCACATCAAATCTAAGCTGTCTGAAGTGTTTTTCCAAAGTTATCAACATTTTTAGGTTTGGCATTCCGGAACCCACCTTTTCTCAGGCTGAAAATGCGTTTTCTGCATTGTGCCACAACTTTGCAGGGAAGCTTCAGAACATGAAATTTTCACCTCCCACTATAGCAGAAAGGGTCTTTCTAGTAGTTGCACATCAAATCTAAGCAGTTTGTAGTGTTTTTCCAAAGTTATCAACATTTTTATGTTTGGCGTTCGGGAATCAACCTTATCTCAGGCTGAAAACGCGTTTTACGCATTGCGCCATAACTTTGCAGGAAAGCTTCAGAACATGAAATTGTCAATTCCCACTAAAGCAGAAAGGGTTTTTCTCCTACTTGCACATCAAATCTAAGCTGTCTGAAATTATTTTCGAAAGTTATCAACATTTTTATGTTTGCCGTTCAGGAATCGACCATATCTCAGGCTGAAAACCCGTTTTCTGCATTGTGCCTTAACTTTGCAGGGAAGCTTCAGAACATGAAATTTTCACCTCCCACTATAGCAGAAAAGGTCATTCTAGCAGTTGCACATCAAATCTAAGCTGTCTTGAAGTGTTTTTCTGAAGTTATCAACATTTTTATGTTTGGCGTTCCGGAACCCACCTTATCTCAGCCTGAAAACGCGTTTTACATATTTTGCCATAACTTTGGAGGGAAGCTTCAGAACATGACATTTTTACATCCCACTATAGCAGAAAGGGTCTTTCTAGTAGTTGCACATCAAATCTAAGCTGTCTGAAGTGTTTTTCCAAAGTTATCAATATTTTTATGTTTGGCGTTCTGGAACCCACCTAATCTCAGCCTGAAAACGCGTTTTACATATTTTGCCATAACTTTGGAGGGAAGCTTCAGAACACGACATTTTTACATCCCACTATAGCAGAAAGGGTCTTTCTAGTAGTTGCACATCAAATCTAAGCTGTCTGAAGTGTTTTTCTGAAGTTATCAACATTTTTATGTTTGGCGTTCCGGAACCCACCTTATCTCAGCCTGAAAAAGCGTTTTACATATTTTGCCATAACTTTGCAGGGAAGCTTCAGAACATGAAATTTTCAATTCCCACTAAAGCAGAAAGGGTTTTTCTCCTACTTGCACATCAAATCTAAGCTGTCTGAAATGATTTTCGAAAGTTATCAACATTTTTATGTTTGCCGTTCAGGAATCGACCTTATCTCAGGCTGAAAACCCGTTTTCTGCATTGTGCCTTAACTTTTCAGGGAAGCTTCAGAACATGAAGTTTTAACCTCCCACTATAGCAGAAAAGGCCATTCTAGTAGTTGCACATCAAATCTAAGCTGTATTGAAGTGTTTTTCTGAAGTTATCAACATTTTTTATGTTTGGCGTTCTGGAACCCACCTAATCTCAGGCTGAAAACGCGTTTTCTGCATTGTGCCATAACTTTTCAGGGAAGCTTCAGAACATGAAATGTTCGCCTCCCACTATAGCAGATAGGGTCTTTCTAGTAGTTGCACATCAAATCTAAGCTGTCTGAAGTGTTTTTCCAAAGTTATCAATATTTTTATGTTTGGCGTTCGGGAATCGACCTTATCTCAGGCTGAAAACGCGTTTCCTGCATTGTGCTAAAACTTTATAGGTAAGCTCCAGAACATGAAATTTTCACCTCCCACTATAGCAGAAAGGGTCTTTCTAGTAGTTGCACATCCAATCTAAGCTGTTTGA
Source organism: Synchiropus splendidus (assembly GCF_027744825.2). Lineage (NCBI taxonomy): Eukaryota > Metazoa > Chordata > Actinopteri > Syngnathiformes > Callionymidae > Synchiropus > Synchiropus splendidus. Next base: position 438,275 of record NW_026527058.1, read on the forward strand.
AGTGTTTTTCCAAAGTTATCAACATTTTTATGTTTGGCGTTTCGGAATCGACCTTATCTCCGGCTGAAAATGCGTTTTCTGCATTGTGCCATAACTTTGCAGGGAAGCTTGAGAACATGAAGTTTTAACCTCCCACCATAGAAGAAAAGGTCATTCTAGCAGTTGCACATCAAATCTAAGCTGTCTTGAAGTGTTTTTCCAAAGTTATCAATATTTTTATGTTTGGCGTTCCGGAATCTACCTTATCCCAGGCTGAAAACGCGTTTCCTGCATTGTGGCATAACTTTGCAGGGAAGCTTCAGAACATGAAATTTTCACCTCCCACTGTAGCTAAAAGGGTCTTTCTAGTAGTTGCACATCAAATCTAAGCTGTCTGAAGTGTTTTTCCAAAGTTATCAACATTTTTATGTTTGGCGTTCTGGAACCCACCTTATCTCAGGCTGAAAACGCGTTTTCTGCAATGTGCCATAACTTTGCAGGGAAGCTTCAGAACATGAAGTTTTAACCTCCCACTATAGCAGAAAAGGTCATTCTAGTAGTTGCACATCAAATCTAAGCTGTATTGAAGTGTTTTTCTGAAGTTATCAACATTTTTATGTTTGGCGTTCCGGAACCCACCTTATCTCAGCCTGAAAACGCGTTTTACATATTTTGCCATATCTTTGCAGGGAAGCTTCAGAACATGAAATTTTTACATCCCACTATAGCAGAAAGGGTCTTTCTAGTAGTTGCACATCAAATCTAAGCTGTCTGAAGTGTTTTTCCAAAGTTATCAATATTTTTATGTTTGGCGAACCGGAATCGACCTTTTCTCAGGCTGAAAACGCGGTTCCTGCATTGTGGCATAACTTTGCAGGGAAGCTTCAGAACATGAAATTTTCACCTCCCACTGTAGCTAAAAGGGTATTTCTAGTAGTTGCACATCAAATCTAAGCTGTCTGAAGTGTTTTTCCAAAGTTATCAATATTTTTATGTTTGGCGTTCTGGAACCCACCTAATTCCAGGCTGAAAACGCGTTTCCTGCATTGTTGCATAACTTTGCAGGGATGCATCAGAACATGAAATGTTCGCCTCCCACTATAGCAGATAGGGTCTTTCGAGGAGTTGCACATCAAATCTAAGCTCTCTGAAGTGTTTTTCCAAAGTTATCAACATTTTTATGTTTGGCGTTCTGGAACCCACCTTATCTCAGGCTGAAAACGCTTTTTCTGCAACGTGCCTTAACTTTGCAGGGAAGCTTCAGAACATGAAGTTTTAACCTCCCACTATAGCAGAAAAGGTCATTCTAGTAGTTGCACATCAAATCTAAGCTGTCTTGAAGTGTTTTTCTGAAGTTATCAACATTTTTATGTTTGGCGTTCCTGAACCCACCTTACCTCAGCCTGAAAACGCGTTTGACATATTTTGCCATAACTTTGCAGGGAAGCTTCAGAACATGAAATTTTTACATCCCACTATAGCAGAAAGGGTCTTTCTAGTAGTTGCACATCAAATCTAAGCTGTTTGAAGTGTTTTCCCAAAGTTATCAACATTTTAATGTTTGGCGTTTCGGAATCGACCTTATGTCCGGCTGAAAATGCGTTTTCTGCATTGTGCCATAACTTTGCAGGGAAGCTTGAGAACATGAAGTTTTAACCTCCCACTATAGCAGAAAAGGTCATTCTAGTAGTTGCACATCAAATCTAAGCTGTCTTGAAGTGTTTTTCTGAAGTTATCAACATTTTTATGTTTGGCGTTCCGGAACCCACCTTATCTCAGCCTGAAAACGCGTTTTACATATTTTGCCATAACTTTGCAGGGAAGCTTCAGAACATGAAATTTTCTACTCCCACTGTAGCAGAAAGGGTCTTTCCAGTAGTTGCACATCAAATCTAAGCTGTCTGAAGTGTTTTTCCAAAGTTATCAACATTTTTATGTTTGGCGTTCCTGAACCCACCTTATCTCAGGCTGAAAACAGGTTTTCTGCATTGTGCCATAACTTTGCAGGGAAGCTTCAGAACATGAAATTTTCACGTCCCACAATAGCAGAAAGGGTCTTTCTAGTAGTTGCACATCAAATCTAAGCTGTCTGAAGTGTTTTTCCAAAGTTATCAACATTTTTATGTTTGGTGTCCTGGAACCCACCTTATCTCAGGCTGAAAACAGTTTTCTGCATTGTCCCGTAACTTTGGAGGGAGACTTCAGAACATGAAATTTTCTCCTCCCACCATAGCAGAAAGGGTATTTCTAGTAGTTGCACATCAAATCTTAGCAGTCTGAAGTGTTTTTCCAAAGTTCTGAACATTTTTATGTTTGGCGTTCTGAAACCAATCTTATCTCAGGCTGAAAACGCGTTTTACGCACTGTGCCATAACTTTGCAGGGAAGCTTCAGAAGATGAGATTTTAACCTCCCACTATAGCAGAAAGGGTCTTTCTAGTAGTTGCACATCAAATCTAAGCTGTCGAAAGTGTTTTTCCAAAGTTATCAACATTTTTGTGTTTGGCGTTTCGGAAGCGAACTTATCTCCGGATGAAAACGCGTTTTCTGCATTGTGCCATAACTTTGCAGGGAAGCTTCAGAACATGAAATTTTAACCTCCCACTATAGCAGAAAAGGTCATTCGAGAAGTTGCACATCAAATCTAAGCTGTCTTGAAGTGTTTTTCTGAAGTTATCAACATTTTTATGTTTGGCGTTCCGGAACCCACCTTATCTCAGCCTGAAAACGCGTTTTACATATTTTGCCATAACTTTGCAGGGAAGCTTCAGAACATGAAATTTTAACATCCCAATATGGCAGAAAGGGTCTTTCTAGTAGTTGCACATCAAATCTAAGCTGTCTGAAGTGTTTTTCCAAAGTTATCAATATTTTTATGTTTGGCGTTCCGGAATCGACCTTATCTCAGGCTGAAAACGCATTTCCTGCATTGTGGCATAACTTTGCAGGGAAGCTTCAGAACATGAAATTTTCTACTCCCACTGTAGGTAAAAGGGTCTTTCTAGTAGCTGCACATCAAATCTAAGCTGTCTGAAGTGTTTTTCCAAAGTTATCAACATTTTTATGTTTGGCGTTCTGGAACCCACCTAATCTCAGGATGAAAACGCGTTTCCTGCATTGTTGCATAACTTTGCAGGGATGCTTCAGAACATGAAATGTTGGCCTCCCACTATAGCAGATAGGGTCTTTCGAGGAGTTGCACATCAAATCTAAGCTGTTTGAAGTGTTTTCCCAAAGTTATCAACATTTTAATGTTTGGCGTTTCGGAATCGACCTTATGTCCGGCTGAAAATGCGTTTTCTGCATTGTGCCATAACTTTGCAGGGAAGCTTGAGAACATGAAGTTTTAACCTCCCACAATAGCAGAAAAGGCCATTCTAGTAGTTGCACATCAAATCTAAGCTGTATTGAAGTGTTTTTCTGAAGTTATCAACATTTTTATGTTTGGCGTTCTGGAACCCACCTTATCTCAGGCTGAAAACGCATTTTCTGCATTGTGCCATAACTTTGCAGGGAGACTTCAGAACATGAAATTTTCTCCTCCCACTATAGCAGAAAGGGTATTTCTAGTAGTTGCACATCAAATCTAAGTTGTCTGAAGTGTTTTTCCAAAGTTATCAACATTCTTATGTTTGGCGTTCCGGAATCAACCTTATCTCAGACTGAAAACGTGTCTTCTGCATTGTGCCATAACTTTGCAGGGAAGCTTCAGAACATGAAATTTTAACATCCCACTATAGCAGAAAGGGTCTTTCTCGTAGTTGCACATCAAATCTAAGCTGTCTGAAGTGTTTTTCCAAAGTTATCAACATTTTTATGTTTGGCGTTCTGGAACCCACCTAATCTCAGGCTGAAAACGCGTTTTCTGCATTGTGCCATAACTTTTCAGGGAAGCTTCATAACATGAAATGATCGCCTCCCACTATAGCCGATAGGGTCTTTCTAGTTGTTGCACATCAAATCTAAGCTGTCTGAAGTGTTTTTCCAAAGTTATCAACATTTTTATCTTTGGCGTTCTGGAACCCACCTTATCTCAGGTTGAAAACGCGTTTTCTGCATTGTGCCATAACTTTGCAGGGAAGCTTCAGAACATGAAATTTTCACCTCCCACTATATCAGAAAGGGTATTTCTAATCGTTGCACATCAAATCTAAGTTGTCTGAACTGTTTTTCGAAAGTTATCAACATTCTTATGTTTGGCGGTCCGGAATCAACCTTATCTCAGACTGAAAACGTGTTTTCTGCATTGTGCCATAACTTTGCAGGGAAACTTCAGAACATGAAATTTGAACCTCCAACTATAGCAGAAAGGGTCTTTCTAGTAGTTGCACATCAAATCTAAGCTGTTTGCAGTGTTTTTCCAAAGTTAACACCATTCTTATGTTTGGCGTTCCAGAAATAACCTTATCTCAGGCTGAAAACGCGTTTTACACAATTTGCCATAACTTTGCAGGAAAGCTTCAGAACATGAAACTTTTACCTCCCACTATACCAGAAAGGGTCTTTCTAGTAGTTGCACAACAAATCTAAGCTGTCTGAAGTGTTTTTCCAAAGTTATCAACATTTTTATGTTTGGCGTTCTGGAAACCACCTTATCTCAGGCTGAAAACAGGTTTTCTGCATTGTGCCATAACTTTGCAGGGAAGCTTCAGAACATGAAATTTTCATATCCCACTATAGCAGAAAGGGTCTTTCTAGTAGTCTCACATCAAATCTAAGCTGTCTGAAGTGTTTTTTCAAAGTTATCATCATTTTTATGTTTGGCGCTCCGGAATCGACCTTATCTCAGGCTGAAAACGCGTTTTCTGCCTTGTGCCATAACTTTGCAGGGAGATTTCAGAACATGAAATTTTCTCCTCCCACTATAGCAGAAAGGGTCTTTCTAATAGTTGCACATCAAATCTAAGCTGTCTGAAGTGTTTTTCGAAAGTTATCAACATTTTTATGTTTGGCGTTCCGGAACCCACCTTATCTCAGCCTGAAAACGCGTTTTACATATTTTGCCATAACTTTGCAGGGAAGCTTCAGAACATGAAATTTTCACCTCCCACTATAGCAGAAAGGGTCTTTTCAGTAGTTGCACATCAAATCTAAGCTGTCTGTAGAGTTTTTCCTCAGTTATCAACATTTTTAAGTTTGGCGTTCCGGAATCGACCTTATCTCAGCCTGAAAACGCGTTTTCTGCATTGTGCCATAACTTTGCAGGGAAGCTTTAGAACATGAAATTTTCACCTCCCACTAGAGCAGAAAGGGTACTTGTAGTAGTTGCACAACAAACTAAGCTGTCTGAAGTGTTTTTCGAAAGTTATCAACAATTTTATGTTTGGTGTTCCGGAATCGACCTTATCTCAGGATGAAAAATCGTTTTCTGCATTGTCCCATAACTTTGCAGGGAAGCTTCAGACCATGAAATTCTGACCTCCCAATATGGCAGAAAGGGTCTTTCTAGTAGTTGCACATCAAATCTAAGCTGTCTGATGTGTTTTTCCAAAGTTATCAACATTTTTATGTTTGCCGTTCTGGAACCTACCTAATCTCAAGCTGAAAACGCGTTTTCTGCATTGTGCCAAAACTTTTCAGGGAAGCTTCAGAATATGAAATTTTCACGTCCCACTATAGCAGAAAGGGTATTTCTAGTAGTTTCACATAAAATCTAAGTTGTCTGAAGTGTTTTTCCAAAGTTATCAACATTCTTATGTTTGGCGTTCCGGAATCAACCTTACCTCAGACTGAAAACGTGTTTTCTGCATTGTGCCATAACTTTGCAGGGAAACTTCAGAACATGAAATTTTCACCTCCAACTATAGCAGAAAGGGTCTTTCTAGTAGTTGCACATCAAATCTCAGCTGTCTGAAGTGTTTTTCCAAAGTTATCAACATTTTTATTTTGGCGTTCTGGAACCCACCTTATCTCAGGCTGAAAACGCGTTTTAGGCATTGTGCCATAACTTTGCAGGGAAGCTTTAGAACATGATATTTTCACCTCCCACTATAGCAGAAAGGGTCTTTCTCGTAGTTGCACATCAAATCTAAGCTGACTGAAGTATTTTTCGAAAGTTTTCAACATTTTTTTGTTTGGTGTTCCTGAATCGACCTTATCTCAGGCCTAAATCGCGTTTTCTGCATTGTGCCGTAACTTTGCAGGGCAGCTTCAGAACATGATATTTTCACTTCCCACTATAGCAGAAAGGGTCTTTTCAGTAGTTGCACATCAAATCTAAGCTGTCTGTAGAGTTTTTCCTCAGTTATCAACATTTTTAAGGTTGGCGTTCCGGAATCGACCTTATCTCAGGCAGAAAACGCGTTTTCTGCATTGTGCCATAACTTTGCAGGGAAGCTTTAGAACATGAAATTTTCACCTCCCACTAGAGCAGAAAGGGTATTTCTAGTAGTTGCACAACAAACTAAGCTGTCTGAAGTGTTTTTCGAAAGTTATCAACATTTTTATGTTTGGCGTTCCGGAATCGACCTTATCTCAGGATGAAAAATCGTTTTCTGCATTGTCCGATAACTTTGCAGGGAAGCTTCAGAACATGAAATTCTGACCTCCCAATATGGCAGAAAGGGTCTTTCTAGTAGTTGCACATCAAATCTAAGCTGTCTGATGTGTTTTTCCAAAGTTATCAACATTTTTATGTTTGCCGTTCTGGAACCTACCTAATCTCAAGCTGACAACGCGTTTTCTGCATTGTGCCAAAACTTTTCAGGGAAGCTTCAGAATATGAAATTTTCACGTCCCACTATAGCAGAAAGGGTATTTCTAGTAGTTGCACATAAAATCTAAGTTGTCTGAAGTGTTTTTCCAAAGTTATCAACATTCTTATGTTTGGCGTTCTGGAATCAACCTTATCTCAGACTGAAAACGTGTTTTCTGCATTGTGCCATAACTTTGCAGGGAAACTTCAGAACATGAAATTTTCACCTCCAACTATAGCAGAAAGGGTCTTTCTAGTAGTTGCACATCAAATCTCAGCTGTCTGAAGTGTTTTTCCAAAGTTATCAACATTTTTATTTTGGCGTTCTGGAACCCAACTTATCTCAGGCTGAAAACGCGTTTCACGCATTCTGCCATAACTTTGCAGGGATCCTTTAGAATATGAAATTTTCACCTCCCACTATAGCAGAAAGGGTCTTTCTAGTAGTTGCTCATCAAATCAAAGCTGTCTAATGTGTTTTTCCAAAGTTATCAACATTTTTATGTATGGCGTTCCGGAATCGACCTTATCTCAGGCTGAAAACGCGTTTCACGCATTGTGCCATAACTTTGCAGGGAAACTTCAGAACATGAAATTTTCACCTCCCACTATAGCAGAAAGGGTCTTTCTAGTAGTTGCACATCAAATCTAAGCTGTCTGATGTGTTTTTCCAAAGTTATCAACATTTTTATGTTTGCCGTTCCGGAACCCACCTCATCTCAGGCTGAAAACGCGTTTTCTGCATTGTGCCATAACTTCTCAGGGAAGGTTCAGAACATGAAATGTTCACCTCCCACTATAGCAGAAAGGGTCTTTCCAGTAGTTGCACATCAAATCTAAGCTGTCTGAATAGTTTTCCAAAGTTATCAACATTTTTATGTTTGGCGTTCCGGAACCCACCTTATCTCAGGCTGAAAACGCGTTTTCTGTTGTGTGCCATAACTTTGCAGGGAAGCTTCAGAACTTGAAGTTTTCACTTCCCACTATAGCAGAAAGGGTCTTTTATCGTAGTTGGACATCAAATCTAAGTTGTCTGAAGTGTTTTTCCAAAGTTATCAACATTTTTATGTTTGGCGTTTTGGAATCGACCTTATCTCAGGCTGAAGACGCGTTTTAAGCATTGTGCCATAACTTTGCAGCGAAGCTTCAGAAAATGACATTTTCACTTCCCACTATAGCAGAAAGTGTCTTCCTAATAGTTGCACATCAAATCTAAGCTGTCTGAAGTGTTTTTCCAAAGATATGAACATTTTTATGATTGGCGTTCCGGAACCCACCTTATCTCAGGCTGAAGACGCGTTTTCTGCATTGTGCCATAACTTTGCAGGGAAGCTTCAGATCATGAAATTTTCACCTCCCTCTATAGCAGAAAGGGTCTTTCTCGTAGTTGCACATCAAATCTAAGTTGTCTGAAGTGTTTTTCGAAAGCTATCAACATTTTCATGTTTGGCGTTCCGGAAACGACATTATCTCGGGATGAAAACGCGTTTTCTGTTGTGTGCCATAACTTTGCAGGGCAGCTTCAGAACATGAAATTTTCCCCTCCCACTATAGCAGAAAGGGTCTTTCTAGTAGTTGCACATCAAATCTAAGCTGTCTGAATAGTTTTTCCACAGTTATCAACATTTTTATGTTTGGCGTTCCGGAACCCACCTTATCTCAGGCTGAAAACGCGTTTTCTGTTGTGTGCCATAACTTTGCAGGGCAGCTTCAGAACATGAAATTTTCACCTCCCACTATAGCAGAAAGGGTCTTTCCAGTAGTTGCACATCAAATCTAAGCTGTCTGATGTGTTTTTCCAAAGTTATCAACATTTTTATGTTTGGCGTTCCGGAATCGACCTTATCTCAGGCTGAAAACGCGTTTTACGCCTTTTGCATAAATTTGCAGGGAAGCTTCAGAACATTGAATTTTCACTACCAACTATAGCAGAAAGGGTCTTTCTAGTATTTGCACATCAACTCTAAGCTGTCTGAAGTGTCTTTCCAAAGTTATCAACATTTTTATGTTTGGCGTTCCGGAATCGACCTTATCTCAGGCTGAAAACGCGTTTTACGCAACGTGCCAAAACTTTGCAGGGAAGCTTCAGAACATGAAATTTTCACCTGCCACTATAGCAGAAATGGTCTTTCTAGTAGTTGCACATCAAATCTACGCTGTCTCCAGTCTTTTTCCAAAGTTATCAACATTTTTATGTTTGGCGTTCCGGAATCGACCTTATCTCAGGCTGAAAACGCGTTTTACGCCTTTTGCATTAATTTGCAGGGAAGCTTCAGAACATGGAATTTTCACTACCAACTATAGCAGAAAGGGTCTTTCTAGTATTTGCACATCAACTCTAAGCTGTCTGAAGTGTCTTTCCAAAGTTATCAACATTTTTATGTTTGGCCTACCGGAATCGACATTATCTCAGGCTGAAAACGCGTTTTACGCATTGTGCCAAAACTTTGCAGGGAAGCTTCAGAACATGAAATTTTCACCTGCCACTAGAGCAGAAATGGTCTTTCTAGTAGTTGCACATCAAATCTAAGCTGTCTCCAGTCTTTTTCCAAAGTTATCAACATTTTTATGTTTGGCGTACCGGAATCGACATTATCTCAGGCTGAAAACGCGTTTTACGCATTGTGCCAAAACTTTGCAGGGAAGCTTCAGAACATGAAATTTTCACCTGCCACTATAGCAGAAATGGTCTTTCTAGTAGTTGCACATCAAATCTAAGCTGTCTCCAGTCTTTTTCCAAAGTTATCAACATTTTTACGTTTGGCGTTCCGGAATCAACCTTATCTCAGGCTGAAAACGCGTTTTACGCCTTTTGCATAAATTTGCAGGGAAGCTTCAGAACATGGAATTTTCACTACCAACTATAGCAGAAAGGGTCTTTCTAGTATTTGCACATCAACTCTAAGCTGTCTGAAGTGTTTTTCCAAAGTTATCAACATTTTTATATTTGGCGTTCCGGAATCGACCTTGTCTCAGGCTGAAAACATGTTTTTCGCATTATGCCATCAATTCGCTGGGAAGCTTCAGAACATGAAATTTTCACCTGCCACTATAGCAGAAATGGTCTTTCTAGTAGTTGCACATCAAATCTAAGCTGTCTGAAGTGTTTTTCCAAAGTTATCAACATTTTTATGTTTCGCGTTCCGGAATCGACCTTATCTCAGGCTGAAAACGCGTTTTACGCCTTTTGCATAAATTTGCAGGGAAGCTTCAGAACATGGAATTTTCAGTACCAACAATAGCAGAAAGGGTCTTTCTAGTATTTGCACATCAACTCTAAGCTGTCTGAAGTGTCTTTCCAAAGTTATCAACATTTTTATGTTTTGCGTTCCGGAATCGACCTTATCTCAGGCTGAAAACGCGTTTTACGCATTGTGCCAAAACTTTGCAGGGAAGCTTCAGAACATGAAATTTTCACCTGCCACTATTGCAGAAATGGTCTTTCTAGTAGTTGCACATCAAATCTAAGCTGTCTCCAGTCTTTTTCCAAAGTTATCAACATTTTTATGTTTCGCGTTTCGGAATCGACCTTATCTCAGGCTGAAAACGCGTTTTACGCATTGTGCCATAACTATGCAAGGAAGCTTCAGAACATGAAATTTTCACCTGCCACTATTGCAGAAATGGTCTTTCTAGTAGTTGCACATCAAATCTAAGTTGTCTGCAGTCTTTTTCCAAAGTTAGCACCATTTTTATGTTTCGAGGTCCGGAATCGACCTTATCTCAGGCTCAATACGCGTTTTCTGCATTGTGATATAACTTTGCAGGGAAGGTTCAGAACATGAAATTTTCACATCCCACTATAGCAGAAAGGGTATTTCTAGTAATTGCACATCAAATCTAAGCTGTCTGAAGTGTTTTTCCAAAGTTATCAACATTTTTATGTTTGGCGTTCCGGAACCCACCTTATTGAAAACGCCTTTTCTGCATTGTGCCATAACTTTGCAGGGAAGGTTCAGAACATGAAATTTTCACATCCCACTATAGCAGAAAGGGTATTTCTAGTAATTGCACATCAAATCTAAGCTGTCTGAAGTGTTTTCCCAAAGTTATCATATTTTTTTTGTTTGGCGTTCCGGAACCCACCTTATCTCAGGCTGAAAACGCGTTTTCTGCATTGTGATATAACTTTGCAGGGAAGCTTCAGAAAATGAAATTTTAACCTGCCACTATAGCAGAAAGGGTCCTTCTAGTAGTTGCACATCAAATCTAACCTGTCTGAAGTGTTTTTCCAAAGTTTTCAACATTCTTATGTTTGGCGTTCTGGAATCAACCTTATCTCAGGCTGAAAACACGTTTTCTGCATTATGCCATCACTTTGCAGGAAAGCTGCAGAACATGAAATTTTCAAATCCCATTATAGCAGAAAGGGTCTTTCTAGTAGTTGCACATCAAATCTAAGCTGTCTGAAGTGTTTTTCCAAAGTTATCATAATTTTTTGTTTGGCGTTCCGGAACCCACCTTATCTCAAGCTGAAAACGCGTTTTCTGCATTGTGCCATAACTTTGCAGGAAAGCTTCAGAACATGAAATTTTCAACTCCCACTATAGCAGAAAGGGTCTTTCTAGTAGTTGCAGGTCAAATATAAGCTGTCTGAAGTGTTTTTCCAAAGTTATCAACATTTTTATGTTTGGCGTTCCGAAACCCACCTTATCGCACTCTGTAAGCGCGTTTTCTGCATTGTGCCATAACTTTGCAGGGAAGCATCAGAACATGAAATTTTCAACTCCCACTATGACAAACAGGGTCTTTCTAATAGTTGCACATCAAATCTAATCTGTCTGAAGTGTTTTTCGAAAGTTATCAACAATTTTATGTTTGGCTTTCCGGAACCCACCTTATCTCAGGCTGAAAACGCGTTTTCTGCATTGTGCCATAACTTTGCAGGAAGCTTCCGAACATGAAATTTTCACCTCCCACTATAGCAGAAAGGGTCTTTCTAGTAGTTGCACATCAAATCTAAGCTGTCTGAAATGTTTTTTCCAAAGTTATCAACATTTTTATGTTTGGCGTTCCGGAACCCACCTTATCTCAGCCTGAAAACGCGTTTTACGCATGGTGCCATAACTTTGCAGGGAAGCTTCAGAACATCAAATTTTCACCTCCCACAATGGCAGAAAGGGTCTTTTATCGTAGTTGCACATCAAATCTAAGCTGTCTGAAATGTTTTTCCAAAGTTATCAACATTTTTATGTTTGGCGTTCCGGAACCCACCTTATCTCAGGCTGAAAACGCGTTTTCTCCATTGTGCCATAACTTTGCAGGGAAGCTTCAGAACATGAAATTTTCACCTCCCACTATAGCAGAAAGGGTCTTTCTAGTAGTTGCACATCAAATCTAAGCTGTCTGAAGTGTATTTCAAAAGTTATCAACTTTTTTATGTTTGGCGTTCCTGAATCAACCTTATCTCAGGCTGAAAACGCGTTTAACGCATTGTTCCATAAATTTGCAGGGAAGCTTCAGAACATGAAATGTTCGCCTCCCACGATAGCAGATAGGGTCTTTCGAGGAGTTGCACATCAAATCTAAGCTGTCTGAAGTGTTTTTCCAAAGTTATCAACATTTTTATGTTTGGCGTTCTGGAACCCACCTTATCTCAGGCTGAAAACGCGTTTTCTGCATTGTGCCATAACTTTGCAGGGAAGCTTATGTTTGGCGTTCCAGAAACAACCTTATCTCAGCCTGAAAACGCGTTTTACATATTTTGCCATAACTTTGCAGGGAAGCTTCAGAACATGAAATTTTAACGTCCCACTATGGCAGAAAGGGTCTTTCTAGTAGTTGCTCATCAAATCTAAGCTGTCTGAAGTGTTTTTCCAAAGTTATTAACATTTTTATGTTTGGCGTTCTGTAACCCACCTTATCTCAGGCTGAAAACGCGTTTTCTGCATTGTGCCGTAACTTTGCAGGGAGACTTCAGAACATGAAATTTTCTCTTCCCACTATCGCAGAAAGGGTATTTCTAGTAGTTGCACATCAAATCTAAACTGTCGAAAGTGTTTTTCCAAAGTTAACAAAATTTTTATTTTTGGCGTTTCGGAACCCACCTTATCTCCGGATGAGAATGCGTTTTCTGCATTGTGCCATAACTTTGCAGGGAAGCTTCAGAACATGAAATTTTAACTTCCCACTATAGCAGAAAAGGTCATTCGAGAAGTTGCACATAAAATCTAAGCTGTCTTGAAGTGTTTTTCTGAAGTTATCAACATTTTTATGTTTGGCGTTCCGGAACCCACCTTATCTCAGCCTGAAAACGCGTTTTACATATTTTGCCATAACTTTGTAGGGAAGCTTCAGAACATGAAATTTTAACATCCCACCATAGAAGAAAGGGTCTTTCTAGTAGTTGCACATCAAATCTAAGCTGTCTGAAGTGTTTTTCCAAAGTTCTGAACATTTTTATGTTTGGCGTTCTGAAATCAATCTTATCTCAGGCTGAAAACGCGTTTTACGTACTGTGCCGTAACTTTGCAGGGAAGCTTCAGAACATGAAATTTTCACCTCCCTCTATAGCAGAAGGGGTCTTTCTAGTATTTGCACATCAAATCTAAGCTGTCGAAAGTGTTTTTCCAAAGTTATCAACATTTTTATTTTTGGCGTTTCGGAAGCGAACTTATCTCCGGATGAAAACGCGTTTTCTGCATTGTGCCATAACTTTGCAGGGAAGCTTCAGAACATGAAATATTAACCTCCCACTATAGCAGAAAAGGTCATTCGAGAAGTTGCACATAAAATCTAAGCTGTCTTGAAGTGTTTTTCTGAAGTTATCAACATTTTTATGTTTGGCGTTCCGGAACCCACCTTATCTCAGCCTGAAAACGCGTTTTACATATTTTGCCATAACTTTGCAGGGAAGCTTCAGAACATGAAATTTTAACATCCCACTATGGCAGAAAGGGTCTTTCTAGTAGTTGCACATCAAATCTAAGCTGTCTGAAGTGTTTTTCCAAAGTTATCAACATTTTTATGTTTGGCGTTCTGTAACCCACCTTATCTCAGGCTGAAAACGCGTTTTCTGCATTGTGCCGTAACTTTGCAGGGAGTCTTCAGAACATGAAATTTTCTCTTCCCACTATAGCAGAAAGGGTATTTCTAGTAGTTGCACATCAAATCTTAGCAGTCTGAAGTGTTTTTCCAAAGTTCTGAACATTTTTATGCTTGGCGTTCTGAAATCAATCTTATCTCAGGCTGAAAACGCGTTTTACGTACTGTGCCATAACTTTGGAGGGAAGCTTCAGAACATGAAATTTTCAACTCCCATAATAGCAGAAAGGGTCTTTCTAGTAGTTGCACATCAAATCTAAGCTGTCTGAAGTGTTTTTCCAAAGTTATCAATATTTTTATGTCTGGCTTTCCGGAATCGACCTTATCTCAGGCTGAAAACGCGTTTCCTGCATTGTGGCATAACTTTGCAGGGATGCTTCAGAACATGACATTTTCACCTCCCACTGTAGCAGAAAGGGTCTTTCTAGTAGTTGCACATCAAATCTAAGCTGTCTGAAGTGTTTTTCCAAAGTTATCAACATTTTTATGTTTGGCGTTCTGGAACCCACCTAATCTCAGGCTGAAAACGCGTTTTCTGCACTGTGCCATAACTTTGCAGGGAAGCTTCAGAACATGAAAATTCCACCTCCCACTATATCAGAAAGGGTATTTCTAATAGTTGCACATCAAATCTAAGTTGTCTGAAGTGTTTTTCCAAAGTTATCAACATTCTTATGTTTGGCGTTCCGGAATCAACCTTATCGCAGACTGAAAACGTGTTTTCTGCATTGTGCCATAACTTTGCAGGGAAACTTCAGAACATGAAATTTTCACGTCCAACTATAGCAGAAAGGTTCTTTCTAGTAGTTGCACATCAAATCTAAGCTGTCTGAAGTGTTTTTCGAAAGTTATCAACATTTTTATGTTTGGCGTTCTGGAACCCACCTAATCTCAGGCTGAAAACGCGTTTTCTGCATTGTGCCATAACTTTGCAGGGAAGCTTCAGAACATGAAATTTTTACCTCCCACTATAGCAGAAAGGGTCTTTCTAGTAGTTGCACATCAAATCTAAGCTGTCTGAAGTGTTTTTCGAAAGTTATCAACATTTTTATGTTTGGCGTTCCGGAACCATCTTATCTCAGGCTGAAAACGCGTTTTACGCATTGTGCCATAACTTTGCAGGAAAGCTTCACAACATGAAATTTTGACATCCCACTATAGCAGAAAGGGTCTTTCTAGTAGTTGCACATCAAATCTAAGCTGTCTGAAGTGTTTTTCCAAAGTTATCAACATTCTTATGTTTGGCGTTCCGGAATCGACCTTATCTCAGGCTGAAAACGTGTTTTCTGCAATGTGCCATAACTTTGCAGGGAAGCTTCAGAACATGACATTTTCAACTCCCACTATAGCAGAAAGGCTTTTTCCAGTAGTTGCACATCAAATCTAAGCTGTCTGAAGTGTTTTTCGAAAGTTATCAACATTCTTATGTTTGGCGTTTCGGAATCAACCTTATCTCTGGCTGAAAACGCGTTTTCAGCATTGTGCCATCACTTTGCAGGAAAGCTGCAGAATATAAAATTTTCACCTCCCACTATAGCAGAAAGGGTCTTTCTAGTAGTTGCACATCAAATCTAAGCTGTTTGAAGTGTTCTACGAAAGTTATCAACATTTTTATGTTTGGCGTTCCGGAATCGACCTCATCTCAGGCTGATAACGCGATTTACGCATTCTGCCATAACTTTGCAGGGAAGCTTCTGAACATGAAATTTTCAAATCCCACTATAGCAGAAAGGGTCTTTCTAGTAGTTGCACATCAAATCTAAGCTGTCTGAAGTGTTTTTCGATAGTTTTCAACATTTTTATATTTGGCGTTCCTGAATCGACCTTATCTCTGGCTGAAAAGACGTTTTCTGCATTGTGCCATAACTTTGCAGGGAAGCTTCAGAACATGAAATTTTCAACTCCCACTACAGCAGAAAGGGTCTTTCTAGTAGTTGCATGTCAAATCTAAGCTGTCTGAAGTGTTTTTCCAAAGTTATCAACATTTTTATGTTTGGCATTCCAGAATCGACCTTATGTCCGGCTGAAAATGCGTTTTCTGCATTGTGCCATAACTTTGCAGGGAAGCTTGAGAACATGAAGTTTTAACCTCCCACTATAGCAGAAAAGGTCATTCTAGTAGTTGCACATCAAATCTAAGCTGTCTTGAAGTGTTTTTCTGAAGTTATCAACATTTTTATGTTTGGCGTTCCGGAACCCACCTTATCTCAGCCTGAAAACGCGTTTTACATATTTTGCCATAACTTTGCAGGGAAGCTTGAGAACATGAAGTTTTAAGCTCCCACTATAGCAGAAAGGGTCTTTCTCGTAGTTGCTCATCAAATCTAAGTTGTCTGAAGTGTTTTTCGAAAGTTATCAACATTTTTATGTTTGGCGTTCCGGAATCGACCTTATCTCAGGCTGATAACGCGATTTACGCATTCTGCCATAACTTTGCAGGGAAGCTTCTGAACATGAAATTTTCAAATCCCACTATAGCAGAAAGGGTCTTTCTAGTAGTTGCACATCAAATCTAAGCTGTCTGAAGTGTTTTTCGATAGTTTTCAACATTTTTATATTTGGCGTTCCTGAATCGACCTTATCTCTGGCTGAAAAGACGTTTTCTGCATTGTGCCATAACTTTGCAGGGAAGCTTCAGAACATGAAATTTTCAACTCCCACTACAGCAGAAAGGGTCTTTCTAGTAGTTGCATGTCAAATCTAAGCTGTCTGAAGTGTTTTTCCAAAGTTATCAACATTTTTATGTTTGGCATTCCAGAATCGACCTTATGTCCGGCTGAAAATGCGTTTTCTGCATTGTGCCATAACTTTGCAGGGAAGCTTGAGAACATGAAGTTTTAACCTCCCACTATAGCAGAAAAGGTCATTCTAGTAGTAGCACATCAAATCTAAGCTGTCTTGAAGTGTTTTTCTGAAGTTATCAACATTTTTATGTTTGGCGTTCCGGAACCCACCTTATCTCAGCCTGAAAACGCGTTTTACATATTTTGCCATAACTTTGCAGGGAAGATTCAGAACATGAAATTTTAACATCCCACTATAGCAGAAAGGGTCTTTCTAGTAGTTGCTCATCAAATCTAAGTTGTCTGAAGTGTTTTTCCAAAGTTATCAACATGTTTATGTTTGGCGTTCCGGAACCCACCTTATCTCTGGCTGTAAACGCGTTTTCTGCATTGTGCCTTTACTTTTCTGGGGAGCTTCAGAACATGGAATTTTCACATCCCACGATAACAGAAAGGGTCCTTCTAGTAGTTGCACATCAAATCTAAGCTGTCTGAAGTGTTGTTCCAAAGTTATCAACATTTTTATGTTTGGCGTTCTGGAACCCCCCTTATCTCAGGCTGAAAACGCGTTTTCTGCATTGTGCCATAACTTTGCAGGGAAACTTCAGAATATGATATTTTAACCTCCCGCTATTGCAGAAAGGGTCTGTCTTGTAGTTGCACATCAAATCTAAGCTGTCTGAAGTGTTTTTCCAAAGTTATCAACATTTTTATGTTTGGCGTTCCGGAACCCACCTTATCTCAGGCTGAAATCGCGTTTCCTCCATTGTGCCATAACTTTGCAGGGAAGCTTCAGAACATGAAATTTTCACCTCCCACTATAGCAGAAAGGGTCTTTCTAGTACTTGCACATCAAATCTAAGCTTTCTGAAGTGTATTTCAAAAGTTATCAACTTTTTTATGTTTGGCGTTCCTGAATCAACCTTATCTCAGGCTGAAAACGCGTTTAACGCATTGTTCCATAAATTTGCAGGGAAGCTTCAGAACATCGAATTTTCAACTCCCACTATAGCAGAAAGGGACTTTCTAGTAGTTGCACATCAAATCTTAGCAGTCTGAAGTGTTTTTCCAAAGTTCTGAACATTTTTATGTTTGGCGTTCCGGAACCCACCTTATCTCAGGCTGGAAACGCGTTTTCTGCATTGTGCCATAACTTTGCAAGGAAGCTTCAGAACATGAAATTTTAAACTTGCGCTATAGCAGAAAAGGTCTTTCTAGTAGTTGTACATCAAATCTAAGCTGTCTGAAGTGTTTTTCCAAAGTTATCCACATTTTAATGTTTGGCGTTCCGGAATCGACCTTATCTCAGGCTGTAAACGCGTTTTACGCATGGTGCCATAACTTTGCAGGAAAGCTTCAGAACATTAAATTTTCAACTCCCACTATAGCAGAAAGGGTCTTTCTAGTAGTTGCACATCAAATCTAAGCTGTTTGAAGTGTTTTTCCAAAGTTATCAATATTTTTATGTTTGGCTTTCCGGAATTGACCTTATCTCAGGCTGAAAACGCGTTTTCTGCATTGTGCCGTAACTTTGCAGGGAAACTTCAGAACATGAAATTTTCTCCTCCCACTATAGCAGAAAGGGTATTTCTAGTAGTTGCACATCAAATCTTAGCAGTCTGAAGTGTTTTTCCAAAGTTCTGAACATTTTTATGTTTGGCGTTCTGAAATCAATCTTATCTCAGGCTGAAAACGCGTTTTACGTACTGTGCCATAACTTTGCAGGGAAGCTTCAGAACATGAAATTTTAACCTCCCACTATAGCAGAAAGGGTCTTTCTAGTATTTGCACATCAAATCTAAGCTGTCGAAAGTGTTTTTCCAAAGTTATCAACATTTTTATTTTTGGCGTTTCGGAAGCGAACTTATCTCCGGATGAAAACGCGTTTTCTGCATTGTGCCGTAACTTTGCAGGGAAGCTTCAGAACATGAAATATTAACCTCCCACTATAGCAGAAAAGGTCATTCGAGAAGTTGCACATAAAATCTAAGCTGTCTTGAAGTGTTTTTCTGAAGTTATCAACATTTTTATGTTTGGCGTTCCGGAACCCACCTTATCTAAGCCTGAAAACGCGTTTTACATATTTTGCCATAACTTTGCAGGGAAGCTTCAGAACATGAAATTTTCTCTTCCCACTATAGCAGAAAGGGTATTTCTAGTAGTTGCACATCAAATCTTAGCAGTCTGAAGTGTTTTTCCAAAGTTCTGAACATTTTTATGTTTGGCGTTCTGAAATCAATCTTATCTCAGGCTGAAAACGCGTTTTACATATTTTGCCATAACTTTGCAGGGAAGCTTCAGAACATGAAATTTTAACATCCCACCATGGCAGAAAGGGTCTTACTAGTAGTTGCACATCAAATCTAAGCTGTCTGAAGTGTTTTTCCAAAGTTATCAATATTTTTATGTTTGGCGTTTTGGAATCGACCTTATCTCAGGCTGAAAACGCATTTCCTGCATTGTGGCATAACTTTGCAGGGAAGCTTCAGAACATGAAATTTTCACCTCCCACTGTAGCTAAAAGGGTCTTTCTAGTAGTTTCACATCAAATCTAAGCTGTCTGAAGAGTTTTTCCAAAGTTATCAACATTTTTATGTTTGGCGTTCTGGAACCCACCTAATCTCAGGCTGAAAACGCGTTTCCTGCATTGTTGCATAACTTTGCAGGGATGCTTCAGAACATGAAATGTTCGCCTCCCACTATAGCAGATAGGGTCATTCGAGGAGTTGCACATCAAATCTAAGCTGTCTGAAGTGTTTTTCCAAAGTTATCAACATTTTTATGTTTGGCGTTCTGGAACCCACCTTATCTCAGGCTGAAAACGCGTTTTCTGCATTGTGCCATAACTTTGCAGGGAAGCTTCAGAACATGAAATTTTCACCTCCCACTATAGCAGAAAGTGTCTTTCTAGTAGTTGCACATCAAATCTAAGCTGTCGAAAGTGTTTTTCCAAAGTTATCAACATTTTTATTTTTGGCGTTTCGGAAGCGAACTTATCTCCGGATGAAAACGCGTTTTCTGCATTGTGCCATAACTTTGCAGGGAAGCTTCAGAACATGAAATTTTAACCTCCCACTATAGCAGAAAAGGTCATTCGAGAAGTTGCACATAAAATCTAAGCTGTCTTGAAGTGTTTTTCTGAAGTTATTAACATTTTTATGTTTGGCGTTCCGGAACCCACCTTATCTCA
Organism: Synchiropus splendidus; assembly: GCF_027744825.2. Lineage (NCBI taxonomy): Eukaryota > Metazoa > Chordata > Actinopteri > Syngnathiformes > Callionymidae > Synchiropus > Synchiropus splendidus. The sequence goes on from NW_026527058.1 coordinate 457,964, forward strand.
GCCTGAAAACGCGTTTTACATATTTTGCCATAACTTTGCAGGGAAGCTTCAGAACATGAAATTTTAACCTCCCACTATAGCAGAAAGAGTCTTTCTAGTAGTTGCACATCAAATCTAAGCTGTCTGAAGTGTTTTTCCAAAGTTATCAATATTTTTATGTTTGGCGTTTCGGAATCGACCTTATCTAAGACAGAAAACGCATTTCCTGCATTGTGGCATAACTTTGCAGGGGTTCTTCAGAACATGAAATTTTCACCTCCCACTGTAGCTAAAAGGGTCTTTTATCGTAGTTGCACATCAAATCTAAGCTGTCTGAAGTGTTTTTCCAAAGTTATCAACATTTTTATGTTTGGCGTTCTGGAACCCACCTAATCTCGGGCTGAAAACGCGTTTCCTGCATTGTTGCATAACATTGCAGGGATGCTTCACAACTTGAAATGTTCGCCTCCCACTATAGCAGATAGGGTCTTTCGAGGAGTTGCACATCAAATCTAAGCTGTCTGAAGTGTTTTTCGAAAGTTATCTACATTTTTATGTTTGGCGTTCCGGAACCCACCTTATCTCAGGCTGAAAACGCGTTTTCTGCATTGTGCCATAACTTTGCAGGGAAGCTTCAGAACATGAAATTTTCAGCTCCCACTGTAGCAGAAAGGGTCTTTCTCGTAGTTGCACATGAAATATAAGCTGTCTAAAGTGTTTTTCCAAAGTTATCAACATTTTTATGTTTGGCGTTCCGGAACCCACCTTATGTCAGGCTGAAAACGCGTTTTCTGCATTGTGCCATAACTTTGCAGGGAAGCTTCAAAACATGAAATTTTAACCTCCCACTGTAGCAGAAAGGGTCTTACTAGTAGTTGGAAATCAAATCTAAGCTGTCTGAAGTGTTTTTCCAAAGTTATCAACATTTTTATGTTTGAAGTTCCGGAACCCACCTTGTCTCAGGCTGAAAACGCGTTTTCAGCATTGTGCCATAACTTTGAAGGAAAGCTTCAGAACATGAAAGTTTGACCTCCCACAATAGCATAAAGGGTCTTTCTTGTAGTTGCACATCAAATCGAAGCTTTCTGGAGTGTTTTTCCAAAGTTATCAACGTTTTTACGTATGGCGTTCCGGAACCCACCTTATCTCAGGCTGAAAACGCGTTTTCTGCATTTTGCCATAACTTTGCAGGAAGCTTCACAACATGAAATTTTCACGTCCCACTATAGATGAAAGGGTCTTTCTAGTAGTTGTACATCAAATCTAAGCTGTCTGAAATGTTTTTTCCAAAGTTATCAACATTTTTATGTTTGGCGTTCTGGAACCCACCTTATCTCTGGCTGAAAACGCATTTTCTGCTTTGTGCCATAACTTTGCTGGGAATCTTTAGAACATGAAATTGTAACCTCCCACAATAGCATAAAGGGTCTTTCTTGTAGTTGCACATCAAATCTAAGCTGTCTGAAGTGGTTTCCCAAAGTTATCAACATTTTTATGTTTGGCGTTCCGGAACCCACCTTTTTTCAGGCTGAAAAGGCGTTTTCTGCATTGTGCCATAACTTTGCAGGGAAGCTTCAGAACATGAAATTTTCACCTCCCACTATAGCAGAAAGGGTCTTTCTCGTAGTTGCACATGAAATATAAGCTGTATGAAGTGTTTTTCCAAAGTTATCAACATTTTTATGTTTGGCGTTCCGGAACCCACCTTATCTCAGGCTGAAAACGTGTTTTCTGCATTGTGCCATAACTTTGCTGGGAATCTTTAGAACATGAAATTTTTACCTCCCACAATAGCATAAAGGGTCTTTCTTGTATTTGCACATCAAATCTAAGCTATCTGAAGTGTTTTTCCAAAGTTATCAACATTTTTACATTTGGCGCTCCGGAACCCACATTACCTCTGGCTGAAAACGCGTTTTCTGCATTGTGCCATAACTTTGCTGGGAATCTTTAGATCATGAAATTTTAACCTCCCACAATAGCATAAAGGGTCTTTCTTGTAGTTGCACATCAAATCTAAGCTGTCTGAAGTGGTTTTCCAAAGTTATCAACATTTTTAAGTTTGGTGTTCCGGAACCCACCTTATCTCAGGCTGAAAACGCGTTATCTGCATTGTTCCTTAACTTTGCAGGGAAGCTTCAGAACATGAAATTTTCACCTCCCACTATAGCAGAAAGGGTATTTCTCGTAGTTGCACATGAAATATAAGCTGTCTGAAGTGTTTTTCGAAAGTTATCAACATTTTTATGTTTGGCGTTCCGGAACCCACCTTATCTCAGGCTGAAAACGCGTTTTCTGCATTGTGCCATAACTTTGCAGGAAGCTTCAGAACATGAAATTTTCACCTCCCACTATAGCAGAAAGGGTCTTTCTAGTAGTTGCACATCAAATCTAAGCTGTCTGAAATGTTTTTTCCAAAGTTATCAACATTTTTATGTTTGGCATTCCGGAATCGACCTTATCTCAGGATGAAAATGCATTTTCTGCATTGTCCCATGACTTTCCAGGGAAGCTTCAGAACATGAAATTTTGAGCTCCCACTATAGCAGAAAGGTTCTTTCTAGTAGTTGCACATCAAATCTAAGCTTTCTGATATGTTTTTCCAAAGTTATCAACATTTTTACGTTTGCCGCTCCGGAACCCACATTATCTCGGGCTGAAAACGCGTTTTCTGCATTGTGCCATAACTTTGCAGGGAAGCTTCAGAAAATGAAATTTTAACCTCCCACTGTAGCAGAAAGGGTCTTTCTAGTAGTTGCACATTTAATCTAAGCTGTCTGAAGTGTTTTTCCAAAGTTATCAACATTTTTAAGTTTGGCGTTCCGGAACCCACCTTATCGCAGGCTGAAAACGCGTTTTCTGCATTGTTCCATAACTTTGCAGGGAAGCATCAGAACATGAAATTTTCAGCTCCCACTATGACAAACAGGGTCTTTCTAATAGTTGCACATCAAATCTAATCTGTCTGAAGTGTTTTTCGAAAGTTATCAACATTTTTCTGTTTGGCGTTCCGGAACCCACCTTGTCTCAGGTTGAAAACGCGTTTTATGCATTGTGCCATAACTTTGACGGAAAGCTTCAGAACATGAAAGTTTCACCTCCCACTATAGCAGAAAGAGTCTTTTTAGTAGTTACACATCAAATCTAAGCTGTCTGAAGTGTTTTTCCAAAGTTATCAATATTTCTATGTTTGGCGTTCCGGAATCGACCTTATCTCAGGCTGAAAGCGCGTTTCACGCATTGTCCCATCACTTTCCAGGGAAGCTTCAAAACATGAAATTTTGACCTCCCACTCTAGCAGAAAGGGTCTTTCTAGTAGTTGCACATCAAATCTAAGCTGTCTGAAGTGTTTTTTGAAAATTATCAACATTTTTATGTGTGGCGTTCCGGAACCCACCTTATCACAGGCTGAAAACGCGTTTTCTGCATTGTGGCATTACTTTGCAGGGAAGCTTCGGAACATGAAATGTTCACCTCCCACTATGGCAGAAAGGGTCTCTCTAGTAGTTGCACATCAAATCTAAGCTGTCTGAAGTGTTTTTCCAAAGTTATCAATATTTCTATGTTTGGCGTTCCGGAATCGACCTTATCTCAGGCTGAAAGCGCGTTTCACGCATTGTCCCATCACTTTCCAGGGAAGCTTCAAAACATGAAATTTTGACCTCCCACTCTAGCAGAAAGGGTCTTTCTAGTAGTTGCACATCAAATCTAAGCTGTCTGAAGTGTTTTTCGAAAATTATCAACATTTTTATGTTTGGCGTTCCGGAACCCACCTTATCTCAGGCTGAAAACGCGTTTTCTGCATTGTGCCATAACTTTGCAGGGAAGCTTCAGAACATGAAATTTTAACGCCCCACTATTGCAGAAAGTGTCTTTCTAGTAGTTGCAAATCAAAGTTTTCTGATGAGTTTTTCCAAAGTTATCAACATTTTCATATTTGGCATTCCGGAATTGACCTTATCTCAGGCTGAAGACGCGTTTTACGCATTGTGCCATAACTTTGCAGGGAAGTTCCAGAAAATGAAATTTTCACCTCCCACTATAACAGAAAGGGTTTTTTTAGTAGTTGCACATCAAATCTAAGCTGTCTGAAGTGTTTTTCGAAAGTTATCAACATTTTTATGTATGGCGTTCCGGAATCGACCTTATCTCAAGCTGAAAACGCGTTTTCTGCATTGTGCCATAACTTTGCAGGGAAGCTTCAGAACATGAAATGTTCACCTCCCACTATAGCAGAAAGGGTCTTTCTAGTAGTTGCACATCAAATCTAAGCAGTTTGAAGTGTTTTTCCAAAGTTATCAACATTTTTATGTTTGACGTTCCGGAATCAACCTTATCTCAGGCTGAAAACGCGTTTTACGCATTGCGCCATAACTTTGCAGGAAAGCTTCAGAACATGAAATTTTCAATTCCCACTAAAGCAGAAAGGGTTTTTCTCCTACTTGCACATCAAATCTAAGCTGTCTGAAGTTTTTTTTTCCAAAGTTATCAACATTTTGATGTTTGGCGTTTCGGAATCGACCTTATCTAATGATGAAAACGCGTTTCCTGCATTGTGCCAAAACTTTGTAGGTAAGCTCCAGAACATGAAATTTTCACCTCCCACTATAGCAGAAAGGGTCTTTCTAGTAGTTGCACATCCAATCTAAGCTGTTTGAAGTGTTTTTCCAAAGTTATCAACATTTTTATGTTTGGCGTTTCGGAATCGACCTTATCTCCGGCTGAAAATGCGTTTTCTGCATTGTGACATAACTTTGCAGGGAAGCTTGAGAACATGAAGTTTTAACCTCCCACTATAGCATAAAAGGTCATTCTAGCAGTTGCACATCAAATCTAAGCTGTCTTGAAGTGTTTTTCTGAAGTTATCAACATTTTTATGTTTGGCGTTCCGGAATCGACCTTATCTCAGGCTGAAAACGCGTTTCCTGCATTGTGGCATAACTTTGCAGGGAAGCTTCCGAACATGAAATTTTCTACTCCCACTGTAGCAGAAAGGGTCTTTCTAGGAGTTGCACATCAAATCTAAGCTGTCTGAAGTGTTTTTCTGAAGTTATCAACATTTTTATGTTTGGCGTTCCGGAACCCACCTTATCTCACCCTGAAAACGCGTTTTACATATTTTGCCATAACTTTGCAGGGAAGCTTCAGAACATGAAATTTTAACATCCCACTATGGCAGAAAGGGTCTTTCTAGTAGTTGCACATCAAATCTAAGCTGTCTGAAGTGTTTTTCCAAAGTTATCAACATTTTTATGTTTGGCGTTCTGGAACCCACCTAATCTCGGGCTGAAAACGCGTTTCCTGCATTGTTGCATAACTTTGCAGGGATGCATCAGAACATGAAATGTTCGCCTCCCACTATTGCAGATAGGGTCTTTCGAGGAGTTGCACATCACATCTAAGCTGTCTGAAGTGTTTTTCCAAAGTTATCAACATTTTTATGTTTGGTTTTCTGGAACCCACCTTATCTCAGGCTGAAAACGCGTTTTCTGCAATGTGCCATAACTTTGCAGGGAAGCTTCAGAACATGAAGTTTTAACCTCCCACTATAGCAGAAAAGATCATTCTAGTAGTTGCACATCGAATCTAAGCTGTTTGAAGTGTTTTTCCAAAGTTAACAACATTTTTATGTTTGGCGTTCTGGAACCCACCTAATCTCAGGCTGAAAACGCGTTTTCTGCATTGTGCCATAACTTTTCAGGGAAGCTTCAGAACATGAAATGTTCGCCTCCCACTATAGCAGATAGGGTCTTTCTAGTAGTTGCACATCAAATCTAAGCTGTCTGAAGTGTTTTTCCAAAGTTATCAATATTTTTATGTTTGGCGTTCTCGAACCCACCTAATTCCAGGCTGAAAACGCATTTCCTGCATTGTTGCATAACTTTGCAGGGATGCATCAGAACATGAAATGTTCGCCTCCCACTATAGCAGATAGGGTCTTTCGAGGAGTTGCACATCAAATCTAAGCTGTCTGAAGTGTTTTTCCAAAGTTTTCAACATTTTTATGTTTGGCGTTCCGGAACCCACCTTATCTCAGGCCGAAAACGCGTTTTCTGCAATGTGCCATAACTTTGCAGGGCAGCGACAGAACATGAAGTTTTAACCTCCCACTATAGCAGAAAAGGTCATTCTAGTAGTTGCACATCAAATATAAGCTGTTTGAAGTGTTTTCCCAAAGTTATCAACATTTTTATGTTTGGCGTTTCGGAATCGACCTTATGTCCGGCTGAAAATGCGTTTTCTGCATTGTGCCATAACTTTGCAGGGAAGCTTGAGAACATGAAGTTTTAACCTCCCACTATAGCAGAAAAGGTCATTCTAGTAGTTGCACATCAAATATAAGCTGTCTTGAAGTGTTTTTCTGAAGTTATCAACATTTTTATGTTTGGCGTTCCGGAACCCACCTTATCTCAGCCTGAAAACGCGTTTTACATATTTTGCCATAACTTTGCAGGGAAGCTTCAGAACATGAAATTTTTACATCCCACTATAGCAGAAAGGGTCTTTCTCGTAGTTGCACATCAAATCTAAGCTGTCTGAAATGATTTTCGAAATTTATCAACATTTTTATGTTTGCCGTTCAGGAATCGACCTTATCTTAGGCTGAAAACCCGTTTTCTGCATTGTGCCTTAACTTTGCAGGGAAGCTTCAGAACATGAAATTTTCACCTCCCACTATAGCAAAAAGGGTCTTTCTAGTAGTTGCACATCAAATCTAAGCTGTCTGAAGTTTTTTTTCCAAAGTTATCAATATTTTGATGTTTGGCGTTTCGGAATCAACCTTATCTAATGATGAAAACGCGTTTCCTGCATTGTGCCAAAACTTTGTAGGTAAGCTCCAGAACATGAAATTTTCACCTCCCACTATAGCAGAAAGGGTCTTTCTAGTAGTTGCACATCCAATCTAAGCTGTTTGAAGTGTTTTTCCAAAGTTATCAACATTTTTATGTTTGGCGTTTCGGAATCGACCTTATCTCCGGCTGAAAATGCGTTTTCTGCATTGTGCCATAACTTTGCAGGGAAGCTTCAGAACATGAAGTTTTAACCTCCCACTATAGCAGAAAAGGTCATTCTAGCAGTTGCACATCAAATCTAAGCTGTCTTGAAGTGTTTTTCTGAAGTTATCAACATTTTTATGTTTGGCGTTCCGGAACCCACCTTATCTCAGCCTGAAAACGCGTTTTACATATTTTGCCATAACTTTGGAGGGAAGCTTCAGAACATGACATTTTTACATCCCACTATAGCAGAAAGGGTCTTTCTAGTAGTTGCACATCAAATCTAAGCTGTCTGAAGTGTTTTTCCAAAGTTATCAATATTTTTATGTTTGGCGTTCCGGAATCGACCTTATCTCAGGCTGAAAACGCGTTTCCTGCATTGTGGCATAACTTTGCAGGGAAGCTTCAGAACATGAAATTTTCTACTCCCACTGTAGCAGAAAGGGTCTTTCTAGTAGTTGCACATCAAATCTAAGCTGTCTGAAGTGTTTTTCTGAAGTTATCAACATTTTTATGTTTGGCGTTCCGGAACCCACCTTATCTCACCCTGAAAACGCGTTTTACATATTTTGCCATAACTTTGCAGGGAAGCTTCAGAACATGAAATTTTAACATCCCACTATGGCAGAAAGGGTCTTTCTAGTAGTTGCACATCAAATCTAAGCTGTCTGAAGTGTTTTTCCAAAGTTATCAACATTTTTATGTTTGGCGTTCTGGAACCCACCTAATCTCGGGCTGAAAACGCGTTTCCTGCATTGTTGCATAACTTTGCAGGGATGCATCAGAACATGAAATGTTCGCCTCCCACTATAGCAGATAGGGTCTTTCGAGGAGTTGCACATCACATCTAAGCTGTCTGAAGTGTTTTTCCAAAGTTATCAACATTTTTATGTTTGGCGTTCTGGAACCCACCTTATCTCAGGCTGAAAACGCGTTTTCTGCAATGTGCCATAACTTTGCAGGGAAGCTTCAGAACATGAAGTTTTAACCTCCCACTATAGCAGAAAAGATCATTCTAGTAGTTGCACATCGAATCTAAGCTGTCTGAAGTGTTTTTCCAAAGTTATCAATATTTTTATGTTTGGCGTTCCGGAATCGACCTTATCTCAGGCTGAAAACGCGTTTCCTGCATTGTGGCATAACTTTGCAGGGAAGCTTCAGAACATGAAATTTTCACCTCCCACTGTAGCTAAAAGGGTCTTTCTAGTAGTTGCACATCAAATCTAAGCTGTCTGAAGTGTTTTTCCAAAGTTATCAATATTTTTATGTTTGGCGTTCTGGAACCCACCTAATTCCAGGCTGAAAACGCATTTCCTGCATTGTTGCATAACTTTGCAGGGATGCATCAGAACATGAAACTTTCGCCTCCCACTATAGCAGATAGGGTCTTTCGAGGAGTTGCACATCAAATCTAAGCTGTCTGAAGTGTTTTTCCAAAGTTATCAACATTTTTATGTTTGGCGTTCTGGAACCCACCTTATCTCAGGCTGAAAACGCGTTTTCTGCAATGTGCCATAACTTTGCAGGGCAGCTTCAGAACATGAAGTTTTAACCTCCCACTATAGCAGAAAAGGTCATTCTAGTAGTTGCACATCAAATATAAGCTGTTTGAAGTGTTTTCCCAAAGTTATCAACATTTTTATTTTTGGCGTTTCGGAATCGACCTTATGTCCGGCTGAAAATGCGTTTTCTGCATTGTGCCATAACTTTGCAGGGAAGCTTGAGAACATGAAGTTTTAACCTCCCACTATAGCAGAAAAGGTCATTCTAGTAGTTGCACATCAAATCTAAGCTGTCTTGAAGTGTTTTTCTGAAGTTATCAACATTTTTATGTTTGGCGTTCCGGAACCCACCTTATCTCAGCCTGAAAACGCGTTTTACATATTTTGCCATAACTTTGCAGGGAAGCTTCAGAACATGAAATTTTTACATCCCACTATAGCAGAAAGGGTCTTTCTCGTAGTTGCACATCAAATCAAAGCTGTCTGAAGTGTTTTTCCAAAGTTATCAACATTTTTATGTTTGGCGTTCCGGAATCGACCTTATCTCAGGCTGAAAACGCGTTTTCTGCATTGTGCCATAACTGTGCAGGGAAGCTTCAGAACATGAAATTTTCACCTCCCACTGTAGCAGAAAGGGTCTTTCTAGTAGTTGCACATCAAATCTAAGCTGTCTGAAGTGTTTTTCCAAAGTTATCATATTTCTATGTTTGGCGTTCCAGAATTGACCTTGTCTCATGCTGAAAACGTATTTTCTGCATTGTGCCATAACTTTGCAGGGAAGTTTCAGAACATGAAATTTACACCTCCCACTATAGCAGAAATGGTCTTTCTAGTAGTTGCACATCAAATCTAAGCTGTCTGAAGTGTTTTTCCAAAGTTATCAACATTATTATGGTTGGCGTTCCGAAACCCACCTTATCTCAGGCTGAAAACGCGTTTTCTGCATTGTGCCATAACTTTGCAGGGAAGCTTCAGAACATAAAATTTTCACCTCCCACTATAGCAGAAAGGGTCTTTCTAGTAGTTGCACATCAAATCTAAGCTGTTGGACGTGTTTTTCCAAAGTTATCAACATTTTTATGTTTGGCGTTCCGGAATCGACCTTATCTCAGGCTGAATACACGTTTTCTGCATTGTGCCATAACTTTGCAGGGAAGCTTCAGAACATGAAATTTTCACCTCCCACTATAGCAGAAAGGGTCTTTCTAGTAGTTGCACATCAAATCTCAGCTGTCTGAAGTGTTTTTCCAAAGTTATAAACATTTTTATGTTTGGCATTACGGAATCAACCTTATCTCAGGCTGAATACGCGTTTTCTGCATTGTGCCATAACTTTGCTGGGGATCTTCAGAACATGAAATTTTCACGTCCCACTATAGCAGAAACGGTCTTTCTAGTAGTTGCACATCAAATCTAAGCTGTTTGAAGTGTTTTTCCAAAGTTATCAACATTTTTATGCTTGGCGTTCCGAAACCCACCTTATCTCAGGCTGAAAACGCATTTTCTGCAGTGTGCCATACCTTTGCAGATAAGCTTCAGAACATGAAATTTTCACCTCCCACTATAGCAGAAAGGGTCTTTCTAGTAGTTGCACATCAAATCTAAGCTGTTTGAAGTGTTTTTCCAAAGCTATCAACATTTTTATGTTTGGCGTTCCGGAACCCACCTTATTGAAAACGCCTTTTCTGCATTGTGCCATAACTTTGCAGGGAAGCTTCAGAACATGAATTTTTCACCTCCCACTATAGCAGAAAGGGTCTTTCTAGTAGTTGCACATCAAATCGAAGCTGTCTGAAGTGTTTTCCCAAAGTTATCATATTTTTTGTTTGGCGTTCCGGAACCCACCTCATCTCAGGCTGAAAACTCGTTTTCTGCATTGTGATATAACTTTGCAGGGAAGCTTCAGAACATGAAATTTTAAACTGCCACTATAGCAGAAAGGGTCTTTCTAGTAGTTGCACATCAAATCTAAGCTGTCTGATATGTTTTTCCAAGGTTATCTACTTTTTTCTGTTTGGCGTTCTGGAACCCACCTTATCTCAGTGTGAAAACGCGTTTTCTGCATTGTGCCATAACTTTGCAGTGAAGCTTCAGAACATGAAATTTTCACATCCCACTATAGCAGAAAGGGTTTTTCTCGTAGTTGCACATCAAATCTAAGCTGTCTGAAGTGTTTTTCCAAAGTTATCAACATTTTTATGTTTGGCGTTCCGGAACCCACCTTATCTCTGGCTGAAAACGCGTTTTTTGCATTGTGCCATAATTTGTAGGGAAGCTTCAGAACATGAAATTTTCATCTCCCACTATAGCAGAAAGGGTCTTTCTAGCAGTTGCACGTCAAATCTAAGCGGTCTGAAGTGTTTTTCCAAAGTTATCAACATTTTTATGTTTGCCGTTCCGGAATCGACCATATCTCAGGCTGAAAAGGCGTTTTCTGCATTGTGCCATAACTTTGCAGAGAAGCTTCAGAACATGAAATTATCACCTCCCACTACAACAGAAAGGGTGTTTCTAGCAGTTGGACATCAAATCTAAGCTGTCTGAAGTGTTTTTCCAAAGTTATCAACATTTTTATGTTTGGCGTTCTGGAACCCACCTTATCTCAGGCTGAAAACGCGTTTTCTGCATTGTGCCATAACTTTGCAGTGAAGCTTCAGAACATGAAATTTTCACCTCCCACTATACCAGAAAGGGTCTTTCTAGTAGTTGCACATCAAATCTAAGCTGTCTGAAGTGTTTCTCCAAAGTTATCATATTTTTTTGTTTGGCGTTCCGGAACCCACCTTATCTCAAGCTCAAAACGCATTTTCTGCATTGTGCCATAACTTTGCAGGGAAGCTTCAGAACATGAAATTTCCACATCCCACTATAGCAGAAAGGGTCTTTCTAGTAGTTGCACATCAAATCTAAGCTGTCTGAAGTGTTTTTCCAAAGTTATCAACATTTTTATGTTTGGCGTTCCGGAATCAACCTTATCTCAGGCTAAAAACGCGTTTTACGCATTGTGCCATAACTTTGCAGGAAAGCTTCAGAACATGAAATTTTCACCTCCCACTATAGCAGAAATGGTCTTTCTAGTACTTGCACATCAAATCTAAGCTGTCTGAAGTGTTTTTCCGAAGTTATTAACATTTTTATGTTTGGCGTTCCGGAATTGACCTTATGTGAAGCTGAAAACGCGTTTTCTGCATTGTGACATAACTTTGCAGGGAAGCTTCAGAACATGAAATTTTCACGACCCACGATAGCAGAAAGGGTCTTTCTAGTAGTTGCACATCAAATCGAAACTGTTTGAATTGTTTTTCCAAAGTTATCAACATTTTTATGTTTGGCGTTCTGGAACCCACCTTATCTCAGGCTGAAAACGCGTTTTCTGCATTGTGCCATAAATTTGCAGGGAAGCTTCAGAACATGAAATTTCTACATCCCAATATAGCAGAAAGGGTCTTTCTAGTAGTTGCACATCAAATCGAAGCTGTTTGAATTGTTTTTCCAAAGTTATCAACACTTTTATGTTTGGTGTTCCGGAATCAACCTTATCTCAGGTTGAAAACGCGTTTTACGCATTGTGCCATAACTTTGCAGGAAAGCTTCAGAACATGAAATTTTCAACTCCCACTATAGCAGAAAGGGTCTTTCTAGTAGTTGCACATCAAATCTAAGCTGTCTAAAGAGTTTTTCCCAAATTTTCAATATTTTTATGTTTGGCGTTCCGGAATCGACCTTATCTCAATCTGAAAACCCATTTCCTGCATTGTGGCATAACTTTGCAGGGAAGCTTCAGAACATCGAATTTTCAACTCCCACAATGGCAGAAATGGTCTTTCTAGTAGTTGCACATCAAATCTAAGCTGTCTGAAGTGTTTTTCCAGAATTATGAACATGTTTATGTTTGGCGTTCCGGAATCGACCTTATCTCAGGCTGAAAACGCGTTTTACGCATTGTGCCATAACTTTGGTGGGAAGCTTCATATCATCGAATATTCACCACCCACTATATCAGAAAGGGTCCTTCTAGTAGTTGCACATCAAATCTAAGCTGTCTAAAGAGTTTTTCCAAAGTTATCAATATTTTTATGTTTGGCATTCCGGAATCGACCTTATGTGATGCTGAAAACGCGTTTTCTGCATTGTGACATAACTTTGCAGGGAAGCTTCAGAACATGAAATTTTCACCTCCCACTACAGCAGAAATGGTCTTTCTAGTACTTGCACATCAAATCTAAGCTGTCTGAAGTGTTTTTCGGAAGTTATTAACATTTTTATGTTTGGCGTTCCGGAATTGACCTTATGTGAGGCTGAAAACGCGTTTTCTGCATTGTGACATAACTTTGCAGGGAAGCTTCAGAACATGAAATTTCCACGACCCACGATAGCAGAAAGGGTCTTTCTAGCAGTTGCACATCAAATCGAAGCTGTTTGAATTGTTTTTCCAAAGTTATCAACATTTTTATGTTTGGCGTTCTGGAACCCACCTTATCTCAGGCTGAAAACGCGTTTTCTGCGTTGTGCCATAACTTTGCAGGGAAGCTTCAGAACATGAAATTTCTACATCCCACTATAGCAGAAAGGGTCTTTCTAGTAGTTGCACATCAAATCGAAGCTGTTTGAATTGTTTTTCCAAAGTTATCAACACTTTTATGTTTGGTGTTCCAGAATCAACCTTATCTCAGGCTGAAAACGCGTTTTACGCATTGTGCCATAACTTTGCAGGAAAGCTTCAGAACATCGAATTTTCACCTCCCACAATTGCAGAAATGGTCTTTCTAGTAGTTGCACATCAAATCTAAGCTGTCTGAAGTGTTTTTCCAGAATTATGAACATGTTTATGTTTGGCGTTCCGGAATTGACCTTATCTCAGGCTGAAATCGCGTTTTACGCATTGTGCCATAACTTTGCATAAAGCTTCAGAACATGAAATGTTCACCTCCCACTATAGCAGAAAGGGTCTTTCAAGTAGTTGCAGATCAAATCTAAGCTGTCTGAGATGTTTTTTCCAAAGTTATCAACATTTTTATGTTTGGCGTTCTGGAACCCACCTTATCTCAGTCTGAAAATGTGTTTTCTGCATTGTGCCCTATCTTTGCAGGGAAGTTTCAGAACATGAAATTTTCACCTCCCGCTATAATAGAGAGGGTCTTTCTAGTAGTTGCACATCGAATCTAAGCTGTCTGAAATGTTTTTCCAAAGTTATCAACATTTTTATGTTTGGCGTTCTGGAACCCACCTTATCTCAGTCTGAAAACGTGTTTTTTGCATTGTGCCATAACTTTGCAGGGATGCCACAGAACATGAAATTTTCACCTGCCGCTGTAGTAGAAAGGGTCGTTCTAGTAGTTGCACATCAAATCCAAGCTGTCTGAAGTGGCTTTCCAAAGTTATCAACATTTTTATGTTTGGAGTTCCGGAATCAACCTTATCTCAGGCTGAACACCCGTTTTCTTCATTGTGCCATAACTTTGCAGGGATGCATCAGAACATGACATTTTAAACTTCCACTATAGCAGAAAAGGTCTTTCTAGTAGTTGCACAAAAAAATTCTAATCTGTCTGAAGTGTTTTTCCAAAGTTATCAACATTTTTATGTTTGGCGTTCCGGAACCCACCTTATCTCTGGCTGAAAACGCATTTTCTGCATTGTGCCATAACTTTGCAAGGAAGCATCAGAACATGAAATTTTATAATTGCGCTATAGCAGAAAAGGTCTTTCTAGTAGGTGTACATCAAATCTAAGCTCTCTGAAGAGTTTTTCCAAAGTTATCCACATTTTAATGTTTGGCGTTCCGGAATCGACCTTATCTCAGGCTGAAAACGCGTTTTACGCATTGTGCCATAACTTTGCATAAAGCTTCAGAACATGAAATTTTCACCTCCCACGATAGCAGAAAGGGTCTTTCTAGTAGTTGCAGATCAAAACTAAGCTGTCTGAAATGTTTTTCCAAAGTTATCAACAGTTTTATGTTTGGCATTCCGGAATCGACCTTATCTCAGGCTGTAAACGCGTTTTACGAATGGTGCCATAACTTTGCTGGGAAGCTTCAGAACATCAAATTTTCACCTCCCACAATAGCAGAAACGGTCTTTCTAGTAGTTGCACATCAAATCTAAGCTGTCTGAAGTGTTTTTCCAAAGTTATCTACATTTTTATGTTTGGTGTTCCGGAATCGAACTTATCTCAGGCTGAAAACGTGTTTTCTGCATTGTGCCATAGCTTTGCAGGGAAGCTTCAGAACATGAAATTTCCACATCCCACTATAGCAGAAAGGGTCTTTCTAGTAGTTGCACATTAAAGCTAAGAGGTCTGAAGTGTTTTTCCAAACTTATCAACATTTTTATGTTTGGCGTTCCGGAACCCATCTTATCTCAGGCTGAAAACGCGTTTTCTGCATTGTGCGATACCTTTGCAGGGAAGCTTCAGAACATGAAATTTTCACCTCCCACTATAGCAGAAAGGGTCTTTCCAGTAGTTGCACATCAAATGTAAGCGGTCTGAAGTGTATTTCAAAAGTTATCAACTTTTTTATGTTTGACGTTCCTGAATCGACCTTATCACAGGCTGAAAACGCGTTTTACGCATTGTGCCATAACTTTGCCGTGAAGCTTCAGAACATGAAATTTTCACCTCCCACAATGGCAGAAAGGGTCTTTCTAGTAATTGCAAATCAAATCTAAGCTGTCTGAAGTGTTTTTCCAAAGTTATCAACATTTTTATGTTTGGCGTTCCGGAATCGACTTTATCTCAGGCTGAAAACGTGTTTTACGCATTGTGCCATAACTTTGCATAAAGCTTCAGAACATTACATTTTCACATCCCACTATAGCAGAAAGGGTCTTTCTCGTAGTTGCACGCCAAATCTAAGCTGACAGATGTGTTTTTCCGAAGTTATCAACATTTTTATGTTTGGCGTTCCGGAATCGACCTTATATCAGGCTGAAAACGCCTTTTTTGCATTGTGCCATAACTTTGCAGGGAAGCTTCAGAACATGAAATTTTCAACTCCCACTACAGCAGAAAGGGTCTTTCTAGTAGCTGCACGTCAAATATATGCTGTCTGAAGTGTTTTTCCGAAGTTATCAACATTTTTATGTTTGGCGTTCCGGAACCCACCTTATCTCACTCTGTAAGCGTGTTTTCTGCATTGTGCCATACCTTTGGAGGAAAGCTTCAGAACATGACATTTTCACCTCCCACTATAGCAGAAAGGGTCTTTCTCATAGTTGCACATCAAATCTAATCTGTCTGAAGTGTTTTTCCAAAGTTATCATATTTTTTTGTTTGGCGTTCTGGAACCCATCTTATCTCAGGCTGAAAACGCGTTTTCTGCATTGTGCCATAACTTTGCAGGGAAGCTTCAGAACATGAAATTTTCAACTCCGACTATAGCAGAAAGGGTCTTTCGAGTAGTTGCATGTCAAATCTAAGCTGTCTGATGTGTTTTTCCAAAGTTATCAACATTTTTTATGTTTGGCATTCCAGAATCGACCTTATCTCTGGCTGAAAACGCGTTTTCTGCATTGTGATATAACTTTGCAGGGAAGCTTCAGAACATGAAATTTTAACCTGCCACTATAGCAGAAAAGGTCCTTCTAGTAGTTGCACATCAAATCTAACCTGTCTGAAGTGTTTTTCCAAATTAATCAACATTCTTATGTTTGGCGTTCCGGAATCAACCTTATCTCAGGCTGAAAACGCGTTTTCTGCATTGTGTCATCACTTTGCAGGAAAGATGCAGAATATGAAATTTTCACCTCTCACTATAGCAGAAAGGGTCTTTCTAGTAGTTGCACGTCAAATATATGCTGTCTGAAGTGTTTTTCCGAAGTTATCAACATTTTTATGTTTGGCGTTCCGGAATTGACCTTATGTGAGGCTGAAAACGCGTATTCTGCATTGTGCCATAACTTTGCAGGGAAGCTTCAGAACATTAAATTTTCGCCTCCCACTACAGCATAAAGTGTCTTTCTAGTAGTTGCACATCAGATCGAAGCTGTTTGAAGTGTTTTTCCAAAGTTATCAACACTTTTATGTTTGGCGTTCCGGAGTCGACCTTAACTCAGGCTGAAAACACGATTTACGCATTCTGCCATAACTTTGCAGGGAAACTTCAGATCATGAAATTTCCACATCACAGTATATCAGAATATGTCTTTCTAGTAGTTGCACATCAAATCTTAGCTGTCTGAAGTGTTCTTCCAAAGTTCTCAACATTTTTATGTTTGGCGTTCTGAAATCAACCTCATCTCAGGTTGAAAAGGCGTTTTCTGCATTGTGCTATAACATTGCAGGGAAGCTTCAGAGCATGAAATTTTAACATCCCACTATAGCAGAAAGGGTCTTTCTAGTAGTTGCACATTAAATCTAAGCTCTCTGAAGTGTTTTTCGAAAGTTATCAACACTTTTATGTTTGGCGTTCCGAAACCCACCTTATCTCAGGCTGAAAACGCGTTTTACGCATTGTGCCATAACTTTGCATAAAGCTTCAGAACATGAAATTTTCACCTACCACTATAGCAGAAAGGGTCTTTCTAGTAGTTGCACTTCAAATCTAAGCTGTCTGAAGTGTTTTTCGAAAGTTATCGACATTTTTTTGTTTGGCCTTCGGGAACCCACCTTATCTCAGGCTGAAAACGCGTTTTACGCATTGTGCCATAACTTTGCATAAAGCTTTAGAACATGAAATTTTCACCTCCCACTATAGCAGAAAGGGTCTTTCTAGTAGTTGCACATCAAATCTAAGCTGTCTGAAGTGTTTTTCCAAAGTTATCAACATTTTTATGTTTAGCGTTCCGGAATCCACCTTATCTCAGGCTGAAAACGTGTTTTCTGCATTGTGCCATAACTTTGCAGGGAAGCTTCAGAACATGAAATTTCCACATCCCAGTATAGCAGAATATGTCTTTCTAGTAGTTGCACATCAAATCTTAGCTGTCTGAAGTGTTATCCAAAGTTCTCAACATTTTTATGTTTGGCGTTCTGAAATCAACCTCATCTCAGGCTGAAAACGCGTTTTACGCATTTTGCCATAACTTTGCATAAAGCTTCAGAACATGAAAATTTCACCTTCCACTATAGCAGAAAGGGTCTTTCTAGTAGTTGCACTTCAAATCTAAGCTGTCTGAAGTGTTTTTCGAAAGTTATCAACATTTTTATGTTTGGCGTTCCGGAACCCACCTTATCTCAGGCTGAAAACGCGTTTCCTGCATTGTGGCATAACTTTGCAGGGAAGCTTTAGAACATGAAATTTTCACCTCCCACTATAGCAGAAAGGGTCTTTCTAGTAGTTTCACATGAAATCTAAAATGTCTGAAGTGTTTTTCCAAAGTTTTCAACATTTTTTTGTTTGGCCTTCGGGAACCCACCTTATCTCAGGCTGAAAACGCGTTTTACGCATTGTGCCATAACTTTGCATAAAGCTTTAGAACATGAAATTTTCACCTCCCACTATAGCAGAAAGGGTCTTTCTAGTAGTTGCACATCAAATCTAAGCTGTCTGAAGTGGCTTTCCAAAGTCATCAACATTTTTATGTTTTACGTTCCGGAATCAACCTTATCTCAGGCTGAACATCCGTATTCTGCATTGTGCCATAACTTTGCAGGGATGCATCAGAAAATGACATTTTAAAGTTCCACAATAGCAGAAAAGGTCTTTATAGTAGTTGCACATCAAATCTAAGCTGTCTGAAGTGTTTTTCCAAAGTTATTAACACTTTTATGTTTGGCGTTCCGGAACCCACCTTATGTCAGGCTCAACACCCGTTTTCTGCATTGTGCGATAACTTTGCAGGGAAGCTTCAGAACATGAAATTTTCACCCCCCACTAAAGCAGAAATGGTCTGTCTTGTAGTTGCACATCAAATCTAAGCTGTCTGAAGTGTTTTTCCAAAGTTATCAACATATTTATGTTTGGCGTTCCGGAACCCACCTTATCTCTGGCTGAAAACGCGTTTTCTGCATTGTGCCATAACATTGCAGGGAAGCTTCAGAACATGAAATGTTCTCCTCCCACCATAGCTGAAAGGGTCTTTCTCATAGTTGCAGATCAAATCTACGCTGTCTGAAGTGTTTGTCCGAAGTTATCAACATTCTTATGTTTGGCGTTCCGGAATCAACCATATCTCAGGCTGAAAACGTGTTTTCTGCATTGTGCCATAACTTTGCAGGGAAGCTTCAGAACATGAAGTTTCCAGATCCCAGTATAGCAGAATATGTCTTTCTAGTAGTTGCACATCAAATCTTAGCTGTCTGAAGTGTTCTTCCAAAGTTCTCAACATTTTTATGTTTGGCGTTCTGAAATCAACCTCATCTCAGGCTGAAAACGCGTTTCCTGCATTGTGGCATAACTTTGCAGGGAAGCTTCAGAACATGAAATTTTCACCTCCCACTACAGCAGAAAGGGTCTTTCTAGCAGTTTCACATGAAATCTAAGCTGTCTGAAATGTTTTTCCAAAGTTTTCAACATTTTTTTGTTTGGCCTTCGGGAACCCACCTTATCTCAGGCTGAAAACGCGTTTTACGCATTGTGCCATAACTTTGCATAAAGCTTTAGAACATGAAATTTTCACCTCCCACTATAGCAGAAAGGATCTTTCTAGTAGTTGCACATCAAATTTAAGCTGTCTGAAGTGGCTTTCCAAAGTCATCAACATTTTTATGTTTTACGTTCCGGAATCAACCTTATCTCAGGCTGAAAACGCGTTTAACGCATTGTTCCATAACTTTGCAGGGAAGCTTCAGAACATGAAATTTTCACCCCCCACTATAGCAGAAAGGGTCTGTCTTGCAGTTGCACATCAAATCTAAGCTGTCTGAAGTGTTTTTCCAAAGTTGTCAACATTTTTATGTTTGGCGTTCCGGAACCCACCTTATCTCAGGCTGAAAACGCGTTTTCTCCATTGTGCCATAACTTTGCAGGGAGGCTTCAGAACATAAAATTTTCACCTCCCACTATAGCAGAAAGGGTCTTTCTAGTAGTTGCACATCAAATCTAAGCTGTCTGAAGTGTTTTTCGAAAGTTATCAACATTTTTATGTTTGGCGTTCCGGAATCGACCTGATCACTGGATGAAAAATCATTTTCTGCATTGTGCCACAACTTTGCACGGAAACTTCAGAACATGAAATTTTCACCTCCCACTATAGCAGAAAGGGTCTTTCTAGTAGTTGCACATCAAATCTATGCTGTCTGAAGTGTTTTTCGAAAGTTTTCAACATTTTTATGTTTGGCGTTCCGGAATCGACCTTATCTCAGGCTGAAAACGCGTTTTCTGCATTGTGCCATAACTTTGCAGGGAAGCTTCAGAACATGAAATTTTCACCTCCCACGATAGCAGAAAGGGTCTTTCGAGTAGTTGCACATAAAATCTAAGCTGTTTGAAGTGTTTTTCCAAAGTTATCAACATTTTTATGTTTGACGTTCCGGAATCGATCTTATCTCAGGCTGAATATTCGTTTTCTTCATTGTGCCATAACTTTGCAGGGAATTTTCAGAACATGAAATTTTCACCTCCCACTATATCGGAAAGGGTCTTTCTAGTAGTTGCACATCAAATCTAAGCTGTCTGAAGTGTTTTTCCAAAGTTATCAACATTTTTATGTTTGGCGTTCTGGAACCCACCTTATCTCAGGCTGAAAACGCGTTTTCTGCATTGTGCCATAACTTTGCAGGAAAGCTTCAGAACATGAAATTTTCACCTCCCACTATAGCAGAAAGGGTCTTTCTAGTAGTTGCACATCAAATATAAGCTGTCTGAAGTGTTTTTCCGAAGTTATTAACATTTTTATGTTTGGCGTTCCGGAATTGACCTCATGTGAGGCTGAACACGAGTTTTCTGCATTGTGCCATAACTTTTTAGGGAAGCTTCAGAACATGAAAATTTCACCTCCCACTATAGCAGAAAGGGTCCTTCTAGTAGTTGCACATCAAATCGAAGCTGTCTGAAGTGTTTTTCCAAAGTTATCAACACTGTTATGTTTGCCGTTCCGGAACCCACCTTATCTCAAGCTGAAAACGCGTTTCCTGCATTGTGCCATAACTTTGCATGGAAACTTCAGAACATGAAATTTTCAACTCCCACTATAGCAGAAAGGTACTTTCTAGTAGTTGCGCATCAAATCTAAGCTGTCGAAAGTGTATTTCCAAAGTTATCAACATTTTTATGTTTGGCGTTGTGGAACCCACCTTATCTCAGGCTGAAAACGCGTTTTCTGCATTGTGCCATAACTTTGCAGGGAAGCTTCAGAACATGAAATTTTCACCTCCCACTATAGCAGAAAGGGTCTTTCTAGTAGTTGCACATCAAATCTAAGCTGTCTGAAGTGTTTTTCCAAAGTTATCAACATTGTTATGTTTGGCGTTCCGGAATCAACCTTATCTCAGGCTGAAAACGCGTTTTCTGAATTGTGCCATAACTTTGCAGGGAAGCTTCAGAACATGAAATTTCCACCTCCCACTATAGCAGAAAGGGTCTTTCTAGTAGTTGCACATCAAATCTAAGCTGTCTGATATGTTTTTCCAAGGTTATCTACTTTTTTCTGTTTGGCGTTCTGGAACCCACCTTATCTCAGTGTGAAAACGCGTTTTCTGCATTGTGCCATAACTTTGCAGTGAAGCTTCAGAACATGAAATTTTCACATCCCACTATAGCAGAAAGGGTTTTTCTCGTAGTTGCACATCAAATCTAAGCTGTCTGAAGTGTTTTTCCAAAGTTATCAACATTTTTATGTTTGGCGTTCCGGAACCCACCTTATCTCTGGCTGAAAACGCGTTTTTTGCATTGTGCCATAATTTGCAGGGAAGCTTCAGAACATGAAATTTTCATCTCCCACTATAGCAGAAAGGGTCTTTCTAGCAGTTGCACATCAAATCTAAGCGGTCTGAAGTGTTTTTCCAAAGTTATCAACATTTTTATGTTTGCCGTTCCGGAATCGACCATATCTCAGGCTGAAAAGGCGTTTTCTGCATTGTGCCATAACTTTGCAGAGAAGCTTCAGAACATGAAATTATCACCTCCCACTACAACAGAAAGGGTGTTTCTAGCAGTTGGACATCAAATCTAAGCTGTCTGAAGTGTTTTTCCAAAGTTATCAACATTTTTATGTTTGGCGTTCTGGAACCCACCTTATCTCAGGCTGAAAACGCGTTTTCTGCATTGTGCCATAACTTTGCAGGGAAGCTTCAGAACATGAAATTTTCACCTCCCACTAAAGCAGAAAGGGTCTTTCTAGTAGTTGCACATCAAAATTTCCAAAGTTATCAACATTTTTATGTTTGGCGTTCTGGAACCCACCTTATCTCAGGCTGAAGACGCGTTTTCTGCATTGTGCCATAACTTTGCAGGGAAGCTTCAGAACATGAAATTTTCACCTCCCACTAGAGCAGAAAGGGTATTTCTAGTAGTTGCACATCAAATCTAAGCTGTCTGTAGAGTTTTTCCTGAGTTATCAACATTTTTATGTTTGGCGTTCCGGAATGGACCTTATCTCAGGCTGAAAACGCGTTTCCTGCATTGTGCCATAACTTTGCATGGAAACTTCAGAACATGAAATTTTCAACTCCCACTATAGCAGAAAGGTACTTTCTAGTAGTTGCGCATCAAATCTAAGCTGTCGAAAGTGTATTTCCAAAGTTATCAACATTTTTATGTTTGGCGTTGTGGAACCCACCTTATCTCAGGCTGAAAACGCGTTTTCTGCATTGTGCCATAACTTTGCAGGGAAGCTTCAGAACATGAAATTTTCACCTCCCACTATAGCAGAAAGGGTCTTTCTAGTAGTTGCACATCAAATCTAAGCTGTCTGAAGTGTTTTTCCAAAGTTATCAACATTGTTATGTTTGGCGTTCCGGAATCAACCTTATCTCAGGCTGAAAACGCGTTTTCTGAATTGTGCCATAACTTTGCAGGGAAGCTTCAGAACATGAAATTTCCACCTCCCACTATAGCAGAAAGGGTCTTTCTAGTAGTTGCACATCAAATCTAAGCTGTCTGATATGTTTTTCCAAGGTTATCTACTTTTTTCTGTTTGGCGTTCTGGAACCCACCTTATCTCAGTGTGAAAACG
Organism: Synchiropus splendidus; assembly: GCF_027744825.2. Lineage (NCBI taxonomy): Eukaryota > Metazoa > Chordata > Actinopteri > Syngnathiformes > Callionymidae > Synchiropus > Synchiropus splendidus. Next base: position 480,500 of record NW_026527058.1, read on the forward strand.
CGTTTTCTGCATTGTGCCATAACTTTGCAGTGAAGCTTCAGAACATGAAATTTTCACATCCCACTATAGCAGAAAGGGTTTTTCTCGTAGTTGCACATCAAATCTAAGCTGTCTGAAGTGTTTTTCCAAAGTTATCAACATTTTTATGTTTGGCGTTCCGGAACCCACCTTATCTCTGGCTGAAAACGCGTTTTTTGCATTGTGCCATAATTTGCAGGGAAGCTTCAGAACATGAAATTTTCATCTCCCACTATAGCAGAAAGGGTCTTTCTAGCAGTTGCACATCAAATCTAAGCGGTCTGAAGTGTTTTTCCAAAGTTATCAACATTTTTATGTTTGCCGTTCCGGAATCGACCATATCTCAGGCTGAAAAGGCGTTTTCTGCATTGTGCCATAACTTTGCAGAGAAGCTTCAGAACATGAAATTATCACCTCCCACTACAACAGAAAGGGTGTTTCTAGCAGTTGGACATCAAATCTAAGCTGTCTGAAGTGTTTTTCCAAAGTTATCAACATTTTTATGTTTGGCGTTCTGGAACCCACCTTATCTCAGGCTGAAAACGCGTTTTCTGCATTGTGCCATAACTTTGCAGGGAAGCTTCAGAACATGAAATTTTCACCTCCCACTAAAGCAGAAAGGGTCTTTCTAGTAGTTGCACATCAAAATTTCCAAAGTTATCAACATTTTTATGTTTGGCGTTCTGGAACCCACCTTATCTCAGGCTGAAGACGCGTTTTCTGCATTGTGCCATAACTTTGCAGGGAAGCTTCAGAACATGAAATTTTCACCTCCCACTAGAGCAGAAAGGGTATTTCTAGTAGTTGCACATCAAATCTAAGCTGTCTGTAGAGTTTTTCCTGAGTTATCAACATTTTTATGTTTGGCGTTCCGGAATGGACCTTATCTCAGGCTGAAAACCCGTTTTCTGCATTGTACCATAACTTTGCAGGGAAGCTTCAGAACATGACATTTTCACCTCCCAATAAAGCAGAAAGGGTCTTTCTAGTAGTTGCACATCAAATCTAAGCTGTCTGGAATGTTTTTCCAAATTTATCAACATTTTTATGTTTGGCGTTCCGGAACCCACCTTATCTCAGGCTGAAAACGCGTTTTCTACATCGTGCCATAACTTTGCAGGGAATCTTCAGAACATGAAATTTTCACCTCCCACTACAGCAGAAAGTGTCTTTCTAGTAGTTGCACATCAAATCTAAGCTGTCTGAAGTGTTTTTCGTAAGTTATCAACATTTTTATGTTTGGCGTTCCGGAATCGACCTTATCTCGGGATGAAAAATCGTTTTCTGCATTGTCCCATACCTTTGCAGGGAAGCCTCAGAACTTGAAATTTTGACCTCCCAATATAGCAGAAAGGGTCTTTCTAGTAGTTGCACATCAAATCTAAGCTGTCTGAAGTGTTTTTCGAAAGTTATCAACATTTTTATGTTTGGCGTTCCGGAATCGACCTTATCTCAGGCTGAAAACGGGTTTTATGCATTGTGCCATAACTTTGCAGGGACGCTTCAGAAAATGAAAATTTCACCTCCCACTATAGCAGAAAGGGTCTTTCTAGTAGTTGCACATTAAATCTAAGCTGTTAGAATTGTTGTTCCAAAGTAATCAACATTTTTACGTTTGGCGTTTTGGAAACCACCTTATCTCAGACTGAAAACGCGTTTTTTGCATTGTGCCATAACTTCTCAGGGAAGCTTCAGAACATGAAATGTTCACGTCCCACTATAGCAGAAAGGGTCTTTCGAGTTGTTGCACATCAAATCTAAGCTGTCTGAAGTGTTTTTCCAAAGTTATCAACATTTTTTTGTTTGGCGTTCCGGAACCCACCTTATCTCAGGCTGAAAACGCGTTTTCGGCATTGTGCCATAACTTTGCTGGGAAGCTTCAGAACATGAAATTTTCACGTCCCACTATAGCAGAAAGGGTCTTTCGAGTAGTTGCACATCAAATCTAAGCTGTCTGAAGTGTTTTTCGAAAGTTATCAACATTTTTATGTTTGGCGTTCCGGAATCGACCTCATCTAAGGATGAAAAATCGTTTTCTGCATTGTCCCATAACTTTGCAGGGAAGCGTTCGAACATGAAATGTTCACCTCCCACTATACCAGAAAGGGTCTTTCTAGTAGTTGCACATCAAATCTAAGCTGTCTGAAGTGTTTTTCCAAAGTTATCAACATTTTTACGTTTGGCGTTCCGTAACCCACCTTATCTCACGCTGAAAACGCGTTTTCTGCATTGTGCCATAACTTTGCAGGGAAGCTTCAGAAAATGAAATTTTCACCTCCCACTATACCAGAAAGGGTCTTTCTAGTAGTTGCACATCAAATCTAAGCTGTCTGAAGTGTTTTTCCAAAGTTATCAACATTTTTATGTTTGGCGTTCCGGAACCCACCTTATCTCAGGCTGAAAACGCGTTTTCTGCATTGTGCCATAACTTTGGAGGGAAGATTCAGAAAATGAAATTTTCACCTCCCACGACAGCAGAAAGGGTCTTTCTAGTAGTTGCACATCAAATCTAAGCTGTCTGAAGTGTTTTTCGAAAGTTATCAACATTTTTATGTTTGGCGTTCCGGAATCGACCTTATCTCAGGCTGAAAACGGGTTTTATGCATTGTGCCATAACTTTGCAGGGACGCTTCAGAAAATGAAAATTTCACCTCCCACTATAGCAGAAAGGGTCTTTCTAGTAGTTGCACATTAAATCTAAGCTGTTAGAATTGTTGTTCCAAAGTAATCAACATTTTTACGTTTGGCGTTTTGGAAACCACCTTATCTCAGACTGAAAACGCGTTTTTTGCATTGTGCCATAACTTCTCAGGGAAGCTTCAGAACATGAAATGTTCACGTCCCACTATAGCAGAAAGGGTCTTTCGAGTAGTTGCACATCAAATCTAAGCTGTCTGAAGTGTTTTTCCAAAGTTATCAACATTTTTTTGTTTGGCGTTCCGGAACCCACCTTATCTCAGGCTGAAAACGCGTTTTCGGCATTGTGCCATAACTTTGCTGGGAAGCTTCAGAACATGAAATTTTCACGTCCCACTATAGCAGAAAGGGTCTTTCGAGTAGTTGCACATCAAATCTAAGCTGTCTGAAGTGTTTTTCGAAAGTTATCAACATTTTTATGTTTGGCGTTCCGGAATCGACCTCATCTAAGGATGAAAAATCGTTTTCTGCATTGTCCCATAACTTTGCAGGGAAGCGTTCGAACATGAAATGTTCACCTCCCACTATACCAGAAAGGGTCTTTCTAGTAGTTGCACATCAAATCTAAGCTGTCTGAAGTGTTTTTCCAAAGTTATCAACATTTTTACGTTTGGCGTTCCGTAACCCACCTTATCTCACGCTGAAAACGCGTTTTCTGCATTGTGCCATAACTTTGCAAGGAAGCTTCAGAACATGAAATTTTCACCTCCCACTATAGCAGAAAGGGTCTTTCTAGTAGTTGCACATCAAATCTAAGCTGTCTGAAGTGTTTTTCCAAAGTTATCAACATTTTTATGTTTGGCGTTCCGGAATCGACCTTATCTCAGGCTTAAAACGCGTTTTGTGCATTGTGCCATAACTTCTCAGGGAAGCTTCAGAACATGAAATGTTCACCTCCCACTATAGCAGAAAGGGTCTTTCTAGTAGTTGCACATCAAATCTAAGCTGTCTGAAGTGTTTTTCCAAAGTTATCAACATTTTTATGTTTGGCGTTCCAGAATCGACCTTATCTCAGGCTGAAAACGTGTTTTAGGCATTGTGCCATAACTTTGGAGGGAAGATTCAGAAAATGAAATTTTCACCTCCCACGACAGCAGAAAGGGTCTTTCTAGTAGTTGCACATCAAATCTAAGCTGTCTGAAGTGTTGTTCCAAAGTTATCAACATTTTTACGTTTGGCGTTCCGGAACCCACCTTATCTCAGGCTGAAAATTCGTTTTGTGCATTGTGCCATAACATCTCAGGGTAGCTTCAGAACATGAAATGTTCACCTCACACTATAGCAGAAAGGGTCTTTCTAGTAGTTGCACATCAAATCTAAGCTGTCTGAAGTGTTTTTCCAAAGTTATCAACATTTTTATATTTGGCGTTCCAGAATCGACCTTATCTCAGGCTGAAAACGCGTTTTACGCATTGTGCCATACCTTTGCAGGGAACCTTTAGAACATGAAATTTTCACCTCCCACTATAGCAGAAAGGGTCTTTCCAGTAGTTGCACATCAAATTTAAGCTGTCTGAAGTGTTGTTCCAAAGTGATCAACATTTTTACGTTTGGCGTTTCGGAACCCACCTTATCTCAGGCTGAAAACGCGTTTTCTGCATTGTCGCATAACTTTCCAGGGAAGTTTCAGAACATGAAATTTTAACCTCCACTGTAGCAGAAAGGGTCTTTCTAGTAGTTGCACATCAAATCTAAGCTGTCTGAAGTGTTTTTCCAAAGTTATCAACATTTTTAAGTTTGGCGTTCCGGAACCCACCTTATCTCAGGCTGAAAACGCGTTTTCTGCATTGTGCCATAACTTTGCAGGGAAGCTTCAGAACATGAAATTTTAAACTCCCAGTGTAGCAGAAAGGGTCTTTCTAGTAGTTGCACATCAAATCTAATCTGAATGAAGTGTTTTTCGTAAGTTATTAACATTTTTATGTTGGCGTTCCGGAACCCACCTTATCTCAGGCTGAAAATGCGTTTTCTGCATTGTCCCATAACTTTGAAGGAAAGCTTCAGAACATGAAAGTTTCACCTCCCACTATAGCAGAAAGGGTCTTTGTCGTAGTTGCACATCAAATATAAGCTGTCTGAAGTGTTTTTCCAAAGTTATCAACATTTTTATGTTTGGCGTTCCGGAACCCACCTTATCTCAGGCTGAAAACGCGTTTTCTGCATTGTGTCATAACTTTGCAATGAAGCTTCAGAACATGAAATTTTCAGCTCCCACTATAGCAGAAAGGGTCTTTCTAGTAGTTGCACATCAAATCTAAGCTGTCTGAAGTGTTTTTCCAAAGTTATCAACATTTTTATGTTTGGCGTTCCGGAACCCACCTTATCTCAGGGTGAAAACGCGTTTTCTGCAATGTGCCATAACTTTGCAGGGAAGCTTCAGAACATGAAATTTTCAGCTCCCACTATAGCAGAAAGGGTCTTTCTAGTAGTTGCACATCAAATCTAATCTGTCTGAAGTGTTTTTCGAAAGTTATTAACATTTTTATGTTTGGCGTTCCAGAAACAACCTTATCTCAGGCTGAAAATGCGTTTTCTGCCTTGTCCCATAACTTTGAAGGAAAGCTTCAGAACATGAAATTTTCAGCTCCCACTATAGCAGAAAGGGTCTTTCTAGTAGTTGCACATCAAATCTAATCTGAATGAAGTGTTTTTCGTAAGTTATTAACATTTTTATGTTGGCGTTCCGGAACCCACCTTATCTCAGGCTGAAAATGCGTTTTCTGCATTGTCCCATAACTTTGAAGGAAAGCTTCAGAACATGAAAGTTTCACCTCCCACTATAGCAGAAAGGGTCTTTGTAGTAGTTGCACATCAAATATAAGCTGTCTGAAGTGTTTTTCCAAAGTTATCAACATTTTTATGTTTGGCGTTCCGGAACCCACCTTATCTCAGGCTGAAAACGCGTTTTCTGCATTGTGTCATAACTTTGCAGGGAAGCTTCAGAACATGAAATTTTCAGCTCCCACTATAGCAGAAAGGGTCTTTCTAGTAGTTGCAAATCAAATCTAAGCTGTCTGAAATGTTTTTTCCAAAGTTATCAACATTTTTATGTTTGGCGTTCCAGAATCGACCTTATCTCAGGCTGAAAACGGGTTTTACGCATTGTGCCATAACTTTGCAGGGAAGCTTCAGAAAATGAAATTTTCACCTCCCACTATAGCAGAAAGGGTCTTTCTAGTAGTTGCACATCAGATCTATGCTGTCCGAAGTGTTTTTCCAAAGTTATCAACACTTTTATGTTTGGCGTTCCGGAATCGACCTTATCTCAGGCTGAAAACACGATTTACGCATTCTGCCATAACTTTGCAGTGAAGCTTCAGAACATGAAATTTTCATATCCCACTATAGCAGAAAGGGTCTTTCTTGCAGTCTCACATCAAATCTAAGCTGTCTGAAGTGTTTTTCCAAAGTTATCAACATTTTTATGTTTGGCGTTCTGAAATCAACCTCATCTCAGGCTGAAAACGCATTTTCTGCATTGTGCCATAACTTTGCAGGGAAGCTTAAGAACCTGAAATTTTCACCTCCCACTAGAGCAGAAAGGGTATTTCTAGTAGTTACACATCAAATCTAAGGTGTCTGAAGTTTTTTTCCAAAGTTATCAACATTTTTATGTTTGGCGTTCTGGAACCCACCTTATCTCAGGCTGAAAACGCGTTTTCTGCATTGTGCCATAACTTCTCAGGGAAGCTTCAGAATATGAAATGTTCAGCTCCCACTATGACTAACAGGTTCTTTCTAATAGTTGCACATCAAATCTAATCTGTCTGAAGTGTTTTTCGAAAGTTATCAACATTTTTATGTTTGGCGTTCTGGAATCGACCTTATCTCAGGCTGAAAACGTGTTTTACGCTTTGTCCCACAACTTTCCAGGGAAGCTTCAGAACATGAAATTTTGACCTCCCACTATAGCAGAATGCGTCTTTCTAGTAGTTGCACATCAAATCTTAGTTGTCTGATGTGTTTTTCCAAAGTTCTCAACATTTTTATCTTTGGCGTTCTGAAATCAACCTCATCTCAGGCTGAAAACGCGTTTTCTCCATTGTGCCATAACTTTGCAGGGAAGCTTCAGAACATGAAATTTTCAACTCCCACTATAGCAGAAAGAGTCTTTCTAGTACTTGCACATCAAATCTAAGCTGTTTGAAGTGTTTTTCCAAAGTTATCACCATTTTTATGTTTGGCGTTCCAGAAACAACCTTGTCTCAATCTGAAAACGCGTTTTACGCAATTTGCCATAACTTTGCAGGAAAGCCTCAGAACATGAAATTTTCACCTCCCACTATAGCAGAAAGGGTCTTTCTAGTAGTTGCACATCAAATCTAAGCTGTCTGAAGGGTATTTCCAAAGTTATCAACATTTTTATGTTTTGCGTTCTGGTATCCACCTTATCTCAGGCTGAAAACGTGTTTTCTGCATTGTGCCATAACTTTGCAGGGAGACTTCAGAACATGAAATTTTCTCCTCGCACTATATCAGAAAGGGTCTTTCCAGTAGTTGCTCATCAAATCTTAGCTGTCCGATGAGTTGTTCCAAAGTTATCAACATTTTTATGTTTGGCGTTCCGGAACTCACCTTATCTCACGCTTAAAACGCGTTTTCTGCTTTGTGCCATAACTTTGCAGGGAAGGTTTAGAACATCAAACTTTCACCTCCCACTTCAGCAGAAAGGGTATTTCTAGTAGTTGCACATCAAATCTAAGCTGTCTGTAGAGTTTTTCCTGAGTTATCAACATTTTTATGTTTGGCGTTCCGGAATCGACCTTATCTCAGGCTGAAAACGCGTTTTCTGCATTGTGCCATAACTTTGCAGGGAAGCTTCAGAACATGAAATTTTCACCTCCCACTAGAGCAGAATGGGTATTTCTAGTAGTTGCACAACAAATCTAAGCTGTCTAAAGTGTTTTTCGAAAGTTATCAACATTTTTATGTTTGGCGTTCCGGAATCGACCTTATCTCAGGATGAAAACGCGTTTTCTGCAATGTGCCATAACTTTGCAGGGAAGCTTCAGAACATGAAATTTTCACCTCCCACTATAGCAGAAAGGGTCTTTCTAGTAGTTGCACATCAAATCTAAGCTGTCGAAATTGTTTTTCCAAAGTTATCAACATTTTTATGTTTGGCGTTCTGGAACCCACCTTATCTCAGGCTAAAAACGCGTTTTCTGGATAGTGCCATAACTTTGCAGGGAGACTTCAGAACATGAAATTTTCTACTCCCACTATAGCAGAAAGGGTCTTTCTAGTAGTTGCACATCAAATCTAAGCTGTCTGAAGTGTTTTTCCAAAGTTATCAATATTTTTATGTTTGGCGTTCCGGAATCGACCTTATCTCAGGCTGAAAACGCGTTTCTTCAATTGTGGCATAACTTTGCTGGGAAGCTTCAGAACATGAAATTTTCACCTCCCACTATAGCAGAATGCGTCTTTCTAGTAGTTGCACATCAAATCTTTGCTGTCTGATGTGTTTTTCCAAAGTTCTCAACATTTTTATGTTTGGCGTTCTGAAATCAACCTCATATCAGGCTGAAAACGCGTTTTACGCATTTTGCCATAACTTTGCAGGAAGCTTCAGAACATGAAATTTTAACCTCCCACTATAGCAGAAAGAGTCTTTCTACTAGTTGCACATCAAATCTAAGCTGTCTGAAGTGTTTTTCCAAAGTTATCAACATTCTTATGTTTGGCGTTCTGGAACCCACCTTATCTCAGGCTAAAAACGCGTTTTCTGGATAGTGCCATAACTTTGCAGGGAGACTTCAGAACATGAAATTTTAACATCCCACTATAGCAGAAAGGGTCTTTCTAGTAGTTGCACATCAAATCTAAGCTGTCTGAAGTGTTTTTCCAAAGTTATCAACATTTTTACGTTTGGCGTTCCGGAATCGACCTTATCTCAGGCTGAAAACGCGTTTTCTGCATTGTGCCATAACTTTGCAGGGAAGCTTCAGAACATGAAATTGTAACCTCCCACTATAGCAGAATGCGTCTTTCTAGTAGTTGCATATCAAATCTTAGCTGTCTGAAGTGTTTTTCCCAAGTTCTCAACATTTTTATGTTTGGCGTTCAGAAATCAACCTCATCTCAGGCTGAAAACGCGTTTTACACATTGTGCCATAACTTTGCAGGGAAGCTTTAGAACATGAAATTTTAACCTCCCACAATAGCAGAATGGGTCTTTCTAGTATTTGCACATCAAATCTAAGCTGTCGAAAGTGTTTTTCCAAAGTTATCAACATTTTTATGTTTGGCGTTTCGGAATCGACCTTATCTCAGCCTGAAAACGCGCTTTACATATTTTGCCATAACTTTGCAGGGAAGCTTCAGAACATGAAATGTTCACCTCCCACTATAGCAGAAAGGGTCTTTCTAGTAGTTGGTCATCAAATCTAAGCTGTCTGAAGTGTTTTTCCAAAGTTATCAACACTTTTATGTTTGCCGTTGCGGAATCAACCTTATCTCAGGCTGAAAACGCATTTTCTGCTTTGTGCCATATATTCTAAGGGAAGCTTCAGAACATGAAATGTTCACCTCCCACTATAGCAGAAAGGGTCTTTCTAGTAGTTGCACATCAAATCTAAGCTGTCTGATGTGTTTTTCCAAAGTTATCAACATTGTAATGTTTGGCGTTCCGGAATCAACCTTATCTCAGGCTGAAAACGCGTTTTACGCATTGTGCCATAACTTTGCAGGGAACCTTGAGAACATGAATTTTTCACCTCCCACTATAGCAGAAAGGGTCTTTCTCGTAGTTGCACATCAAATCTAAGCTGTCTGAAGTTTTATTCCAAAGTGATCAACATTTTCACGTTTTGCGTTTCGGAACCCACCTTATCTCAGGCTGAAAACGCGTTTTCTGCATTGTGCCATAACTTCTCAGGGAAGCTTCAGAACATGAAATGTTCACCTCCCACTATCGCAGAAAGGGTCTTTCTCGCAGTTGCACATCAAATCGAAGCTGTCTGAAGTGTTTTTCCAAAGTTATCAACATTTTTATGTTTGGCGTTCCGGATTCGACCTTATCTCAGGCAGAAAACGCTTTTTACGCTTTGCGCCATAACTTTGCAGGGAAGCTTCAGAAAATGAAATTTTCACCTCCCACTCTAGCAGAAAGGGTTTTTCTAGTAGTTGCACATCAGATCTAAGCTGTCTGAAATGTTTTTCCAAAGTTATCAACATTTTAATGTTTGGCGTTACAGAATCGACCGTATCTCAGGATGAAAAATTGTTTTCTGCATTGTCCCATAACTTTCCAGGGAAGCTTCAGAACATGAAATTTTGACCTAACACTATAGCAGAAAGGGTCTTTCGAGTAGTTGCACATCAAATCTAAGCTGTCTGAAGTGTTTTTCGAAAGTTATCAACATTTTTATGTTTGTCGTTCCGGAATCGACCTTATCTCAGGCTGAAAATGCTTTTTACGCTTTGTGCCATAACTTTGCAGGGAAGCTTCAGGAAATGAAATTTTCACCTCCCACTATAGCAGAAAGGGTCTTTCTAGAAGTTGCACATCAAATCTAAGCTGTCTGAAGTGTTTTTCGAAAGTTACCAACATTTTTATGTTTGGCGTTCCAGAATCGACCTAATCTCAGGCTGAAAACGCGTTGTCTGCATTGTGCCATAACTTGGCATGGAAGCTTCCGAACATGAAATGTTCACCTCCCACTATAGCAGAAAGGGTCTTTCTAGTAGTTGCACATCAAATCTAAGCTGTCTGAAGTGTTTTTCCAAAGTTATCAACATTTTTATGTTTGGCCTCCCGGAATCGACCTTATCTCTGGCTGAAAACGCGTTTTAAGCATTGTGCCATAACTTCTCAGGGAAGCTTCAGAACATCAAATGTTCACCTAACACTATAGCAGAAAAGGTCTTTCTAGTAGTTGCACATCAAATCTAAGCTGTCTGAAGTGTTTTTCCAAAGTTATGAACATTTTTATGTTTGGCGTTCCGGAATCGACCTTATCTCAGGCTGAAAACGCGTTGTCTGCATTGTGCAATAACTTTGCATGGAAGCTTCCGAACATGAAATTTTAACCTCCCACTATAGCAGAAAGGCTCTTTCTAGTAGTTGCACATTAAATCTAAGCTGTCTGAAATGTTTTTCCAAAGTTATCAACATTTTTACGTTTGGCGTTTCGGAATCGACCTTATCTTTGGCTGAAAATGCGTTTTACACATTGTGCAATAATTTTGCAGGGAAGCTTCAGAACATCACATTTTCACCTCCCACTATAGCAGAAAGGGTCTTTCTTGTAGTTGCACATCAAATGTAAGCTGTCTGAAGTGTTTTTCCATAGTTATCAACATTTTTATGTTTGGCGTTCTGGAATCGACCTTATCTCAGGCTGAAAAGCGTTTTCTGCATTGTGCCATAACTTCTCAAGGAAGCTTCAGAACATGAAAGTTTCACCTCCCACTATAGCAGAAAGAGTCTTTCTAGTAGTTGCACAAGAAATCTAAGCTGTCTGAAGTGTTGTTCCAAAGTTATCAACATTTTTACGTTCGGCGTTCCGTAATCAACCTTATCTCAGGCTGAAGATGCGTTTTACGCATTGTGCCATAACTTTGCAGGGAAGTTCCAGAAAATGAAAGTTTTCACCTCCCACTATAGCAGAAAGGGTTTTTCTAGTAGTTGCACATCAAATCTAAGCTGTCTGAAGTGTTTTTCGAAAGTTATCAACATTTTTTGTTTAGCGTTCCGGAACCCACCTTATCTCAGGCTGAAAACGCGTTTTCTGCATTGTGCCATAACTTTGCAGGGAAGCTTCAGAACATGAAATTTTCAACTCCCACTATAGCAGAAAGGGTCTTTCTAGTACTTACACATCAAATCTTAGCTGTCTGAAGTGCTTTTCCAAAGTTATCAACATTTTTATGTTTGGCGTTCCGGAACCCATCTTATCTCAGGCTGTGAGCGCGTTTTCTGCATTGTGCCATAACTTTGGAGGAAAGCTTCAGAACATGAAATTTTCAATTCCCATTATAGCAGAAAGGGTCTTTCTCGTACTTGCACTTCAAATCTAAACTGTCTGAAGTGTTTTTTGAAGTTTTCAACATTTTTGTGTTTGGCATTACGGAATCGACCTTATCTCAGGCTGAATACGCGTTTTCTGCATTGTTCCTTAACTTTGCAGGGAAGCATCAGAACATTAAATTTTCAGCTCCCACTATGACAAACAGGTTCTTTCTAATAGTTGCACATCAAATCTAATCTGTCTGAAGTGTTTTTCGAAAGTTATCAACATTTTTATGTTTGGCGTTCCGGAACCCATCTTATCTCAGGCTGTGAGTGCGTTTTCTGCATTGTGCCATAACTTTGGAGGAAAGCTTCAGAACATGAAATTTTCAATTCCCATTATAGCAGAAAGGGTCTTTCTCGTACTTGCACTTCAAATCTAAACTGTCTGAAGTGTTTTTTGAAAGTTTTCAACATTTTTGTGTTTGGCATTACGGAATCGACCTTATCTCAGGCTGAATACGCGTTTTCTGCATAGTGCCATATCTTTGCAGGGAATCTTCAGAACATGAAATTTTCACCTCCCACTATAGCAGAAAGGGTCTTTCTAGTAGTTGCACATCAAATCTAAGCTGTTTGAAGTGTTTTTCCAAAGTTATCTGTCACGGGAACGAAGGGACGAGGGAGCTAAAGCCACTTAGGAGGACGTGGTGTAGAACCCAAGTGCAAGTGGTTATAGGCACAGGAGGCAGGAGGGAATTATAAATAATATTTAATAATTAAACAAACTAAAACAGAACAGAAAACGTCACCGAACCGGGAGAAACAGAGCGAACACAGAATGTAAAAACAGAGTAACCAATACTAACGGAAGTGCACAAACATGAGTAAAAAGTCAAAACAGAAAGCGTCACCGAAACGGCAGTTAAATGAACTTAAATCACAAATGAGACCGAGAATAAACTACAAAAGAAACCAAGAAACACGGCAAACAGCAAGAAACCAAAAACACTAACTCAAGGCAGCAGGGTTAAACAGTGTAACAAAAGAACTAGCAAGCGCACAGAACAAGAGAACGAAAACAAAGAGAGCCACGAGTTCAATTAACTTGTTAGCAAACAGAACTAAAAGCCGAACACAGGAAGAGACACGAGAACCAGGAGAGCTAGCAAATGGAACGAAAGAAGCCGAACACAGGGAGAGACACGAGAACCAGGAGAGCTAGCAAATGGAACAAAAGAAGCCGAACACAGGGAGAGACACGAGAACCAGGAGTTACCACGGGGGAACGAGAGGAGTCCAGAAGCACAGGAACCAGAGGAAACATCACAGGGGACGTGGAAACACACAGGGACTAGGAGAACTGGCAGGAAACAAAGACAACGATCTGGCACACGTTGCTGGAGCCCAGGTGTTCTTGAAGACCGTAATCAGGGGGTAATCGGCTCCAGCCGTGTGCCAAAGGAACAGAGGGAGAGAAGCAAAACCAGGACTCGGAGCCTGGAAGCGGAGCCATGACAGTACCCCCCCTTAAAGAACACCTCTTGGTGTTACCAGTCCTGGATGGACGGTCGTCGTAGACGAGGGGAGGAGGAGGCCCATTGGAGCGACTGGAAGAGCCGGGCTGCAGCGACCCGAAAGACAAGCTGGGGTACTGGGGAGGTGGCGGGTGGGAAGTTGCGGCTGGGGTCTTCGGGAGGATGCGGCGGCGGCTTGGGAGCCACGCAGGAGACGTGGGGAGGCCGTGGCGGCGGCTTGGAAGCCATGCTGGAGACGTCGGGAGGCGGCGGCGGCGGCTTGGGAGCCACGCTGGAGACGTCGGGAGGCGGCGGCGGCGGCTTGGGAGCCACGCTGGAGACGTCGGGAGGCGGCGGCGGCGGCTTGGGAGCCACGCTGGAGACGTCGGAAGGCGGCGGCGGCGGCGGCTTGGGAGCCACGCTGGAGACGTCGGGAGGCAGCAGCGACGGCTTGGGAGCCCCGCTGGAGTCGTCGGGAGGAGACAGCGGCTTGGGAGCCGCGTAGGGGCCCTCGGGAGGAGACCGCCTGGGAGCTGCGTAGGGGCCCTCGGGAGGAGACGGCCTGGGAGCCGCGTAGGGGCACTCGGGAGGAGACGGCCTGGGAGCCGCGTAGGGGCCCTCGGGAGGAGACGGCCTGGGAGCCGCGTAGGGGCCCTCGGGAGGAGACGGCTTGGGAGCCGCGTAGGGGCCCCCGGGAGGAGACGGCCTGGGAGCCGCGTAGGGGCCCTTGGGAGGAGACGGCCTGGGAGCCGCGCAGGAAGGTTCGGGAGACGGCGGCCTGGGAGCCACAGAGGAAGGTTCGGGAGACGGCGGCCTGGGAGCCGCACAGGAAGGTTTGGGAGACGGCGGCCTGGGAGCCGCGCAGGAAGGTTTGGGAGACGGCGGCCTGGGAGCCGCGGAGGAAGGTTTGGGAGACGGCGGCCTGGGAGCCGCGCAGGAGGGTTCGGGAGACGGCGACCTAGGAGCCGCGCAGGAAGGTTCGGGAGGCGACGGGCCGGAGTTTTTGGGAGGCAGCGGCCTGACCAGGGGAGGCGCCGGCTGGAGAGCCGCGCCGGAGAACAGGGGAGGCGCCGGCTGGAGAGCCGCGCCGGAGACCAGGGAAGGCGCCGGCTGGAGAGCCGCGCCGGAGACCAGGGAAGGCGCCGGCTGGAGAGCCGCGCCTGAGACCAGGGACGGCATCGGCTGGAGAGCCGCGCCGGAATACACGGGAGGCGCCGGCTGGAGAGCCGCGCCGAAACACAGGGGAGGCGCCGGCTGGAGAGCCGCGCCGGAAAACAGGGGAGGCGCCGGCTGGAGAGCCGCGCCAGAGACCAGGGAAGGCGCCGGCTGGAGAGCCGCGCCGCAGACCAGGGAAGGCGCCGGCTTGAGAGCCGTGCCGGAGAACACGGGAGGTGCCGGCTGGAGAGCCGCACCGGAGACCAGGGAAGGCGCCGGCTGGAGAGCCGCGCCGGAAAACACGGGAGGCGCCGGCGGGAGAGCCGCGCCGGAGACCAGGGAAGGCGCCGGCTGGAGAGCCGCGCCAGAGACCAGGGAAGGCGCCGGCTGGAGAGCCGCGCCGGAAAACATGGGAGGCGCCGGCTGGAGAGCCACGCCGGAAAACACGGGAGGCGCCGGCTGGGGAGGCGCCGGCTGGAGAGCCGCTGGCTTGAGGGCCGCGCCGGAGACCACGGGAGGCGCCGTCTGGAGAGCAGCGCCGGAGACCACGGGAGGCGCCGTCTGGAGAGCAGCGCCGGAGACCACAGGAGGCACCGGCTTGAGAGCAGCGCCGGAGACCACGGGAGGCGCCGGCTTGAGAGCTGCGCCGGAGACCACGGGAGACGCCGGCTTGAGAGCTGCGCCGGAGACCACGGGAGGCGAAGACGGGGAAACACTAGAGTCTCTAAAAAAAATATCACGGACGGGAACCAACAGAATTGGCTCCGACGGATGAGCAGAGGAAGCAAGCGGAACACCGGACAGAGCAGAGTGGGAGGAAAGCCGCGCGACTGATTGAGATATTGAGTCCAACACCTCAAAAATGGACAGAGTCATCCTCTCCATATTACCTATACTGGTGGCCGGAGCGTCTAGTTCCTCCTGCCAGCCTTTCACCACTGCTGGGTCCATAATTATGGCCAGATCGTTTCTGTCACGGGAACGAAGGGACGAGGGAGCTAAAGCCACGTAGGAGGACGTGGTGTAGGACCCAAGTGCAAGTGGTTATAGGCACAGGAGGCAGGAGGGAATTATAAATAATATTTAATAATTAAACAAACTAAAACAGAACAGAAAGCGTCACCGAACCGGGAGAAACAGAGCGAACACAGAATGTAAAAACAGAGTAACCAATACTAACGGAAGTGCACAAACATGAGTAAAAAGTCAAAACAGAAAGCGTCACCGAAACGGGAGTTAAATGAACTTAAATCACAAATGAGACCGAGAATAAACTACAAAAGAAACCAAGAAACACGGCAAACAGCAAGAAACCAAAAACACTAACTCAAGGCAGCGGGGTTAAACAGTGTAACAAAAGAACTAGCAAGCGCACAGAACAAGAGAACGAAAACAAAGAGAGCCACGAGTTCAATTAACTTGTTAGCAAACAGAACTAAAAGCCGAACACAGGAAGAGACACGAGAACCAGGAGAGCTAGCAAATGGAACGAAAGAAGCCGAACACAGGGAGAGACACGAGAACCAGGAGAGCTAACAAATGGAACAAAAGAAGCCGGACACAGGGAGAGACATGAGAACCAGGAGAGCTAGCAAATGGAACAAAAGAAGCCGTACACAGGGAGAGACACGAGAACCAGGAGAGCTAGCAAATGGAACAAAAGAAGCCAAACACAGGGAGAGACACGAGAACCAGGAGTTACCACGGGGGAACGAGAGGAGTCCAGAAGCACAGGAACCAGAGGAAACATTACAGGGGACTAGGAGAACTGGCAGGAAACAAAGACAACGATCTGGCACACGTTGCTGGAGCCCAGGTGTTCTTGAAGACCGTAATCAGGGGGTAATCGGCTCCAGCCGTGTGCCAAAGGAACAGAGGGAGAGAAGCAAAACCAGGACTCGGAGCCTGGAAGCGGAGCCATGACATTATCAACATTATTATGTTTGGCGTTCCGGAATCAACCTTATCTCAGGCTGAAAACGCCTTTTCTGCATTGTGCCATAACTTTGCACGGAAGATTCAGAACATGAAATTTTCACCTCCCACTGTAGCAGAAAGGGTCTTTCTAGTAGTTGCACATCACATCTAAGCTGTCTGAAGTGTTTTTCAAAGGTTATCATATTTTTATATTTGGCGTTCCGGAATTGACCTTGTCTCATGCTGAAAACGCGTTTTTTGCATTGTGCCGTAACTTTGCAGGGAAGTTTCAGAACTTGAAATTTACACCTCCCAGTATAGCAGAAATGGTCCTTCTAGACGTTGCACATCAAATGTAAGCTGTGTGAAGTGTTTTTCCAAAGTTATCAACATTTTTATGCTTGGCGTTCCGGAATCAACCTTATCTCAGGCTGAAAACGCGTTTTCTGCATTGTGCCATAACTTTGCAGGGAAGCTTCAGAACAAAAATTTTCCACCTCCCACTGTAGCAGAACGGGTCTTTCTAGTAGATGCACATCAAATCTAAGCTGTCTGAAGTGTTTTTCCAAAGTTATCAACATTTTTATGTTAGGCGTTTCGGAACCCACCTTATCTCAGGCTGTAAACGCTTTTTTTGCATTGTGCCATAACTTTGGAGGGAAGCTGCAGAATATGAAATTTTCTCCTCCCACTATAGCAGAAAGGGTCTTTCTAGTAGTTGCACATCAAGTCTAAGCTGTCTGAAGTGTTTTTCCAAAGTTATCAATATTTTAATGCTTGGCGTTCTGAAACCCACCTTATCTCAGGCTGAAAACGTGTTTCCTGCATTGGGCCATAACATTGCAGGGAAGCTTCAGAACATGAAATTTTCACCTCCCACCATAGCAGAAAGGGTCTTTTGAGTAGTTGCACATCAAATCTAAGCTGTCTGAAGTGTTTTTCCAAAGTTATCATGTTTCTATGTTTGGCGTTCCAGAATTGACCTTATCTCAGGCTGAAAACGCGTTTTCTGCATTGTGCCATAAATTTGCAGGGAAGCTTCAGAACATGAAATTTTCACCTCCCACTATAGCAGAAAGGGTCTTTCTAGTAGTTGCATATCAAATCTAAGCTGTCTGATGGGTTTTTCGAAAGTTATCAACGTTTTTTTGTTTTGCATTCCGGAACCCACCTTATCTCAGGCTGAAAACGCTTTTTCTGCCTTGTGCCATAACTTTGCAGGGAAGCTTCAGAACATGACATTTTCACATCCCACTATAGCAGAAAGGGTCTTTCTCGTAGTTGCACTTAAAATCTAAGCTGTTTGAAGTGTTTTTCCAAAGTTATCAACATTATTATGTTTGGCGTTCCGGAATCAACCTTATCTCAGGCTGAAAACGCCTTTTCTGCATTCTGCCATAACTTTGCACAGAAGCTTCAGAACATGAAATTTTCACCTCCCACTGTAGCAGAAAGGGTCTTTCTAGTAGTTGCACATCAAATCTGAGCTGTTTGAAGTGTTTTTCCAAAGTTATCAACATTTTTATGTTTGGCGTTCCGTAACGCACCTTTTGTCAGGCTGAAAACGCGTTTTCTGCATTGTGCCATAACTTTGCAGGAAAGCTGCAGAATATGAAATTTTCACCTCCCACTATAGCAGAAAGGGTCTTTCTAGTAGTTGCACATCAAATCTGAGCTGTTTGAAGTGTTTTTCCAAAGTTATCAACATTTTTATGTTTGGCGTTCCGGAGTCAACCTTATCTCAGGCTGAAAACGCGTTTCCTGCATTGTGCCAGAACTTTGCAGCGAAGCTTCAGAACATGAAATTTTCACCTCCCACTATAGCAGAAAGGGTCTTTCTCGTAGTTGCACATCAAATCTAAGCTGTCTGAAGTGTTTTTCGAAAGTTTTCAACATTTTTATGTTTGGTGTTCCTGAATCGACCTTATCTCAGGCTGAAAACGCGTTTTCTGCATTGTGCCATAACTTTGCAGGGAAGCTTCAGATCATGAAATGTTCATTTCCCACTATAGCAGAAAGGGTCTTTCTCGTAGTTGCACATCAAATCGAAGCTGTCAGAAGTGTTTGTCCAAAGTTATCAACATTTTTATGTTTGGCTTTCCGGAATCGACCTTATCTCAGGCTGAAAACGCGTTTTACGCATTGTGCCATAACTTTGCAGGGAAGCTTCAGAACATGAAATTTTCAACCTCCCGCTATAGTAGAAAGGGTCTTTCTAGTAGTTGCACATCAAATCTAAGCTGTCTGAAGTGTCTTTTCAAAGTTATCAACACTTTTATGTTTGGCGTTCCGGAATCGACCTTATCTCAGACTGAAAACGCGTTTTACGCATTATGCCATAACTTTGCAAGGAAGCTTCAGAACATGAAATTTTCAACCTCCCGCTATAGTAGAAAGGGTCTTTCTAGTAGTTGCACATCAAATCTAAGCAGTCTGAAGTGTTTTTCCAAAGTTATCAACATTTTTATGTTTGGCGTTCCGGAGTCGACCTTATCTCAGGCTGAAAACGCGTTTTCTGCATTGTGCCATAACTTTGCAGGGAAGCTGGGAGCCGCACAGGAAGGTTTGGGAGACGGCGGC
The DNA here is from genome assembly GCF_027744825.2 of Synchiropus splendidus. NCBI lineage: Eukaryota > Metazoa > Chordata > Actinopteri > Syngnathiformes > Callionymidae > Synchiropus > Synchiropus splendidus. Next base: position 499,340 of record NW_026527058.1, read on the forward strand.
CTGGGAGCCGCGCAGGAAGGTTTGGGAGACGGCGGCCTGGGAGCCGCGGAGGAAGGTTTGGGAGACGGCGGCCTGGGAGCCGCGCAGGAGGGTTCGGGAGACGGCGACCTAGGAGCCGCGCAGGAAGGTTCGGGAGGCGACGGGCCGGAGTTTTTGGGAGGCAGCGGCCTGACCAGGGGAGGCGCCGGCTGGAGAGCCGCGCCGGAGAACAGGGGAGGCGCCGGCTGGAGAGCCGCGCCGGAGACCAGGGAAGGCGCCGGCTGGAGAGCCGCGCCGGAGACCAGGGAAGGCGCCGGCTGGAGAGCCGCGCCTGAGACCAGGGACGGCATCGGCTGGAGAGCCGCGCCGGAATACACGGGAGGCGCCGGCTGGAGAGCCGCGCCGAAACACAGGGGAGGCGCCGGCTGGAGAGCCGCGCCGGAAAACAGGGGAGGCGCCGGCTGGAGAGCCGCGCCAGAGACCAGGGAAGGCGCCGGCTGGAGAGCCGCGCCGCAGACCAGGGAAGGCGCCGGCTTGAGAGCCGTGCCGGAGAACACGGGAGGTGCCGGCTGGAGAGCCGCACCGGAGACCAGGGAAGGCGCCGGCTGGAGAGCCGCGCCGGAAAACACGGGAGGCGCCGGCGGGAGAGCCGCGCCGGAGACCAGGGAAGGCGCCGGCTGGAGAGCCGCGCCAGAGACCAGGGAAGGCGCCGGCTGGAGAGCCGCGCCGGAAAACATGGGAGGCGCCGGCTGGAGAGCCACGCCGGAAAACACGGGAGGCGCCGGCTGGGGAGGCGCCGGCTGGAGAGCCGCTGGCTTGAGGGCCGCGCCGGAGACCACGGGAGGCGCCGTCTGGAGAGCAGCGCCGGAGACCACGGGAGGCGCCGTCTGGAGAGCAGCGCCGGAGACCACAGGAGGCACCGGCTTGAGAGCAGCGCCGGAGACCACGGGAGGCGCCGGCTTGAGAGCTGCGCCGGAGACCACGGGAGACGCCGGCTTGAGAGCTGCGCCGGAGACCACGGGAGGCGAAGACGGGGAAACACTAGAGTCTCTAAAAAAAATATCACGGACGGGAACCAACAGAATTGGCTCCGACGGATGAGCAGAGGAAGCAAGCGGAACACCGGACAGAGCAGAGTGGGAGGAAAGCCGCGCGACTGATTGAGATATTGAGTCCAACACCTCAAAAATGGACAGAGTCATCCTCTCCATATTACCTATACTGGTGGCCGGAGCGTCTAGTTCCTCCTGCCAGCCTTTCACCACTGCTGGGTCCATAATTATGGCCAGATCGTTTCTGTCACGGGAACGAAGGGACGAGGGAGCTAAAGCCACGTAGGAGGACGTGGTGTAGGACCCAAGTGCAAGTGGTTATAGGCACAGGAGGCAGGAGGGAATTATAAATAATATTTAATAATTAAACAAACTAAAACAGAACAGAAAGCGTCACCGAACCGGGAGAAACAGAGCGAACACAGAATGTAAAAACAGAGTAACCAATACTAACGGAAGTGCACAAACATGAGTAAAAAGTCAAAACAGAAAGCGTCACCGAAACGGGAGTTAAATGAACTTAAATCACAAATGAGACCGAGAATAAACTACAAAAGAAACCAAGAAACACGGCAAACAGCAAGAAACCAAAAACACTAACTCAAGGCAGCGGGGTTAAACAGTGTAACAAAAGAACTAGCAAGCGCACAGAACAAGAGAACGAAAACAAAGAGAGCCACGAGTTCAATTAACTTGTTAGCAAACAGAACTAAAAGCCGAACACAGGAAGAGACACGAGAACCAGGAGAGCTAGCAAATGGAACGAAAGAAGCCGAACACAGGGAGAGACACGAGAACCAGGAGAGCTAACAAATGGAACAAAAGAAGCCGGACACAGGGAGAGACATGAGAACCAGGAGAGCTAGCAAATGGAACAAAAGAAGCCGTACACAGGGAGAGACACGAGAACCAGGAGAGCTAGCAAATGGAACAAAAGAAGCCAAACACAGGGAGAGACACGAGAACCAGGAGTTACCACGGGGGAACGAGAGGAGTCCAGAAGCACAGGAACCAGAGGAAACATTACAGGGGACTAGGAGAACTGGCAGGAAACAAAGACAACGATCTGGCACACGTTGCTGGAGCCCAGGTGTTCTTGAAGACCGTAATCAGGGGGTAATCGGCTCCAGCCGTGTGCCAAAGGAACAGAGGGAGAGAAGCAAAACCAGGACTCGGAGCCTGGAAGCGGAGCCATGACATTATCAACATTATTATGTTTGGCGTTCCGGAATCAACCTTATCTCAGGCTGAAAACGCCTTTTCTGCATTGTGCCATAACTTTGCACGGAAGATTCAGAACATGAAATTTTCACCTCCCACTGTAGCAGAAAGGGTCTTTCTAGTAGTTGCACATCACATCTAAGCTGTCTGAAGTGTTTTTCAAAGGTTATCATATTTTTATATTTGGCGTTCCGGAATTGACCTTGTCTCATGCTGAAAACGCGTTTTTTGCATTGTGCCGTAACTTTGCAGGGAAGTTTCAGAACTTGAAATTTACACCTCCCAGTATAGCAGAAATGGTCCTTCTAGACGTTGCACATCAAATGTAAGCTGTGTGAAGTGTTTTTCCAAAGTTATCAACATTTTTATGCTTGGCGTTCCGGAATCAACCTTATCTCAGGCTGAAAACGCGTTTTCTGCATTGTGCCATAACTTTGCAGGGAAGCTTCAGAACAAAAATTTTCCACCTCCCACTGTAGCAGAACGGGTCTTTCTAGTAGATGCACATCAAATCTAAGCTGTCTGAAGTGTTTTTCCAAAGTTATCAACATTTTTATGTTAGGCGTTTCGGAACCCACCTTATCTCAGGCTGTAAACGCTTTTTTTGCATTGTGCCATAACTTTGGAGGGAAGCTGCAGAATATGAAATTTTCTCCTCCCACTATAGCAGAAAGGGTCTTTCTAGTAGTTGCACATCAAGTCTAAGCTGTCTGAAGTGTTTTTCCAAAGTTATCAATATTTTAATGCTTGGCGTTCTGAAACCCACCTTATCTCAGGCTGAAAACGTGTTTCCTGCATTGGGCCATAACATTGCAGGGAAGCTTCAGAACATGAAATTTTCACCTCCCACCATAGCAGAAAGGGTCTTTTGAGTAGTTGCACATCAAATCTAAGCTGTCTGAAGTGTTTTTCCAAAGTTATCATGTTTCTATGTTTGGCGTTCCAGAATTGACCTTATCTCAGGCTGAAAACGCGTTTTCTGCATTGTGCCATAAATTTGCAGGGAAGCTTCAGAACATGAAATTTTCACCTCCCACTATAGCAGAAAGGGTCTTTCTAGTAGTTGCATATCAAATCTAAGCTGTCTGATGGGTTTTTTGAAAGTTATCAACGTTTTTTTGTTTTGCATTCCGGAACCCACCTTATCTCAGGCTGAAAACGCTTTTTCTGCCTTGTGCCATAACTTTGCAGGGAAGCTTCAGAACATGACATTTTCACATCCCACTATAGCAGAAAGGGTCTTTCTCGTAGTTGCACTTAAAATCTAAGCTGTTTGAAGTGTTTTTCCAAAGTTATCAACATTATTATGTTTGGCGTTCCGGAATCAACCTTATCTCAGGCTGAAAACGCCTTTTCTGCATTCTGCCATAACTTTGCACAGAAGCTTCAGAACATGAAATTTTCACCTCCCACTGTAGCAGAAAGGGTCTTTCTAGTAGTTGCACATCAAATCTGAGCTGTTTGAAGTGTTTTTCCAAAGTTATCAACATTTTTATGTTTGGCGTTCCGTAACGCACCTTTTGTCAGGCTGAAAACGCGTTTTCTGCATTGTGCCATAACTTTTCAGGAAAGCTGCAGAATATGAAATTTTCACCTCCCACTATAGCAGAAAGGGTCTTTCTAGTAGTTGCACATCAAATCTGAGCTGTTTGAAGTGTTTTTCCAAAGTTATCAACATTTTTATGTTTGGCGTTCCGGAGTCAACCTTATCTCAGGCTGAAAACGCGTTTCCTGCATTGTGCCAGAACTTTGCAGCGAAGCTTCAGAACATGAAATTTTCACCTCCCACTATAGCAGAAAGGGTCTTTCTCGTAGTTGCACATCAAATCTAAGCTGTCTGAAGTGTTTTTCGAAAGTTTTCAACATTTTTATGTTTGGTGTTCCTGAATCGACCTTATCTCAGGCTGAAAACGCGTTTTCTGCATTGTGCCATAACTTTGCAGGGAAGCTTCAGATCATGAAATGTTCATTTCCCACTATAGCAGAAAGGGTCTTTCTCGTAGTTGCACATCAAATCGAAGCTGTCAGAAGTGTTTGTCCAAAGTTATCAACATTTTTATGTTTGGCTTTCCGGAATCGACCTTATCTCAGGCTGAAAACGCGTTTTACGCATTGTGCCATAACTTTGCAGGGAAGCTTCAGAACATGAAATTTTCAACCTCCCGCTATAGTAGAAAGGGTCTTTCTAGTAGTTGCACATCAAATCTAAGCTGTCTGAAGTGTCTTTTCAAAGTTATCAACACTTTTATGTTTGGCGTTCCGGAATCGACCTTATCTCAGACTGAAAACGCGTTTTACGCATTATGCCATAACTTTGCAAGGAAGCTTCAGAACATGAAATTTTCAACCTCCCGCTATAGTAGAAAGGGTCTTTCTAGTAGTTGCACATCAAATCTAAGCAGTCTGAAGTGTTTTTCCAAAGTTATCAACATTTTTATGTTTGGCGTTCCGGAGTCGACCTTATCTCAGGCTGAAAACGCGTTTTCTGCATTGTGCCATAACTTTGCAGGGAAGCTTCAGAACAAAAATTTTCCACATCCCACTATAGCAGAAAGGGTCTTTCTCGTAGTTGCACATCAAATCAAAGCTGTCTGAAGTGTTTTTCCAAACTTATCAACATTTTTATGTTTGGCGTTCCGGAGTCGACCTTATCTCAGGCTGAAAACGCGTTTTCTGGATAGTGCCATAACTTTGCAGGGAGACTTCAGAACATGAAATTTTCTCCTCCCACTATAGCAGAAAGGGACTTTCTAGTAGTTGCACATCAAATCTAAGCTGTCTGTAGAGTTTTTCCTGAGTTATCAACATTTTTATGTTTGGGGTTCTGAAATCAACCTTATCTCAGGCTGAAAACGCGTTTTCTGCATTGTGCCATGACTTTGCAGGAAAGCTTCAGAACATGAAATTTTCAACTCCCACTGTAGCAGAAAGGGTCTTTCTAGTAGTTGCACATCAAATCTAAGCTGTCTGTAGAGTTTTTCCTGAGTTATCAACATCTTTATGTTTGGGGTTCTGAAATCAACCTCATCTCAGGCTGAAAACGCGTTTTACGCATTGTGCCATAACTTTGCAGGGAAGCCTCAGAACATGATATTTTCAACTCCCACTATGGCAGAAAGGGTCTTTCTCGTAGTTGCACATCAAATCTAAGCTGTCTGAAGTGTTTTTCGAAAGTTTTCAACACTTTTATGTTTGGTGTTCCTGAATCGACCTTATCTCAGGCCGACAACGCGTTTTCTGCATTGTGCCATAACTTTGCAGGGAAGCTTCAGAACATTAAATTTTCAACTCCCACTATAGCAGAAAGGGTCTTTCTTGTAGTTGCACGTCAAATCTAAGCTGTCTGAAGTGTTTTTCCAAAGTTATCAACATTTTTATGTTTGGCATTCCCGAATCGACCTTATCTCAGGCTGAAAACGCGTTTTCTGCATTGTGCCATAACTTTGCAGGGAAGCTTCAGAACATTAAATTTTCACGTCCCATTATAGCAGAAAGGGTATTTCTAGTAGTTGCACATCAAATCTAAGCTGTCTGAAATGTTTTTCGAAAGTTATCAACATTCTTATGTTTGGCGTTCCGTAATTGACCGTGTCTCATGCTGAAAACGCGTTTTCTGCATTGTGCCATAACTTTGCAGGGAAGCTTCAGAACATGAAATTTTCAACTCCCACTATAGCAGAAAGGCTTTTTCCAGTAGTTGCACATCAAATCTAAGCTGTCTGAAGTGTTTTTCCAAAGTTATCAACATTTTTATGTTTGGCTTTCCGGAATCGACCTCATCTCAGGCTGAAAACGCGTTTTCTGCAATGTGCCATAACTTTGCAGGGAAACTTCAGAACATGAAATTTTCACCTCCCACTATAGCAGAAAGGGTTTTTCTAATAGTTGCACATCAAATCTAAGCTGTTTTAAGTGTTTTTCCAAAGTTACCACCATTTTTATGTTTGGCGTTCCAGAAACAACCTTATCTCAGGCTGAAAACGCGTTTTACGCATTGTGCCATAACTTTGCAGGAAAGCTTCAGAACATGAAATTTTCAACTCCCAAAATAGCAGAAAGGGTCTTTCTAGTAGTTGCACATCAAATCTAAGCTGTCTGAAGGGTTTCTCCAAAGTTATCAACATTTTTATGTTTGGCGTCCTGGAACCCACCTAATCTCAGGCTGAAAACGCGTTTTCTGCATTGTGCCATAACTTTTCAGGGAAGCTTCAGACCATGAAATGTTCGCCTACCACTATAGCAGAAAGGGTCTTTCTAGTAGTTGCACATCAAATCTAAGCTGTCTGAAGTGTTTTTCCAAAGTTATCATATTTCTATGTTTAGCGTTCCAGAATTGACCTTGTCTCATGCTGAAAACGTGTTTTCTGCATTGTGCCATAACTTTGCAGGGAAGTTTCAGAACATGAAATTTACACCTCCCACTATAGCAGAAATCGTCTTTCTAGTAGTTGCACATCAAATCTAAGCTGCCTGAAGTGTTTTTCGAAAGTTATCAACATTTTTTTGTTTGGCTTTCCGAAACCCACCTTATCTCAGGCTGAAAACGCGTTTTCTGCATTGTGCCATAACTTTGCAGGGAAGCTTCAGAACATGAAATTTACACCTCCCACTATAGCAGAAATCGTCTTTCTAGTAGTTGCACATCAAATCTAAGCTGCCTGAAGTGTTTTTCCAAAGTTATCAACATTTTTATGTTTGGCGTTCCGGAACCCGCCTCATCTCTGGCTGAAAAAGCGTTTTCTGCTTTGTGCCATAACTTTGCTGGGAATCTTTAGAACATGAAATTTTAACCTCCCACAATAGCATAAAGGGTCTTTCTTGTAGTAGCACATCAAATCTAAGCTGTCTGGAGTGTTTTTCCAAAGTTATCAACGTTTTTACGTTTGGCGTTCCCGAACCCACCTTATCTCAGGCTGAAAACCCGTTTTCTGCATTTTGCCATAACTTTGCAGGAAGCTTCACAACATGAAATTTTCATCTCCCACTATAGATGAAAAGGTCTTTATAGTAGTTGTACATCAAATCTAAGCTTTCTGAAATGTTTTTTCCAAAGTTATCAACATTTTTATGTTTGGCGTTCCGGAACCCACCTTATCTCAGGCTGAAAACGCGTTTTCTGCATTGTCCCATAACTTTGCAGGGAAACTTCAGAACATGAAATTTTCACTTCCCACTATAGCAGAAAGGGTCTTTCTAGTAGTTGCACATCAAATCTAAGCTGTCTGAAATGTTTTTTCCAAAGTTATCAACATTTTTATGTTTGGCGTTCCGGAACCCACCTTATCTCAGGCTGAAAACGCGTTTTCTGCATTGTGCCACAACTTTGCTGGGAAGCTTCAGAACATGAAATTTTAACCTCCCACTATAGAAAAACGGGTCTTTCTAGTAGTTGCACATCAAATCTAAGCTGTCTGAAGTGTTTTTCCAAAGTTATCAACTTTTTTATGTTTGGCGTTCCGGAACCCACCTTTTGTCAGGCTGAAAACGCGTTTTCTGCATTGTGCCATAACTTTGCAGCGAAGCTTCAGAACATGAAATTTTCACCTCCCACTATAGCAGAAAGGGTCTTTCTAGTAGTTGCACATCAAATCTAAGCTGTCTGAAATGTTTTTCCAAACTTATCAACATTTTTATGTTTGGCGTTCCGGAACCCACCTTATCTCAGCCTGAAAACGCGTTTTACATATTTTGCCATAACTTTGCAGGGAAGCTTCAGAACATGAAATTTTAACCTCCCACGATAGCAGAAAGGGTCTTTCTAGTAGTTGCACATCAAATCGAAGCTTTTTGAATTGTTTTTCCAAAGTTATCAACACTTTTATCTTTGGTGTTCCGGAATCAACCTTATCTGAGGCTGAAAACGCGTTTTACGCATTGTGCCATAACTTTGCAGGAAAGCTTCAGAACATGAAATTTTCAACTCCCACTATAGCAGAAAGGCTCTTTCTAGAAGTTGCACATCAAATCTAAGCTGTCTAAAGAGTTTTTCCAAAGTTATCAATATTTTTATGTTTGGCGTTCCGGAATCGACCTTATCTCAGGCTGAAAACGCGTGTCCTACATTGTGGCATAACTTTGCAGGGAAGATTCAGAACATCGAATTTTCACCTCCCACAATGGCAGAAATGGTCTTTCTCGTAGTTGCACATCAAATCTAAGCTGTCTGAAGTGTTTTTCCAGAATTATGAACATGTTTATGTTTGGCGTTCCGGAATCGACCTTATCTCAGGCTGAAAACGCGTTTTACGCATGGTGCCATAACTTTGCAGGGAAGCTTCAGAACATGAAATTTTAAACCTGTGCTATAGCAGAAAGGGTCTTTCTAGTAGTTGTACATCAAATCTATGCTGTCTGAAGTGTTCTTCCAAAGTTATCAACATTTTTATGTTTGGCGTTCCGGAACCCACCTTATCTCAGGCTGTAAATGCTCTTTTTGCAATGTGCCATAACTTTGCAGGGAAGCTTCAGAACATGAAATTTTCACCTGCCTCTACAGCAGAAAGGGTCTTTCTCATACTTGCACATCAAATCTAAGCTGTTTGAAGTGTTTTTCCAAAGTTAGCAACATTTTTATGTTTGGCATTCCAGAATCGACCTTATCTCTGGCTGAAAACGCGTTTTCTGCATTGTGCCATGACTTTGCAGGAAAGCTTCAGAACATAAAATTTTTACCTCCCACTATAGCAGAAAGGGTCTTTCTAGTAGTTGCACATCAAATCTAAGCTGTCTGAAGTGTTTTTCCAAAGTTATCAACATTCTTTTGTTTGGCGTTCCGGATTCATTCTTATCTCAGACTGAAAACGTGTTTTCTGCATTGTGCCATAACTTTGCAGGGAAACTTCAGAACATGAAATTTTCACCTCCAACTATAGCAGAAAGGGTCTTTCTAGTAGTTGCACATCAAATGTAAGCTGTCTGAAGTGTTTTTCCAAAGTTATCAACATTTTTATGTTTGGCGTTCCGGAACCCACCTTATCTCAGAATGAAAAATCGTTTTCTGCATTGTCCCATAACTTTCCATGGGAAGCTTCAGAACATGAAATTTTGACCTCCCACTATAGCAGAAAGGGTCTTTCTAGTAGTTGCACATCAAATCTAAGCTGTCTGAAGTGTTTTTCGAAAGTTATCAACATTTTTATGTTTGGCGTTCCGGAACCCACCTCATCTCAGGATGAAAAATCGTTTTCTGCATTGTCCCATAACTTTCCATGGGAAGCTTCAGAACATGAAATTTTGACCTCCCACGATAGAAGAAAGGGTCTTTCTAGTAGTTGCACATCAAATCTAAGCTGTCTAAAGAGTAATTCCAAAGTTATCATTATTTTTATGTTTGGCGTTCCGGAATCGACCTTATCTCAGGCTGAAAACGCGTTTTACGCATGGTGCCATTACTTTGCAGGGAAGCTTCAGAACATCGAATTTTCACCTCCCACTATTGCAGAAAGGGTCTGTCTTGTTGTTGCACATCAAATCTAAGCTGTCTGAAGTGTTTTTCCAAAGTTATCAACATTTTCATGTTTGGCGTTCCGGAATCGACCTTATCTCAGGCTGAAAACGCCTTTTACACATTGTTTCATTACTTTGCAGAGAAGCTTCAGAACATCAAATTTTCAGCTCCCACTATAGTAGAAAGGGTCTTTCTAGTAGTTGCACATCAAATCTAAGCTGTCTGAAGTGTTCTTCGAAAGTTATCAACATTTTTATGTTTGGCGTTCCTGAATCGACCTTATCTCAGGCTGAAAATGCGTTTTCTGCAATGTGCCATAACTTTGCAGGGAAGTTTCAGAACATGAAATTTTCAACTCCCACTATAGCAGAAAGGGTCTTTCTAGTAGTTGCACATCAAATCTAAGCTGTTTGAAGTGTTTTTCCAAAGTTATCAACATTTTTATGTTTGCCGTTCAAAAATCAACCTCATCTCAGGCTGAAAACGAGTTTCACGCATTGTGCCATAACTTTGCAGCGAAGCTTCAGAACATGAAATTTTCACCTCCAACGATAGCAGTAAGGGTATTTCTCGTAGTTGCACATCAAATCTAAGCTGTCTGAAGTGTTTTTCGAAAGTTTTCAACATTTTTATGTTTGGTGTTCCTGAATCAACCTTTTCTCAGGCTGAAAACGCGTTTTCTGCATTGTGCAATAACTTTGCAGGGAACCTTCAGATCATGAAATGTTCATTTCCCACTATAGCAGAAAGGGTCTTTCTCGTAGTTGCACATCAAATCTAAGCTGTTTGAAGTGTTTTTCCAAAGTTATCAATATTCTTATGTTTGGCGTTCCGGAATCAACCATATCTCAGGCTGAAAACATGTTTTCTGCATTGTGCCATAACTTTGCAGGCAAGCTTCAGAACATGAAATTTTCACCTCCCACTATACCAGAAAGGGTCTTTCTAGTGCTTGCACATCAAATCTAAGCTGTCTGAAGTGTTTTTCCGAAGTTATTAACATTTTTATGTTTGGCGTTCCGGAATTGACCTTATGTGAGGCTGAACACGAGTTTTCTGCATTGTGCCATAACTTTGCAGGGAAGCTTCAGAACATGAAAGTTTCACCTCCCATTATAGCAGAAAGGGTCTTTCTAGTAGATGCACATCAAATCTATGCTGTCTGAAGTGTCTTTACAAAGTTATCAACATTTTTATGTTTGGCGTTGCGGAATCGACCTTATCTCAGGCTGAAAACGTGTTTTCTGCATTGTGCCAAAACTTTGCAGGGAAGCTTCAGAACATGAAAATTTCACCTCCCATTATAGCAGAAAGGGTCTTTCTAGTAGTTGCACAGCAAATCTAAGCTGTTTGAAGTGTTTTTCCAAAGTTAACAACATTTTTATGTTTGGCGTTCCAGAAACAACCTTATCTCAGGCTGAAAACGCGTTTTACGCAATTTGCCATAACTTTGGAGGAAAGCTTCAGAACAAGAAATTTTTGCCTCCCACTATAGCAGAAAGGGTCTTTCTAGTAGTTGCACATCAAATCTAAGCTGTCTGAAGTGTTTTTCCAAAGTTATCAACATTTTTATGTTAGGCGTTCTGGAACCCACCTTATCTCAGGCTGAAAACGCGTTTTCTGCATTGTGCCGTAACTTTGCAGGGAGACTTCAGAACATGAAATTTTCTCCTCCCACTATAGCAGAAAGGGTCTTTCTCGTGGTTGCACATCAAATCTAAGCTGTCTGAAGTGTTTTTCCAAAGCTATCAACATTTTTATGTTTGGCGTTCTGGAACCCACCTTATCTCAGGCTGAAAACGCATTTTCTGCGTTGTGCCATAACTTTGCAGGGAGACTTCAGAACATGAAATTTTCTCCTCCCACTGTATCAGAAAGGGTCGTTCTAGTAGTTGCACATCAAATCTAAGCTGTTTGAAGTGTTTTTCCAAAGTTATCAACATTTTTATGTTTGGCGTTCTGGAACCCACCTTATCTCAGGCTGAAAACGCGTTTCACGCAATTTGCCATAACTTTGCAGGAAAGCTTCAGAACATGAAATTTTTACCTCCCACTATAGCAGAAAGGGTCTTTTTAGTAGTTGCACATCAAATCTAAGCTGTCTGAAGTGTTTTTCCAAAATTATCAACATTTTTATGTTTGGCGTTCTGGAACCCACCTTATCTCAGGCTGAAAACGCGTTTTCTACATTGTGCCATAACTTTGCAGGGAAGCTTCAGAACATGAAATTTTCACCTCCCACTATAGCAGAAATGGTCTTTCTCGTGGTTGCACATCAAATCTAAGCTGTCTGAAGTGTTTTTCCAAAGTTATCAACATTTTTATGTTTGGCGTTCTGGAACCCACCTTATCTCAGGCTGAAAACGCGTTTTCTGCATTGTGCCATAACTTTGCAGGGCGACTTCAGAACATGAAATTTTCTCCTCCCACTATATCAGAAAGGGTATTTCTAGTAGTTGCACATCAAATCTAAGTTGTCTGAAGTGTTTTTCTAAAGTTATCAACATTCTTTTGTTTGGCGTTCCGGAATCAACCTTATATCAAGCTGAAAACGCGTTTTACGCAATTTGCCATAACTTTGCAGGAAAGCCTCAGTACATGAAATTTTCACCTCCCACTATAGCAGAAAGGGTCTTTCTAGTAGTTGCACATCAAATCTAAGCTGTTTGAAGTGTATTTTCCGAAGTTAACACCATTTTTATGTTTGGTGTTCCAGAAACAACCTTATCTCAGGCTGAAAAAGTGTTTTACGCAATTTGCCATAACTTTGCAGGAAAGCTTCAGAACATGAGATTTTCCCTCCCACTATATCAGAAAGGGTATTTCTAGTAGTTGCACATCAAATCTAAGCTGTCTGTAGAGTTTTTCCTGAGTTATCAACATTTTTATGTTTGGCGTTCTGAAATCAACCTCATCTCAGGCTGAAAACGCGTTTTATGCATTGTGCCATAACTTTGCAGGGAACCTTCAGAACATGATATTTTCACCTCCCACTATAGCAGAAAGGGTCTTTCTCGTAGTTGCACATCAAATCCAAGCTGTCTGAAGTGTTTTTCGATAGTTTTCAACATTTTTATGTTTGGTGTTCCTGAATCGACCTTATCTCAGGCTGAAAACGCGTTTTCTGCATTGTGCCGTAACTTTGCAGGGAGACTTCAGAACATGAAATTTTCTCCTCCCACTATAGCAGAAAGGGTATTTCTAGTAGTTGCACATCAAATCTAAGTTGTCTGAAGTGTTTTTCCAAAGTTATCAACATTCTTATGTTTGGCGTTCCGGAATCAACCTTATCTCAGACTGAAAACGGGTTTTCTGCATTGTTCCATAACTTTGCAGGAAACTTCAGAATATGAAATTTTAACCTCCCACTATTGCAGAAAGGGTCTTTCTAGTAGGTGCAGATCAAATCTAAGCTGTCTGAAGTGTTTTTCCAAAGTTATCAACATTTTTATGTTTGGCGTTCCGGAATCGACCTTATCTCAGGCTGAAAACGCGTTTTACGCATTGTGCCATAACTTTGCACGAAAGCTTCAGAACATGAAATTTTCAACTCCCACTATAACAGACAGGGTCTTTCTAGTAGTTGCACATCAAATATAAGCTGTCTGAAGTGTTTTTCCAAAGTCATCAACATTTTTATGTTTAGCGTTCTGGAACCCACCTTATCTCAGGCTGGAAACGTGTTTTCTGCGTTGTGCCATAATTTTGCAGGGAAGCTTCCCAACATGAAATTTTAACCTCCCACTAAAGCAGAAAGGGTCTTTCTAGTAGTTGCACATCAAATCTAAGCTGTCTGATGTGTTTTTCCAAAGTTATCAACATTTTTATGTATGGCGTTCCGGAATCGACCTTATCTCAGGCTGAAAACGCATTTTCTGCATTGTGCCATAACTTTGCAGGGAAGCTTCAGAACATTAAATTTTCACGTCCCATTATAGCAGAAAGGGTATTTCTAGTAGTTGCACATCAAATCTAAGCTGTCTGAAATGTTTTTCGAAAGTTATCAACATTCTTATGTTTGGCGTTCCGTAATTGACCGTGTCTCATGCTGAAAACGCGTTTTCTGCATTGTGCCATAACTTTGCAGGGAAGCTTCAGAACATGAAATTTTCAACTCCCACTATAGCAGAAAGGCTTTTTCCAGTAGTTGCACATCAAATCTAAGCTGTTTTAAGTGTTTTTCCAAAGTTACCACCATTTTTATGTTTGGCGTTCCAGAAACAACCTTATCTCAGGCTGAAAACGCGTTTTACGCATTGTGCCATAACTTTGCAGGAAAGCTTCAGAACATGAAATTTTCAACTCCCAAAATAGCAGAAAGGGTCTTTCTAGTAGTTGCACATCAAATCTAAGCTGTCTGAAGGGTTTCTCCAAAGTTATCAACATTTTTATGTTTGGCGTCCTGGAACCCACCTAATCTCAGGCTGAAAACGCGTTTTCTGCATTGTGCCATAACTTTTCAGGGAAGCTTCAGACCATGAAATGTTCGCCTACCACTATAGCAGAAAGGGTCTTTCTAGTAGTTGCACATCAAATCTAAGCTGTCTGAAGTGTTTTTCCAAAGTTATCATATTTCTATGTTTAGCGTTCCAGAATTGACCTTGTCTCATGCTGAAAACGTGTTTTCTGCATTGTGCCATAACTTTGCAGGGAAGTTTCAGAACATGAAATTTACACCTCCCACTATAGCAGAAATCGTCTTTCTAGTAGTTGCACATCAAATCTAAGCTGCCTGAAGTGTTTTTCGAAAGTTATCAACATTTTTTTGTTTGGCTTTCCGAAACCCACCTTATCTCAGGCTGAAAACGCGTTTTCTGCATTGTGCCATAACTTTGCAGGGAAGCTTCAGAACATGAAATTTACACCTCCCACTATAGCAGAAATCGTCTTTCTAGTAGTTGCACATCAAATCTAAGCTGCCTGAAGTGTTTTTCCAAAGTTATCAACATTTTTATGTTTGGCGTTCCGGAACCCGCCTCATCTCTGGCTGAAAAAGCGTTTTCTGCTTTGTGCCATAACTTTGCTGGGAATCTTTAGAACATGAAATTTTAACCTCCCACAATAGCATAAAGGGTCTTTCTTGTAGTAGCACATCAAATCTAAGCTGTCTGGAGTGTTTTTCCAAAGTTATCAACGTTTTTACGTTTGGCGTTCCCGAACCCACCTTATCTCAGGCTGAAAACCCGTTTTCTGCATTTTGCCATAACTTTGCAGGAAGCTTCACAACATGAAATTTTCATCTCCCACTATAGATGAAAAGGTCTTTATAGTAGTTGTACATCAAATCTAAGCTTTCTGAAATGTTTTTTCCAAAGTTATCAACATTTTTATGTTTGGCGTTCCGGAACCCACCTTATCTCAGGCTGAAAACGCGTTTTCTGCATTGTCCCATAACTTTGCAGGGAAACTTCAGAACATGAAATTTTCACTTCCCACTATAGCAGAAAGGGTCTTTCTAGTAGTTGCACATCAAATCTAAGCTGTCTGAAATGTTTTTTCCAAAGTTATCAACATTTTTATGTTTGGCGTTCCGGAACCCACCTTATCTCAGGCTGAAAACGCGTTTTCTGCATTGTGCCACAACTTTGCTGGGAAGCTTCAGAACATGAAATTTTAACCTCCCACTATAGAAAAACGGGTCTTTCTAGTAGTTGCACATCAAATCTAAGCTGTCTGAAGTGTTTTTCCAAAGTTATCAACTTTTTTATGTTTGGCGTTCCGGAACCCACCTTTTGTCAGGCTGAAAACGCGTTTTCTGCATTGTGCCATAACTTTGCAGCGAAGCTTCAGAACATGAAATTTTCACCTCCCACTATAGCAGAAAGGGTCTTTCTAGTAGTTGCACATCAAATCTAAGCTGTCTGAAATGTTTTTCCAAACTTATCAACATTTTTATGTTTGGCGTTCCGGAACCCACCTTATCTCAGCCTGAAAACGCGTTTTACATATTTTGCCATAACTTTGCAGGGAAGCTTCAGAACATGAAATTTTAACCTCCCACGATAGCAGAAAGGGTCTTTCTAGTAGTTGCACATCAAATCGAAGCTTTTTGAATTGTTTTTCCAAAGTTATCAACACTTTTATCTTTGGTGTTCCGGAATCAACCTTATCTGAGGCTGAAAACGCGTTTTACGCATTGTGCCATAACTTTGCAGGAAAGCTTCAGAACATGAAATTTTCAACTCCCACTATAGCAGAAAGGCTCTTTCTAGAAGTTGCACATCAAATCTAAGCTGTCTAAAGAGTTTTTCCAAAGTTATCAATATTTTTATGTTTGGCGTTCCGGAATCGACCTTATCTCAGGCTGAAAACGCATGTCCTACATTGTGGCATAACTTTGCAGGGAAGATTCAGAACATCGAATTTTCACCTCCCACAATGGCAGAAATGGTCTTTCTCGTAGTTGCACATCAAATCTAAGCTGTCTGAAGTGTTTTTCCAGAATTATGAACATGTTTATGTTTGGCGTTCCGGAATCGACCTTATCTCAGGCTGAAAACGCGTTTTACGCATGGTGCCATAACTTTGCAGGGAAGCTTCAGAACATGAAATTTTAAACCTGTGCTATAGCAGAAAGGGTCTTTCTAGTAGTTGTACATCAAATCTATGCTGTCTGAAGTGTTCTTCCAAAGTTATCAACATTTTTATGTTTGGCGTTCCGGAACCCACCTTATCTCAGGCTGTAAATGCTCTTTTTGCAATGTGCCATAACTTTGCAGGGAAGCTTCAGAACATGAAATTTTCACCTGCCTCTACAGCAGAAAGGGTCTTTCTCATACTTGCACATCAAATCTAAGCTGTTTGAAGTGTTTTTCCAAAGTTAGCAACATTTTTATGTTTGGCATTCCAGAATCGACCTTATCTCTGGCTGAAAACGCGTTTTCTGCATTGTGCCATGACTTTGCAGGAAAGCTTCAGAACATAAAATTTTTACCTCCCACTATAGCAGAAAGGGTCTTTCTAGTAGTTGCACATCAAATCTAAGCTGTCTGAAGTGTTTTTCCAAAGTTATCAACATTCTTTTGTTTGGCGTTCCGGATTCATTCTTATCTCAGACTGAAAACGTGTTTTCTGCATTGTGCCATAACTTTGCAGGGAAACTTCAGAACATGAAATTTTCACCTCCAACTATAGCAGAAAGGGTCTTTCTAGTAGTTGCACATCAAATGTAAGCTGTCTGAAGTGTTTTTCCAAAGTTATCAACATTTTTATGTTTGGCGTTCCGGAACCCACCTCATCTCAGGATGAAAAATCGTTTTCTGCATTGTCCCATAACTTTCCATGGGAAGCTTCAGAACATGAAATTTTGACCTCCCACGATAGAAGAAAGGGTCTTTCTAGTAGTTGCACATCAAATCTAAGCTGTCTAAAGAGTAATTCCAAAGTTATCATTATTTTTATGTTTGGCGTTCCGGAATCGACCTTATCTCAGGCTGAAAACGCGTTTTACGCATGGTGCCATTACTTTGCAGGGAAGCTTCAGAACATCGAATTTTCACCTCCCACTATTGCAGAAAGGGTCTGTCTTGTTGTTGCACATCAAATCTAAGCTGTCTGAAGTGTTTTTCCAAAGTTATCAACATTTTCATGTTTGGCGTTCCGGAATCGACCTTATCTCAGGCTGAAAACGCCTTTTACACATTGTTTCATTACTTTGCAGAGAAGCTTCAGAACATCAAATTTTCAGCTCCCACTATAGTAGAAAGGGTCTTTCTAGTAGTTGCACATCAAATCTAAGCTGTCTGAAGTGTTCTTCGAAAGTTATCAACATTTTTATGTTTGGCGTTCCTGAATCGACCTTATCTCAGGCTGAAAATGCGTTTTCTGCAATGTGCCATAACTTTGCAGGGAAGTTTCAGAACATGAAATTTTCAACTCCCACTATAGCAGAAAGGGTCTTTCTAGTAGTTGCACATCAAATCTAAGCTGTTTGAAGTGTTTTTCCAAAGTTATCAACATTTTTATGTTTGCCGTTCAAAAATCAACCTCATCTCAGGCTGAAAACGAGTTTCACGCATTGTGCCATAACTTTGCAGCGAAGCTTCAGAACATGAAATTTTCACCTCCAACGATAGCAGTAAGGGTATTTCTCGTAGTTGCACATCAAATCTAAGCTGTCTGAAGTGTTTTTCGAAAGTTTTCAACATTTTTATGTTTGGTGTTCCTGAATCAACCTTTTCTCAGGCTGAAAACGCGTTTTCTGCATTGTGCAATAACTTTGCAGGGAACCTTCAGATCATGAAATGTTCATTTCCCACTATAGCAGAAAGGGTCTTTCTCGTAGTTGCACATCAAATCTAAGCTGTTTGAAGTGTTTTTCCAAAGTTATCAATATTCTTATGTTTGGCGTTCCGGAATCAACCATATCTCAGGCTGAAAACATGTTTTCTGCATTGTGCCATAACTTTGCAGGCAAGCTTCAGAACATGAAATTTTCACCTCCCACTATACCAGAAAGGGTCTTTCTAGTGCTTGCACATCAAATCTAAGCTGTCTGAAGTGTTTTTCCGAAGTTATTAACATTTTTATGTTTGGCGTTCCGGAATTGACCTTATGTGAGGCTGAACACGAGTTTTCTGCATTGTGCCATAACTTTGCAGGGCAGCTTCAGAACATGAAAGTTTCACCTCCCACTATAGCAGAAAGGGTCTTTCTAGTAGTTGCACATCAAATCTAAGCTGTCTGAAGTGTTGTTCCAAAGTGATAAACATTTTTACGTTTGGCGTTCCTGAATCGACCTTATCTCAGGCCGAAAACGCGTTTTCTGCATTGTGCCATAACTTTGCAGGCAAGCTTCAGAACATGAAACTTTCACCTCCCACGATACCAGAAAGGGTCTTTCTAGTGCTTGCACATCAAATCTAAGCTGTCTGAAGTGTTTTTCCGAAGTTATTAACATTTTTATGTTTGGCGTTCCGGAATTGACCTTATGTGAGGCTGAACACGAGTTTTCTGCATTGTGCCATAACTTTGCAGGGAAGCTTCAGAACATGAAAATTTCACCTCCCATTATAGCAGAAAGGGTCTTTCTAGTAGATGCACATCAAATCTATGCTGTCTGAAGTGTCTTTACAAAGTTATCAACATTTTTATGTTTGGCGTTGCGGAATCGACCTTATCTCAGGCTGAAAACGTGTTTTCTGCATTGTGCCAAAACTTTGCAGGGAAGCTTCAGAACATGAAAATTTCACCTCCCATTATAGCAGAAAGGGTCTTTCTAGTAGTTGCACAGCAAATCTAAGCTGTTTGAAGTGTTTTTCCAAAGTTAACAACATTTTTATGTTTGGCGTTCCAGAAACAACCTTATCTCAGGCTGAAAACGCGTTTTACGCAATTTGCCATAACTTTGGAGGAAAGCTTCAGAACAAGAAATTTTTGCCTCCCACTATAGCAGAAAGGGTCTTTCTAGTAGTTGCACATCAAATCTAAGCTGTCTGAAGTGTTTTTCCAAAGTTATCAACATTTTTATGTTAGGCGTTCTGGAACCCACCTTATCTCAGGCTGAAAACGCGTTTTCTGCATTGTGCCGTAACTTTGCAGGGAGACTTCAGAACATGAAATTTTCTCCTCCCACTATAGCAGAAAGGGTCTTTCTCGTGGTTGCACATCAAATCTAAGCTGTCTGAAGTGTTTTTCCAAAGCTATCAACATTTTTATGTTTGGCGTTCTGGAACCCACCTTATCTCAGGCTGAAAACGCATTTTCTGCGTTGTGCCATAACTTTGCAGGGAGACTTCAGAACATGAAATTTTCTCCTCCCACTGTATCAGAAAGGGTCGTTCTAGTAGTTGCACATCAAATCTAAGCTGTTTGAAGTGTTTTTCCAAAGTTATCAACATTTTTATGTTTGGCGTTCTGGAACCCACCTTATCTCAGGCTGAAAACGCGTTTCACGCAATTTGCCATAACTTTGCAGGAAAGCTTCAGAACATGAAATTTTTACCTCCCACTATAGCAGAAAGGGTCTTTTTAGTAGTTGCACATCAAATCTAAGCTGTCTGAAGTTTTTTTCCAAAATTATCAACATTTTTATGTTTGGCGTTCTGGAACCCACCTTATCTCAGGCTGAAAACGCGTTTTCTACATTGTGCCATAACTTTGCAGGGAAGCTTCAGAACATGAAATTTTCACCTCCCACTATAGCAGAAATGGTCTTTCTCGTGGTTGCACATCAAATCTAAGCTGTCTGAAGTGTTTTTCCAAAGTTATCAACATTTTTATGTTTGGCGTTCTGGAACCCACCTTATCTCAGGCTGAAAACGCGTTTTCTGCATTGTGCCATAACTTTGCAGGGCGACTTCAGAACATGAAATTTTCTCCTCCCACTATATCAGAAAGGGTATTTCTAGTAGTTGCACATCAAATCTAAGTTGTCTGAAGTGTTTTTCTAAAGTTATCAACATTCTTTTGTTTGGCGTTCCGGAATCAACCTTATATCAAGCTGAAAACGCGTTTTACGCAATTTGCCATAACTTTGCAGGAAAGCCTCAGTACATGAAATTTTCACCTCCCACTATAGCAGAAAGGGTCTTTCTAGTAGTTGCACATCAAATCTAAGCTGTTTGAAGTGTATTTTCCGAAGTTAACACCATTTTTATGTTTGGTGTTCCAGAAACAACCTTATCTCAGGCTGAAAAAGTGTTTTACGCAATTTGCCATAACTTTGCAGGAAAGCTTCAGAACATGAGATTTTCTCCTCCCACTATATCAGAAAGGGTATTTCTAGTAGTTGCACATCAAATCTAAGCTGTCTGTAGAGTTTTTCCTGAGTTATCAACATTTTTATGTTTGGCGTTCTGAAATCAACCTCATCTCAGGCTGAAAACGCGTTTTACGCATTGTGCCATAACTTTGCAGGGAAGCTTCAGAACATGATATTTTCACCTCCCACTATAGCAGAAAGGGTCTTTCTCGTAGTTGCACATCAAATCCAAGCTGTCTGAAGTGTTTTTCGATAGTTTTCAACATTTTTATGTTTGGTGTTCCTGAATCGACCTTATCTCAGGCTGAAAACGCGTTTTCTGCATTGTGCCGTAACTTTGCAGGGAGACTTCAGAACATGAAATTTTCTCCTCCCACTATAGCAGAAAGGGTATTTCTAGTAGTTGCACATCAAATCTAAGTTGTCTGAAGTGTTTTTCCAAAGTTATCAACATTCTTATGTTTGGCGTTCCGGAATCAACCTTATCTCAGACTGAAAACGGGTTTTCTGCATTGTTCCATAACTTTGCAGGGAAACTTCAGAACATGAAATTTTCTCCTCCAACTATAGCAGAAATGGTCTTTCTAGTAGTTGCACATCAAATCTAAGCTGTTTGAAGTGTTTTTCCAAAATTAACACCATTTTTATGTTTGGCGTTTCAGAAACATCCTTATCTCAGGCTGAAAACGCGTTTTACGCAATTTGCCATGACTTTGCAGGAAAGCTTCAGAACATGACATTTTTTCCTCCCACTATAGCAGAAAGGGTCTTTCTAGTAGTTGCACATCAAATCTAAGCTGTTTGAAGTGTTTTTCCAAAATTAACACCATTTTTATGTTTGGCGTTCCAGAAACATCCTTATCTCAGGCTGAAAACGCGTTTTACGCAATTTGCCATAACCTTGCAGGGAAACTTCAGAACATCAAATTTTAACCTCGCACTATAGCAGAAAGGGTCTTTTTAGTTGTTGCACATCAAATCTAAGCTGTCGAAAGTGTTTTTCCAAAGTTATCAATATTTTTATGTTTCGCGTAACGGAATCGACCTTATCTCCGGCTGAAAACGCGTTTTCTGCATTGTGCCATAACTTTGCAGGGAAGCTTCAGAACATGAAATTTTTTACCTCCCACTATAGCAGAAAGGGTCTTTTTAGTCGTTGCACATCAAATCTAAGCTGTCTGAAGTGTTTTTCCAAAGTTATCAACATTTTTATGTTTGGCGTTCTGGAACCCAACCTATCTCAGGCTGAAAACGCATTTTCTGCATTGTGCCATAACTTTGCAGGGCGACTTCAGAACATGAAATTTTCTCCTCCCACTATATCAGAAAGGGTATTTCTAGTAGTTGCACATCAAATCTTAGCTGTCTGAAGTGTTTTTCCAAAGTTATCAACATTTTTATGTTTGGCGTTCTGAAATCAATCTTATCTCAGGCTGAAAACGCGTTTTACGCACTGTGCCATAACTTTGCAGGGAAGCTTGAGAACATGAAATTTTAAACTCCCACTATAGCAGAAAGGGTCTTTCTAGTAGTTGCACATCAAATCTAAGCTGTCGAAAGTGTTTTTCCAAAGTTATCAATATTTTTATGTTTGGCGTTCCGGAATCGACCTTATCTCAGGCTGAAAACGCGTTTTACGCACTGTGCCATAACTTTGCAGGGAAGCTTCAGAACATGAAATTTTCACCTCCCACTGTGGCAGATAGGGTCTTTCTAGTAGTTGCACATCAAATCTAAGCTGTCTGAAGTGTTTTTCCAAAGTTATCAACATTTTTATGTTTGGCGTTCCGGAATTAACCTTATCTCAGACAGAAAACGCGTTTTCTGCATTGTGCCATAAGTTTTCTGTGAAGATTCAGAACATGAAATTTTCACCTCCCACTATAGCAGAAAGGTTCTTTTTAGTAGTTGCACACCAAATCTAAGCTGTCTGAAGTGTATTTCCAAAGTTATCAACATTTTTATGTTTGGCGTTCCGGAACCCACCTTTCTTCAGGCTGAAAACGCGTTTTCTGCATTGTGCCATAACTTTGCAGGGAAGCTTCAGAACATGAAATTTTCACCTCCCACAGAAGCAGAAAGGGTCTTTCTAGTAGTTGCACATGAAATCTAAGCTGTCTGAAATGTTTTTTCCAAAGCTATCAACATTTTTATGTTTGGCGTTCCGGAACCCACCTTATCTCAGGCTGAAAACGCGGTTTCTGCATTGTTCCTTAACTTTGCAGGGAAGCTTCAGAACATGAAATTTTCAACTCCCACTATAACAGACAGGGTCTTTCTAGTAGTTGCACATCAAATCTAAGTTGTCTGAAGTGTTTTTCGAAAGCTATCAACATTTTTTAGGTTGGCGTTCCGGAAACGACCTTATCTGGGGCTTAAAACGCGTTTTCTGCATTGTGCCATAACTTTGCAGGGAAGCTTCAGAACATGAAATTTTCACCTCCCACTATAGCAGAAAGGGTCTTTCTAGTCGTTGCACATTAAATCTAAGCTGTCTGAAGTGTTTTTCCAAAGTTATCAACATTTTTATGTTTGGCGTTCTGGAACCCACCTAATCTCAGGCTGAAAACGCGTTTTCTGCATTGTGCCATAACTTTTCAGGGAAGCTTCAGAACATGTAATGTTCGCCTCCCACTATAGCAGATAGGGTCTTTCTAGTAGTTGCACATCAAATCTAAGCTGTTTAAAGTGTTTTTTCCGAAGTTAACACCATTTTTATGTTTGGCGTTCCAGAAACAACCTTATCTCAAGCTGAAAACGCGTTTTACGCAATTTACCATAACTTTGCAGGAAAGCTTCAGAACATGAAATTTTCACCTCCCACTATAGCAGAAAGGGTCTTTCTAGTAGTTGCACATCAAATCTAAGCTGTCTGTAGAGTTTTTCCTGAGTTATCAACATTTTTATGTTTGGCGTTCTGAAATCAACCTCATCTCAGGCTGAAAACGCGTTTTACACATTGTGCCATAACTTTGCAGGGAAGCTTCAGAACATGATATTTTCACCTCCCACTATAGTAGAAAGGGTATTTCTCGTAGTTGCACATCAAATCCAAGCTGTCTGAAGTGTTTTTCGGTAGTTTTCAACATTTTTATGTTTGGTGTTCCTGAATCGACCTTATCTCAGGCTGAAAACGCGTTTTCTGCATTGTGCCGTAACTTTGCAGGGAGACTTCAGAACATGAAATTTTCTCCTCCCACTATAGCAGAAAGGGTATTTCTAGTAGTTGCACATCAAATCTAAGTTGTCTGAAGTGTTTCTCCAAAGTTATCAACATTCTTATGTTTGGCGTTCCGGAATCAACCTTATCTCAGGCTGAAAACGGGTTTTCTGCATTGTGCCATAACTTTGCAGGGAAGCTTCAGAACAAGAAATTTTAACCTCCCACTATTGCAGAAAGGGTCTTTCTAGTAGTTGCACATCAAATCTAAGCTGTCTGAAGTGTTTTTCGAAAGTTATCAACATTTTTATGTTTGGTGTCCCGGAATCGACCTTATGTCAGTTTGAAAAGTTGTTTTCTGCATTGTCCCATAACTTTCCAGGGAAGCTTCAGAACATGAAATTTTCACCTCCCACTATAGCAGAAAGGGTCTTTCTAGTAGTTGCACATCAAATCTAAGCTGTATGAAGTTTTTTTCCAAAGTTATCAACATTTTTATGTTTGGCGTTCCGGAATCAACCTTATCTCAGGCTGAAAACGCGTTTTCTGCATTGTGCCATAACTTTGCAAGGAAGTTTCAGAACATGAAATTTTCACCTCCCACTATACCAGAAAGGGTCTTTCTAGTCGTTGCACATCAAATCTAAGCTTTCTGAAGTGCTTTTCCAAAGTTATCAACATTTTTATGTTTGGCGTTCCGGAACCCACCTTTTTTCAGGCTGAAAACGCGTTTTCTGCATTGTGCCATAACTTTGCAGGGAAGCTTCAGAACATGAAATTTTCACCTCCCACAAAAGCAGAAAGGGTCTTTCTAGTAGTTGCACATGAAATCTAAGCTGTCTGAAGTGTTTTTCGAAAGCTATCAACATTTTTTAGGTTGGCGTTCCGGAAACGACCTTATCTGGGGCTGAAAACGCGTTTTCTGCATTGTGCCATAACTTTGCAGGGAAGCTTCAGAACATGAAATTTTCACCTCCCACTATAGCAGAAAGGGTCTTTCTAGTCGTTGCACATTAAATCTAAGCTGTCTGAAGTGTTTTTCCAAAGTTATCAACATTTTTACGTTTGCTGCTCCGGAACCCACATTATCTCGGGCTGAAAACGCGTTTTCTGCATTGTGCCATAACTTTGCAGGGAAGCTTCAGAACATGAAATTTTAACCTCCCACTGTAGCAGAAAGGGTCTTTCTAGAGGTTGCACATCAAATCTAAGCTGTCTGAAGTGTTTTTCCAAAGTTATCAACATTTTTACGTTTGGCGTTCTGGAACCCACCTTATCTCAGGCTGAAAACGCGTTTTGTGCATTGTGCCATTAATTCTCAGGGAAGATTCAGAAAATGAAATTTTCACCTCCCACTATAGCAGAAAGGGACTTTCTAGTCGTTGCACATTAAATCTAAGCTGTCTGAAGTGTTTTTCCAAAGTTATCAACATTTTTACGTTTGCTGCTCCGGAACCCACTTTATCTCAGGCTGAAAACGCGTTTTCTGCATTGTTCCTTAACTTTGCAGCGAAGCATCAGAACATGAAATTTTCAGCTCCCACTATGACAAACAGGGTCTTTCTTGTAGTTGCACATCAAATCCAAGCTGTCTGAAGTGTTTTTCGAAAGTTATCAACATTTTTATGTTTGGCGTTCCGGAATCGACCTTATCTCAGGCTGAAAACGCGTTTCACGCATTGTCCCATAACTTTCCAGGGAAGCTTCAGAACATGAAATTTTTTCCTCCCACTATGGCAGAAAGGGTCTTTCTAGTCGTTGCACATTAAATCTAAGCTGTCTGAAGTGTTTTTCCAAAGTTATCAACATTTTTACGTTTGCTGCTCCGGAACCCACATTATCTCGGGCTGAAAACGCGTTTTCTGCATTGTGCCATAACTTTGCAGGGAAGCTTCAGAACATGAAATTTTAACCTCCCACTGTAGCAGAAAGGGTCTTTCTAGAGGTTGCACATCAAATCTAAGCTGTCTGAAGTGTTTTTCCAAAGTTATCAACATTTTTAAGTTTGGCGTTCCGGAACCCACTTTATCTCAGGCTGAAAACGCGTTTTCTGCATTGTTCCTTAACTTTGCAGCGAAGCATCAGAACATGAAATTTTCAGCTCCCACTATGACAAACAGGGTCTTTCTTGTAGTTGCACATCAAATCTAAGCTGTCTGAAGTGTTTTTCCAAAGTTATCAACATTTTTATTTTTGGCGTTCTGGAATCGACCTTATCTCAGGCTGAAAACGCGTTTTACGCATTGTGCAATAACTTTGCAGGGAAGCATCAGAAAATGAAATTTTCAATTCCCACTGCATCAGAAAGGGTCTTTCAAGTCGTTGCACATCAAATCTAAGCTGTCTGAAGTGTTTTTCCAAAGTTATAAACATTTTTATGTTTGGCGTTCCGGAATCGACCTTATCTCAGGCTGAAAACGCGTTTTCTGCATTGCGCCATAACTTTGCAGGGAAGCTTCAGAACAAGAAATTTTAACCTCCCACTATTGCAGAAAGTGTCTTTCTAGTAGTTGCACATCAAATCTAAGCTGTCTGAAATGTTTTTCCAAAGTTATCAACATTTTTATGTTCGGCGTTCCGGAATCGACCTTATCTCAGGCTGAAAACGCGTTTTCTGCATTGAGCCATAACTTTGCAGGGAAGCTTCAGAACATGACATTTTCAGCTCCCACTATGACAAACAGGGTCTTTCTAATTGTTGCACATCAAATCTAATCTGTCTGAAGTGTTTTTCGAAAGTTATCAACATTTTTATGTTTGGCGTTCCGGAACCCACCTTGTCTCAGGCTGAAAACGCGTTTTCTGAATTGTGCCATAACTTTTAAGGAAAGCTTCAGAACATGAAAGTTTCACCTCCCACTATAGCAGAAAGGGTCTTTTTAGTAGTTACACATCAAATCTAAGCTGTCTGAAGGGTTTTTCCAAATTTATCAACATTTTTATATTTGGCGTTCCGGAACCCACCTTATCTCAGGCTGAAAACGCGTTTTCTGCATTGTCCCTTGACTTTGCAGGGAATTATCAGAACATAAAATTTTCAGCTCCCACTATGACAAACAGGGTCTTTCTAATAGTTGCACATCAAATCTAATCTGTCTGAAGTGTTTTTCGAAAGTTATCAACATTTTTATGTTTGGCGTTCCGGAACCCACCTTATCTCAGGCTGAAAACGCGTTTTCTGCATTGTCCCTTAACTTTGCAGGGAAGCATCAGAACATAAAATTTTCAGCTCCCACTATGACAAACAGGGTCTTTCTAATAGTTGCACATCAAATCTAATCTGTCTGAAGTGTTTTTCGAAAGTTATCAACATTTTTAAGTTTGGCGTTCCGGAACCCTCTTTATCTCAGGCTGAAAACGCGTTTTCTGCATTGTCCCATAACTTTGAAGGAAAGCTTCAGAACATGAAAGTTTCACCTCCCACTATAGCAGAAAGGGTCTTTCTAGTAGTTGCACATCAAATATAAGCTGTCTGAAATGTTTTTCCAAAGTTATCAACATTTTTATGTTTGGCGTTCCGGAATCGACCTTATCTCAGGCTGAAGACGCGTTTTACGCATTGTGCCATAACTTTGCAGGGAAGTTCCAGAAAATGAAATTTTCACCTCCCACTATAGCAGAAAGGGTTTTTTCTAGTAGTTGCACATCAAATCTAAGCTGTCTGAAGTGTTTTTCGAAAGTTATAAACATTTTTAAGTTTGGCGTTCCGGAACCCAACTTATCTAAGGCTGAAAACGCGTTTTCTGCATTGTGCCATAACTTTGCAGGGAAGCTTCAGAACATGAAATTTTCACCTCCCACAGAAGCAGAAAGGGTCTTTCTAGTAGTTGCACATGAAATCTAAGCTGTCTGAAATGTTTTTTCCAAAGCTATCAACATTTTTATGTTTGGCGTTCCGGAACCCACCTTATCTCAGGCTGAAAACGCGGTTTCTGCATTGTTCCTTAACTTTGCAGGGAAGCTTCAGAACATGAAATTTTCAACTCCCACTATAACAGACAGGGTCTTTCTAGTAGTTGCACATCAAATCTAAGTTGTCTGAAGTGTTTTTCGAAAGCTATCAACATTTTTTAGGTTGGCGTTCCGGAAACGACCTTATCTGGGGCTTAAAACGCGTTTTCTGCATTGTGCCATAACTTTGCAGGGAAGCTTCAGAACATGAAATTTTCACCTCCCACTATAGCAGAAAGGGTCTTTCTAGTCGTTGCACATTAAATCTAAGCTGTCTGAAGTGTTTTTCCAAAGTTATCAACATTTTTATGTTTGGCGTTCTGGAACCCACCTAATCTCAGGCTGAAAACGCGTTTTCTGCATTGTGCCATAACTTTTCAGGGAAGCTTCAGAACATGTAATGTTCGCCTCCCACTATAGCAGATAGGGTCTTTCTAGTAGTTGCACATCAAATCTAAGCTGTTTAAAGTGTTTTTTCCGAAGTTAACACCATTTTTATGTTTGGCGTTCCAGAAACAACCTTATCTCAAGCTGAAAACGCGTTTTACGCAATTTACCATAACTTTGCAGGAAAGCTTCAGAACATGAAATTTTCACCTCCCACTATAGCAGAAAGGGTCTTTCTAGTAGTTGCACATCAAATCTAAGCTGTCTGTAGAGTTTTTCCTGAGTTATCAACATTTTTATGTTTGGCGTTCTGAAATCAACCTCATCTCAGGCTGAAAACGCGTTTTACACATTGTGCCATAACTTTGCAGGGAAGCTTCAGAACATGATATTTTCACCTCCCACTATAGTAGAAAGGGTCTTTCTCGTAGTTGCACATCAAATCCAAGCTGTCTGAAGTGTTTTTCGGTAGTTTTCAACATTTTTATGTTTGGTGTTCCTGAATCGACCTTATCTCAGGCTGAAAACGCGTTTTCTGCATTGTGCCGTAACTTTGCAGGGAGACTTCAGAACATGAAATTTTCTCCTCCCACTATAGCAGAAAGGGTATTTCTAGTAGTTGCACATCAAATCTAAGTTGTCTGAAGTGTTTCTCCAAAGTTATCAACATTCTTATGTTTGGCGTTCCGGAATCAACCTTATCTCAGGCTGAAAACGGGTTTTCTGCATTGTGCCATAACTTTGCAGGGAAGCTTCAGAACAAGAAATTTTAACCTCCCACTATTGCAGAAAGGGTCTTTCTAGTAGTTGCACATCAAATCTAAGCTGTCTGAAGTGTTTTTCGAAAGTTATCAACATTTTTATGTTTGGTGTCCCGGAATCGACCTTATGTCAGTTTGAAAAGTTGTTTTCTGCATTGTCCCATAACTTTCCAGGGAAGCTTCAGAACATGAAATTTTCACCTCCCACTATAGCAGAAAGGGTCTTTCTAGTAGTTGCACATCAAATCTAAGCTGTATGAAGTTTTTTTCCAAAGTTATCAACATTTTTATGTTTGGCGTTCCGGAATCAACCTTATCTCAGGCTGAAAACGCGTTTTCTGCATTGTGCCATAACTTTGCAAGGAAGTTTCAGAACATGAAATTTTCACCTCCCACTATACCAGAAAGGGTCTTTCTAGTCGTTGCACATCAAATCTAAGCTTTCTGAAGTGCTTTTCCAAAGTTATCAACATTTTTATGTTTGGCGTTCCGGAACCCACCTTTTTTCAGGCTGAAAACGCGTTTTCTGCATTGTGCCATAACTTTGCAGGGAAGCTTCAGAACATGAAATTTTCACCTCCCACAAAAGCAGAAAGGGTCTTTCTAGTAGTTGCACATGAAATCTAAGCTGTCTGAAGTGTTTTTCGAAAGCTATCAACATTTTTTAGGTTGGCGTTCCGGAAACGACCTTATCTGGGGCTGAAAACGCGTTTTCTGCATTGTGCCATAACTTTGCAGGGAAGCTTCAGAACATGAAATTTTCACCTCCCACTATAGCAGAAAGGGTCTTTCTAGTCGTTGCACATTAAATCTAAGCTGTCTGAAGTGTTTTTCCAAAGTTATCAACATTTTTACGTTTGCTGCTCCGGAACCCACATTATCTCGGGCTGAAAACGCGTTTTCTGCATTGTGCCATAACTTTGCAGGGAAGCTTCAGAACATGAAATTTTAACCTCCCACTGTAGCAGAAAGGGTCTTTCTAGAGGTTGCACATCAAATCTAAGCTGTCTGAAGTGTTTTTCCAAAGTTATCAACATTTTTACGTTTGGCGTTCTGGAACCCACCTTATCTCAGGCTGAAAACGCGTTTTGTGCATTGTGCCATTAATTCTCAGGGAAGATTCAGAAAATGAAATTTTCACCTCCCACTATAGCAGAAAGGGACTTTCTAGTCGTTGCACATTAAATCTAAGCTGTCTGAAGTGTTTTTCCAAAGTTATCAACATTTTTACGTTTGCTGCTCCGGAACCCACTTTATCTCAGGCTGAAAACGCGTTTTCTGCATTGTTCCTTAACTTTGCAGCGAAGCATCAGAACATGAAATTTTCAGCTCCCACTATGACAAACAGGGTCTTTCTTGTAGTTGCACATCAAATCCAAGCTGTCTGAAGTGTTTTTCGAAAGTTATCAACATTTTTATGTTTGGCGTTCCGGAATCGACCTTATCTCAGGCTGAAAACGCGTTTTACGCATTGTCCCATAACTTTCCAGGGAAGCTTCAGAACATGAAATTTTTTCCTCCCACTATGGCAGAAAGGGTCTTTCTAGTCGTTGCACATTAAATCTAAGCTGTCTGAAGTGTTTTTCCAAAGTTATCAACATTTTTACGTTTGCTGCTCCGGAACCCACATTATCTCGGGCTGAAAACGCGTTTTCTGCATTGTGCCATAACTTTGCAGGGAAGCTTCAGAACATGAAATTTTAACCTCCCACTGTAGCAGAAAGGGTCTTTCTAGAGGTTGCACATCAAATCTAAGCTGTCTGAAGTGTTTTTCCAAAGTTATCAACATTTTTAAGTTTGGCGTTCCGGAACCCACTTTATCTCAGGCTGAAAACGCGTTTTCTGCATTGTTCCTTAACTTTGCAGCGAAGCATCAGAACATGAAATTTTCAGCTCCCACTATGACAAACAGGGTCTTTCTTGTAGTTGCACATCAAATCTAAGCTGTCTGAAGTGTTTTTCCAAAGTTATCAACATTTTTATTTTTGGCGTTCTGGAATCGACCTTATCTCAGGCTGAAAACGCGTTTTACGCATTGTGCAATAACTTTGCAGGGAAGCATCAGAAAATGAAATTTTCAATTCCCACTGCATCAGAAAGGGTCTTTCAAGTCGTTGCACATCAAATCTAAGCTGTCTGAAGTGTTTTTCCAAAGTTATAAACATTTTTATGTTTGGCGTTCCGGAATCGACCTTATCTCAGGCTGAAAACGCGTTTTCTGCATTGCGCCATAACTTTGCAGGGAAGCTTCAGAACAAGAAATTTTAACCTCCCACTATTGCAGAAAGTGTCTTTCTAGTAGTTGCACATCAAATCTAAGCTGTCTGAAATGTTTTTCCAAAGTTATCAACATTTTTATGTTCGGCGTTCCGGAATCGACCTTATCTCAGGCTGAAGACGCGTTTTACGCATTGTCCCATAACTTTCCAGGGAAGCTTCAGAACATGCAATTTTGACCTCCCACTATAGCAGAAAGGGTCTTTCTAGTAGTTGCACATCAAATCTAAGCTGTCTGAAGTGCTTTTCAAAAATTATCAACATTTTTATGTTTGGCGTTCCGGAACACACCTTATCTCAAGCTGAAAACGCGTTTTCTGCATTGTGCCATTACTTTGCAGGGAAGCTTCAGAACATGAAATTTTCGCCTCCCACTATAGCAGAAAGGGTTTTTCTAGTTGTTGCACATTAAATCTAAGCTGTCTGAAGTGTTTTTCCAAAGTTATCAACATTTTTACGTTTGCCGCTCCGGAACCCACATTATCTCGGGCTGAAAACGCGTTTTCTGCATTGAGCCATAACTTTGCAGGGAAGCTTCAGAACATGACATTTTCAGCTCCCACTATGACAAACAGGGTCTTTCTAATTGTTGCACATCAAATCTAATCTGTCTGAAGTGTTTTTCGAAAGTTATCAACATTTTTATGTTTGGCGTTCCGGAACCCACCTTGTCTCAGGCTGAAAACGCGTTTTCTGAATTGTGCCATAACTTTTAAGGAAAGCTTCAGAACATGAAAGTTTCACCTCCCACTATAGCAGAAAGGGTCTTTTTAGTAGTTACACATCAAATCTAAGCTGTCTGAAGGGTTTTTCCAAATTTATCAACATTTTTATATTTGGCGTTCCGGAACCCACCTTATCTCAGGCTGAAAACGCGTTTTCTGCATTGTCCCTTAACTTTGCAGGGAATTATCAGAACATAAAATTTTCAGCTCCCACTATGACAAACAGGGTCTTTCTAATAGTTGCACATCAAATCTAATCTGTCTGAAGTGTTTTTCGAAAGTTATCAACATTTTTATGTTTGGCGTTCCGGAACCCACCTTATCTCAGGCTGAAAACGCGTTTTCTGCATTGTCCCTTAACTTTGCAGGGAAGCATCAGAACATAAAATTTTCAGCTCCCACTATGACAAACAGGGTCTTTCTAATAGTTGCACATCAAATCTAATCTGTCTGAAGTGTTTTTCGAAAGTTATCAACATTTTTAAGTTTGGCGTTCCGGAACCCTCTTTATCTCAGGCTGAAAACGCGTTTTTTGCATTGTCCCATAACTTTGAAGGAAAGCTTCAGAACATGAAAGTTTCACCTCCCACTATAGCAGAAAGGGTCTTTCTAGTAGTTGCACATCAAATATAAGCTGTCTGAAATGTTTTTCCAAAGTTATCAACATTTTTATGTTTGGCGTTCCGGAATCGACCTTATCTCAGGCTGAAGACGCGTTTTACGCATTGTGCCATAACTTTGCAGGGAAGTTCCAGAAAATGAAATTTTCACCTCCCACTATAGCAGAAAGGGTTTTTTCTAGTAGTTGCACATCAAATCTAAGCTGTCTGAAGTGTTTTTCGAAAGTTATGAACATTTTTAAGTTTGGCGTTCCGGAACCCAACTTATCTAAGGCTGAAAACGCGTTTTCTGCATTGTGCCATAACTTTGCAGGGAAGCTTCAGAACATGAAATTTTCACCTCCCACTATAGCAGAAAGGGTCTTTCTTGTAGTTGCACATCAAATCTAAGCTGTCTAAAGTGTTTTTCGAAAGTTATCAACATTTTTATGTTTGGCGTTTCGGAATCGACCTTATCTCAGGCTGAAAACGCGTTTTACGCATTGTCCCATAACTTTCCAGGGAAGGTTCAGAACATGAAATATTTACCTCCCACTATAGCAGAAAGGGTCTTTCTAGTAGTTGCACATCAAATCTAAGCTGTCTGAAGTGTTTTTCCAAAGTTATCAACATTTTTATGATTGGCGTTCCGGAATCGACCTTATCTCCGGCTGAAAACGCGTTTTACGCATTGTGCAATAACTTTGCCGGGAAGCTTCAGAAAATGAAATTTTCACGTCCCACGATAGCAGATAGGGTCTTTCTAGTATTTGCACATCAAATCTAAGCCGTCTGAAGTGCTTTTCCAAAGTTATTTACATTTTTATGTTTGGCGTTCCGGAATCGACATTATCTCAGGCTGAAAACGCGTTTTACGCATTGTGCAATAACTTTGCCGGGAATCTTCAGAAAATGAAATTTTGACCTCCCACGATAGCAGAAAGGGTCTTTCTAGTAGTTGCACATCAAATCTAAGCTGTCTGAAGTGTTTTTCCAAAGTTATCAACGTTTTTATGTTTGGCGTTCCGCAATCGACCTTATCTCAGGCTGAAAACGCTTTTTCTGCATTGTGCCATAACTTTGCAGTTAACCTTCAGAACATAAAATTTTATTTTCACATCCCACTATAGCAGAAATGGTCTTTCTAGTAGTTGCACGTTAATTCTATGCTGTCTGAAGTGTTTTTCCAAAGTTATCAATATTTTTATGTTTGGCGTTCCGGAATCGACATTATCTCAGACTGAAAACGCGTTTTACGCATTGTGCCATAACTTTGCAGGGAAGCTGCAGAACATGAAATTTTCACATCCCACTATAGCAGAAAGGGTCTTTCTAGTAGTTGCACATCAAATCTAAGCCGTCTGAAGTGTTTTTCCGAAGTTATCAACATTTTTATGTTTGCCGTTCCGGAAACGACCTTATCTCAGGCTGAAATCGCATTTTCTGCATTGTGCCATAACTTTGCACTTAAGCTTTAGAACATGGAATGTTCTCCTCCCACTATAGCATAAACGGTTTTTCTAGTAGTTGCACATCAAATCAAAGCTGTCTGAAATGTTTTTCCAAACTTTTAAACATTTTTATGTTTGGCGTTCCGGAACCCACCTTATCTCAGGCTGAAAACGCGTTTTACGCATTGTGCCATAAATTTGCAGGGAAGCTTCAGAACATGAAATGTTCAATTCCCACTGTAGCAGAAAGGGTCTTTCTCGTAGTTGCACATCAAATTTAAGCTGTCTGAAGTGTTTTTCCAAAGTTATCAACATTTTTATGTTTGGCGTTCCGGAACCCACCTTATCTCAGGCTGAAAACGTGTTTTCTGCATTGTGCCATATCTTTGCAGGGAAGCTTCAGAACATGAAATTTTAACCTCCGACTATAGCTGAAAGGCTCCTTCTAGTAGTTGCACATCAAATCAAAGCTGTCTGAAGTGTTTTTCCAAAGTTATCAACATTGTTATGTTTGCCGTTCCGGAATCGACCTTATGTCAGGCTGAAGACACGTTTTACGCATTGTGCCATAACTTTGCAGGGAAGTTCCAGAAAATGAAATTTTCACCTCCCACTATAGCAGAAAGGGTCCTTCTAGTAGTTGCACATCAAATCTAAGCTGTCTGAAGTGTTTTTCCAAAGTTATCAACATTTTTATGTTTGGCGTTCCGGAATCGACCTTATCAGAGGCTGAAAACGCTTTTTAGGCTTTGTGCCATAACTTTGCAGGGAACCTTTAGAACATGAAATTTTCACCTCCCACTATAACAGAAAGGGTCTTTCTAGTAGTTGCACATCAAATCTAAGCTGTCTGAAGTGTTTTTCGAAAGTTATCAACATTTTTATGTTTGGCGTTCCAGAATCGACCTTATCTCAGGCTGAAAACGCGTTGTCTGCATTGTGCCATAACTTTCCAAGGAAGCTTCAGAACTTGAAATTTTGACCTCCCACTATAGCAGAAAGGGTCTTTCTAGTATTTGCACATCAAATCTAAGCTGTCTGATGTGTTTTTCCAAAGTTATCAACATTGTTATGTATGACGTTCCGGAATCAACCTTATCTCAGGCTGAAAACGCGTTTTACGCATTGTGCCATAACTTTGCAGGGAACCTTTAGAACATGAAATTTTCACCTCCCACTACAGCAGAAAGGGTCTTTCTAGTAGTTGCACATCAAATCTAAGCTGTCTGAAGTGTTATTCCAAAGTGATCAACTTTTTTACGTTTTGCGTTTCGGAACCCACCTTATCTCAGGCTGAAAACACGTTTTCTGCATTGTGCCATAGCCTCTCAGTGAAGCTTCAGAACATGAAATGTTCACCTCCCACTATAGCAGAAAGGGTCTTTCTAGTAGTTGCACATCAAATCCAAGCTGTCTGGAGTGTTTTTCCAAAGTTATCAACATTTTTATGTATGGCGTTCCGGAATCGACCTTATCTCAGGCTGAAAACGCGTTTTACGCATTGTGCCATAAATTTGCAGGGAAGCTTCAGAACATGAAATGTTCACCTCTCACTGTAGCAGAAAGGGTCTTTCTCGTAGTTGCACATCAAATCTAAGCTGTCTGAAGTGTTTTTCCAAAGTTATCAAAATTTTTTTGTTTGGCGTTCCGGAATCGACCTTATCTCAGGCTAAAAACGGTTTTTACGCGTTGTGCCATAACTTTGCAGGGAAGCTTCAGAAAATTAAAATTTTCACCTCCCACCATAGCAGAAAGGGTTTTTCTAGTAGTTGCACATCAAATCTAAGCTGTTTGAAGTGTTTTTCCAAAGTTATCAACATTTTTATGTTTGGCGTTCCGGAATCAACCTTATCTCCGGCTGAAAACGCATTTTCTGCATTGTGCCATAACTTTGCAGGGAAGCTTCAGAACATGAAATTTTAACCTCCCACTATAGCAGAAAGGGTCCTTCTAGTAGTTGCACATCAAATCTAAGCTGTCTGAAGTGTTTTTCCAAAGTTATCAACATTTTTATGTTTGGCGTTCCGGAATCGACCTTATCTCGGGCTGAAAACGGTTTTCACGCTTTGTGCCATAACTTTGCAGGGAAGCTTCAGAAAATGAAATTTTCACCTCCCACTATAGCAGAAAGGGTCTTTCTTGTAGTTGCACATCAAATCTAAGCTGTCTGAAGTGTTTTTCGAAAGTTATCAACATTTTTATGTTTGGTTTTCCGGAATCGACCTTATCTCAGGATGAAAAATCGTTTTCTGCATTGTCCCATAACTTTCCAAGGAAGCTTCAGAACATGAAATTTCGACCTCGAACTATAGCAGAAAGGGTCTTTCTAGTAGTTGCACATCAAATCTAAGCTGTCTGAAGTGTTTTTCCAAAGTTATCAACATTTTTATGTTTGGCGTTCCAGAATCGACCTCATCTCAGGCTTAAAACGCGTTTTCTGCATTGTGCCATAACTTCTCAGGGAAGCTTCAGAAAAAAAAATGTTCACTTCCCACTATAGCAGAAAGGGTCTTTCTAGTACTTGCACATCAAATCTAAGCTGTCTGAAGTGTTGTTCCAAAGTGATCAATATTTTTACGTTTGGCGTTTCGGAACCCACCTTATCTCAGGCTGAAAACGCGTTTTCTGCATTGTGCCATAATTCTCAGGGAAGCTTCAGAACATTAAATGTTCACCTCCCACTATAGCAGAAAGGGTCTTTCTAGTAGTTGCACATCAAATCTAAGCTGTCTGAAGTGTTTTTCCAAAGTTATCAACATTTTTATGTTTGGCGTTCCAGAATCGACCTTATCTCAGGCTGAAAACGCGTTGTCTGCATTGTGCCACAACTTTGCATGGAAGCTTCCGAACATGAAAGTTTTACCTCCCACTATAGCAGAAAGGGTCTTTCTAGCAGTTGCACATCAAATCTAAGCTGTCTGAAGTGTTGTTCCAAAGTGATAAACATTTTTACGTTTGGCGTTTCGGAACCCACCTTATCTCAGGCTGAAAACGCGTTTTACGCATTGTGCCACAACTTCTCAGGGAAGCTTCAGAACATGAAATGTTCACCTCCCACTATAGCATAAAGGGTCTTTCTAGTAGTTGCACATCAAATCTAAGCTGTCTGAAGTGTTTTTCCATACTTATCAACATTTTTATGTTTGGCGTTCCGGAATCGACCTTATCTCAGGCAGAAAACGCGTTTAACGCATTGTGCCATAACTTTTCAGGGAAGCTTCAGAAAATGAAATGTTCACCTCCCACTATAGCAGAAAGGGTTCTTCTAGTAGTTGCACATTAAATCTAAGCTGTCTGAAGTGTTTTTCCAAAGTTATCAACATTTTTATGTTTGGCGTTCCGGAATCTACCTTATCTCAGGATGAAAAATTGTTTTCTGCATTGTTCCATAACTTTCCAGGGAAGCTTCAGAACATGAAATTTTGACCTAACACTATAGCAGAAAGGGTCTTTCTAGTAGTTGCACATCAAATCTGAGCTGTCTGAAGTGTTTTTTCGAAAGTTATCACCATTTTTATGTTTGGCGTTCCAGAATCGACCTTGTCTCAGGCTGAAAACGCGTTGTCTGCATTGTGCCATAACTTTGCATGGAAGCTTCCGAACATGAAATTTTTACCTCCCACTATAGCAGAAAGGGTCTTTATAGTAGTTGCACATCAAATCTAAGATGTCTGAAGTGTTGTTCCAAAGTGATAAACATTTTCACCTTTTAGCGTTTCGGAACCCACCTTATCTCAGGCTGAAAACGCGTTTTACGCATTGTGCCATAACTTCTCAGGGAAGCTTCAGAACATGAAATGTTCACCTCCCACTATAGCAGAAAGGGTCTTTCTAGAAGTTCCACATCAAATCTAAGCTGTCTGAAGTCTTTTTCCAAAGTTATCAACATTTTTATGTTTGGCGTTACAGAATCGACCTTATCTCAGAATGAAAAATTGTTTTCTGCATTGTTCCATAACTTTCCAGGGAAGCTTCAGAACATGAAATTTTGACCTAACACTATAGCAGAAAGGGTCTTTCTAGTAGTTGCACATCAAATCTAAGCTGTCTGAAGTGTTTTTTTGAAAGTTATCAACATTTTTATGTTTGGCGTTCCAGAATCGACCTTATCTCAGGCTGAAAACGCGTTGTCTGCATTGTGCCATAACTTTGCATGGAAGCTTCCGAACATGAAATTTTTACCTCCCACTATAGCAGAAAGGGTCTTTCTAGTAGTTGCACATCAAATCTAAGATGTCTGAAGTGTTGTTCCAAAGTGATAAACATTTTTACGTTTGGCGTTTCGGAACACACCTTATCTCAGGCTGAAAACGCGTTTTACGCATTGTGCCATAACTTCTCAGGGAAGCTTCAGAACATGAAATGTTCACCTCCCACTATAGCAGAAAGGGGCTTTCTAGTAGTTGCACATCAAATCTAAGCTGTCTGAAGTGTTGTTCCAAAGTTATCAACATTTTTACGCTTGGCGTTCCGGAACCCACCTTATCTCAGGCTGAAAAGCGTTTTCTGCATTGTGCCATAACTGCTCAAGGAAGCTTCAGAACATGAAATGTTCACCTCCCACTAGAGCAGAAAGGGTCTTTCTAGTAGTTGCACATCAAATCTAAGCTGTCTGAAGTGTTTTTCCAAAGTTATCAACATTTTTATGTTTGGCGTTCCGGAATCGACCTTATCTCAGGATGAAAAATCGTTTTCTGCATTGTCCCATAACTTTCCAGGGAAGCCTCAGAACATGAAATTTTAACCTGCCACTATAGCAGAAAGGGTCTTTCTAGTAGTTGCACATCAAATCTAAGCTGTCTGATGTGTTTTTCCAAAGTTATCAACATTGTTATGTATGGCGTTCCGGTATCGACCTTATCTCAGGCTGAAAACGCGTTTTACGCAATGTGCCATAACTTTGCAGGGAAGCTTCAGGAAATGAAATTTTCACCTCCCACTATAGCAGAAAGGGACTTTCTAGTAGTTGCACATCAAATCTAAGCTGTCTGAAGTGTTGTTCCAAAGTTATCAACATTTTTACGCTTGACGTTCCGGAACCCACCTTATCTCAGGCTGAAAACGCGTTTTCTGCATTGTGCCATAACTTCTCAGGGAAGCTTCAGAACATGAAATGTTCACCTCCCACTGTAGCAGAAAGGGTCTTTCTAGTAGTTGCACATCAAATCGAAGCTGTCCGAAGTGTTTTTCGAAAGTTATCAACATTTTTATGTTTGGCGTTCCGGAATCGACCTTATGTCAGGATGAAAAATAGTTTTCTGCATTGTCCCATAACTTTCCAGGGAAGCTTCAGAACATGAAATTCTGACCTCCCACTATAGCAGAAAGGGTCTTTCTAGTAGTTGCACATCAAATCTAAGCTGTCTGAAGTGTTTTTCGAAAGTTGTCAACATTTTTATGTTTGGCGTTCCAGAATCGACCTTATCTCAGGCTGAAAACGCGTTTTACGCATTGTGCCATATCTGTGCAGGGAAGCTTCAGAACATGAAATTTTCACCTCCCACTATAGCAAAAAGGGTCTTTCTAGTAGTTGCACATCAAATCTAAGCTGTCTGAAGTGTTGTTCCAAAGTTATCAACATTTTTACGCTTGGCGTTCCGGAACCCACCTTATCTCAGGATGAAAAATCGTTTTCTGCAATTTCCCATAACTTTCCAGGGAAGCTTCAGAACATGAAATTTTGACCTCCCACTATAGCAGAAAGGGTCTTTCTAGTAGTTGCACATCAAATCTAAGCTGTCTGAAGTGTTTTTCGAAAGTTATCAACATTTTTATGTTTGGCTTTCCAGAATCGACCTTATCTCATGCTGAAAACGAGTTGTCTGCATTGTGCCATAACTTTGCAGGGAAGCTTCAGAAAATGAAATTTTCACCTCCCACTATAGCAGAAAGGGTTTTTCTAGTAGTTGCACATCTAATCTAAGCTGTCTGAAGTGTTTTTCCAAAGTTATCAACATTTTTATGTTTGGCGTTCCGGAACCCACCTCATCTCAGGCTGAAAACGCGTTTTCTGCATTGTGCCATAACTTTGGATGGATGCTTCCGAACATGAAATTTTGGCCTCCTACTATAGCGGAAAGGGTCTTTTTAGTAGTTGCACATCAAATCTAAGCTGGCTGAAGTGTTTTTCGAAAGTTATCAACATTTTTATGTTTGGCGTTCCGGAATCGACCTTATCTCAGGCTGAAAATGCGTTTTTTGCATTGTGCCATAACTTTGCATGGATGCTTCCGAACATGAAATTTTCATGTCCCACTATCGCAGAAAGGGTCTTTCTAGTAGTTGCACATCAAATCTAAGCTGTCTGAAGTATTTTTCCAAAGTTATCAACATTTTTATGTTTGGCATTCCGGAATCGACCTTATCTCAGGCTGAAAACGCGTTTTCTGCATTGTGCCATAACTTTGCATGGATGCTTCCGAACATGAAATTTTCATGTCCCACTATCGCAGAAAGGGTCTTTCTAGTAGTTGCACATCAAATCTAAGCTGTCTGAAGTGTTTTTCCAAAGTTATCAACATTTTTATGTTTGGCATTCCGGAATCGACCTTATTTCAGGCTGAAAACGCGTTTTCTGCATTGTGCCATAACTTTGCAGGGAAGCTTCAGAACATGAAATTTTCACCTCCCACTATAGCAGAAAGGGTCTTTCTAGTAGTTGCACATCAAATCTGTGCGGTCAGAAGTGATTTTACAAAGTTATCAACATTTTTATGTTTGGCGTTCCGGAATCGACCTTATCTCAGGCTGAAAACGCGTTTTCAGCATTGTGCCATAAATTTGGAGGGAAGCTTCAGAACATGAAAATTTCACCTCCCACTATAGCAGAAAGGGTGTTTCTGGCAGTTGCACATCAAATCTAAGCTGTCTGACGTGTTTTTCCAAAGTTATCAACATTTTTATGTTCGGCGTTCCAGAATCGACCTCATCTCAGGCTGAAAACGCGTTTTCTGCATTGTGCCATTACTTTGCAGAGAAGCTTCAGAACATGAAATTTTCAGCTCCCACTACAACAGAAAGGGTGTTTCTTGCAGTTGCACATCAAATCTAAGCTGTCTGAAGTGTTTTTCAAAAGTTATCAACGTTTTTTTGTTTGGCGTTCCGGAATCGACCTTATCTCGGGCTGAAAACGCGTTTTACGCATTGTGACATAACTTTACAGGGAAGCTTCAGAACATTAAATGTTCACCTCCCACTGTAGCAGAAAGGGTCTTTCTAGTAGTTGCACATCAAATCGAAGCTGTCTGAAGTGTTTTTCCAAAGTTATCAACATTTTTATGTTTGGCGTTCCGGAACCCACCTCATCTCAGGCTGAAAACGCGTTTTCTGCATTGTGCCATAACTTTGCATGGATGCTTCCGAACATGAAATTTTGGCCTCCTACTATAGCAGAAAGGGTCTTTTTAGTAGTTGCACATCAAATCTAAGCTGTCTGAAGTGTTTTTCGAAAGTTATCAACATTTTTATGTTTGGCGTTCCGGAATCGACCTTATCTCAGGCTGAAAACGCGTTTTTTGCATTGTGCCATAACTTTGCATGGATGCTTCCGAACATGAAATTTTCATGTCCCACTATCGCAGAAATGGTCTTTCTCGTAGTTGCACATCAAATCTAAGCTGTCTGAAGTGTTTTTCCAAAGTTATCAACATTTTTATGTTTGGCATTCCGGAATCGGCCTTATCTCAGGCTGAAAATGCGTTTTCTGCATTGTGCCATAACTTTGCAGGGAAGCTTCAGAACATGAAATTTTCACCTCCCACTATAGCAGAAAGGGTCTTTCTAGTAGTTGCACATCAAATCTATGCGGTCTGAAGTGTTTTTCCAAAGTTATCAACATTTTTATGTTTGCCGTTCCGGAATCGACCTTATCTCAGGCTGAAAACGCGTTTTACGCATTTTGACATAACTTTACAGGGAAGCTTCAGAACATGAAATGTTCACCTCCCACTGTAGCAGAAAGGGTCTTTCTAGTAGTTGCACATCAAATCGAAGCTGTCTGAAGTGTTTTTCCAAAGTTATCAACATTTTTATGTTTGGCGTTCCGGAACCCACCTCATCTCAGGCTGAAAACGCGTTTTCTGCATTGTGCCATAACTTTGCATGGATGCTTCCGAACATGAAATTTTGGCCTCCTACTATAGCAGAAAGGGTCTTTCTAGTAGTTGCACATCAAATCGAAGCTGTCTGAAGTGTTTTTCCAAAGTTATCAACATTTTTATGTTTGGCGTTCCGGAATCGACCTTATCTCAGGCTGAAAACGCGTTTTTTGCATTGTGCCATAACTTTGCATGGATGCTTCCGAACATGAAATTTTCATGTCCCACTATCGCAGAAAGGGTCTTTCTCGTAGTTGCACATCAAATCTAAGCTGTCTGAAGTGTTTTTCCAAAGTTATCAACATTTTTATGTTTGGAATTCCGGAATCGGCCTTATCTCAGGCTGAAAATGCGTTTTCTGCATTGTGCCATAACTTTGCAGGGAAGCTTCAGAACATGAAATTTTCACCTCCCACTATAGCAGAAAGGGTCTTTCTAGTAGTTGCACATCAAATCTATGCGGTCTGAAGTGTTTTTCCAAAGTTATCAACATTTTTATGTTTGCCGTTCCGGAATCGACCTTATCTCAGGCTGAAAACGCGTTTTCTGCATTGTGCCATAAATTTGGAGGGAAGCTTCAGAACATGAAAATTTCACCTCCCACTATAGCAGAAAGGGTCTTTCGAGTAGTTGCACATCAAATCTAAGCTGTCTGACGTGTTTTTCCAAAGTTATCAACATTTTTATGTTTGGCGTTCCGGAATCGACCTCATCTCAGGCTGAAAACGAGTTTTCTGCATTGTGCCATTACTTTGCAGAGAAGCTTAAGAACATGAAATTTTCACATCCCACTACAACAGAAAGGGTGTTTCTAGCAGTTGCACATCAAATCCAAGCTGTCTGAAGTGTTTTTCAAAAGTTATCAACATTTTTATGTTTGGCGTTCCAGAATCTACCTTATCTCAGGCTGAAAACGCGTTTTACGCATTGTGCCATAACTTTACAGGGAAGCTTCAGAACATGAAATGTTCACATCCCACTATAGCAGAAAGGGTCTTTCTAGTAGTTGCACATCAAATCTAAGCTGTCTGAAGTGTTTTTCGAAAGTTATCAACATTTTTATGTTTGGCGTTCCGGAATCAACCTTATCTCTGGCTGAAAACGCGTTTTCTGCATTGTGCCATAACTTTGCATGGATGCTTCCGAACATGAAATTTTCAAGTCCCACTATCGCAGAAAGGGTCTTTCTAGTAGTTGCACATCAAATCTAAGCTGTCTGAAGTGTTTTTCCAAAGTTATCAACATTTTTATGTTTGCCGTTCCGGAACCCACCTTATCTCAGGCTGAAAACGTGTTATCTGCATTGTGCCATAACTTTGCAGAGAAGCTTCAGAACATGAAATTTTCACCTCCCACTATAGTAGAAAGGGTCTTTCTAGTTGCACATCTAATCTAAGCTGTCTGAAGTGTTTTTCCAAAGTTATCAACATTTTTATGTTTGGCGTTCCGGAACCCACCTTATCTCAGGCTGAAAATGCGTTTTCTGCATTGTGCCATAACTTTGCAGAGAAGCTTCAGAACATGAAATTTTCACCTTCCACTATAGTAGAAAGGGTCTTTCTAGTTGTTGCACATCAAATCTAAGCTGTCTGAAGTGTTTTTCGAAAGTTATCAACATTTTTATGTTTGGCGTTCCGGAATCGACCTTATCTCAGGCTGAAAACGCGTTTTTTGCATTGTGCCATAACTTTGCATGGATGCTTCCGAACATGAAATTTTCATGTCCCACTATCGCAGAAAGGGTCTTTCTCGTAGTTGCACATCAAATCTAAGCTGTCTGAAGTGTTTTTCCAAAGTTATCAACATTTTTATGTTTGGCATTCCGGAATCGGCCTTATCTCAGGCTGAAAATGCGTTTTCTGCATTGTGCCATAACTTTGCAGGGAAGCTTCAGAACATGAAATTTTCACCTCCCACTATAGCAGAAAGGGTCTTTCTAGTAGTTGTACATCAAATCTATGCGGTCTGAAGTGTTTTTCCAAAGTTATCAACATTTTTATGTTTGCCGTTCCGGAATCGACCTTATCTCAGGCTGAAAACGAGTTTTCTGCATTGTGCCATTACTTTGCAGAGAAGCTTAAGAACATGAAATTTTCAGATCCCACTACAACAGAAAGGGTGTTTCTAGCAGTTGCACATCAAATCCAAGCTGTCTGAAGTGTTTTTCGAAAGTTATCAACATTTTTATGTTTGGCGTTTCGGAATCAACCTTATCTCTGGCTGAAAACGCGTTTTCTGCATTGTGCCATAACTTTGCATGGATGCTTCCGAACATGAAATTTTCAAGTCCCACTATCGCAGAAAGGGTCTTTCTAGTAGTTGCACATCAAATCTGTGCGGTCAGAAGTGATTTTACAAAGTTATCAACATTTTTATGTTCGGCGTTCCGAAATCGACCTCATCTCAGGCTGAAAACGCGTTTTCTGCATTGTGCCATTACTTTGCAGAGAAGCTTCAGAACATGAAATTTTCACCTCCCACTACAACAGAAAGGGTGTTTCTTGCAGTTGCACATCAAATCTAAGCTGTCTAAAGTGTTTTTCAAAAGTTATCAACGTTTTTTTGTTTGGCGTTCCGGAATCGACCTTATCTCGGGCTGAAAACGCGTTTTACGCATTGTGACATAACTTTGCATGGATGCTTCCGAACATGAAATTTTGGCC
This sequence comes from Synchiropus splendidus, assembly GCF_027744825.2. Lineage (NCBI taxonomy): Eukaryota > Metazoa > Chordata > Actinopteri > Syngnathiformes > Callionymidae > Synchiropus > Synchiropus splendidus. Next base: position 543,811 of record NW_026527058.1, read on the forward strand.
TCCTACTATAGCAGAAAGGGTCTTTTTAGTAGTTGCACATCAAATCTAAGCTGTCTGAAGTGTTTTTCGAAAGTTATCAACATTTTTATGTTTGGCGTTCCGGAATCGACCTTATCTCAGGCTGAAAACGCGTTTTTTGCATTGTGCCATAACTTTGCATGGATGCTTCCGAACATGAAATTTTCATGTCCCACTATCGCAGAAAGGGTCTTTCTCGTAGTTGCACATCAAATCTAAGCTGTCTGAAGTGTTTTTCCAAAGTTATCAACATTTTTATGTTTGGCATTCCGGAATCGGCCTTATCTCAGGCTGAAAATGCGTTTTCTGCATTGTGCCATAACTTTGCAGGGAAGCTTCAGAACATGAAATTTTCACCTCCCACTATACCAGAAAGGGTGTTTCTAGTAGTTGCACATCAAATCCAAGCTGTCTGAAGTGTTTTTCGAAAGTTATCAACATTTTTATGTTTGGCGTTCCGGAATCGACCTTATCTCTGGCTGAAAACGCGTTTTCTGCATTGTGCCATAACTTTGCAGAGAAGCTTCAGAACATGAAATTTTCACCTCCCACTATAGTAGAAAGGGTCTTTCTAGTTGTTGCACATCAAATCTAAGCTGTCTGAAGTGTTTTTCGAAAGTTATCAACATTTTTATGTTTGCCGTTCCGGAATCGACCTTATCTCTGGCTGAAAACGCGTTTTCTGCATTGTGCCATAACTTTGCATGGATGCTTCCGAACATGAAATTTTCACATCCCACTATCGCAAAAAGGGTCTTTCTAGTACTTGCACATCAAATCTAAGCTGTCTGAAATGTTTTTCCAAAGTTATCAACATTTTTATGTTTGGCGTTCCACAATCGACCTTATCTCAGGCTGAAAACGTGTTTTCTGCATTGTGCCATAACTTTGCATGGATGCTTCCGAACATGAAATTTTCAAGTCCCACTATCGCAGAAAGGGTCTTTCTAGTAGTTGCACATCAAATCTGTGCGGTCAGAAGTGATTTTACAAAGTTATCAACATTTTTATGTTCGGCGTTCCGAAATCGACCTCATCTCAGGCTGAAAACGCGTTTTCTGCATTGTGCCATTACTTTGCAGAGAAGCTTCAGAACATGAAATTTTCACCTCCCACTACAACAGAAAGGGTGTTTCTTGCAGTTGCACATCAAATCTAAGCTGTCTAAAGTGTTTTTCAAAAGTTATCAACGTTTTTTTGTTTGGCGTTCCGGAATCGACCTTATCTCGGGCTGAAAACGCGTTTTACGCATTGTGACATAACTTTGCATGGATGCTTCCGAACATGAAATTTTGGCCTCCTACTATAGCAGAAAGGGTCTTTTTAGTAGTTGCACATCAAATCTAAGCTGTCTGAAGTGTTTTTCGAAAGTTATCAACATTTTTATGTTTGGCGTTCCGGAATCGACCTTATCTCAGGCTGAAAACGCGTTTTTTGCATTGTGCCATAACTTTGCATGGATGCTTCCGAACATGAAATTTTCATGTCCCACTATCGCAGAAAGGGTCTTTCTCGTAGTTGCACATCAAATCTAAGCTGTCTGAAGTGTTTTTCCAAAGTTATCAACATTTTTATGTTTGGCATTCCGGAATCGGCCTTATCTCAGGCTGAAAATGCGTTTTCTGCATTGTGCCATAACTTTGCAGGGAAGCTTCAGAACATGAAATTTTCACCTCCCACTATACCAGAAAGGGTGTTTCTAGTAGTTGCACATCAAATCCAAGCTGTCTGAAGTGTTTTTCGAAAGTTATCAACATTTTTATGTTTGGCGTTCCGGAATCGACCTTATCTCTGGCTGAAAACGCGTTTTCTGCATTGTGCCATAACTTTGCAGAGAAGCTTCAGAACATGAAATTTTCACCTCCCACTATAGTAGAAAGGGTCTTTCTAGTTGTTGCACATCAAATCTAAGCTGTCTGAAGTGTTTTTCGAAAGTTATCAACATTTTTATGTTTGCCGTTCCGGAATCGACCTTATCTCTGGCTGAAAACGCGTTTTCTGCATTGTGCCATAACTTTGCATGGATGCTTCCGAACATGAAATTTTCACATCCCACTATCGCAAAAAGGGTCTTTCTAGTACTTGCACATCAAATCTAAGCTGTCTGAAATGTTTTTCCAAAGTTATCAACATTTTTATGTTTGGCGTTCCAGAATCGACCTTATCTCAGGCTGAAAACGTGTTTTCTGCATTGTGCCATAACTTTGCAGAGAAGCTTCAGAACATGAAATTTTCACCTCCCACTATAGTAGAAAGGGTCTTTCTAGTAGTTGCACATCAAATCTAAGCTGTCTGAAGTATTTTTCCAAAGTTATCAACATTTTTATGTTTGGCATTCCGGAATCGACCTTATCTCAGGCTGAAAACGCGTTTTCTGCATTGTGCCATAACTTTGCATGGATGCTTCCGAACATGAAATTTTCATGTCCCACTAAAGCAGAAAGGGTGTTTCTAGTAGTTGCACATCAAATCTAAGCTGTCTGAAGTGTTTTTCCAAAGTTATCAACATTTTTATGTTTGGCATTCCGGAATCGACCTTATTTCAGGCTGAAAACGCGTTTTCTGCATTGTGCCATAACTTTGCAGGGAAGCTTCAGAACATGAAATTTTCACCTCCCACTATAGCAGAAAGGGTCTTTCTAGTAGTTGCACATCAAATCTGTGCGGTCAGAAGTGATTTTACAAAGTTATCAACATTTTTATGTTTGGCGTTCCGGAATCGACCTTATCTCAGGCTGAAAACGCGTTTTCAGCATTGTGCCATAAATTTGGAGGGAAGCTTCAGAACATGAAAATTTCACCTCCCACTATAGCAGAAAGGGTGTTTCTAGCAGTTGCACATCAAATCTAAGCTGTCTGACGTGTTTTTCGAAAGTTATCAACATTTTTATGTTCGGCGTTCCGGAATCGACCTCATCTCAGGCTGAAAACGCGTTTTCTGCATTGTGCCATTACTTTGCAGAGAAGCTTCAGAACATGAAATTTTCACCTCCCACTACAACAGAAAGGGTGTTTCTTGCAGTTGTACATCAAATCTAAGCTGTCTGAAGTGTTTTTCAAAAGTTATCAACGTTTTTTTGTTTGGCGTTCCGGAATCGACCTTATCTCGGGGTGAAAACGCGTTTTACGCATTGTGACATAACTTTACAGGGAAGCTTCAGAACATGAAATGTTCACCTCCCACTGTAGCAGAAAGGGTCTTTCTAGTAGTTGCACATCAAATCGAAGCTGTCTGAAGTGTTTTTCCAAAGTTATCAACATTTTTATGTTTGGCGTTCCGGAACCCACCTCATCTCAGGCTGAAAACGCGTTTTCTGCATTGTGCCATAACTTTGCATGGATGCTTCCGAACATGAAATTTTGGCCTCCTACTATAGCAGAAAGGGTCTTTTTAGTAGTTGAACATCAAATCTAAGCTGTCTGAAGTGTTTTTCGAAAGTTATCAACATTTTTATGTTTGGCGTTCCGGAATCGACCTTATCTCAGGCTGAAAACGCGTTTTTTGCATTGTGCCATAACTTTGCATGGATGCTTCCGAACATGAAATTTTCATGTCCCACTATGGCAGAAAGGGTCTTTCTAGTAGTTGCACATCAAATCTAAGCTGTCTGAAGTGTTTTTCCAAAGTTATCAACATTTTTATGTTTGGCGTTCCGGAATCGACCTCATCTCAGGCTGAAAACGAGTTTTCTGCATTGTGCCATTACTTTGCAGAGAAGCTTGTGAACATGAAATTTTCACATCCTACTACAACAGAAAGGGTGTTTCTAGCAGTTGCACATCAAATCCAAGCTGTCTGAAGTGTTTTTCAAAAGTTATCAACATTTTTATGTTTGGCGTTCCAGAATCTACCTTATCTCAGGCTGAAAACGCGTTTTACGCATTGTGCCATAACTTTACAGGGAAGCTTCAGAACATGAAATGTTCACATCCCACTATAGCAGAAAGGGTCTTTCTAGTAGTTGCACATCAAATCTAAGCTGTCTGAAGTGTTTTTCGAAAGTTATCAACATTTTTATGTTTGGCGTTCCGGAATCGACCTTATCTCTGGCTGAAAACGCGTTTTCTGCATTGTGCCATAACTTTGCATGGATGCTTCCGAACATGAAATTTTCAAGTCCCACTATCGCAGAAAGGGTCTTTCTAGTAGTTGCACATCAAATCTAAGCTGTCTGAAGTGTTTTTCCAAAGTTATCAACATTTTTATGTTTGCCGTTCCGGAACCCACCTTATCTCAGGCTGAAAACGTGTTATCTGCATTGTGCCATAACTTTGCAGAGAAGCTTCAGAACATGAAATTTTCACCTCCCACTATAGTAGAAAGGGTCTTTCTAGTTGCACATCTAATCTAAGCTGTCTGAAGTGTTTTTCCAAAGTCATCAACATTTTTATGTTTGGCGTTCCGGAACCCACCTTATCTCAGGCTGAAAATGCGTTTTCTGCATTGTCCCATAACTTTGCAGGGAAGCTTCAGAACATGAAATTTTGACCTCCCACTATAGCAAAAATGGTCTTTCTAGTAGTTGCACATCAAATCTAAGCTGTCTGAAATGTTTTTCCAAAGTTATCAACATTTTTATGTTTGGCGTTCCAGAATCGACCTTATCTCAGGCTGAAAACGTGTTTTCTGCATTGTGCCATAACTTTGCAGAGAAGCTTCAGAACATGAAAATTTCACCTCCCACTATAGTAGAAAGGGTCTTTCTAGTTGTTGCACATCAAATCTAAGCTGTCTGAAGTGTTTTTCGAAAGTTATCAACATTTTTATGTTTGGCGTTCCGGAATCGACCTTATCTCTGGCTGAAAACGCGTTTTCTGCATTGTGCCATAACTTTGCATGGATGCTTCCGAACATGAAATTTTCATGTCCCACTATCGCAGAAAGGGTCTTTCTAGTAGTTGCACATCAAATCTAAGCTGTCTGAAGTGTTTTTCCAAAGTTATCAACATTTTTATGTTTGGCGTTCCGGAATCGACCTTATCTCAGGCTGAAAATGCATTTTCTGCTTTTTGGCATAACTATGCAGGGATGCATCAGAACATTAAATTTTCACATCCCACTATCGCAAAAAGGGTCTTTCTAGTACTTGCACATCAAATCTAAGCTGTCTGAAATGTTTTTCCAAAGTTATCAACATTTTTATGTTTGGCGTTCCAGAATCGACCTTATCTCAGGCTGAAAACGTGTTTTCTGCATTGTGCCATAACTTTGCAGAGAAGCTTCAGAACATGAAATTTTCACCTCCCACTATAGTAGAAAGGGTCTTTCTAGTTGTTGCACATCAAATCTAAGCTGTCTGAAGTGTTTTTCGAAAGTTATCAACATTTTTATTTTTGGCGTTCCGGAATCGACCTTATCTCAGGATGAAAAATCCTTTTCTGCATTGTCCCATAACTTTGCAGGGAAGCTTCAGAACATGAAATTTTGACCTCCCACTATAGCAAAAATGGTCTTTCTAGTAGTTGCACATCAAATCTAAGCTGTCTGAACTGTTTTTCGAAAGTTATCAACATTTTTATGTTTGGCGTTCCGGAATCGAACTTATCTCAGGCTGAAAATGCATTTTCTGCTTTTTGGCATAACTATGCAGGGATGCATCAGAACATGAAATTTTCACATCCCACTATCGCAAAAAGGGTCTTTCTAGTACTTGCACATCAAATCTAAGCTGTCTGAAATGTTTTTCCAAAGTTATCAACATTTTTATGTTTGGCGTTCCGGAATCGACCTCATCTCAGGCTGAAAACGCGTTTTCTGCATTGTGCCATTACTTTGCAGAGAAGCTTCAGAACATGAAATTTTCACCTCCCACTACAGCAGAAAGGGTCTTTCTAGTAGTTGCACATCAAATCTAAGCTGTCTGAAGTGTTTTTCGAAAGTTATCAACATTTTTATGTTTGGCGTTCCGGAATCGACCTTATCTCAGGCTGAAAACATGTTTTCTGCATCGTGCCATAACTTTGCAGGGAAGCTTCAGAACATGAAATGTTCACCTCCCACTATAGCAGAAAGGGTCTTTCTAGGAGTTGCACATCAAATCCAAGCTGTCTGAAGTGTTTTTCAAAAGTTATCAACATTTTTATGTTTGGCATTCCGGAACCAACCTTATCTCAGGCTGAAAACACGTTTTCTGCATCGTGCCATAACTTTGCAGAGAAGCTTCAGAACATGAAATGTTCACCTCCCACTATAGCAGAAAGGGTCTTTCTAGTAGTTGCACATCAAATCTAAGCTGTCTGAAGTGTTTTTCAAAAGTTATCAACATTTTTATGTTTGGCGTTCCGGAATCGACCTTATCTCAGGCTGAAAATGCATTTTCTGCTTTTTGGCATAACTATGCAGGGATGCATCAGAACATGAAATTTTCACATCCCACCATCGCAAAAAGGGTCTTTCTAGTACTTGCACATCAAATCTAAGCTGTCTGAAATGTTTTTCCAAAGTTATCAACATTTTTATGTTTGGCGTTCCAGAATCGACCTTATCTCAGGCTGAAAACATGTTTTCTGCATTGTGCCATAACTTTGCAGAGAAGCTTCAGAACATGAAATTTTCACCTCCCACTATAGTAGAAAGGGTCTGTCTAGTTGTTGCACATCTAATCTAAACTGTCTGAAGTGTTTTTCCAAAGTTATCAACATTTTTATGTTTGGCCTTCCGGAACCCACCTAATCTCAGGCTGAAAATGCGTTTTCTGCATTGTGGCATAACTTTGCAGGGAAGCTTCAGAACATGAAATTTTCACATCCCACTATAGCAGAAAGGGTCTTTCTAGTAGTTGCACATCAAATCTGTGCGGTCAGAAGTGATTTTCCAAAGTTATCAACATTTTTATGTTTGGCGTTCCGGAATCGACCTTATCTCCGGCTGAAAACGCGTTTTCAGCATTGTGCCATAAATTTGGAGGGAAGCTTCAGAACATGAAAATTTCACCTCCCACTATAGCAGAAAGGGTGTTTCTAGCAGTTGCACATCAAATCTAAGCTGTCTGACGTGTTTTTCCAAAGTTATCAACATTTTTATGTTCGGCGTTCCGGAATCGACCTCATCTCAGGCTGAAAACGCGTTTTCTGCATTGTGCCATTACTTTGCAGAGAAGCTTCAGAACATGAAATTTTCACCTCCCACTACGACAGAAAGGGTGTTTCTAGCAGTTGCACATCAAATCTAAGCTGTCTGAAGTGTTTTTCAAAAGTTATCAACGTTTTTATGTTTGGCGTTCCGGAATCGACCTTATCTCAGGCTGAAAACGCGTTTTACGCATTGTGACATAACTTTACAGGGAAGCTTCAGAACATGAAATGTTCACCTCCCACTGTAGCAGAAAGGGTCTTTCTAGTATTTGCACATCAAATCGAAGCTGTCTGAAGTGTTTTTCCAAAGTTATCAACATTTTTATGTTTGGCGTTCCGGAACCCACCTCATCTCAGGCTGAAAACGCGTTTTCTGCATTGTGCCATAACTTTGCATGGATGCTTCCGAACATGAAATTTTGGCCTCCTACTATAGCAGAAAGGGTCTTTTTAGTAGTTGCACATCAAATCTAAGCTGTCTGAAGCGTTTTTCCAAAGTTATCAACATTTTTATGTTTGCCGTTCCGGAATCGACCTTATCTCAGGCTGAAAACGCGTTTTCTGCATTGTGCCATAAATTTGGAGGGAAGCTTCAGAACATGAAAATTTCACCTCCCACTATAGCAGAAAGGGTCTTTCGAGTAGTTGCACATCAAATCTAAGCTGTCTGTCGTGTTTTTCCAAAGTTATCAACATTTTTATGTTTGGTGTTCCGGAATCGACCTTATCTCAGTCTGAAAACACGTTTTCTGCATCGTGCCATAACTTTGCAGAGAAGCTTAAGAACATGAAATTTTCACATCCCACTACAACAGAAAGGGTGTTTTTAGCATTTGCACATCAAATCCAAGCTGTCTGACGTGTTTTTCAAAAGTTATCAACATTTTTATGTTTGGCGTTCCAGAATCTACCTTATCTCAGGCTGAAAACGCGTTTTACGCATTGTGCCATAACTTTACAGGGAAGCTTCAGAACATGAAATGTTCACATCCCACTATAGCAGAAAGGGTCTTTCTAGTAGTTGCACATCAAATCTAAGCTGTCTGAAGTGTTTTTCGAAAGTTATCAACATTTTTATGTTTGGCGTTCCGGAATCGACCTTATCTCTGGCTGAAAACGCGTTTTCTGCATTGTGCCATAACTTTGCATGGATGCTACCGAACATGAAATTTTCACGTCCCACTATCGCAGAAAGGGTCTTTCTAGTAGTTGCACATCAAATCTAAGCTGTCTGAAGTGTTTTTCCAAAGTTATCAACATTTTTATGTTTGGCGTTCCGGAACCAACCTTATCTCAGTCTGAAAACACGTTTTCTGCATCGTGCCATAACTTTGCAGGGAAGCTTCAGAAAATGAAATGTTCACCTCCCACTATAGCAGAAAGGGTCTTTCAGGTAGTTGCACATCAAATCTAAGCTGTCTGAAGTGTTTTTCCAAAGTTATCAATATTTTTATGTTTGGCGTTCCGGAACCCACCTTATCTCAGGCTGAAAACGAGTTATCTGCATTGTGCCATAACTTTGCAGAGAAGCTTCAGAACATGAAATTTTCACCTCCCACTCTTGTAGAAAGGGTCTTTCTAGTTGTTGCACATCTAATCTAAGCTGTCTGAAGTGTTTTTCCAAAGTTATCAACATTTTTATGTTTGGCGTTCCGGACCCCACCTTATCTCAGGCTGAAAATGCGTTTTCTGCATTGTCCCATAACTTTGCAGGGAAGCTTCAGAACATGAAATTTTGACCTCCCACTATAGCAAAAATGGTCTTTCTAGTAGTTGCACATCAAATCTAAGCTGTCTGACGTGTTTTTCCAAAGTTATCAACATTTTTATGTTTGGCGTTCCGGAATCGACCTCATCTCAGGCTGAAAACGCGTTTTCTGCATTGTGCCATTACTTTGCAGAGAAGCTTCAGAACATGAAATTTTCACCTCCCACTACAGCAGAAAGGGTCTTTCTAGTAGTTCCACATCAAATCTAAGCTGTCTGAAGTGTTTTTCCAAAGTTATCAACATTTTTGTGTTTGGCGTTCCGGAACCAACCTTATCTCAGGCTGAAAACACGTTTTCTGCATCGTGCCATAACTTTGCAGGGAAGCTTCAGAACATGAAATGTTCACCTCCCACTATAGCAGAAAGGGTCTTCCTAGGAGTTGCACATCAAATCCAAGCTGTCTGAAGTGTTTTTCAAAAGTTATCAACATTTTTATGTTTGGCCTTCCGGAACCCACCTAATCTCAGGCTGAAAATGCGTTTTCTGCATTGTGGCATAACTTTGCAGGGAAGCTTCAGAACATGAAATTTTCACATCCCACTATAGCAGAAAGGGTCTTTCTAGTACTTGCACAACAAATCTAAGCTGTCTGAAATGTTTTTCCAAAGTTATCAACATTTTTATGTTTGGCGTTCCGGAACCCACCTTATCTCAGGCTGAAACCGCGATATCTGCATTGTGCCATAACTTTGCAGAGAAGCTTCAGAACATGAAATTTTCACCTCCCACTATAGTAGAAAGGGTCTTTCTAGTTGTTGCACATCTAATCTAAGCTGTCTGAAGTGTTTTTCCAAAGTTATCAAAATCTTTATGTTTGGCGTTCCGGAAAACACCTCATGTCAGGCTGAAAATGGGTTTTCTGCATTGTGTCATGACTTTGCAGAGAAGCTTCAGAACATTAAATTTTCACATCCCACTATAGCAGAAAGGGTCTTTCTAGTAGTTGCACATCAAATCTTAGCTGTCTGAAGTGTTTTTTCCAAAGTTATCAACATTTTTATCTTTGGCGTTCCGGAATCCACCATATTTCAGGCTGAAAACGCGTTTTCTGCATTTTGCCATAACTGTGCAGGGAAGCTTCAGAACATGAAATTTTCTCATCCCACAAAAGCAGAAAGGGTCTTTCTAGTAGTTGCACATCAAATCTAAGCTGTCTGAAGTGTTTTTCCAAAGTTATCAACATTTTTATGTTTGGCGTTCCGGAAATGACCTTATCTCAGGCTGAAAACGCGTTTTCTGCATTGTGCCATAACTTTGCAGGGAAGCTTCAGAACATGAAATTTTCACATCCCAACATAGCAGAAAGGGTCTTTCTAGTAGTTGCACATCAAATCTAAGCTGTCTGAAGTGTTTTTCCAAAGTTATCAACATTTTTATGTTTGGCGTTCCGGAATCGACCTTATCTCAGGCTGAAAACGCGTTTTCTGCATTGTGCCATAAGTTTGCAGTTAAGCTTCAGAACATAAAATTTTATTTTCACCTCCCACTATAGCAGAAATGGTCTTTCTAGTAGTTGCACATTAATTCTATGCAGTCTGAAGTGTTTTTCCAAAGTTATCAACTTTTTTATTTGGCGTTCCGGAACCCACCTTATCTCAGGCTGAAAATGCGTTTTCTCCATTGTGCCATAACTTTGCAGGGAAGCTTCAGAACATGAAATTTTCTCCTCCCACTATCACAGAAAGGGTCTTTCTAGTAGTTGCACATCAAATCGAAGCTGTCTGAAGTGTTTTTCCAAAGTTATCAATATTTTTATGTTTGCCGTTCCGGAAACGACCTTATCTCAGGCTGAAATCGCATTTTCTGCATTGTGCCATAACTTTGCACTTAAGCTTGAGAACATGGAATGTTCTCCTCCCAGTATAGCAGAAATGGTCTTTCTTGTAGTTGCACATTAATTCAAAGCTGTCTCAAGCGTTTTTCCAACGTTATCAACATTTTTATGTTTGGCGTTCCAGAATCGACCTTATCTCAGCCTGAAAACGCATTTTACCCATTGCGCAATAACTTTGCATGGAAGCATTAGAACATGAAATTTTCACCTGCCACTATAGCATAAACGGTTTTTCTAGTAGTTGCACATCAAATCTAAGCTGTCTGAAATGTTTTTCCAAACTTTTCAACATTTTTATGTTTGGCGTTCCGGAATCCACCTTATCTCAGGCTGAAAACGCGTTTTCTGCATTGTGCCATAACTTTGCAGGCAAGCTTCAGAACATGAAATTTTCACATCCCACGATAGCAGAAAGGGTCTTTCTAGTAGTTGCACATCAAATCTAAGCTGTCTGAAGTGTTTTTGGAAAGTTATCAACATTTTTGTGTTTGGCGTTCCGGAATCGACCTTATCTCAGGATGAAAAATCGTTTACTGCATTGTCCCATAACTTTGCAGGGAAGATTCTGAACATGAAAATTTCACGTCCCACTATAGCAGAAAGGGTCTTTCTAGTATTTGCACATCAAATCTAAGCTGTCTGAAGTGTTTTTCGAAAGTTATCAACATTTTTATGTTTGGCGTTCCGGAACTCACCTTATCTCAAGCTGAAAACGCGTTTTCTGCATTGTGCCATAACTTTGCAGGGAAGCTTCAGAACATGAAATTTTCACCTCCCACTATAGCAGAAAGGGTCTTTCTAGTAGTTGCACATCAAATCTAAGCTGTCTGAAGTGTTTTTCGGAAGTTATCACCATTTTTATGTTTGGCGTTCCAGAATTGACCTAATCTCAGGCTGAAAACGCGTTGTCTGCATTGTGCCATAACTTTGCATGGAAGCTTCCGAACATGAAATTTTAACCTCCCACTATAGCAGAAAGGGTCTTTCTAGTAGTTGCACATCAAATCTAAGCTTTCTGAAGTGTTTTTCGAAAGTTTTCAACATTTTTATGTTTGGCGTTCCGGAACTCACCTTATCTCAAGCTGAAAACGCGTTTTCTGCATTGTGCCATAACTTTGCAGGGAAGCTTCAGAACATGAAATTTTCACCTCCCATTATAGCTGAAAGGGTCTTGCTAGTAGTTGCACATCAAATCTAAGCTGTCTGAAGTGTTTTTCGAAAGTTATCAACATTTTTATGTTTGCCGTTCCGGAACCCACCTTATCTCAGGCTGAAAACGAGTTTTCTGCATTGTGACATAACTTTGCAGGGAAGCTTCAGAACATGAAATTTTCCCGTCCCACTATAGCAGAAAGGGTCTTTCTAGTTGTTGCACATCCAATCTAAGCTGTCAGAAGTTTTTTTCGAAAGTTATCAACATTTTTATGTTTGGCGTTCCGGAATCGACCTTATCTCAAGCTGAAAACGCGTTTTCTGCATTGTACCATAACTTTGCAGGGTAGCTTCAGAACATGAAATGTTCACCTCCCACTATAGCAGAAAGGGACTTTCTAGTAGTTGCACATCAAATCTAAGCTGTCTGAAGTGTTTTTCGAAAGTTATCAACATTTTTATGTTTGGCGTTCCGGAATCAACCTTATCTCAGGCTGAAAAATCGTTTTCTGCATTGTGCCATAAATTTGCAAGGAAGCTTCAGAACATGAAATTTTCACCTCCCACTATAGCAGAAAGGGTCTTTCTAGTAGTTGCACATCAATTCTAAGCTGACTGAAGTGTTTTTCGAAAGTTATCAACATTTTTATGTTTGGCGTTCCGGAACCCACCTTATCTCAAGCTGAAAACGCGTTTTCTGCATTGTGCCATAACTGTGCAGGGAGGCTTCAGAACATGAAATTTTAACCTCCCACTATAGCAGAAAGGGTCCTTCTAGTAGTTGCACATCAAATCTAAGATGTCTGATGTGTTTTCCCAAAGTTATCAACATTTTTATGTTTGGCGTTCCGGAATCGACCTTATCTCAGGCAGAAAACGCTTTTTACGCTTTGTGCCATAACTTTGCAGGGATGCTTCAGAAAATGAAATTTTCACCTCCCACTATAGCAGAAAGGGTTTTTCTAGTAGTTGCACATCAAATCTAAGCTGTCTGAAGTGTTTTTCGGAAGTTATCACCATTTTTATGTTTGGCGTTCCAGAATTGACCTAATCTCAGGCTGAAAACGCGTTGTCTGCATTGTGCCATAACTTTGCATGGAAGCTTCCGAACATGAAATTTTAACCTCCCACTATAGCAGAAAGGGTCTTTCTAGTAGTTGCACATCAAATCTAAGCTTTCTGAAGTGTTTTTCGAAAGTTTTCAACATTTTTATGTTTGGCGTTCCGGAACTCACCTTATCTCAAGCTGAAAACGCGTTTTCTGCATTGTGCCATAACTTTGCAGGGAAGCTTCAGAACATGAAATTTTCACCTCCCATTATAGCTGAAAGGGTCTTGCTAGTAGTTGCACATCAAATCTAAGCTGTCTGAAGTGTTTTTCGAAAGTTATCAACATTTTTATGTTTGCCGTTCCGGAACCCACCTTATCTCAGGCTGAAAACGAGTTTTCTGCATTGTGACATAACTTTGCAGGGAAGCTTCAGAACATGAAATTTTCCCGTCCCACTATAGCAGAAAGGGTCTTTCTAGTTGTTGCACATCCAATCTAAGCTGTCAGAAGTTTTTTTCGAAAGTTATCAACATTTTTATGTTTGGCGTTCCGGAATCGACCTTATCTCAAGCTGAAAACGCGTTTTCTGCATTGTACCATAACTTTGCAGGGTAGCTTCAGAACATGAAATGTTCACCTCCCACTATAGCAGAAAGGGACTTTCTAGTAGTTGCACATCAAATCTAAGCTGTCTGAAGTGTTTTTCGAAAGTTATCAACATTTTTATGTTTGGCGTTCCGGAATCAACCTTATCTCAGGCTGAAAAATCGTTTTCTGCATTGTGCCATAAATTTGCAAGGAAGCTTCAGAACATGAAATTTTCACCTCCCACTATAGCAGAAAGGGTCTTTCTAGTAGTTGCACATCAATTCTAAGCTGACTGAAGTGTTTTTCGAAAGTTATCAACATTTTTATGTTTGGCGTTCCGGAACCCACCTTATCTCAGGCAGAAAACGCTTTTTACGCTTTGTGCCATAACTTTGCAGGGATGCTTCAGAAAATGAAATTTTCACCTCCCACTATAGCAGAAAGGGTTTTTCTAGTAGTTGCACATCAAATCTAAGCTGTCTGATGTGTTTTTCCAAAGTTATAAACATTTTTATGTTTGGCGTTCCGGAATCAACCTTATCTCAGGCTGAAAACGCGTTTTACGCATTGTGCCATAACTTTGCTGGGAAGCTTCAGAACATGAAATGTTCACCTCCCACTATAGCAGAAAGGGTCTTGCTAGTAGTTGCACATCAAATCAAAGCTGTCTGAAGTGTTTTTCCAAAGTTATCAACATTTTTATGTTTGGCGTTCCGGAATCGACCTTATCTCAGGATGAAAATGCGTTTTCTGCATTGTCCCATAACTTTCCAGGGAAGCTTCAGAACATGAAATTTTGACCTCCCACTATAGCAGAAAGGGTCTTTCTAGTAGTTGCACATCAAATCTAAGCTGTCTGAATTGTTTTTCGATAGTTATCAACATTTTTACGTTTGGCGTTTCAGAACCCACCTTATCTCAGGCTGAAAACGGGTTTTCTGCATTGTGCCATAACTTTGGAGGGAAGCATCAGAAAATGAAATTTTCATCTCCCACTATAGCAGAAAGGGTTTTTCTAGTAGTTGCACATCAAATCTAAGCTGTCTGAAGTGTTTTTCCAAAGTTAACAACATTTTTATGTTTGGCGTTCCGGAATCAACCTTATCTCAGGCTGAAAACACGTTTTCTGCATTGTGCCATAACTTTGCAAGGAAGCTTCGGAAAATGAAATTTTCACCTCCCACTATAGCAGAAAGGGTTTTTCTAGTAGTTGCACATCAAATCTAAGCTGTCTGAAGTGTTTGTCCAAAGTTATCAACATTTTTATGTTTGGCGTTCCGGAATCAACATTATCTCAGGCTGAAAACGCGTTTTCTGCATTGTGCCATAACTTTGCAAGGAAGCTTCAGAACATGAAATTTTCACCTCCCACTGTAGCAGAAGGGGTCTTTCTAGTAGTTGCACATCAAATCTAAGCTGTCTGAAGTGTTTTTCGAAAGTTATCAACATTTTTACGTTTGGCGTTTCGGAACCCACCTTATCTCAGGCTGAAAACGCGTTTTCTGCATTGTGCTATAACTTCTCAGGGAAGCTTCAGAACATGAAATGTTCACCTCCCACTATAGGAGAAAGGGTTTTTCTAGTAGTTGCACATCAAATCTAAGCTGTCTGAAGTGTTTTTCCAAAGTTATCAACATTTTTATGTTTGGCGTACCAGAATCGACCTTATCTCAGGCTGAAAACGCGTATTACGCATTGTGCCATAACTTTGCAGGGAAGCATCAGAAAATGAAATTTTCAACTCCCACTATAGCAGAAAGGGTTTTTCTAGTAGTTGCACATCAAATCTAAGCTGTCTGAAGTGTTTTACAAAAGTTATCAACATTTTTATGTTTGGTGTTCCGGAACCCACCTTATCTCAAGCTGAAAACGCGTTTTCTGCATTGTGCCATAACTTTGCTGGGAAGCTGCAGAACATGAAATGTTCACCTCCCACTATAGCAGAAAGGGTCTTTCTAGTAGTTGCACATCAAATCAAACTGTCTGAAGTGTTTTTCCAAAGTTATCAACATTTTTATGTTTGGCGTTCCGGAACCCACCTTATCTCAAGCTGAAAACGCGTTTTCTGCATTGTGCCATAACTTTGCAGAGAAGCTTCAGAAAAAGAAATTTTCACCTCCCACTACACCAGAACGGGTCTTTCTAGAAGTTACACATCAAATCTAAGCTGTCTGATGTGTTTTTCCAAAGTTATCAACATTTTTATGTTTGGAGTTCCGGAATCAACCTTATCTCAGGTTGAAAACGCGTTTTACGCATTGTGCCATAAGTTTGCTGGGAAGCTTCAGAACATGAAATGTTCACCTCCCACTATAGCAGAAAGGGTTTTTCTAGTAGTTGCACATCAAATCAAAGCTGTCTGAAGTGTTTTTCCAAAGTTATCAACATTTTTATGTTTGGCCTTCCGGAATCGACCTTATCTCAGGCTGAAAACGCGTTTTCTGCATTGTGCCATAACTTTGCAGGGAGGCTTCAGAACATGAAATGTTCACCTCCCACTATAGCAGAAAGGGTCTTTCTAGTAGTTGCACATCAAATCAAAGCTGTCTGAAGTGTTTTTCGGAAGTTATCAACATTTTTATGTTTGGCATTCCAGAATCGACCTTATCTCAAGCTGAAAACAAGTTTTCTGCATTGTGCCATAACTTTGCAGAGAAGCTTCAGAAAAAGAAATTTTCACCTCCCACTATAGCAGAAAGGGTCTTTCTAGTAGTTGCACATCAAATCAAAGCTGTCTGATGTGTTTTTCCAAAGTTATCAACATTTTTATGTCTGGCCTTCCGGAATCGACCTTATCTCAAGCTGAAAACGCGTTTTACGCATTGTGCCATAACTTTGCAGGGAAGCTTCAGAACATGAAATGTTCACCTCCCGCTATACCAGAAAGGGTCTTTCTAGAAGTTGCACATCAAATCTAAGCTGTCTGATGTGTTTTTCCAAAGTTATCAACATTTTTATGTTTGGCGTTCCGGAATCGACCTTATCTCAGGCTGAAAACGCGTTTTACGCATTGTGCCATAACTTTGCAGGGAAGCTTCAGAACATGAAATTTTCACCTCCCACTATAGCAGAAAGGGTCTTTCTAGTAGTTGCACATCAAATCAAAGCTGTCTGAAGTGTTTTTCCAAAGTTATCAACATTTTATGTTTGGCGTTCCGGAACCCACCTTATCTCAGGCTGAAAACGCGTTTTCGGCATTGTGCCATAACTTTGCAGGGAAGCTTCAGAACATGAAATTTTCACGTCCCACTATAGCAGAAAGGGTCTTTCTAGTAGTTGCCCATCAAATCTAAGCTGTCTGAAGTGTTTTACAAAAGTTATCAACATTTTTATGTTTGGCGTTCCGGAACCCACCTTATCTCAAGCTGAAAACGCGTTTTCTGCATTGTGCCATAACTTTGCTGGGAAGCTGCAGAACATGAAATGTTCACCTCCCACTATAGCAGAAAGGGTCTTTCTAGTAGTTGCACATCAAATCAAACTGTCTGAAGTGTTTTACAAAAGTTATCAACATATTTATGTTTGGCGTTCCGGAACCCACCTTATCTCAGGCTGAAAGCGCGTTGTCTACATTGTGCCATAACTTTGCATGGAAGCTTCAGAACATGAAATGTTCACCTCCCACTATAGCAGAAAGGGTTTTTCTAGTAGTTGCACATCAAATCTAAGATGTCTGAAGTGTTTTCCGAAAGTTATCAACATTTTTATGTTTGGCGTTCCGGAACCCACCTTATCTCAAGCTGAAAACGCGTTTTCTGCATTGTGCCATAACTTTGCTGGGAAGCTGCAGAACATGAAATGTTCACCTCCCACTGTAGCAGAAAGGGTCTTTCTAGTAGTTGCACATCAAATCAAACTGTCTGAAGTGTTTTACAAAAGTTATCAACATTTTTATGTTTGGCGTTCCGGAACCCACCTTATCTCAAGCTGAAAACGCGTTTTCTACATTGTGCCATAACTTTGCAGGGAGGCTTCAGAACATGAAATGTTCACCTCCCACTATAGCAGAAAGGGTCTTTCTAGTAGTTGCACATCAAATGTAAGCTGTCTGAAGTGTTTTTCGGAAGTTATCAACATTTTTATGTTTGGCGTTCCAGAATCGACCTTATCTCAGGCTGAAAGCGCGTTGTCTGCATTGTGCCATAACTTTGCATGGAAGCTTCAGAACATGAAATGTTCATCTCCCACTATAGCAGAAAGGGTTTTTCTAGTAGGTGCACATCAAATCTAAGATGTCTGAAGTGTTTTCCGAAAGTTATCAACATTTTTATGTTTGGCGTTCCGGAATCGACCTTATCTCAAGCTGAAAACGCGTTTTACGCATTGTGCCATAACTTTGCAGGGAAGCTTCAGAACATGAAATGTTCACCTCCCGCTATACCAGAAAGGGTCTTTCTAGAAGTTGCACATCAAATCTAAGCTGTCTGATGTGTTTTTCCAAAGTTATCAACATTTTTATGTTTGGCGTTCCGGAATCGACCTTATCTCAGGCTGAAAACGCGTTTTACGCATTGTGCCATAACTTTGCAGGGAAGCTTCAGAACATGAAATTTTCACCTCCCACTATAGCAGAAAGGGTCTTTCTAGTAGTTGCACATCAAATCAAAGCTGTCTGAAGTGTTTTTCCAAAGTTATCAACATTTTATGTTTGGCGTTCCGGAACCCACCTTATCTCAGGCTGAAAACGCGTTTTCGGCATTGTGCCATAACTTTGCAGGGAAGCTTCAGAACATGAAATTTTCACGTCCCACTATAGCAGAAAGGGTCTTTCTAGTAGTTGCCCATCAAATCTAAGCTGTCTGAAGTGTTTTACAAAAGTTATCAACATTTTTATGTTTGGCGTTCCGGAACCCACCTTATCTCAAGCTGAAAACGCGTTTTCTGCATTGTGCCATAACTTTGCTGGGAAGCTGCAGAACATGAAATGTTCACCTCCCACTATAGCAGAAAGGGTCTTTCTAGTAGTTGCACATCAAATCAAACTGTCTGAAGTGTTTTACAAAAGTTATCAACATATTTATGTTTGGCGTTCCGGAACCCACCTTATCTCAGGCTGAAAGCGCGTTGTCTACATTGTGCCATAACTTTGCATGGAAGCTTCAGAACATGAAATGTTCACCTCCCACTATAGCAGAAAGGGTTTTTCTAGTAGTTGCACATCAAATCTAAGATGTCTGAAGTGTTTTCCGAAAGTTATCAACATTTTTATGTTTGGCGTTCCGGAACCCACCTTATCTCAAGCTGAAAACGCTTTTTACGCATTGTGCCATAACTTTGCAGGGAAGCTTCAGAAAATGAAATTTTCACTTCCCACTATTGCAGAAAGGGTTTTTCTAGTAGTTGCACATCAAATCTAAGCTGTCTGAAGTGTTTTTCGAAAGTTATCAACATTTTTATGTTTGGCGTCCGGAATCAACCTTATCTCAGGCTGAAAACGCGTTTTCTGCATTGTGCCTTAACTTTGCAAGGAAGCTTCAGAAAATGAAATTTTCACCTCCCACTATAGCAGAAAGGGTCTTTCTAGTAGTTGCACATCAAATCAAAGCTGTCTGATGTGTTTTTCCAAAGTTATCAACATTTTTATGTTTGGCGTTCCGGAACCCACCTTATCTCAGGCTGAAAACGCGTTTTCTGCATTGTGCCATAACTTCTCAGGGAAGCTTCAGAACATGAAATGTTCACCTCCCACTATAGCAGAAAGGGTTTTTCTAGTTGTTGCACATCAAATCTAAGCTGTCTGAAGTGTTTATCGAAAGTTATCAACATTTTTATGTTTGGCGTTCCGGAATCGACCTTATCTCAGGCTGAAAATGCATTTTCTGCATTGTCCCATAGCTTTCCAGGGAAGCTTCAGAACATGAAATTTTGACCTCCCACTATAGCAGAAAGGTTCTTTCTAGTAGTTGCACATCAAATCTAATCTGTCTGAAGTGTTTTTCGATAGTTATCAACATTTTTACGTTTGGCGTTTCGGAACCCACCTTATCTCAGGCTGAAAACGCGTTTTCTGCATTGTGCCATAACTTCTCAGGGAAGCTTCAGAACATGAAATGTTCACCTCCCACTATAGCAGAAAGGGTTTTTCTAGTAGTTGCACATCAAATCTAAGCTGTCTGAAGTGTTTTTCCAAAGTTATCAACATTTTTATGTTTGGCGTTCCGGAATCAACCTTATCTCAGGCTGAAAACGCGTTTTCTGCATTGTGCCATAACTTTGCAAGGAAGCTTCAGAACATGAAATTTTCACCTCCCACTATAGCAGAAAGGGTCTTTCTAGTAGTTGCACATCAAATCTAAGCTGTCTGAAGTGTTTATCGAAAGTTATCAACATTTTTATGTTTGGCGTTCCGGAATCAACCTTATCTCAAGCTGAAAACGCATTTTTTGCATTGTGCCATAACTTTCCAAGGAAGCTTCAGAACATGAAATTTTCACCTCCCACTATAGCAGAAAGGGTCTTTCTCGTAGTTGCACATCAAATCTAAGCTGTCTGAAGTGTTTTTCTAAAGTTATCAACATTTTTATGTTTGGCGTTCCGGAATCGACCTTATCTCAAGCTGAAAACGCGTTTTCTGCAATGTGCCATAACTTTGCAGGGAAGCTTCAGAAAATGAAATTTTCACCTCCCACTATAGCAGAAAGGGTTTTTCTAGTAGTTGCACATCAAATCTAAGCTGTCTGAAGTGTTTTTCCAAAGTTATCAACATTTTTATGTTTGGCGTTCCGGAATCAACCTTATCTCAGGCTGAAAACGCGTTTTGTGCATTGTGCCATAACTTTGCAAGGAAGCTTCAGAACATGAAATTTTCACCTCCCACTATAGCAGAAAGGGTCTTTCTAGTAGTTGCACATCAAATCTAAGCTGTCTGAAGTGTTTATCGAAAGTTATCAACATTTTTATGTTTGGCGTTCCGGAATCAACCTTATCTCAAGCTGAAAACGCATTTTTTGCATTGTGCCATAACTTTCCAAGGAAGCTTCAGAACATGAAATTTTCACCTCCCACTATAGCAGAAAGGGTCTTTCTCGTAGTTGCACATCAAATCTAAGCTGTCTGAAGTGTTTTTCTAAAGTTATCAACATTTTTATGTTTGGCGTTCCGGAATCGACCTTATCTCAAGCTGAAAACGCGTTTTCTGCAATGTGCCATAACTTTGCAGGGAAGCTTCAGAACATGAAATGTTCACGTCCCACTATAGCAGAAAGTGTCTTTCTAGTAGTTGCACATCAAATCTAAGCTGTCTGAAGTGTTTTTCGAAAGTTATCAACATTTTTATGTTTGGCGTTCCAGAATCGACCTTATCTCAGGCTGAAATCGCGTTGTCTGCATT
The DNA here is from genome assembly GCF_027744825.2 of Synchiropus splendidus. Lineage (NCBI taxonomy): Eukaryota > Metazoa > Chordata > Actinopteri > Syngnathiformes > Callionymidae > Synchiropus > Synchiropus splendidus. The sequence goes on from NW_026527058.1 coordinate 564,628, forward strand.
GTGCCATAACTTTGCAAGGAAGCTTCAGAAAATGAAATTTTCACCTCCCACTATAGCAGAAAGGGTCTTTCTAGTAGTTGTACATCAAATCTAACCTGTCTGAAGTGTTTTTCGGAAGTTATCAACATTTTTATGTTTGGCGTTCCAGAATCGACCTTATCTCAGGCTGAAAACGCGTTTTCTGCGCTGTGCCATAACTTTGCAGGGAAGCTTCAGAACATGAAATGTTCACGTCCCACTATAGCAGAAAGTGTCTTTCTAGTAGTTGCACATCAAATCTAAGCTGTCTGAAGTGTTTTTCGAAAGTTATCAACATTTTTATGTTTGGCGTTCCAGAATCGACCTTATCTCAGGCTGAAATCGCGTTGTCTGCATTGTGCCATAACTTTGCATGGAAGCTTCAGAACATGAAATGTTCACCTCCCACTATAGCAGAAAGGGTTTTTCTAGTAGTTGCACATCAAATCTAAGATGTCTGAAGTGTTTTCCGAAAGTTATCAACATTTTTATGTTTGGCGTTACGGAATCGAACTTATCTCAGGCAGAAAACGCTTTTTACGCATTGTGCCATAACTTTGCAGGGAAGCTTCAGAAAATGAAATTTTCACCTCCCACTATAGCAGAAAGGGTTTTTCTAGTAGTTGCACATCAAATCTAAGCTGTCTGATGTGTTTTTCCAAAGTTATCAACATTTTTATGTTTGGCGTTCCGGAACCCACCTTATCTCAAGCTGAAAACGCGTTTTCTGCATTGTGCCATAACTTTGCTGGGAAGCTTCAGAACATGAAATATTCACCTCCCACTATAGCAGAAAGGGTCTTTCTAGTAGTTGCCTATCAAATCTAAGCTGTCTGAAGTGTTTTTCGAAAGTTATCAACATTTTTATGTTTGGCGTTCCGGAACCCACCTTATCTCAAGCTGAAAACGCGTTTTCTGCGCTGTGCCATAACTTAGCAGGGAAGCTTCAGAAAAAGAAATTTTCACCTCCCACTATAGCAGAAAGGATTTTTCTAGTAGTTGCACATCAAATCTAAGCTGTCTGAAGTGTTTTTCCAAAGTTATCAACATTTTTATGTTTGGCGTTCCGGAATCAACCTTATCTCAGGCTGAAAACGCGTTTTCTGCATTGTGCCATAACTTTGCAAGGAAGCTTCAGAACATGAAATTTTCACCTCCCACTATAGCAGAAAGGGTCTTTCTAGTAGTTGTACATCAAATCTAAGCTGTCTGAAGTGTTTATCGAAAGTTATCAACATTTTTATGTTTGGCGTTCCGGAATCGACCTTATCTCAGGATGAAAATGCATTTTCTGCATTGTCCCATAACTTTCCAGGGAAGCTTCAGAACATGAAATTTTGACCTCCCACTATAGCAGAAAGGTTCTTTCTAGTAGTTGCACATCAAATCTAATCTGTCTGAAGTGTTTTTCGATAGTTATCAACATTTTTACGTTTGGCGTTTCGGAACCCACCTTATCTCAGGCTGAAAACGCGTTTTCTGCATTGTGCCATAACTTCTCAGGGAAGCTTCAGAACATGAAATGTTCACCTCCCACTATAGCAGAAAGGGTTTTTCTAGTAGTTGCACATCAAATCTAAGCTGTCTGAAGTGTTTATCGAAAGTTATCAACATTTTTATGTTTGGCGTTCCGGAATCAACCTTATCTCAGGCTGAAAACGCGTTTTCTGCATTGTGCCATAACTTTGCAAGGAAGCTTCAGAACATGAAAGTTTCACCTCCCACTATAGCAGAAAGGGTCTTTCTCGTAGTTGCACATCAAATCTAAGCTGTCTGAAGTGTTTTTCGAAAGTTATCAACATTTTTATGTTTGGCGTCCCAGAATCGACCTTATCTCAGGCTGAAATCGCGTTGTCTGCATTGTGCCATAACTTTGCAGGGAAGCTTCAGAAAATGAAATTTTCACCTCCCACTATAGCAGAAAAGGTCTTTCTAGTAGTTGGACATCAAATCTAAGCTCTCTGGAGTGTTTTTTCAAAGTTATCAACATTTTTATGTTTGGCGTTCCGGAACCCACCTTATCTCAGGCTGAAAACGCGTTTTCTGCATTGTGCCATAACTTTGCAAGGAAGCTTCAGAACATGAAATTTTCACGTCCCACTATAGCAGAAAGGGTCTTTCTCGTAGTAGCACATCAAATCTAAGCTGTCTGAAGTGTTTTTCGAAAGTTATCAACATTTTTATGTTTGGCGTTCCAGAATCGACCTTATCTCAGGCTGAAATCGCGTTGTCTGCATTGTGCCATAACTTTGCATGGAAGCTTCCGAACATGAAATTTTAACCTCCCACTATAGCAGAAAGGGTCTTTCTAGTAGTTGCACATCAAATCTAAGTTGTCTAAAGTGTTTTTCAAAAGTTATCAACATTTTTATGTTTGGCGTTCCGGAACCCACCTTATCTCAAGCTGAAAACGCGTTTTCTGCATTGTGCCATAACTTTGCCGGGAAGCTTCAGAACATGAAATGTTCACCTACCACTATCGCAGAAATGGTTTTTCGAGTAGTTGCACATCAAATCTAAGCTGACTGAAGTGTTTTTCCATAGTTATCAACATTTTTATGTTTGGCTTTCCGGAATCAACCTTATCTCAGGCTGAAAACACGTTTTCTGCATTGTGCCATAACTTTGCAAGGAAGCCTCAGAAAACGAAATTTTCACCTCCCACTATAGCAGAAAGGGTTCTTCTAGTAGTTGCACATCAAATCTAAGCTGTCTGAAGTGTTTTTCCAAAGTTATCAACATTTTTATGTTTGGCGTTCCGGAATCTACCTTATCTCAGGCTGAAAACGTGTTTTCTGCACTGTGCCATAACTTTGCAGGAAACTTCAAAAAATGAAATTTTAACCTCCCACTATTGCAGAAAGGGTCTGTCTTGTAGTTGCACATCAAATCTAAGCTGTCTGAAGTGTTTTTACAAAGTTATCAACATTTTTATGTTTGGCGTTCCGGAATCGACCTAATCTCAGGCTGAAAACGCGTTTTTTGCATTGTGCCATATATTCTAAGGGAAGGTTCAGAACATGAAATTTTCACCTCCCACTATAGCAGAAAGGGTCTTTCTAGTAGTTTCTCGTCAAATCTAAGCTGTCTGCAGTGTTTTTCCAAAGTTTTCAACATTTTTTTGTTTGGCCTTCGGGACCCCACCTTATCTCAGGCTAAAAACGCGTTTTACGCATTGTACCATAACTTTGCATAAAGCTTCAGAACATGAAATTTTCACCTCCCACTATAGCAGAAAGGGTCTTTCTAGTAGTTACACTTCAAATCTAAGCTGTCTGAAGTGTTTTTCGAAAGTTTTCAACATTTTTATGTTTGGCGTTCCGGAACCCACCTTATCTCAGGCTAAAAACGCGTTTTCTGCATTGTGCCATAAATTTGCAGGGAAGCTTCAGAACATGAAATTTTTACCTCCCACTATAGCAGAAAGCGTCTTTCTAGTAGTTTCTCGTGAAATCTAAGCTGTCTGCAGTGTTTTTCCAAAGATTTCAACATTTTTATTTTTGGCCTTCGGGAACCCACCTTATCTCAGGCTGAAAACGCGTTGTACGCATTGCGCCATAACTTTTCATAAAGCTTCAGAACATGAAATTTTCACCTTCCACTATAGCAGAAAGGGTCTTTCTAGTAGTTGCAGATCAAATCTAAGCTGTCTGAAATGTTTTTCCAAAGTTATCAACTTTTTTATGTTTGGCGTTCTGGAACCCACCTTATCTCAGTCTGAAAACGTGTTTTTTGCATTGTGCCACAACTTTGCAGGGATGCATCAGAACATGACATTTTAAAGTTCCACTATAGCAGAAAAGGTCTTTCTAGTAGTTGCACATCAAATCTAAGCTGCCTGAAGTGTATTTCAAAAGTTATCAACTTTTTTATGTTTGGCGTTCCTGAATGGACCTTTTCTCAGGCTGAAAACGCGTTTTCGGAATTGTGCCATAACTTGGCAGGGAAGCTTCAGAACATGAATTTTCCACCTCCCACTATAGCAGAAAGGGTCTTTCTAGTACTTGCACATCAAATCTAAGCTGTCTGAAGTGTTTTTCCAAAGTTATCTACCTTTTTATGTTTGGCGTTCCGGAACCCACCTTATCTCAGTCTGAAAATGTGTTTTCTGCTTTGTGCCGTAACTTTGCCGGGAAGCCTCAGAACATGAAATTTTCAGCTCCCGCTATAGTAGAAAGGGTCTTTCTAGTAGTTGCACTTCAAATCTACGCTGTCTGAAGTGTTTTTTCAAAGTTATCAACACTTTTATGTTTGGCGTTCCTGAATCGACGTTATCTCAGGCTGAAAACGCTTTTTACGCATTGTTCCATAACTTTGCAGGGAAGCTTCAGAACATGAAATTTTCAGCTCCCAGTATAGTAGAAAGGGTCTTTCTAGTAGTTGCACATGATATCTAAGCTGTCTAAAGTGTTTTTCGAAGGTTGTCAACATTTTTATGTTTGGTGTTCCGGAATCGACCTTATCTCAGTCTGAAAACGCGTTTTCTGCATTGTGCCATAACTTTGCAGGGAAGCTTCAGAACATGAAATGTTCACCTCCCACTATAGCAGACAGGGTCTTTCTAGTAGTTGCACATCAAATCTTTGCTGTCTGAAGTGTTTTTCCAAAGTTGTCAACATTTTTATGTTTGGCGTTCTGGAACCCACCTTATCTCAGTCTGAAAACGTGTTTTTTGCATTGTGCCATACATTCTAAGGGAAGGTTCAGAACATGAAATTTTCACCTCCCACTATAGCAGAAAGGGTCTTTCTAGTAGTTTCACGTGAAATCTAAGCTGTCTGAAGTGTTTTTACAAAGTTATCAACATTTTTATGTTTGGCGTTTGGGAACCCACCTTATCTCAGGCTGAAAACGTGTTTTCTGCATTGTGCCATAACTTTGTAGGAAACTTCAAAAAATGAAATTTTAACCTCCCACTATTGCAGAAAGGGTCTGTCTTGTAGTTGCACATCAAATCTAAGCTGTCTGAAGTGTTTTTACAAAGTTATCAACATTTTTATGTTTGGCGTTCCGGAATCGACCTTATCTCAGGCTGAAAACGCGTTTTACGCATTGTGCCATAACTTTGCATAAAGCTTCAGCACATGAAATTTTCACCACCCACTATAGCAGAAAGGGTCTTTCTAGTAGTTGCAGATCAAATCTAAGCTGTCTGATATGTTTTTCCAATGTTATCAACATTTTTATGTTTGGCGTTCTGGAACCCACCTTATCTCAGTCTGAAAACGTGTTTTTTGCATTGTGCCATATATTCTAAGGGAAGGTTCAGTACATGAAATTTTCACCTCCCACTATAGCAGAAAGGGTCTTTCTAGTAGTTTCAAGTGAAATCTAAGCTGTCTGAAGTGTTTTTCCAAAGTTTTCAACATTTTTTTGTTTGGCCTTCGGGACCCCACCTTATCTCAGGCTAAAAACGCGTTTTACGCATTGTACCATAACTTTGCATAAAGCTTCAGAACATGAAATTTTCACCTCCCACGATAGCAGAAAGGGTCTTTCTAGTAGTTACACTTCAAATCTAAGCTGTCTGAAATGTTTTTCCAAAGTTATCAACTTTTTTATGTTTGGCGTTCTGGAACCCAACTTATCTCAGTCTGAAAACGTGTTTTTTGCATTGTGCCACAACTTTGCAGGCAAGCCACAGAACATGAAATTTTCACCTGCCGCCATAGTAGAAAGGGTCTTTCTAGCAGTTGCACAGCAAATCTAAGCTGTCTGAAGTGGCTTTCCAAAGTTATCAACATTTTTATGTTTGGCGTTCCGGAATCAACCTTATCTCAGGCTGAACACCCGTTTTCTGCATTGTGCCATTTCTTTGCAGGGATGCATCAGAACATGACATTTTAAAGTTCCACTATAGCAGAAAAGGTCTTTCTAGTAGTTGCACATCAAATCTAAGCTGCCTGAAGTGTTTTTCCAAAGTTATTAACATTTTTATGTTTGGCGTTCCGGAACCCATCTTTTCTCAGGCTGAAAACGCGTTTTCTGCATTGTGCCATAACTTTGCAGGGAAGCTTCAGAACATGAAATTTTAACCTCCCACTATTGCAGAAAGGGTCTGTCTTGTAGTTGCACATCAAATCTAACCTGTCTGAAGTGTTTTTCCAAAGTTATCAACTTTTTTATGTTTGGCGTTCCTGAATGGACCTTTTCTCAGGCTGAAAACGCGTTTCACGCATTGTTCCATAACTTTGCAGGGAAGCTTCAGAACATGAAATTTTCACCTCCCACAATGGCAGAAAGGGTCTTTCTAGCAGTTGCACATCAAATCTAAGCTGTCTGAAGTGTTTTTCCAAAATTATCAACATTTTTATGTTTGGCGTTCCGGAATCGACCTTATCTCTGACTGAAAACGCGTTTTCGGAATTGTGCCACAACTTGGCAGGGAAGCATCAGAACATGAAAATTCCACCTCCCACTATAGCAGAAAGGGTTTTTCTAATAGTTGCACATCAAATCTAAGCTGTCTGAAGTGTTTTTCCAAAGTTATCTACCTTTTTATGTTTGGCGTTCTGGAACCCACCTTATCTCAGTCTGAAAATGTGTTTTCTGCTTTGTGCCGTAACTTTGCCGGGAAGCCTCAGAACATGAAATTTTCACCTCCCGCTATAGTAGAAAGGGTCTTTCTAGTAGTTGCACTTTAAATCTACGCTGTCTGAAGTATTTTTTCAAAGTTATCAACACTTTTGTGTTTGGCGTACCGGAATCAACCTTATCTCTGGCTGAAACCGCGTTTGACGCATGGTGCCATAACTTTGCAGGGATGCATCAGAACATGACATTTTAAAGTTCCACTATAGCAGAAAAGGTCTTTCTAGTAGTTGCACATCAAATCTAAGCTGCCTGAAGTGTTTTTCCAAAGTTATTAACATTTTTATGTTTGGCGTTCCGGAACCCATCTTTTCTCAGGCTGAAAACGCGTTTTCTGCATTGTGCCATAACTTTGCAGGGAAGCTTCAGAACATGAAATTTTCACCTCCCACTATAGCAGAAAGGGTCTGTCTTGTAGTTGCACATCAAATCTAACCTGTCTGAAGTGTTTTTCCAAAGTTATCAACATTTTTATGTTTGGCGTTCCGGAATCGACCTTATCTCTGACTGAAAATGCGTTTCACGCATTGTTCCATAACTTTGCATGGAAGCTTCAGAACATGAAATTTTCACCTCCCACAATGGCAGAAAGGGTCTTTCTAGCAGTTGCACATCAAATCTAAGCTGTCTGAAGTGTTTTTCCAAAATTATCAACATTTTTATGTTTGGCGTTCCGGAATCGACCTTATCTCTGACTGAAAACGCGTTTTCGGAATTGTGCCACAACTTGGCAGGGAAGCTTCAGAACATGAAAATTCCACCTCCCACTATAGCAGAAAGATTTTTTCTAATAGTTGCACATCAAATCTAAGCTTTCTGAAGTGTTTTTCCAAAGTTATCTACCTTTTTATATTTGGCGTTCTGGAACCCACCTTATCTCAGTCTGAAAATGTGTTTTCTGCTTTGTGCCGTAACTTTGCCGGGAAGCCTCAGAACATGAAATTTTCACCTCCCGCTATAGTAGAAAGGGTCTTTCTAGTAGTTGCACTTCAAATCTACGCTGTCTGAAGTATTTTTTCAAAGTTATCAACACTTTTATGTTTGGCGTACCGGAATCAACCTTATCTCTGGCTGAAAACGTGTTTGACGCATGGTGCCATAACTTTGCAGGGAAGCTTCAGAACATCGAATTTTCACCTCCCACAATCGTTGAAAGGGTCTTTCTAGTAGTTGCACATCAAATCTATGCTGTCTGAAGTGTTTTTCCAAAGTTCTCAAAATCTTTATGTTTGGCGTTCTGGAACCCACCTTATCTCAGGCTAAAAACGCGTTTTACGCATTGTACCATAACTTTGCATAAAGCTTCAGAACATGAAATTTTCACCTCCCACTATAGCAGAAAGGGTCTTTCTAGTAGTTACATTTCAAATCTAAGCTGTCTGAAGTGTTTTTCGAAAGTTATCAACATTTTCATGTTTGGCGTTCCGGAACCCACCTTATCTCAGGCTAAAAACGCGTTTTCTGCATTGTGCCATAACTTTGCAGGGAAGCTTCAGAACATGAAATTTTTACCTCCCACTATAGCAGAAAGCGTCTTTCTAGTAGTTTCTCGTGAAATCTAAGCTGTCTGCAGTGTTTTTCCAAAGATTTCAACATTTTTATTTTTGGCTTTCGGGAACCCACCTTATCTCAGGCTGAAAACGCGTTGTACGCATTGCACCATAACTTTTCATAAAGCTTCAGAACATGAAATTTTCACCTCCCAGTATAGTAGAAAGGGTCTTTCTAGTAGTTGCTCATGATATCTAAGCTGTCTAAAGTGTTTTTCGAAAGTTATCAACATTTTTATGTTTGGTGTTCCGGAATCGACCTTATCTCAGTCTGAAAACGCGTTTTCTGCATTGTGCCATATATTCTAAGGGAAGGTTCAGAACATGAAATTTTCACCTCCCACTATAGCAGAAAGGGTCTTTCTAGTAGTTTCAAGTGAAATCTAAGCTGTCTGAAGTGTTTTTCCAAAGTTATCAACATTTTTATGTTTGGCGTTCTGGAACCCACCTTATCTCAGTCTGAAAACGTGTTTTTTGCATTGTGCCATAACTTTGGAGGGAAGCTTCAGAACATGAAATTTTCACCTCCCGCTATAGTAGAAAGGGTCTTTCTAGTAGTTGCACTTCAAATCTACGCTGTCTGAAGTGTTTTATCAAAGTTATCAACACTTTTATGTTTGGCGTTCCTGAATCGACTTATCTCAGGCTGAAAACGCTTTTTACGCATTGTTCCATAACTTTGCAGGGAAGCTTCAGAACATGAAATTTTCAGCTCCCAGTATAGTAGAAATGGTCTTTCTAGTAGTTGCACATGATATCTAAGCTGTCTAAAGTGTTTTTCGAAAGTTATCAACATTTTTATGTTTGCCGTTCTGGAACCCACCTTATCTCAGTCTGAAAACGTGTTTTTTGCATTGTGCCATACATTCTAAGGGAAGGTTCAGAACATGAAATTTTCACCTCCCACTATAGCAGAAAGGGTCTGTCTAGTAGTTGCAGATCAAATCTAAGCTGTCTGAAGTGATTTTCCAAAGTTATCAACATTTTTATGTATGGCCTTCCAGAATCGACCTTATCTCACGCTGAAAACGTGTTTTGCGCATTGTGCCATAACTTTGCAAGGAAGCTTCAGAACATGAAATTATCACCACCCACTATAGCAGAACGGGTCTTTCTAGTAGTTGCACATCAAATCCAAGCTGTCTGAAGTGTATTTCCAAAGTTATAAACATTTTTATGTTTGGCGTTCCGGAACCCACCTTATCTCAGGCTGAAACCGCATTTTCTGCATTGTGCCATAACTTTGAAGGAAAGCTTCAGAACATGAACGTTTCACCTCCCACTATAGCAGAAAGGGTCTTTCGAGTAGTTGCACATCAAATATAAGCTGTCTGATGTGTTTTTCCAAAGTTATCAACATTTTTATGTTTGGCGTTCCGGAAAACATCTTATCTCAGGCTGAAAACGCGTTTTCTGCATTGTGCCATAACTTTGCAGGAAAGCTTCAGAACACGAAAGTTTCACCTACCACTATAGCAGAAATTGTCTTTCTAGTAGTTGCACATCAAATCTAAGCTGTCTGAAATGTTTTCCGAAAGTTATCAACATTTTTATGTTTGGCGTTCCGGAATCGACATTATCTCAGGATGAAAAATCGTTTTCTGCATTGTCCCATAACTTTGCAGGGAAACTTCAGAACATGAAATGTTCACGTCCAACTATAGCAGAAAGGGTCATTCTAGTAGTTGCACATCAAATCAAAGCTGTCTGAAGTGTTTTTCCAAAGTTATCAACATTTTAATGTTTGGCGTTCCGGAATCGACCTTATCTCAGCCTGAAAACGCGTTTTACGCATTGTGCCATAACTTCTCAGGGAAGCTTCAGAACATGAAATGTTCACCTCCCACTATAGCAGAAAGGGTTTTTCTAGTAGTTGCACATCAAATCTAAGCTGTCTGAAGTGTTTTTCCAAAGTTATCAACATTTTTATGTTTGGCGTTCCAGAATCGACCTTATCTCAGGCTGAAAACGCGTTTTACGCATTGTGCCATAACTTTGCAGGGAACCTTTAGAACATGAAATTTTCACCTCCCACTATAGCAGAAAGGGTCTTTCTAGTAGTTGCACATCAAATCTAAGCTGTCTGAAGTGGTTTCCTAAAGTTATCAACATTTTTATGTTTGGCGTTCCGGAACCCACCTTTTTTCAGGCTGAAAAGGCGTTTTCTGCATTGTGCCATAACTTTGCAGGGAAGCTTCAGAACATGAAATTTTCAACTCCCACTATGACAAACAGGGTCTTTCTAATAGTTGCTCATCAAATCTAATCTGTCTGAAGTGTTTTTCGAAAGTTATCAACATTTTTATGTTTGGCGTTCCGGAACCCACCTTATCTCAGGCTGAAAACTCGTTTTCTGCATTGTGCCATAACTTTGCAGCGAAGCTTCAGAACATGAAATTTTCTCCTCCCACTATAGCATAAAGGGTCTTTCTTGTAGTTGCACCTCAAATCTAAGCTATCTGAAGTGTTTTTCCAAAGTTATCAACATTTTTATGTTTGGCGTTCCGGAACCCACCTCATCTCTGGCTGAAAAAGCGTTTTCTGCTTTGTGCCATAACTTTGCTGGGAATATTTAGAACATGAAATTTTAACCTCCCACAATAGCATAAAGGGTCTTTCTTGTAGTTGCACATCAAATCTAAGCTGTCTGAAGTGGTTTCCCAAAGTGATCAACATTTTTATGTTTGGCGTTCCGGAACCCACCTTTTTTCAGGCTGAAAAGGCGTTTTCTGCATTGTGCCATAACTTTGCAGGGAAGCTTCAGAACATGAAATTTTAACCTCCCACTGTAGCAGAAAGGGTCTTTCTATTAGTTGCACATCAGATCTAAGCTGCCTGAAGTGTTTTTCCAAAGTTATCAACATTTTTAAGTTTGGTGTTCCGGAACCCACCTTATCTCAGGCTGAAAACGCGTTTTCTGCATTGTTCCTTAACTTTGCAGGGAAGCATCAGAACATGAAATTTTCAACTCCCATTATAACAAACAGGGTCTTTCTAATAGTTGCACATCAAATCTAAGCTGTCTGAAATGTTTTTTCCAAAGTTATCAACATTTTTATGTTTGGCTTTCCGGGCCCCACCTTATCTCAGACTGAAAACGCACTTTCTGCTTTTGTGCCATAACTTTGCTGGGAATCTTTAGAACATGAAATTTTAACCTACCACAATAGCAGAAAGGGTCTTTCTAGTAGTTGCACATCAAATCTAAGTTGTGTGAAATGTTTTTTCCAAATTATCAACATTTTTATGTTTGGCGTTCCGGAACCCACCTTATCTCAGGCTGAAAACGTGTTTTCTGCATTGTGCCATAACTTTGCAGGGAAGCTTCAGAACATGAAATTTTATCCTCCCACTCTAGCAGAAAGGGTCTTTCTAGTAGTTGCACATCAAATCTAAGCTGTCTGAAGCGTTTTTCCAAAGTTATAAACATTTTTATGTTTGGCGTTCCGGAATCGACCTTATCTCAGGCTGAAAACGCGATTTACGCATTCTGCCATAACTTTGCAGGGAAGGTTCAGAACATGAAATGTTCACCTCCCACTATAGCAGAAAGGGTCTTTCTAGTATTTGCACATCAAATCTAAGCTGTATGAAGTGTTTTTCCAAAGTTATCAACATTTTTATGTTTGGCGTTGCGGAATCAACCTTATCTCAGGCTGAAAACGCGTTTTCTGCATTGTGCCATAACTTTGCAGGCAAGCTTCAGAACATGAAATTTTCAACTCCCACTGTAACAGACAGGGTCTTTCTTGTAGTTGCACATCAAATCTAAGCTGTCTGAAGTGTTTTTTCGAAAGCTATCAACATTTTTTAGGTTGCCGTTCCAGACACGACCTTATCTTGGGCTGAAAACGCGTTTTCTGCATTGTGCCATAACTTTGCAGGGAAGCTTCAGAACATGAAATTTTCACCTCCCACTATAGCAGAAAGGGTCTTTCTATTAGTTGCACATCAAATCTAAGCTGTCTTAAGTGTTTTTCCAAAGTTATCAACATTCTTATGTTTGGCGTTTCGGAATCAACCTTATCTCAGGCTGAAAACGCGTTTTCAGCATTGAGCCATCACTTTGCAGGAAAGCTGCAGAATATTAAATTTTCACCTCCCACTTTAGCAGAAAGGGACTTTCTAGTAGTTGCACATCAAATCTAAGCAGTTTGAAGTGTTTTTCCAAAGTTATCAACATTCTTATGTTTGGCGTTTCGGAATCAACCTTATCTCAGGCTGAAAACGCGTTTTCAGCATTGAGCCATCACTTTGCAGGAAAGCTGCAGAATATTAAATTTTCACCTCCCACTTTAGCAGAAAGGGACTTTCTAGTAGTTGCACATCAAATCTAAGCAGTTTGAAGTGTTTTTCCAAAGTTATCAACATTTTTATGTTTGGCGTTCCGGAATCGACCTTATCTCAGGCTGAAAACGCGTTTTACGCATTGCGCCATAACTTTGCAGGAAAGCTTCAGAACATGAAATTTTCAATTCCCACCACTAAAGCAAAAAGGGTTTTTCTCCTACTTGCACATCAAATGTAAGCTGTCTGAAGTGTTTTTCGATAGTTTTCAACATTTTTATATTTGGCGTTCCAGAATCGACCTTATCTCAGGCTGAAAACACGTTTTCTGCATTGTGCCATAACTTTGCAGGGAAGCTTCAGAACATGAAATTTTCAACTCCCTCTACAGCAGAAAGGGTCTTTCTAGTAGTTGCACGTCAAATCTAAGCTGTCTGAAGTGTTTTTCCAAAGTTGTCAACATTTTTATGTTTGGCGTTCCAGAACCCACCTTTTCTCAGGCTGAAAATGCGTTTTCTGCATTGTGCCACAACTTTGCAGGGAAGCTTTAGAACATGAAATGTTCACCTCCCACTATAGCAGAAAGGGTCTCTCTAGTAGTTGCACATCAAATCTAAGCTGTCTGAAGTGTTTTTCCAAAGTTGTCAACATTTTTATGTTTGGCGTTTCGGAACCCACCTTTTCTCAGGCTGAAAATGCGTTTTCTGCATTGTGCCACAACTTTGCTGGGAAGCTTCAGAACATGAAATTTTCACCTCCCACTATAGCAGAAAGGGTCTTTCTAGTAGTTGCACATCAAATCTAAGCAGTTTGAAGTGTTTTTCCAAAGTTATCAACATTTTTATGTTTGACGTTCCGGAATCAACCTTATCTCAGGCTGAAAACGCGTTTTACGCATTGCGCCATAACTTTGCAGGAAAGCTTCCGAACATGAAATTTTCAATTCCCACTAAAGCAGAAAGGGTTTTTCTCCTACTTCCACATCAAATCTAAGCTGTCTGAAAAGATTTTCGAAATTTATCAACATTTTTATGTTTGCCGTTCAGGAATCGACCTTATCTCAGGCTGAAAACCCGTTTTCTGCATTGTGCCTTAACTTTGCAGGGAAGCTTCAGAACATGAAATTTTCACCTCCCACTATAGCAAAAAGGGTCTTTCTAGTAGTTGCACATCAAATCTAAGCTGTCTGAAGTTTTTTTTCCAAAGTTATCAACATTTTGATGTTTGGCGTTTCGGAATCGACCTTATCTAATGATGGAAACGCGTTTCCTGCATTGTGCCAAAACTTTGTAGGTAAGCTCCAGAACATGAAATTTTCACCTCCCACTATAGCAGAAAGGGTCTTTCTAGTAGTTGCACATCCAATCTAAGCTGTTTGAAGTGTTTTTCCGAAGTTATCAACATTTTTATCTTTGGCGTTTCGGAATCGACCTTATCTCCGGCTGAAAATGCGTTTTCTGCATAGTGCCATAACTTTGCAGGGAAGCTTGAGAACATGAAGTTTTAACCTCCCACTATAGCAGAAAAGGTCATTCTAGCAGTTGCACATCAAATCTAAGCTGTCTTGAAGTGTTTTTCTGAAGTTATCAACATTTTTATGTTTGGCGTTCCGGAACCCACCTTATCTCAGCCTGAAAACGCGTTTTACATATTTTGCCATAACTTTGGAGGGAAGCTTCAGAACATGACATTTTTACATCCCACTATAGCAGAAAGGGTATTTCTAGTACTTGCACATCAAATCTAAGCTGTCTGAAGTGTTTTTCCAAAGTTATCAACATTTTTATGTTTGGCGTTCTGGAACCCATCTAATCTCTTGCTGAAAACGCGTTTTCTGCATTGTGCCATAACTTTTCAGGGAAGCTTCAGAACATGAAATGTTCGCCTCCCACTATAGCAGATAGGGTCTTTCTAGTAGTTGCACATCAAATGTAAGCTGTCTGAAGTGTTTTTCTGAAGTTATCAACATTTTTATGTTTGGCGTTCCGGAACCCACCTTATCTCACCCTGAAAACGCGTTTTACATATTTTGCCATAACTTTGCAGGGAAGCTTCAGAACATGACATTTTAACATCCCACTATGGCAGAAAGGGTCTTTCTAGTAGTTGCACATCAAATCTAAGCTGTCTGAAGTGTTTTTCCAAAGTTATCAACATTTTTATGTTTGGCGTTCTGGAACCCACCTAATCTCAGGCTGAAAATGCGTTTCCTGCATTGTTGCATAACTTTGCAGGGATGCCACAGAACATGAAATTTTCACCTGCCGCTGTAGTAGAAAGGGTCGTTCTAGTAGTTGCACATCCAATCCAAGCTGTCTGAAGTGGCTTTCCAAAGTTATCAACATTTTTATGTTTGGAGTTCCGGAATCAACCTTATCTCAGGCTGAACACCGGTTTTCTTCATTGTGCCATAACTTTGCAGGGATGCATCAGAACATGACATTTTAAACTTCCACTATAGCAGAAAAGGTCTTTCTAGTAGTTGCACAAAAAAATTCTAATCTGTCTGAAGTGTTTTTCCAAAGTTATCAACATTTTTATGTTTGGCGTTCCGTAATTGACCTTGTCTCATGCTGAAAACGCGTTTTCTGCATTGTGCCATAACTTTGCAAGGAAGCTTCAGAACATGAAATTTTATCATTGCGCTATAGCAGAAAAGGTCTTTCTAGTAGGTGTACATCAAATCTAAGCTCTCTGAAGTGTTTTTCCAAAGTTATCCACATTTTAATGTTTGGCGTTCCGGAATCGACCTTATCTCAGGCTGAAAACGCGTTTTACGCATTGTGCCATAACTTTGCATAAAGCTTCAGAACATGAAATTTTCACCTCCCACGATAGCAGAAAGGGTCTTTCTAGTAGTTGCAGATCAAAACAAAGCTGTCTGAAATGTTTTTCCAAAGTTATCAACAGTTTTATGTTTGGCATTCCGGAAACGACCTTATCTCAGGCTGTAAACGCGTTTTACGCATGGTGCCATAACTTTGCTTGGAAGCTTCAGAACATCTAATTTTCACCTCCCACAATAGCAGAAACGGTCTTTCTAGTTGTTGCTCATCAAATCTAAGCTGTCTGAAGTGTTTTTCCAAAGTTATCTACATTTTTATGTTTGGCGTTCCGGAATCGAACTTATCTCAGGCTGAAAACGTGTTTTCTGCATTGTGCCATAGCTTTGCAGGGAAGCTTC
This sequence comes from Synchiropus splendidus, assembly GCF_027744825.2. NCBI lineage: Eukaryota > Metazoa > Chordata > Actinopteri > Syngnathiformes > Callionymidae > Synchiropus > Synchiropus splendidus. The sequence continues at coordinate 580,258 of NW_026527058.1, forward strand.
AGAACATGAAATTTTAACCTCCCACTATAGCAGAAAGGGTCTTTCTAGTAGTTGCACATCAAATGTAAGCGGTCTGAAGTGTATTTCAAAAGTTATCAACTTTTTTATGTTTGACGTTCCTGAATCGACCTTATCACAGGCTGAAAACGTGTTTTACGCATTGTGCCATAACTTTGCAGGCAAGCTTCAGAACATTACATTTTCACATCCCACCATAGCAGAAAGGGTCTTTCAAGTAGTTGCAGATCAAATCTAAGCTGTCTGAAATGTTTTTCCAAAGTTATCAACATTTTTATGTTTGGCGTTCTGGACCCCACCTTATCTCAGTCTGAAAACGTGTTTTTTGCATTGTGCCATAACTTTGCAGGGAAGCCTCAGAACATGAAATTTCTACCTGCCGCTATAGTAGAAAGGGTCTTTCTAGTAGTTGCTCATCGAATCTAAGCTGTCTTAAGTGTCTTTTCGAAGTTATCAACACTTTTATGTTTGGCGTTCCAGAATCGACCTTATCTCAGCCTGAAAACGCGTTTTACGCATGGTGCCATAACTTTGCAGGGAAGCTTCAGAACATCAAATTTTCACCTCCCACAATGGCAGAAAGGGTCTTTCTAATAGTTGCACATCAAATCTAAGCTGTCTTAAATGTTTTTCCAAAGTTATCAACATTTTTATGTTTGGCGTTCTGGAACCCACCTTATCTCAGGCTGAAAACGCGTTTTCTGCATTGTGCCATAACTTTGCAGGGAAGCTTCAGAATATGATATTTTAACCTCCCGCTATTGCAGAAAGGGTCTTTCTTGTAGTTGCACATCAAATCTAAGCTGTCTGAAGTGTTTTTCCAAAGTTATCAACATTTTTATGTTTGGCGTTCCGGAACCCACCTTATCTCAGGCTGAAAACGCGTTTTCTCCATTGTGCCATAACTTTGCAGGGAAGCTTCAGAACATGAAATTTTCACCTCCCACTATAGCAGAAAGGGTCTTTCTACTACTTGCACATCAAATCTAAGCTGTCTGAAGTGTATTTCAAAAGTTATCAACTTTTTTATGTTTGGCGTTCCTGAATCAACCTTATCTCAGGCTGAAAACGCGTTTAACGCATTGTTCCATAAATTTGCAGGGAAGCTTCAGAACATCGAATTTTCAACTCCCACTATAGCAGAAAGGGACTTTCTAGTAGTTGCACATCAAAGCTAAGCTGTCTGAAGTGTTTTTCCAAAGTTATCAATATTTTTATGTTTGGTGTACCGGAATCGACCTTATCTCAGGCTGAAAACGCGTTTTCTGCATTGTGCCATAACTTTGCATGGAAGCTTCAGAACATGAAATTTTAAACTTGCGCTATAGCAGAAAAGGTCTTTCTAGTAGTTGTACATCAAATCTAAGCTGTCTGAAGTGTTTTTCCAAAGATATCCACATTTTAATGTTTGGCGTTCCGGAATCGACCTTATCTCAGGCTGAAAACGCGTTTTACGCATTGTCCCATAACTTTGCATCAAGCTTCAGAACATGAAATTTTCACCTCCCACGATAGCAGAAAGGGTCTTTCTAGTAGTTGCAGATCAAAACTAATCTGTCTGAAATGTTTTTCCAAAGTTATCAACAGTTTAATGCTTGGCATTCTGGAATCGACCTTATCTCAGGCTGTAAACGCGTTTTACGCATGGTGCCATAACTTTGCTGGGAAGATTTAGAACATCAAATTTTCACCTCCCACAATAGCAGAAACGGTCTTTCTAGTAGTTGCAAATCAAATGTAAGCTGTCTGAAGTGTTTTTCCAAAGTTATCAACACTTTTATGTTTGGCGTACCGGAATCGACCTTATCTCAGGCTGAAAACGCGTTTTACGCATTGTGCCACAACTTTGCATAAAGCTTCAGAACATGAAATTTTTACCTCCCTCTATAGCAGAAAGGGTCTTTCAAGTAGTTTCACGTGAATTCTAAGCTGTCTGAAGTGTTTTTCCTAAGTTATCAACATTTTTATGTTTGGCGTTCCGGAATCAACTTTATCTCAGGCTGAAAACGTGTTTTCCGCATTGTGCCATAACTTTTCAAGGAAGCTTCAGAACATGAAATTTTAAACTTCCACCATTGCAGAAAAGGTCTTTCTGGTAGTTGCACATCAAATCTAAGCTGTCTGAAGTGTTTTTCCAAACTTTTCAACATTTTTATGTTTGGCGTTCGGGAACCCACCTTATCTCAAGCTGAAAACGCGTTTTCTGCATTGTGCCATAACTTTGCAGGAAACTTCAGAATATGAAATTTTAACCTCCCACTATTGCAGAAAGGGTCTGTCTTGTTGTTGCACATCAAATCTAAGCTGTCTGATGTGTTTTTCCAAAGTTATCAACATTTTCATGTTTGGCGTTCCGGAATCGACCTTATCTCAGGCTGAAAACGCGTTTTACGCATTGTGCCATAACTTTGCATAAAGCTTCAGAACATGAAATTTTCACCTCCCACTATAGCAGAAAGGGTCTTTCGAGTAGTTGCAGATCAAATCTAAGCTGTCTGAAGTGTCTTTAATAAGTTATCAACATTTTTATGTTTGACATTCCAGAATCGACCTTATCTCTGGCTGAAAACGCGTTTTCTGCATTGTGCCACAACTTTGCAGGGAAACTTCAGAACATGAAATTTTCACCTACCGCTATAGCATATAGGGTCTTTCTAATAGTTGCACATCAAATCTAAGCTGTCTGAAGTGTTTTTCCAAAGTTATCAACATTTTTATGTTTGCGTTCCGGAATCGACCTTATCTCAGGCTGAAAACGCGTTTTACGCATTGTGCCATAACTTTGCATAAAGCTTCAGAACATTACATTTTCACATCCCACTAAAGCAGAAAGGGTCTTTCTAGTAGTTGCACATCAAATCTAAGCTGTCTGAAGTGTATTTCAAAAGTTATCGTATTTTTTATGTTTGGCGTTCCTGAATCGACCTTATTTCAGGCTGAAAACGTGTTTTCTGCATTGTGCCATATCTTTGCAGGGAAGCCTCAGAACATGAAATTTCCACCTGCCGCTATAGTAGAAAGGGTCTTTCTAGTAGTTGCTCATCGAATCTAAGCTGTCTTAAGTGTCTTTTCGAAGTTATCAACACTTTTATGTTTGGCGTTCCAGAATCGACCTTATCTCAGCCTGAAAACGCGTTTTACGCATTGTGCCATAACTTTGCAGGGAAGCTTCAGAACATCAAATTTTCACCTCCCACAAACGCAGAAAGGGTCTTTCTAGTAGTTGCACATCAAATCTAAGCTGTCTGAAATGTTTTTCCAAAGTTATCAACATTTTTATGTTTGGCGTTCTGGAACCCACCTTATCTCAGGCTGAAAACGCGTTTTCTGCATTGTGCTATAACTTTGCAGGGAAGATTCAGAATATGATATTTTAACCTCCCGCTATTGCAGAAAGGGTCTGTCTTGTAGTTGCACATCAAATCTAAGCTGTCTGATGTGTTTTTCCAAAGTTATCAACATTTTTATGTTTGGCGTTCCGGAATCGACCTTATCTCAGGCTGAAAACGCGTTTTACGCATTGTGCCATAACTTTGCATAAAGCTTCAGAACATTACATTTTCACATCCCACTAAAGCAGATAGGGTCTTTCGAGGAGTTGCACATCAAATCTAAGCTGTCTGAAGTGTTTTTCCAAAGTTATCAACATTTTTATGTTTGGCGTTCCGGAATCAACCTTATCTCAGGCTGAAAACACGTTTTCTGCATTGTGCCATAACTTTGCAGGGAAGCTTCAGAACATGAAATTTTCACCTCCCACTATAGCAGAAAGTGTCTTTCTAGTAGTTGCACATCAAATCTAAGCTGTCTGAAGTGTTTTTCCAAAGTTATCAACATTTTTATGTGTGGCGTTCTGGAACCCACCTTATCTCAGCCTGAAAACGCGTTTTACATATTTTGCCATAACTTTGCAGGGATGCTTCAGAAGATGAAATTTTAACATCCCACTATAGCAGAAATGGTCTTTCTAGTAGTTGCATATAAAATCTAAGTTGTCTGAAGTGTTTTTCCAAAGTTATCAACATTCTTATGTTTGGCGTTCCGGAATCAACCTTATCTCAGACTGAAAACGTGTTTTCTGCATTGTGCCATAACTTTGCAGGGAAACTTCAGAACATGAAATTGTCAGCTCCAACTATAGCAGAAAGGGTCTTTCTAGTAGTTTCACATCAAATCTAAGCTGTCTGAAGTGTTTTTCCAAAGTTATCAATATTTTTATGTTTGGCGTTCCGGAATCGACCTAATCTCAGGCTGAAAACGCGTTTCCTGCATTGTAGCATAACTTTGCAGGGATGCTTCAGAACATGAAATGTTCGCCTCCCACTGTAGCAGAAAGGGTCTTTCTAGTAGTTGCACATCAAATCTAAGCTGTCTGAAGTGTTTTTCCAAAGTTATCAACATTTTTATGTTTGGCGTTCTGGAACCCACCTTATCTCAGGCTGAAAACGTGTTTTCTGCATTGTGCCATAACTTTGCATAAAGCTTCAGCACATGAAATTTTCACCACCGACTGTAGCAGAAAGGGTCTTTCTAGTACTTGCAGATCAAATCTAAGCTGTCTGAAATGTTTTTCCAAAGTTATCAACGTTTTTATGTTTGGCGTTCTGGAATCGACCTTATCTCAGTCTGAAAACGTGTTTTTTGCATTGTGCCATAACTTTGCAGGGAAGCCTCAGAACATGAAATTTTCACCTGCCGCTATAGTAGAAAGGGTCTTTCTAGTAGTTGCACAGCAAATCTAAACTGTCTGAAGTGTTTTTACAAAGTTATCAACTTTTTTATGTTTCCCGTTCCGGAATCGACCTTATGTCAGGCTGAAAACGCGTTTTACGCATTGTGCCATAACTTTGCAAGGAAGCTTCAGAACATAAAAATTTCACATCCCACTATAGCAGAAAGGGTATTTCTAGTAGTTACACTTCAAATCTAAGCTGTCTGAAGTGTTTTTTCGAAAGTTATCAACATTTTTATGTTTGGCGTTCCGGAATTGACCTTGTCTCAGGCTGAAAAATCGTTTTCTGCATTGTCCCATAACTTCTCAGGGAAGCTTCAGAACATGAAATTTCGACCTCCCACTATAGCAGAAAGGGTATTTCTAGTAGTTACACTTCAAATCTAAGCTGTCTGAAGTGTTTTTCCAAAGTTATCAACATTTTAATGTTTGGCCTTATAGAATCGACCGTATCTCAGGATGAAAAATAGTTTTCTGCATTGTCCCATAACTTTCCAGGGAAGCTTCAGAACATGAAATTTTGACCTAACACTATAGCAGAAAGGGTCTTTCTAGTAGTTGCACATCAAATCTAAGCTGTCTGAAGTGCTGTTCCAAAGTGATAAACATTTTTACGTTTGGCGTTTCGGAATCGACCATATCTCAGGCTGAAAACGCGTTTTCTGCATTGTGACATAACTTTACAGGGAAGCTTCAGAACATGAAATGTTCACCTCCCACTGTAGCAGAAAGGGTCTTTCTAGTAGTTGCACATCAAATCGAAGCTGTCTGAAGTGTTTTTCCAAAGTTATCAACATTTTTATGTTTGGCGTTCCGGAACCCACCTCATCTCAGGCTGAAAACGCGTTTTCTGCATTGTGCCATAACTTTGCATGGATGCTTCCGAACATGAAATTTTGGCCTCCTACTATAGCAGAAAGGGTCTTTTTAGTAGTTGCACATCAAATCTAAGCTGTCTGAAGTGTTTTTCGAAAGTTATCAACATTTTTATGTTTGGCGTTCCGGAATCGACCTTATCTCAGGCTGAAAACGCGTTTTTTGCATTGTGCCATAACTTTGCATGGATGCTTCCGAACATGAAATTTTCATGTCCCACTATCGCAGAAAGGGTCTTTCTAGTAGTTGCACATCAAATCTAAGCTGTCTGAAGTGTTTTTCCAAAGTTATCAACATTTTTATGTTTGGCATTCCGGAATCGGCCTTATCTCAGGCTGAAAACGCGTTTTCTGCATTGTGCCATAAATTTGGAGGGAAGCTTCAGAACATGAAAATTTCACCTCCCACTATAGCAGAAAGGGTCTTTCGAGTAGTTGCACATCAAATCTAAGCTGTGTGACGTGTTTTTCCAAAGTTATCAACATTTTTATGTTTGGCGTTCCGGAATCGACCTCATCTCAGGCTGAAAACGAGTTTTCTGCATTGTGCCATTACTTTGCACAGAAGCTTAAGAACATGAAATTTTCACATCCCACTACAACAGAAAGGGTGTTTCTAGCAGTTGCATATCAAATCCAAGCTGTCTGAAGTGTTTTTCAAAAGTTATCAACATTTTTATGTTTGGCGTTCCAGAATCTACCTTATCTCAGGCTGAAAACGCGTTTTACGCATTGTGCCATAACTTTTCAGGGAAGCTTCAGAACATGAAATGTTCACATCCCACTATAGCAGAAAGGGTCTTTCTAGTAGTTGCACATCAAATCTAAGCTGTCTGAAGTGTTTTTCGAAAGTTATCAACATTTTTATGTTTGGCGTTCCGGAATCGACCTTATCTCTGGCTGAAAACGCGTTTTCTGCATTGTGCCATAACTTTGCATGGATGCTTCCGAACATGAAATTTTCAAGTCCCACTATCGCAGAAAGGGTCTTTCTAGTAGTTGCACATCAAATCTAAGCTGTCTGAAGTGTTTTTCCAAAGTTATCAACATTTTTATGTTTGGCGTTCCGGAACCCACCTTATCTCAGGCTGAAAATGCGTTTTCTGCATTGTCCCATAACTTTGCAGGGAAGCTTCAGAACATGAAATTTTGACCTCCCACTGTAGCAAAAATGGTCTTTCTAGCAGTTGCACATCAAATCTAAGCTGTCTGACGTGTTTTTCCAAAGTTATCAACATTTTTATGTTTGGCGGTCCGGAATCGACCTCATCTCAGGCAGAAAACACGTTTTCTGCATTGTGCCATTACTTTGCAGAGAAGCTTCAGAACATGAAATTTTCACCTCCCACTATAGCAGAAAGGGTCCTTGTAGTAGTTGCACATCAAATCTAAGCTGTCTGAAGTGTTGTTCCAAAGTTATCAACATTTTTACGCTTGGCGTTCCGGAACCCACCTTATCTGAGGCTGAAAACGCGTTTTACGCATTGTGCCATAACTTTGCAGGAAAGCTTCAGAACATGAGATTTTCAACTCCCACTATAGCAGAAAGGGTCTTTCTAGTAGTTGCACGTCAAATCTAAGCTGTCTGAAGTGTTTTTCGAAAGTTATCAACATTTTTATGTTTGGCGTTCCGGAATCGACCTTATCTCAGGATGAAAAATCCTTTTCTGCATTGTCCCATAACTTTGCAGGGAAGCTTCAGAACATGAAATTTTGACCTCCCACTATAGCAAAAATGGTCTTTCTAGTAGTTGCACATCAAATCTAAGCTGTCTGAACTGTTTTTCGAAAGTTATCAACATTTTTATGTTTGGCGTTCCGGAATCGACCTTATCTCAGGCTGAAAATGCATTTTCTGCTTTTTGGCATAACTATGCAGGGATGCATCAGAACATGAAATTTTCACATCCCACTATCGCAAAAAGGGTCTTTCTAGTACTTGCACATCAAATCTAAGCTGTCTGAAATGTTTTTCCAAAGTTATCAACATTTTTATGTTTGGCGTTCCAGAATCGACCTTATCTCAGGCTGAAAACGTGTTTTCTGCATTGTGCCATAACTTTGCAGAGAAGCTTCAGAACATGAAATTTTCACCTCCCACTATAGTAGAAAGGGTCTTTCTAGTTGTTGCACATCAAATCTAAGCTGTCTGAAGTGTTTTTCGAAAGTTATCAACATTTTTATGTTTGGCGTTCCGGAATCGACCTTATCTCTGGCTGAAAACGCGTTTTCTGCATTGTGCCATAACTTTGCATGGATGCTTCCGAACATGAAATTTTCAAGTCCCACTATCGCAGAAAGGGTCTTTCTAGTAGTTGCACATCAAATCTAAGCTGTCTGAAGTGTTTTTCGAAAGTTATCAACATTTTTATGTTTGGCGTTCCGGAATCGACCTTATCTCTGGCTGAAAACGCGTTTTCTGCATTGTGCCATAATTTTGCATGGATGCTTCCGAACATGAAATTTTCACGTCCCACTATCGCAGAAAGGGTCTTTCTAGTAGTTGCACATCAAATCTAAGCTGTCTGAAGTGTTTTTCCAAAGTTATCAACATTTTTATGTTTGGCGTTCCGGAACCAACCTTATCTCAGGCTGAAAACACGTTTTCTGCATCGTGCCATAACTTTGCAGGGAAGCTTCAGAACATGAAATGTTCACCTCCCACTATAGTAGAAAGGGTCTTTCTAGGAGTTGCACATCAAATCCAAGCTGTCTGAAGTGTTTTTCAAAAGTTATCAACATTTTTATGTTTGGCATTCCGGAACCAACCTTATCTCAGGCTGAAAACACGTTTTCTGCATCGTGCCATAACTTTGCAGAGAAGCTTCAGAACATGAAATGTTCACCTCCCACTATAGCAGAAAGGGTCTTTCTAGTAGTTGCACATCAAATCTAAGCTGTCTGAAGTGTTTTTCAAAAGTTATCAACATTTTTATTTTTGGCGTTCCGGAATCGACCTTATCTCAGGATGAAAAATCCTTTTCTGCATTGTCCCATAACTTTGCAGGGAAGCTTCAGAACATGAAATTTTGACCTCCCACTATAGCAAAAATGGTCTTTCTAGTAGTTGCACATCAACTCTAAGCTGTCTGAACTGTTTTTCGAAACTTATCAACATTTTTATGTTTGGCGTTCCGGAATCGACCTTATCTCAGGCTGAAAATGCATTTTCTGCTTTTTGGCATAACTATGCAGGGATGCATCAGAACATGAAATTTTCACATCCCACTATCGCAAAAAGGGTCTTTCTAGTACTTGCACATCAAATCTAAGCTGTCTGAAATGTTTTTCCAAAGTTATCAACATTTTTATGTTTGGCGTTCCAGAATCGACCTTATCTCAGGCTGAAAACGTGTTTTCTGCATTGTGCCATAACTTTGCAGAGAAGCTTCAGAACATGAAATTTTCACCTCCCACTATAGTAGAAAGGGTCTTTCTAGTTGTTGCACATCTAATCTAAACTGTCTGAAGTGTTTTTCCAAAGTTATCAACATTTTTATGTTTGGCCTTCCGGAACCCACCTAATCTCAGGCTGAAAATGCGTTTTCTGCATTGTGGCATAACTTTGCAGGGAAGCTTCAGAACATGAAATTTTCACATCCCACTACAACAGAAAGGGTGTTTCTAGCAGTTGCATATCAAATCTAAGCTGTCTGAAGTGTTTTTCAAAAGTTATCAACGTTTTTATGTTTGGCGTTCCGGAATCGACCTTATCTCAGGCTGAAAACGCGTTTTACGCATTGTGACATAACTTTACAGGGAAGCTTCAGAACATGAAATGTTCACCTCCCACTGTAGCAGAAAGGGTCTTTCTAGTAGTTGCACATCAAATCGAAGCTGTCTGAAGTGTTTTTCCAAAGTTATCAACATTTTTATGTTTGGCGTTCCGGAACCCACCTCATCTCAGGCTGAAAACGCGTTTTCTGCATTGTGCCATAACTTTGCATGGATGCTTCCGAACATGAAATTTTCATGTCCCACTATCGCAGAAAGGGTCTTTCTAGTAGTTGCACATCAAATCTAAGCTGTCTGAAGTGTTTTTCCAAAGTTATCAACATTTTTATGTTTGGCATTCCGGAATCGACCTTATCTCAGGCTGAAAACGCGTTTTCTGCATTGTGCCATAACTTTGCAGGGAAGCTTCAGAACATGAAATTTTCACCTCCCACTATTGCAGAAAGGGTCTTTCTAGTAGTTGCACATCAAATCTATGCGGTCTGAAGTGTTTTTCCAAAGTTATCAACATTTTTATGTTTGCCGTTCCGGAATCGACCTTATCTCAGGCTGAAAACGCGTTTTCTGCATTGTGCCATAAATTTGGAGAGAAGCTTCAGAACATGAAAATTTCACCTCCCACGATAGCAGAAAGGGTGTTTCTAGCAGTTGCACATCAAATCTAAGCTGTCTGACGTGTTTTTCCAAAGTTATCAACATTTTTATGTTTGGCGTTCCGGAATCGACCTTATCTCAGTCTGAAAATACGTTTTCTGCATCGTGCCATAACTTTGCAGAGAAGCTTAAGAACATGAAATTTTCACATCCCACTACAACAGAAAGGGTGTTTCTAGCATTTGCACATCAAATCCAAGCTGTCTGAGGGGTTTTTCCAAAGTTATCAACATTTTTATGTTTGGCGTTCCAGAATCTACCTTACCTCAGGCTGAAAACGCCTTTTACGCATTGTGCCATAACTTTACAGGGAAGCTTCAGAACATGAAATGTTCACATCCCACTATAGCAGAAAGGGTCTTTCTAGTAGTTGCACATCAAATCTAAGCTGTCTGAAGTGTTTTTCGAAAGTTATCAACATTTTTATGTTTGGCGTTCCGGAATCGACCTTATCTCTGGCTGAAAACGCGTTTTCTGCATTGTGCCATAACTTTGCATGGATGCTTCCGAACATGAAATTTTCAAGTCCCACTATCGCAGAAAGGGTCTTTCTAGTAGTTGCACATCAAATCTAAGCTGTCTAAAGTGTTTTTCCAAAGTTATCAACATTTTTATGTTTGGCGTTCCGGAATCAACCTTATCTCAGGCTGAAAACACGTTTTCTGCATCGTGCCATAACTTTGCAGGGAAGCTTCAGAACATGAAATGTTCACCTCCCACTATAGCAGAAAGGGTCTTTCTAGGAGTTGCACATCAAATCCAAGCTGTCTGAAGTGTTTTTCAAAAGTTATCAACATTTTTATGTTTGGCATTCCGGAACCAACCTTATCTCAGGCTGAAAACACGTTTTCTGCATCGTGCCATAACTTTGCAGAGAAGCTTCAGAACATGAAATGTTCACCTCCCACTATAGCAGAAAGGGTCTTTCTAGTAGTTGCACATCAAATCTAAGCTGTCTAAAGTGTTTTTCCAAAGTTATCAACATTTTTATGTTTGGCGTTCCGGAATCGACCTTATCTCAGGATGAAAAATCCTTTTCTGCATTGTCCCATAACTTTGCAGGGAAGCTTCAGAACATGAAATTTTGACCTCCCACTATAGCAAAAATGGTCTTTCTAGTAGTTGCACATCAACTGTAAGCTGTCTGAACTGTTTTTCGAAAGTAATCAAAATTTTTCTGTTTGGCGTTCCGGAATCCACCTTATCTCAGGCTGAAAATGCATTTTCTGCTTTTTGGCATAACTATGCAGGGATGCATCAGAACATGAAATTTTCACATCCCACTATCGCAAAAAGGGTCTTTCTAGTACTTGCACATCAAATCTAAGCTGTCTGAAGTGTTTTTCGAAAGTTATCAACATTTTTATGTTTGGCGTTCCGGAATCGACCTTATCTCTGGCTGAAAACGCGTTTTCTGCATTGTGCCATAACTTTGCATGGATGCTTCCGAACATGAAATTTTCACGTCCCACTATCGCAGAAAGGGTCTTTCTAGTAGTTGCACATCAAATCTAAGCTGTCTGAAGTGTTTTTCCAAAGTTATCAATATTTTTATGTTTGGCGTTCCGGAACCCACCTTATCTCAGGCTGAAAACGCGTTATCTGCATTGTGCCATAACTTTGCAGAGAAGCTTCAGAACATGAAATTTTCACCTCCCACTATAGTAGAAAGGGTCTTTCTAGTTGTTTCACATCTAATCTAAGCTGTCTGAAGTGTTTTTCCAAAGTTATCAACATTTTTATGTTTGGCGTTCCGGAACCCACCTTATCTCCGGCTGAAAACGCGTTTTACGCATTGTGCCATAACTTTGCAGTGAAGCCTCAGAACATGACATTTTCACCTCTCACTATAGTAGAAAGGGCCTTTCTAGTAGTTGCACATCAAATCTAAGCTGTCTGAAGTGTTTTTCCAAAGTTATCAACATTTTTATGTTTGGCGTTCCGGAATCGACCTTTTCTCAGGCTGAAAGGGCGTTTTCTTCATTGTGCCATAACTTTGGAGGGAAGCTTCAGAACATGAAAATTTCACCACCCACTATGGCAGAAAGGGTCTTTCTAGTAGTTGTACATCAAATCTAAACTGTCTGAAGTGTTTTTCCAAAGTTATCAACATTTTTATGGTGGGCGTTTCGGAATCGACCTCATCTCAGGCTGTAAACGCGTTTTACGCATTGTGTAATAACTTTGCAGGGAAGCTTCAGAACATGGAATTTTCACCTCCCACTAAAGCAGAAATGGTCTTTCTAGTAGTTGCACATCAAGTCTAGGCTGTCCGAAGTGTTTTTCCAAAGTTATCAACATTTTTATGTTTGGCGTTCCGGAACCCACCTTATGTCAGGCTGAAAATGCGTTTTCTGCTTTGTGCCATAACTTTGCAGGGAAGCTTCAGATCATTAAATTTCCCCCTCCCACTATAGCAGAAAGGGTCTTTCTAGTAGTTTCACATCAAATCTAAGCTGTCTGAAGTGTTTTTCGAAAGTTATCAACATTTGTATGTTTGGCGTTCCGGAACCCACCTTATCTCAGGCTGAAAACGCGGTTGCTGCTTTGTGGCATAACTTTGCAGGGAAGCTTCAGAACATGAAATTTTCACATCCCACTGTAGCAAAAAGGGTCTTTCTAACAGTTGCACATCAAATCTAAGCTGTCCAAAGTGTTTTTCCAAAGTTATCAACATTTTTATGTTTGGCGTTACGGAACCCACGTTATCTCCGGCTGAAAACGCGTTTTCTGCATTGTGCCATAACTTTGCAGGGAAGCTTCCGAACATGAAATTTTCACTTCCCACTATAGCAGAAAGGGTCTTTCAAGTAGGTGCACATCAAATCTCAGCTGTCTGAAGTGTTTTTCCAAGGTTATCAACATTTTTGTGTTTGGCGTTCCAGAATCGACCTCATCTCGGGCTGTAAATGCGTTTTACGCATTGTGCCATAACTTTGCAGGGAAGCTTCAGAACATGAAATTTTCATCTCCCACTATCACAGAAAGGGTCTTTCTAGTAGTTGCACATCAAATCTAAGCTGTCTGAGGTGTTTTTCCAAAGTTATCAACATTTTTATGTTTGGCGTTCCGGAACCCACCTTATGTCAGGCTGAAAATGCGTTTTCTGCTTTGTGCCATAACTTTGCAGGGAAGCTTCAGATCATTAAATTTCCCCCTCCCACTATAGCAGAAAGGGTCTTTCTAGTAGTTTCACATCAAATCTAAGCTGTCTGAAGTGTTTTTCGAAAGTTATCAACATTTTTATGTTTGTCAGTCTCAAAACCACCGTCACTCTTGCTGAAAACGCGTTTTCTGTACTGTTTACTCATTGCTCACCGAGGCCTCTGAACATGAAAATTCTACCTGCCAAAATAGTAGAAACGGTCTTTCTAGTAGCTGCAATAGGGTTTTAACCTGTCTATAGTGGTTTCAGAGAGTTAGCAACATTTTTATTTTTGTCGGTCTGTGAACCACCTTTTCTTCGGCTGAATACGGGTTCTCTTAAGGTACGTTCTCACCGAACGCGAGTTTTTTGTTGCCGTAGCGCCAGTCGTCAGTAGCAGGTAGCTTGCTCAAGTAGTGATTAGTTGCCTCCTGCCTATCTTTTTGAAAAAAAAAAAGGAAAAAACTACGTGTGTGGGTGCTCGGATTTCCCATGAGGAAACCAACTACTTGCGCTCAATCCCTGAACGGCTGTACATTTGCCTTCGGTAAGGTAGTCAATGTGTCGTGTTATGATGTGCAGAAGTCAATCTCAATCTCTCTCTCTCTTCTCTCTCTCTCTCTCTCTCTCTCTCTCTCTCTCTCTCTCTCTCTCTCTCTCTCTCTATATATATATATATATATATATATATATATATATATATATATATATATATATTTATATTTAAAAAAAAAAAATATATATATATATATATATATATATATATATATATATGCACGTGGTTACAGTAACAATTACTGTATGCATGACGTCATTTGCAAGATACACAGACTGCAAACCTCGAATATATTATGACAAGTGGATGTTTAAAATAAAAACTTTGTGAAAATTGTCAGTGGGTACCAGTGGCGAAAACTTAATTCAACAGTTAGAAAGTCAATATGTATTGTGCGAAGGTACTGTTTTAAGATTAATATTTTTTTTTTTTTGTTCTCATGCTTACATATTCATGTAGATGAATATCTATACAGTATTCGTGTTTATGTATTCACCAGTATTTATTCAATTTTGCAGGTATCTTGCAACTGGAGGTTCCCTCAGGACCATCGCCAACAGCTTCCATGTTGGTGTGTCAACTGTCCAAGGATTTGTCCCAGAAGTTGCAGCTGCCATTTGGGATTGCCTTGTGGGTGAGTTCATGGCTGTGCCCTCCACAGCCGAGTGGCAGTCCATTGTTCAACAATTTTAAGAGCGATGGAACTTTCCGCTTTGCTGTGGGGCCCTGGACGGGAAACACATCATCATGAAATCCCCACCAAACTCAGGATCTCTTTTTTACAACTACAAGGGAACGTTTTCTCTAGTTCTCCTTGCAGTTGTAGACTCCAGATAATGCTACCGAGTGATTGATGTTGGTGGGTACGGTACAAGTAGCGATGGTGGGATCGTGGGAAATTCAGCCTTTGGTCAGGCTCTAAGATCCGGTTCTCTCTCCCTGCCTGCTGACCGTCCACTTCCCGGAGATGGCCGCAGAGGACTTTTACATACGGATGTCAACAGGGGATACATCAGCAAGACAGTGCGTGCCGTTTGTTGCAGGCAAGGTACTTCTAGGTCTGGGTTGTGTTGCAGCCACCAACCAAAGCAGGGAAGTTCTCGGGTGAGGGAAACCTTTGTGGAGTACTTCTCTACAGAGGGGGCAGTTCCATGGCAGCCACAAACCTAGAGCACATTCAGTGCACCACAATGGCTCTTGTAAGAGCCACACACCTATTTCAAAAGATGAAATGTCTGCAATAAAATGAAACTGTGTCCCTTTTGTTTAACTTGAGTCGTTGAGTTATGCACTGTTTTTCAGTTTCTTACTAGAAACTAAGCATTTCTACAACAAAACCAAGGTTCCCATTCAACACATTTATTCACAAAAAGACATTTCTGTACATACAAAACTTAAATAGACTTTCTTTATGAAAGGAGCTTGCCTGGAGGAATGAGGGACTTGAGAGAGAAGAGGAAGGACAGGGAGACTGGTTCCTATGATCCAGAAATTGGAAATGAAAAATACATAAATAAATAAAGAAATTAAACAAGAACAGAATTTAATAACCTAATCAGCTGCTTGTTTCTCTAGTACGTTCATAAACTAAATTGTGTATGTCCAAAAGAAGAGCTTCTTTTTTTTCTAAAGACAATCTCTGGATCATAGGAACCAGGCTCAGCAAAAATGACTCCTCTGCTGAGGGAGGTGGAGCAGTGGGTTTGGACAGAGAGGCGATGAGAACCTCGCAACTCTCTGTCCTCCTCTTCCACAGATGATGTGGATGACGCTTCCTTTTTTGTTCTGTAAATAAGGCATATATTGATATCAATTATACAAGTCAATGATGACTAAAAACAATAACCTCTATATCATAAATCACATATAAAGGATAAGTAAAATGACGTTGCTATGACATTTTATGTCATGGAGTTTAAACATTTTAATTCAATATTGTATGCATAAAAATTGTTTTTATACATACTTCGGGGACCAGCAGAGGATGTGGATGGGCCAGTGGCAGGTGAAGGTGGAGGAGGTGACGCAGCAGCATCAGCACCAGATGAGGAAGCAGGAGGTTCCACCTCTGTACCTTCATCAAGGGTTTCTTCAAATTCCTCCTCTTCCTCATCATCAACATGATGGCATGTTTCTGTAAAATGAGAACATAGTGTGATTATGTTTCCTATTCAGAAAGCAGATTACACTGTAATATAGCAAGTATTTAGATTCTCAGCAACAACTATTACCTGCTGCTGGTGGTGGTGGTGGTGGTGCTGCTGCAGTCATGTTCCCCGACGTCTCCCTCGGGGTGATGAAGGGGTCCAGGAAGGAGAGGACGGCGAACCTCCTCCACTTTAACTGGCTGGATGCTGCTGACCCATTCTTTTTCTCCATAGCCTTCCTCATCTCTCTCATGTATTTATCCCTGAGTCCCTTCCATTTTTTTGCAGATCTCCACTGAAGGAAAGGTAAATATTTATGTTTAATATCCCAACAATACAGCCACTATAGGGCGTGCACTACGTATATTAAGCAAAATGATAAATATCACAACTCACTAGGGACGTCAATGGTACAGCGACTGGTCGCAGTAGTTCAAAAAAATTGAACTACTGCGACTGTCACAGTAGCTCAGTTGTGTCATCTTGAGGAGCTGGAATCGCAGTATGTAGCTCAAATCGCGTAGCGTCGCACACCCCAGTCGTGTCGCGGCCATGTTGGTCGCTGCTGATCGCCGTCAATCGCCCAATTCCATTGACTTTGGATGCAAATCAGTTGTGTCGCTCGCCGAAGTCCAAGTACCTTTATCTGTTCACTCACTGCTTAGGGGGCACTCAGAACATGAAAATTTCACCTGCAACGAAAGGAAAAACACTCTTTCTAGTGTATTCAGCACTAAATCTACCATTCTGAACTGTATTTCAGGGGGTTATCAACGACTCTTTTCCTGGTCAGAAACCGAGCTTCTCTCGTGCTGAAAACGCGTTATCAGCACTGTTCACTCCCTGATCAGAATAGCCTCAGAACATGAAAACATGACCTAAATTAACATCAACTAACATTACTTATTACCTGTCATAGGAAAAAACACTCTTTCTAGTATATTCAACACTAAACCTCTAAGAACAGGGCGCTGCGACTGGCCTACAATCAGCCAAACCTTTCCACATTTCCTGCTTCTAAGCCATGGGATGAGTTTGAGTGTTGTGTTGAAGTTCCAAGCCATGGGATGAGTTTGACGAGAGCCAGACGCTGCTATGAGGTGGACCCGGAGAATCTGTTCGCAGAGTTGTCTGAGTTCCGTGTGGTGGAGTCAGGCAGGTTCCGACATGATCTTCACCCGTGCCTCATGGCATCCGCTGTCCGTCGTATCGAAGTTGAGCTCTCTCTCCACCGCCAGCTCAAGAATCATCCCACTTCACTAACGGCCTGCTGGCGTTGGATGGCGAGACTACACACAGGGCACGACCGCATGTTGTGTGCCCACAACTAGCCGTTATGCGCGATGTGCTCGCTACAGGTACTCGACCTCACCCCTGAGGAGTGACCATGCCACCCGGCACTGACAGAGCCACCCTCGCACAGTGGAATGGTGTCTACACCATCGGCAACCAACTCATGCACTTGAGAACATCATCGCGCTCTTTATGAGCTCCGTGGAGAGGCTCAACCATCGCAGAACCTCTCTCACTCCACCAGAGATTTTGGAGATTCAACAGTCCGTCGACGTGGTGCACTGCTCGCGGCGCCTCCTCCACACACAGCCGCCTCCCACGGGGAACACCGTCGCTGATCAAAGGGGCGGAATGAGCCCAGCTGTCCGGATCATAGCCGCGTTGGTCATCGATGCTCCTCTTGGAGAGACCAATTGGCTGCTCTCACCTCAGCTCCCTCCAAAAGCATAGGAAGAAAACTTTGTGTCTAAATGTATGCATCTAAACCAAAGTCGATGCCTTACTTTGGTTTTGGGTCTGTTTCTTCTCTGCCCAAAATTAGGGTTTATCACCCGTCAAGTTCTCTTCCGGTTCCAGTCAGTGCGAACTACGGCTACAAAAATTTGTTTGTTTGACATCGTCTCAGGAGACCGATCAGTATAGTAACGGTCTCTCTGCCTCCTTGTCCCTGACGCCAGAACTGTCCCTGGGGAAGTTTCTGGAGCTAAGACGTTACGTTGTTTTTTTTTTTTTTTTTTTTTCCACTGCTTCTCCACAATAAGAAGCATAGTCGTCACTCTTTCCCGGTTCTCAACAGATCCCGGTTCCAGCCAAAATTCAGAAGAGTTTCAATTCTGCCATTCACTCTTCTTATTCCTCAGACTCGCAAGTTTCCAGTAGGGGTCACCACAGGACCGCGAAAGCCACCTCTTCAGAGTATCACACAGTAGGCGCTGCGTACCAGACCAGCTCTGTTCTCAGCTCCCTCGCACGATGTCTGATGCAATGTCTGTCTGTGATTCTGTTCTCTGCAGCCCTCCAAACCTGTCAGAGGCAAGTAGGACATCATCATCTACAGAGTCATCTCTTTCTGAGGATGATTGGGCCGGTCTCTTGGGACTCCATCTTAGGAGAATTGCAGTTTTAGATCTAGATACACTGCAAGTTTCGGTGCCCTGTTTGTTTTTGAAGAACCATCAGGACTTGATGTCCCCAGAGGAGTGGGCGGTGAGCACCGACAGCCCCTTCGTCCTGGACCCACCCCGGTGGACCGCTCCTGTGCTCCTGTCTCCACACCTGACCATATGGATCGAGAAGATACTCGCTCATTGACACACCCTTCAGTTTCACAGTCAACCCCTAGGTTCTGCGACACCACGTGGACCTGGGTGAACTCAGAGAACCAGCGGTCATGTCTGATGGAGGAGGTCCACGCTCCCCTGTCAACGGAAGTAATCAAGCTAGTGACAAAGCGTTCCTCTGACACTGGATTTTACTCCAGGTACTTTCTGGAACCCAAGAAGACAGGAGAGTGGAGACCTGTTGTGGACCTCAGTCTGAACCAATTCATGACCAGATAGCGGTTTGATCGAGAGTGGATGACCTCCATCGATCTTGCAGATGCCTACTTCCACAACGCGGTTTGGCAGTGTCAAAAGAAGTTTTTCCGGTTTGGGCTAGAGTCAGGTGTACATACAGCTCTCTTGTGCATGGCACCTTCACCAAGTGTGTGGAGGCGGGGCTCGAACCACTAAGGAGACAGGGTCTGAGGATTCTGACGTACTTGGACTACTGGTTGATTCTAGCCAGGTCCAAACAGGAGTCATGAGCGCACACCAGCTTGGTGTTGGAGCACATCGCGATATTGAGGTTCAGAGTAAACCTCAAAAGCGCGCTGAGTACCAGTCAGAGCACAACCTTCCTGGGGGTCATGCTGGACTCAGTCTCGGGTCAGGACCGCCTTCCACCGGCCAGCGTTCTCCCCTTCACACAGCTGACATTGTCAATGTGTCTCCACGAGCTCTGAGAGATGTGAAGTTTGGGAACTCTGCTTCAAACCTCCATCGCACTGTATCCTTGGATTGTCAAAACACTTCTTTACAAGTCTTTGCAGATGCATCTCTGTCAGGCTGGGGAGGCCACCTGGATCAGATCTGCGTCAGTGGGATCTGGAGTCGTTCCGAAGGTCGTCACATTGAAAAGGCTTAGACCAACCTCAAGACCTTTATGTCACTAATGGGACCTGCAGCTGGTACTCAATTCACTCTCCGAAGCCCCTTTTGAGCCACTTGGAGCTAGCAGCTTACAAGGAGGCTCTTATAGCCTTAGCTTCAGCAAAGAGAGTGGGAGAGCTGAGTTCTTTTTCCATCTGCCCTGATAGCATCTCTTTTGGTGACAATGACTCAGTGGTGTCACTTAGACCCAACCCTGACTTTGCACTTAATGTCTCTCTTTTTCTTCACAGGTCAGCACCTTGTCAGTAAAGACTTTCTGCCCTCCTCCCCATTTAGACGAGGAGCATGAGCGTTTACGCAAAATGTGTCCGGTTAGAGCGCTAATAGCTTAACTGGATCGAGTCCCACCATTCAGAAAGACGGACAGTCTGTGGG